>NW_027555958.1:458033695-459233695 GCF_003287225.1 Phascolarctos cinereus
ATTCTAAGATTGTAGGTCTGAGATCATTAGTTTTTTTCCTGCCTCTTCCAGTGTTGCTAAGTGAAGTTCTCATGACACTACTGCAAAGTACCAGGGGCATTATGAGAATTTAATGAAATTTACTTACCCATACCCAAATAATCAGGTAGGCCTGTAAGATTTTTCACTGAAGGGGAAGAAAATTGCCAAAAAGACAGAGTTGACTTAAAGGACTTTCTGCTCTGCTGGCTAGGTGCAGCCATGGATCTGTCTCACAAAGGAACATGTATATATCTCTGCAACTATGAGCTGGTTTATGAAAGAGGTCTAGATACTCCTTCCCGGAAATGGGAAGTCTAGTAGCAATGGCATTAGCAGCTCAGTAGAGAAGTAACAAATGGTAGCTCACTGCAGAAAGCAGACCCATCTGATAATATCAGCTCAGTGAATAAAGTAGCTAAGAAAACAAAACATAATTACCTCTGCAGGGAAGCAGAAAGTAGCAGATTTGGGGTTACATAGAGATTTTGTGGCTGGAGCGCAACCCCAGGCATACATACTGCCCAGGCAATTGGTGTTACCATTCTCATTGGTGATGTAGAAATCTGTAGACAAGAGTGCCTCTCTGTGCATTGGGACGTGTAGAGAGAGGGGGTGTCTCTATTATTTATCCTGCTTTTCTGTGTAATCAAAGGTTTGCTTTGAGTTTATTGGCAAGTGGGAGGGAAAAGGAAGTATCAAATGGGGGCTCGTGGACCATAATTTTAAATGGATGCTAACTGAAAATGTGTATTGAACCTAGGTAAAGCTTTCATTAGATCAAATGAAAGGAGGCCAGGTCAACACACACAAACACACACACACACACACACACACACACACAGTTACACTTTCTAATACAATTACAGTTTAGTCCTGTGCAATAGACACATTCGTTCTGATTTATAACAAAAGTAACACTTGCCCACACTTCTTTCAGGTCAGCCTTATTTTATCCACATCTTGGGGCCTTTGGGTCCCGGCTAATCTGCATGGATATTAGAGGATGCTGTTTTTCCTCCAAGTTCATTGTCTTCAGTAATCGTAAAATACACACTTAAAGTTGGCATCATAAATTTGGGTGGTAAATGCAAATTCACATAAGCTAATCTAAATCCAAGTAGACAATCATGTTGTTTCTGCAGACCTGAGACTATATCTGGACAATTAATCTCACTTTTGGTTGGCACACTCTGGAGAGAACACTGCCCATGTGGAGTGCATCCATGGAGGTAGTGACTGGGATAGTAAAGGGACCTGAAATAATATAAAACCCAGATTAATCAAAAGAAATGGGGATGGTTATATTGGAGAAGAAAAGGCTTTGACCTTCGTTAATTTTTTGTCTCTCTGAATTTGATTTTTGACATGGCATTTCTAAGCAGGTCTTTGAGTTTAATAAATTAAGAACCACAAATCAGATCAAAATTGAGAAATGAGAGTTCCATTGGTGTCCTTGAAGTGTTTGGAAAGCTTAAGGAAGGCTCCCAGCAAACTGAGTAGATCTGCAGGGAACTTATTTGGGGGCATGGGGGGGTATGCGTGGGCAGTGGGTCAGTCTGCCTGGAGGGAATATCCACATGGATGGGAGCCAGTATTTACAAAGTGGATTACAGGGTTCTCAGACCCATGGGTATTGATAATCCAAGGAGAGCTAAATCTTCAAGGAACTCCCTCCCTCCCTTCCATCCCCTTGTCTCTACTCACACCAACTCTAGGTCATCCTCTGATCCCTTCTCACTTGGACTATCGTGTAAGTCTCCTAACTGGTATCCAAGGAAGCAGCCAAATTCTTCTCTAGTCCATCTTCCTCATAGTTATGAAACTGATATCCTCATTGATGGTATCCTTCATTTCCTCATGAAGCTTCAGTGGCTCCCAATTTCCTCCAGTAACAAATACAAACTCATCTATTAAGCAATTAAAGAAAGTTCTCCACAAACTGGTGCCAACCTATCATTTCTAAGTAATTACACATTACTCTGTCCACCATTCCACACTCTAGCTTAATTGATTCGTTTCTTGTTCCCTGCATACAACATTCTACCTCCTCTCTCCATGTCTTTGCCACTCTCATTTACTGCTTCTTCCTCTTGGCATTCCTAGTTCCTTTCAGAATTCATCCCTAGTGTCCCTCCCCCACCCCACCCCACAATAAATGCTATTTTTTTTTACTTTGTTGTCGCTGTCAAGCTGTTTCAATCCCATCTGACTCTGTGACCCTATTGGGGGTTTTCTTGGCAAAGGTTGGCCCTTTTCTTCCCCCACTCATTTTACAGATGAGGAAACTGAGGCAAAAGAGGTTCATTGACTTGCCCAGGGTCACAGAGCTCTTAAGTGTCTGAGGCCAGATTTGAGCTCATGAGGATGAATCTTCCTGAGTCCAAGCCTGGTGCTCTAACCACTGTGCCACCTAGCTGTCCCTTCTTATTTACTTCATATTTACTTCATACGGCCTTAGTTGTGTATGTGTTATTTTTCTTCAGTAGAATGTAAGGTCCTTGAGAACAAAGGATATTTTGGTTTTGTCTGTGTAGCCCAGAGTTCTCAGCACACAGTAGTCACTTAATAAATGCTTTTTAAAGTGAATTGAATTGGATTATAGTATTCATAGGAACCAAATCGACAAACATTTATTAAGCACCTACTATGTGCCAGGTATTGTACCAAGCCCCGGGATTTTCTTAATAAAAAGAAAGAAAATCCTTGCTTTCAAGGAGTTTACAATCTAAAGGAGAAGAGACAGCAGACCACAGGAGGGGAACACACTGAGGGGAGTCTGGTGCTCCACCCTCCCGTCCTCCAATCAGAAAGGAGAGGAGACTGAGGGAGGTGGGGTCAGTCAAAGCCTGAGTTAGCAGCATGGTGTTGAGGTTGGAAGTGATGAGTTTAAGAAGCCTGGGAGGGACATCTCATTCCAAGGAACTGAAATCAGGCAGAACAGCAGCGGACACAGACTGACTCAAAGATCTAGGAATGGAAGGGCCCTTAGAGGCAATTTAGTACAAACCCATTATTTGTAATGGATGAGGAAACTGAGGATCAGAGGCATTAAGTGATTTGCTCAAGGTCATAAAAGAAAGGAAAGAATCTCACAACAGAACTCCCCTGGCTCCAAACCCAGTATTCTCCAACACACGAAGACCATGTATTGAAATGAACTGGTTGGATCCAGAGAAACTTAGACAAGCAGCCAGTGGTGTTCCCTAAACACCCTTTCTTCTGACTGTTTGACTACAAGATGCCCTGGGTGTTAACCCACTTTCCCAAGGCTTAGAAGAATCAACACCTTAACAGGATGCTGTCAATATCAGAGACCTGATGGCTTTTCTGCATGCTAGTAAGAATGGCCTCTGGACCATTCCCATCATTTATCCCACTCACCTGAGAGATGGCTAGCTTCCTTATGGAAATGGAAGTGTCCTCTAGTGTACAAAGTGATTCTTCCCATCTTTGGAAAATATATAATGTATTACGGGCCTACCTTATTTGTACATGGTTGTTTGCATGTTGTCTCTTTCATTAAACTGTGAGCTCCTTGAAAAAGGGGATTGTTTATTGACTGACTGACTGGTATAATGGTATTGCACAGGAGAGGTCATGTTGCTTATTAGTCACAAAGCTGGCCTTGGAGACAAGAAGACCTATGTGAAGGTCCACCTATGACATATACTGCCAACTTTTTAAATGATTTGCTGTAGAGAAGATGCTGACCTGCATTGGTGGAGGGACTTTCCTCACCTGGGAATTCCCTTTACTAAGAACAATAATAAACATAACAATAACAGATCTAGTCCTTATCTCCATTATGGGTTTGTCAATAATACAACACATCCAAGTTTGACCCTATGCCTCAGCAGAGACAAGGGCCCCCTGCCCCCCAATATCTTTGTCTATAATGGTACATTAAAACAGACAGACCCAGTACAAACGTAGAGTGTTTCATCCTCTTGGTTCTCTATGGAATTTCTGTCAAAAGCCTGCAGTGCAGTAAATAGCCTAAATCATGAAGACAATTAACATTTTTATGGCCCCAAGACGTGGAGAAGTCTGACTCCACTGAAATCATAAGTGACCTCTAATACTGAGCCTGCATTAAGACTGTTAATAGCTTAGTAAGATATTTCACACCAAAGAGAGCTCATGATTTTTATAAACACATCACAAACTGTGGTGGCCACTGCTCAGAGGGAGGAGACAATGGACCCCCTCCCTCCTCCTTGCCAATAGTATCCAAGGTCTTCAGCCTGTTTGGATGTGGGAATTCCAGGTACTCCCAGGTTGTTATACAGTGAATAAGAGTCTAGGCTGACAGTCAGGAAAGCCTGGGTTCCAAAATCCCACTGATGACTCCAGCTCTATGACTCAGAGCAAATCACTTAACCTCTCTGAGACTCATTTTAGTCATCTGTAAAATGGGGGATAATAATACCCATAATATTTGCCACATGAAGTTGTTATCAAACTCAAATTCACTCCCATGCAGAGCCCTCTGAAACCTTTAAAATGTGATAGAAAATTAGCTACTATTATTCCTATTTTTTAAACAAGTCATTATTTTACTGTAATAAGTCTTCCACTATCACAGACTGTGTGGCACCTCCTAAAGCAAAGGGGCTCCTTACATGACAGGATGTTAGAATCTGTTCTTAAACCCCATGTTAATACCACCCTGTGCCATTAGGGTTCAGCCGGCTCCTGGAATGAGCCCGTTGCTAAACAGACAAAATCTGCAAACCTTTATGACAGGGAGTCCTAACCCAGGGTCTATGAACTTCTATTTAAAAAAAAAACAGTTTGATAACTGTATTTTCATGTAACTAGCTTCTTTCACAATCCTATGTATTTCATTTTATGCATTTAAAACATGATTCTGAAATGGAGCCCAAAGGCTTCACCATGCAGTGAAATGAGATCATATTACAAAAACAGTTTAAAACTCCTGCTCTAGTATTAGCCCTCCAAAAGGAATAAGGAGGGTTCAGAAGGACTTGTCAAGGATGGGGCTGTTATTGACATTACAACAGACGTTGTTGTCCAGACCAGTGGTAAACTCTGCCTCTAAGACTTCAGGCACTTCACAGCAATGTCTAGTCCATGTCTTTCCCTTTGAAATACACACAACCCTGGAGAACTATAACAGAGACATCCACCCAGACTGAGGGAAAGGCAACCTAACTCTCCAAAGATGCACCACACCCTTACCAAAGGGTCTCACTTGGATTTCTTCCTCTCCCTGCCAATACAATTTGCATCTAGAACAGCAAGTCCAGTTTAGAAACACAAACTCAGAGTTGCTTGTCTTCCTATTTTATTTATTATCTGTGAGCAGCCTCAAGGTGGAAAAGAGATGGATGCCCTTCTCAGGTCTGCCAGCAAGAACTGCTGCCTTTTCGCACAGCTTGAACTCTCTGATGGTTCTGACCACTCACTTAAATTCATCTGATATAATTCCTTCTTGTTCCTCAATACAGCCAGTCTCTTCTTGGCTCAGTCCTGTCTTCTGAAGCAATCCCCTCCCTCCTCTGGTTATCTCCCTGTGACATTTACTAAGCAACCACTCAGTGTGAAACACACTGAGACACCAAATAACATAATCATGACAGAAAACCAGTTAGCCCTTGTCCTCAAGGAGCTTATTATCTAGTAGAGAAATCCGTGAACACAACAGTGGGGCACAAAATAGAAAAAATTACCGTTACATAAGAGAAGCAGAAGGCGTGATGGAACCTCTGAGGAAGAAGCTCTCCCACCAAACTCCTTCCCAGGACGATTCTCCTTCTCATTTTCTAGAGCTGTATTTTACAGTGGATACTTCCTAACTATTGTCTCTCCCTCAGCTTACTCTAATTAATCCACTCAGCATAAGACAGCAACCAGGTGATCTGAATCACTGGACTGAGTTCAATAAGGTAGATCTTGAAGACTGCTGGAAAATAAGAAGACATCTAAGGGAACCTGAGATGGCATATGGGAAATATCACTGGCTTCTGAATCAAAAATGCAAAGGAAAACAAGCAAGATTTGAAAGCAAAAGGTACAATGGAAAAAGCCCTAGGTTTGGGACTACAAGTCCTGAGTTCGATTTCTGCTTCTGTCACTAACTGGCTGTATGAACTTAAAGAACTTGACTGCCTCTGTGAGCCTCAATTTCCCAATCTATAAAGTGAGGGAATCATTTTGTTGGGGTTTTTTGTTTGTTTTCAGTTGTGTCTGACTCTTTGTGACCCCATTGGACTTTTCTTGGAAAAGATATTGGAGTGGTTTGCCATTTCCTTCTTTGCATCATTTTACAGACAAGGAAACTGAGGCAAACAGGGTGAAGTGACTTGCCTAGGGTCTCACAAGAAGTGTCTGAGGCCAGATTTGAACTCAGAAACAGCCGTGTGCCACCTTGTACTAGAATATAACAAGGTTTTCCTAGCTGTGAGACCATGGATAAGTCATTTAAGCCTTTTGAATGTCAATTTCCCCCATGTAAAATCAGGGATTGGACACTTACTATCTTAACTTAACAGGAACAGCATTTGAATTTATTGTCTACCTCAGAGAATGTGCTTTGTAGTTTTTAAAGCACAATGTAAATTGGAATTCTGTTTATTGTTGCCAGAGGTGTGCTGATAAATGTGTAATAACCAGATCTCTGATAACACACTGCATCACTATTTTCTCTATCACTTTCTGAAAGAGAGGTGATCAGCTAAACAATAAACCCAGTCCTGATTGGCTGGTTTCTGAGAAGCAAATGCTCACACTGACAATTTGACACTTGGTTCAGGAGCTGAATTGAGCTGGCTTCAGCCGCCTGTGATTGCTGCTTCTGAATACTTAAAAAGGCAAAAATTAACAAGGTGAGTATTCCACATGAGTAGACAAGCTTAACTAAATGGGAAGGGATCCCATTAAGAGTAATACCAGATCAGAAAGGAGGTATATGACCCCAAAGAGCACTGGGCCAATTCAATGATGCAATATTTATATCTTATTTCATGGTTTATAAAGGTCTTTTTATTTTTTTAAAGAATTTCGGGGGGGTGTAAAAAATCACTGTCTATTTTATAGATCTGAAAGCTGAGGCTTAGGCAAGTAAATTGACTTGCTTACCTTATACAGCTATTAAAGAGAGAAATTCAGATTCAAACCCAGGTTTACTAAGGCCAAATTTACATTACACAATACTGCCTCTGAAACTTACTACTGGTGACTTGGAAAAGTAATTTTAATAGAGAGGGTACTAGTAAGTGGGGGCTTCAGTTATCTGAGGAGAGCTCTGAACCAAGGTTTCCTGACCTGACATCTAGCTCTTCTGTCCACACCAGAGTCGATACAGCGTAAATGCTTTTTAATCATAAACAGATGTACAAAGCTTAGATGCTATTAAAAAGTTGTAAGAAATGAACGAATGAATGACAGAATGAATGAGTCAGTGACTGTTGAGGTGTGGCTCTCAATGCCAGGTCACAGAGATCTGATTTAAAACCAATGAACAGTAAGGGCTCTGGTCTCAGGGCCAGGGCCAGCAGGATTGTATAGTAAAACTTGCAAGGTAAACTATTTCAGTGTGAAACAGAGAAAGAATGTAGGCAAGCTTCCCAGTTCATAATCTGGCTGGGAAGTGATAAGGACCTAGGCCAGGGAAGGTCCTGGGTGCTCAGAGGGTGTAAGCAGATTTTCACAGAGGAGGAAGCCAGGTAGAACGAGGAGCGGAAGCCTGCAGGCAGCAAAGTCCAGATAGGCCATTCGAAGCCATGTGTGGCTAGGGTGGACTGGCCACTGGTGTGGGTAGCTCCAGCCAAGGCCCCTTCCCAGGGCCTGGGGATTCCCGCTGTGTCACGTGGATTTCTTCTCTAAAGTTCATAACACGTCTCTAGACAATCAGGCAAACACACAGCAAACAGATAACCAAGGAACTGGCAGGGAGAAGTGCTGAGCGGGCCGCCAATTGCCTTTGGAGGGGCAGGCGTTTTAACGCTCCCTGGTGGCAGTTAAATGGTGGCTTTCAGTTCTGTAGCTTGGAATGGATCCAAAGCCTATTCATGACCATCCTTGTCTCTGGTCCTCCCAGCACACCTGGGGAAGGAGGCAAAGTGATGTTACCTTGTCCCCATTTTATAGATGCAGTAAGCCACAGCTCCTGGAGGGCAAGGGACAAGCCCAAGGTCACATGGCTTATAGGATTGCTAGATTTGAAGTCAAAGGACTGGAATTCAAATCTTACTTTTGATGACTACTACCTATGTGACCTCTGGGACTCAGTTTCCTCACATGTAAAATAAAGTTTAACCTAAATCAAGATTTGTCACTCTTCCCAAAGAAGGAGTCCATGGAGAAATTTCAGATTATCTATGAATTTGGATGGGAAAAAATACATCTTTTTTCCCCATTAATTTCTAACTGAAATTTAGCATTTCTTTTACATTATTCTGAGAAGAGGCTCACAGGGCATAGCACAATGGGCTTATCACCTCTCTTTTCCTCGAAGCTCTTCCTCAGTTAATGGGACCCCAGATTACACTGTTTTTTCTGGGGGGGGCTAAAGCATTAATTGCCAGCTCATACTGAGCTTTCACCCTCAAAACCCTCAAGAGCTTTTTTTTTTTAGGATATTTGCTGTCTAACCATCATGACCCTGTTTTATACTCATGAAGTTGACTCTTTGTACCCACGTGTAAGTTTTGCATGTGTCCCTGTTGAATTCCATCTTATAAAGGTTAGCCTAGTGGTCTAACCAGTCAAGGGCCATTTAGACCTACTCCAGCGGGGGAACTATTCTTCCCAGCTTTGCATCTTCAGCGAATTTGATAATCAGGCCATCTAGGCCTGTATTTGAAGGGCAGCTTGGTGGTGCAGTGGATAGAGAGCCAGGTCTGGAGTCAAGAAGATCTGAGCTCAAATCAGGCCTCAGACATTTACTAGCTGTGTGACCCTGGGCAAGTCAATTAACCCCATTTGCTTCAGTTTCCTCATCAGTAACATGAGCAGGAGAAGGAAGTGGCAAACCACTCTAGTAACTTTGTCAAGAAAACCCCGAATTACTCTCCAGAATGGTTGGATCATTTCACAACTCCACCAACAATGTATTAATGCTCCAGTTTTCCCACATTTTCTCCAACATTTAGCATTTTCCTGTTTTGTCATGTTGGCCAACCTGGTAGGTGTGATGTGGTACCTCAGAGTTGTTTTGATTTGCATTTCTCTAATCAATAGTGATCCAGAGAATTTTTTTCATATGACTATAGATGGCTTTAATTTCTTCATCTGAGAATTGCCTGTTCATATTCTTTGACCATTTATCAATTGCAGAGTGACTTGTGCTCTTATAAATTTGATTTAATTCTCTTCATATTTTAGAAATGAGGCCCTTATCAGAAACACTGGTTGTAAAATTTCTTTCCCAATTTCCTCCTAATCTTGGTTTCATTGGCTTTGTTTGTCCAGAGACTTTTCAATTTAATCTAATCAAAGTTATCCATTTTGCTTTTTGTAATGTTCTCTATCTCCTATTTGATCATGAATTCTTCTGCTCTCCATAAATCTGACACGTAAACTATTCCTTGCTCTCCCAGTTTGCTTACAATGTCAGCCTTTATATCTAAGTCATGAACCCATTTTGACTGGATTTTGGTATATGGTATGAGATTTTGGTCTATGCCTAGTTTCTGCCATACTCTTTTCCAGTTTTCCCAGTAGCTTTTGTCAAATAGTAAGTTCCTTTTCCAGAAGCTGGGGTCTTTGCAGGTGGAAGCATACTATTTGCTACTCTTTTCTTCTGTTGTGTTTTCCTTCCTCTTTCTGGTGGTTCCTCCTATTGGTTCTAATTCTTCCTTACAACATCACTAATGTGAAAATATGTTTAATAGGAATGTATATAGGGAGCCTATATCGGATTGCACACTGCCTTGGGGAGGGAGGAGGAGAAAAATTGAAAACTCAAAAGCTTATGGAAGTGATTGTTGACAAATCAAATTTAATTTAAAAAAAATTAAAAATGGAGTCAGGAAGACTTGGACATGACTGAAAGGCCTCAACAATGACAACAACAGCCTCTGCTGCTGCCACTTTAGTCACCAGCTCTCCAAAGCCTGGAGTCGGACCGCCAGGCAGGGAGGGCAGCTAGGAGGCCAGTGTGGGCAAAACGGCAAAGCCCGTCTGAGGTAACAGCCAAGAGCAGAGAGAAGGAGGGCCAGACAAGTTAGGCATCCCTACACAATGCACAGCAGGGGCTTCTGTACAATTTCTTTCTCCCTTCTCCCTCATTTAGTTCCTTCTTCTCTGATAAGGGCTACAGTTGAATACAGGTGTGAAAATAGTCTCCCTAATTACCATTCCCATGTTCTCCTCTCTGTCTCTGTCTGTTTCTGTCTCTTTCTCTCTTCCTCCCTCCCCCTTCTCTCTTTCTCTCTCTCTTAAGGAAATATACAAGAAGGGAAGCATATTCATTGGGGAGGATTAAAAAAGTCCTTGGCATGCCATTTAGCATGCAGATCCATTCCCCTAAGTCACCCTTGTGTTCTCCAAGAGGAGGAGGTGAGAACATGCTGAGCTTGATTGCCTGGGGAGGTGGGGGTGAATTCTCCACACAGCTCTGGGCTGATGAACCCCCCCCCCAATTTGGAGGGTCTCCCTCATTTGCATGAGCACTTGGTCCCAAAAGCCTGGCTCCTGGCCCCTGGCAGAGGTTAATTAAAACACAAATGAACAACATTGCCTATTTCTCTACAATAGGCTGCCGGTGTTCAAGGCTCCATTCATGGTAGAGATGTTTTTCTCTGGGGTCGCCCCCATTAAACAGAAACAAGGGAATGTAATTGGGGATCTCCAACCCAACACCCACTTTTTTCTTGTCTTTTCTTCTTAAAGGGGTACCCTTAGGTTACCAGCATCCTGGGGTTGGGACCAGATTCTGATTTCATCCTTCATTATTTTTCTAAACTGAAGTGGTCTGCCTGCCTGCCTGCCTGTGCTCTGGACTGATTAAATTATTTCTTCATGGTACAAAGAAGTATTTGTGACTAAGACAAGAGAGAGGGCAAATCAATTATTTACTGAGGAGGCCTCCATACAAATTACATTTGATTAAACTACCAGATAAATCTCAGTGATAGAGAGTCTAAGTGGAAGGGAACAGAGCAGACGGTGACTGAGTGGTCCCACCAACCACTGATAATGAATGAAAGACGCCCCCATCAGCTCAGCCTCCTCTGGTTGTCTAAACTGCCTCTGGTGACATGAAGAGCCTAATATTAAGCTGTCACAACAAAAAAACAGAGACAAATCCACCCCGAGCACAAGGACTGCCATCAGAGAACTCAAGAGCTGGGTGGGACCTTAAGGACCAGCATTTCTAGATTCCCCAATTTACAAAGAGGGAGATTGAAGCCAGGGGGAAGGAAGAGTTAGTTCGGGGTCACACCTTCACCTGTTAGCTCCCTCAGGCTTCCTTCAAGCCTTAGCTCAAGACTTGCCTTCCTCAGAGGGCCTTTCCTGGTCTCTCGGCTACATTTGCCTTACCTCTGTGACTGCATCCGTCTACTCTGCATATAGCTTGTATGTCCCTGGCTGTGTGCCCCATGAGCTCCTTGAGAACAGGGGCTGTTCTAGCTGTCTTTGTAATCACAACACTTAGCACAAATCTTAGCACCTAGTAAGTACTTAACAAACATATATTAGTGTTATTATATAAAATAGATTATATATATATATATAATTATATGTGACAATAATACTTATTATTATTAAGTTAATTGCCCACCTAGAAAGAGAAGCCAGCAAGCCCCGCCCCCCCCATTCCTAGTTTAGGCAGTAAGATGAAACAGTAGATAAAAATGTTAGACTTTTAATGAATCAAAAATCATTAATAAACTTAGCTCTCAATTAAACTGTGATCTCCTTGAAAACAGGGACTCTTTACTGTCCCCTGCTTTCTTGGTACCCCCAGAATTTAGCACTGTGCCTAGCAATAGTAGGTGCTTAATAAATGCATATTGACAGACTGAACAAGCACTGAGGATTTGATACAGAAGTAAAATGATTCCCTGTCCTCAAAGAACTCAGATTCTAATAACAGGGGGAGACAAGAGGATGGTGGCCAGAGAAGACTGCTTTCATTGGGAAACTTCCAGGGATGGTGAAGTAAGCTGTTGGATTGACACAGCCCATTGATCTGAGTATGGTTCCACATCTGGGGGTGAAAAGCTTAAGTTGCTTGGGGCTAGGTCAGGGTGGGGAGGAGAATGGTGGCTAGTGATGGGAAAGCTCTATCAGAAAGTGCAATATTAGCCCTAGATTTAGGCTGGAGTTATGAGGATGAAAGACTTAAGTCACAGAACAATAGATTTAGCATCGAAAGGGACCTTACCAGGTGTTTATTCCTATCCTCTCATTTGACAGATGAGTCCTGAAGCCCAGAATGATAAGGTCACTTACCCAGAGCCTGAGGCCAGAGTTTGAACTCAGCTTTTTTTTTTCCTTCCAAATCCAGGCTCTATCCCCTACAGGAGGCTACCTAACCACTTACCCACTATGAACCAAAGAGACTGGTTCAAATCCCACCTATGATACTTCCTACCTGTGTGACCATGGCTTTATTTAACATCTTAACAATGGTTACATATAAGTAACTTACAATTACTTCACATCTTTGAAACTTATAGGATCATTGTTGTAAAAGCCAGAAGGACCCTCAAGCTCTTCATTTTATGGGTAATAAGGAAACTGAGGTTGAAGGAGTATAGATGACTTGTTTCAAAAGCACTTTCCTTATCCACAAAATGGGGATGATTCTAAGTAAAACACCCTCCTTAACAGGACCGTCACGATAATAAAAGGAGACGATGTCTGTAAATCAATCTAAAAATGTTAACCATTACTATAGCACATGGTGTGGTTTTGAGACTCCTTCAGGGTTGGCCCATCCATACTGATCATCCTGTGAGCGGTGATCCCTAAGCCAGGACCTTCCCAGGCAATAGGTTAGGGATAAGGCCTGGACCCGTGACATTATTGATATAGGGAATTCCCACGTGTGGAAAATCCCTCTACAAATGCAGGCTGGTAGCTTCCCTGCAATGTATAGGCTCTGACAGTTGACTACAGTAAAAGTATCACACAAGGGGCCTGGCTGCATGCAGCCCACAACAATCATGAGTACCCCTGAAACCAGGTCAAAATGTATTCAGAAAATATTTAACAAAAACAAGATAAAAATGACAATAAAACATAGATAATGTTGATATGTGGTTTTCTAAGTCAACCCGCACTGTTAAGGATCCTTCTGTAAGGTTTAGCGGCTCCAATTTTTATTTGAGTTTGACACCAGTAGACTGACATGATGGTTGCCTAAAGCAGCAGAGCTTGAGTCAGGAAGGACCTAGTTCAAACCGAGCCTAAGATGCTCGCTAGCTGGGTGACCTTGGGCAAAGGGCACTTAACCCCTGTTTGTCTCACTTCCTTATCTGTAAAATGAGACATACTGGAGAAGGAAATAGCAAATCACTCCAGCATCTTTGCCAAGAAAACCCCATGGACAATAGTCCATGAGGTCAAGAAGAACAGGAGACTGAACAAGAAAGATTGGATTACCAGATAATTTCTAGATACGTGAAGGGACAGCTGCCTCTCTGGAATGACCAAGGAAATTGGCTTTTGCCCTAAACCCTCCCTTACTTTTGTGACTCTGATGATCAGTCGCTAGGCTAAATAATACGTCCAGCGATATCTGAGCAGCAGACTGGAGAAGGCTCACAATACTTCATCATTAGATTCTTTCTCCCTGAACATCCTTCCTTACCTGCCTAATGTTAAAAGGAAAAATGATTTAGTCTGGCTAGGAATGACCTTTTTCCCCAACTTCCAGGCCCAAGGTCTCAGGGCACAAACTCAGTTTTTGTAGTTTTGGTTTCTCCCAAATCTTTGAAACTCCAAGGCATTCAGTGTATAAAAGCCAATTATCTCTGAAACACCTTGGTGTTTTTTCTTGCCTTCTGCAACATGGCTCAGAAAGGTCTCTTTGATCAGATAACAAAGACAGAACGCCCACACATCCCTGCTGATTCCCACAGAGCACCTGTCTTCCAGAGAGCAACATGTGACCTGCAAGCAGGATTTGGTTCTTTCCAATACCTTCCAAAGGAAACTGACAACCAAAGGCATTTTACAGCCACCTTCCCAATGCCTTGTGCAATTGGGGCAGAGAGGAAAGATCTATAAAGCACAGAGATAAATTAGAGATCACATCCTCAGGAGGGCTGTGATAGACTGTGGGCATGGGAGAAAGGGAATTGAGGATGGAAGGGCTGGAGAAGAGAAGGGGAGACATGATAGGAGATTTTAAGTATTTCATGAATCACAGATTTAGATCTAGGTAGAATTTCAGATCTTGGGATAGCTAGTGGCACAGTGGATAGATAGCCAGGCCTAGAGTCAGGAAGACTCATCTTCCTGAATTCAAATCTGGCCTCAGACACTTACTACCTGTGTCACACTGTGGAAGTCATTTCATCCAGTTTGCCTCAGTTTTCTTGTCTGTAAAATAAGCAGGAGAAGGAATTGGCAAACCACTCTAGCATCTTTACCTCCCCCCCAAAAAAAAAAAACTGAAAAGGAGTAACAAAGAGTCAAACATGACTGGAAAATAACTAGACAACATCACCAAGAAGAGCTCTCAGCAGACTCATTCCAATTCCTTCACTTCAGAGCCAAGAAAGCGGACGCCCAGAAAGGCAGAGTCATAGAGCTAGGGAGTGTCCAGGGCAAGTTGTCATGTGGGAGAGGGTTTTGTCTCACTTTTCTTGGCCTCAGAGGTCAGGACTAGATGATAAATAATGAGTGGAAGGGGTGGAGGCAAATTTCTGCTGCAGGAAAACTTCGGTTTCTTAGAGCTCTCCAACAATGCAACAGGCCATCTCTAGAGGCTGTGGGCTCCCTGTCAGTGGAGATCTTCAAGTAGGGACTAGATGGCCACTTTTCTAGGATATTTAGAATGAATGTTAGTTCAGGGACCAGATGGCATCTGAGATCCCTCCCTACCCAAAGATCCTGAGATTCTAAGCACCTCAATCTTATTCCAGGCAATCAGTGCAACCTTCACCCACCAAAGCTTTTAGTACAATGCTAAGCAAGTCACTAACCAGATTCCATCTTCAAATCAAATCAGCGGATATTTGTAGGATGGTGACAATATGGAAGGATGATTGCTGGCCTTCCCTCCGTTAACTGTTTTCTACTTATCCTTTATATGGCTTGTTTGTATGTATTTGTTTGCTTATCTTCCCCTCTGGATTGTGAGCTATTAGAGGACAGAAACTGAATTTTCACCTTTCTTTGTATCCCCAGTGCATAGCACAGTACCTGGCATGCAGTCTTTGAGATCCAAAGAAGCTGGACCTAGAAGGTACCTGAGAGACCAGTGAGTCCAAGTCTCCCATTTTATAGATAAGGACACTGAGGTTCAGAGAACAGTAGTAACTACTACTGCATTATATAGTATGTATATATATATATATATACTACTTGCTCATCCTTGCCTCCCCAGCACTTCACCTCCTACTCTCCAGGTAGCATATGCTCTGCTCAAGATGGTGTAACAGAAACACTAGTGGATTCATCCTAGGAACTAGGACAGCTCTGACACAGTGATGATGGCCCAGCCTGAATCATGAAACTGGTTCCATTTTAATTTAAACATTTAAGTACCAATGTCTATGTCTAATTAATGAACTGTTTTCCTTCCCTAATAAAAATGTAATAAACACTGCAAATCTAGGAATGTTTTTAGGGCACAAAAAAAGTTCTTTCTTTTACCTCTTGCTGTCTCCTCCATACCACTAAATGCCTTTTTCTTTTGGAGAAGAAGGGGGAGCCTTTATTTATTGTCCCTCCCCCTCTCCCCCAATGCTGGGCTTGGGCAAAAAATGTTGCCTTGAACTTGACAAGAAGAAGATCATGTTGCTAGCTATGTCTACTTTTCAGGTCAGTCTCATGCAGCAATTCCTTCTGTCAAATATACAGCGATGCTAATGGAGACAGCAACAACTGAAAAGTATAGTCTAGGGCAGTGGAGCTTCACTTTTTTGTTTGTTTGTTCTGGACCCCTTTGGCAGTCAGTCTGGGGCAGCCTATGGACCCCTTCTCACAATCATGCTTTTAAAAGCATAAAAAAAAAATAAAATAATGAGGATTACAAAGAAAACCAGTTGTGTTGAAATAAAGATGTATTTTCCGAGTCCAAGTTCATGGATGTCCTGATATAAGACCCCCTTGACTCAAGGGAAAAGAACAAGGACATGGGAGTGAGAAGACCTATATCAAAATTCCTGCTCTGTAATTACAGATTTTGGTAACCTTGGTAAGTAATTTCCTCTCTCTAGCCTTTGGTTTCTTCTTTCAAATGAGGTGGTTGGGATGGATAATTTCTAAAGTTTCTTCCAACTGTCAGTCCTATCGTCAATGTGGTTTAGTGAGAAACATGCTGGCTGTCTTGTTATGAGATTACAGATTCATCGATCCAGAGGAGATGTAGAGATCATCTACTCAAACTTGCTTATCTTACATATGAGGAAACTGAGGTCCCATGAGGTTAATAGACTTGCTCTATAGGGCTGGAAGTGTCAGTAATAGAATTCATCATGATATTTTGGATAGAATTCTAGATTTGGATTCAGGAGGACTGGATTCAAGTCCTCTGTGTGACAAGATCCTTAACCTCTTCTAGTCTCAGTTTCAATATCTGTAAAATGGAGCTAAGAATGGCACCCACTTCATAGAGTTGTTGTGGTGATTAGATAAATGATTTCCAACACATCCTTTGGTTAGAGACTCCTAAGCCAAATGGTGTAGAAATATGAGCCACTAGTACGATGATCACTGAAACTTAGAGGCTTGAAGAGAAAGAAAGGGAGAATAGAGATAGGAGAGGAAGGAAGGAAAAGAGTGGGGAGGCAAGAGAAGGAAGGAGTAACAAATACTAGAGGCAGGGAGGTAATGAGGTGGACAGAGAACTGAAGACCTGAATCCAAATCTTGCCTCATGTGCTCATGGCAAGCCACTTACTCTCTCAGCCTCAGTTTCCTCATCTATAAAATGGATATGATAATAGCACCAATCTCATAAGATTGCTATGAAGGTCAAATGAAATATGTGTAAAACACTTTGCAAACCTTAATATGCTACATAAATTATAGTTATAGTTATTATTATTGTTATTGTTCTTATTATAAGTATTATTGTTGTTACTCTTGATATTATTATAACTACTGTTATTGTTGTTATTATTATTATTATTATTACCATGAACTGCCTATGAATAGACAGTAATCTAGCAATGACCACCTCTGTCTCTAGGAAGAGGGGACATTTCTAGCTAGGAAACTGAGGCAATGATTGTTCCTTATACAGATGAGGAACCTGAGATTTAGAAATGTTAAGTGAATTAACTGCCCAAGATCATTCAGGCTGGAAAAAGACTTGTTCCACAGAGTGCCTTCCCTGCCAAGTCAAATGTGGCCTGCCATTGCTCTTGGAGCAGGGATGGTTCTCCTTGGAATGGTGAGCCTTTCCTGCATTTCTCCATTGTTGCCTCCACAATCAGCACACAACAAATCAGGCAGTTGATATCCACCTAAGGAAGTACTGAGAAGAGGTGAAAGGTAATAACAATAAAAGCTGGAATGGCATTGCCCTTTTAGAGTCACAAAACACTATGTGCATTGTCTCTTTTCTAGCTCATGGCAACCCTGTGAGGTAGATGCTATCATTATGCCCATTTTACAGATGAGGAAACAGCCCGAGGGACAGCTAGGTGGCTTAGTGGATGGAACATTGGACATCAAGTCAGGAATAAGTCTGTTCAAATCCTGTCTCATTCATGTCCTAACTCTATGGTCCTGGGAAGGTATTTCACCTCTCTTGGACTCAGTTTCCTCATCTGAATAATATCTGCTTTAGGGTTATCACAAGATTCCAGTGATATTACATACATACATATACAACGTATATGTATACATATGCATATACTTACTGTATTTACATATCTATGTGTGCATATACAGAGCAACTAGGTGGCACAGTGGATGGAACACCCTACCTGGAATCAGGAAGACCTGTGTTCAAATCTTGCCTTAGGCACATGTTGACCCTGGGCAAGTTACTTAATCTGTTTGCCTTAACTTCCTCATCTGTAAAATGAGCTGGAGAGGGAAATGGTAAACCACTCTAGTATCTTTGCCAAGAAAACCCCAAATGGGCTCACAGAGGGTTGGACAAAACTAAACAGTAACAACAATGTGCATGTGTGTTTGTGTGTATGTATGTATGTGCATATATATACATAAATACACATACACACACACACACACATATATATATATATATACACATATACATATATAAGTGCACATATACATATATACTTACATATTTTTACAAATGTTAGAACACTCTACAAATGTATTTTTTAAGTGACTCATCCAGGGTCCCACAGACAGTGTCTGAAGAAGGATGGCAATCCAGTCTTCCAGAAGTCAATTCCAGCATTCTACCCATCATACTTTGCTGAATGTCTAAGATCTGGTCCTATCATTCATTCTCCAAGCACTGATTAAGCACCTACTACATTTGAGGTATGAATCTTCAAGTCAGAAGCTCGAAAATCCCTTTCTCAGGGAAGCTACAGGAGGGATTTCTGTTTAAATAGGGATTGCAGCAAGTCTAAGAAGAGATGACATTTAGAGAATCACTTTACATACAGGACCTCATTTCTTCCTCTCAATAAGCCTATAAGGTGAATGTTATTACTGTCTCCATTTTATGGATGAGAAAAGTGAGGCTCAAGAAGGAAAATGAGTTAGGGTCATCCAGTTAGTAAATGTGTGGAAAAGATTTGAATCCCAAGTCTTCCTCTTTGCAAGTACCATGCCCTATCCATTATGCCATGAGTCTCAAGGTGGCTTTGATGGCCCTAACTCTGAGATTCTAACCTTTGGTATCTTTGGCTCTCAGGGTCCAGGATGCAAAAGTGTTTTAAGTACTCTGCATCCCCTGCCCAACAATGGGCTGAGCTGAGGCACCTGAGCTTCATCTGGAACCTGAAGAATCAATAAAAACAGCATTTTCTGTCCTGCTGTAGGAGCTGGGATCAAAGAAAACAAAACACTTTGGGCACCAGCTCCTCACGTAAAACCTGACTGAAATATAAAACACTCTTTCATGAAAGCCCCAGTGCAGCCGGGAGGTCTGGGGAGGGGGAATGAAAAGGACAAAGACAGAGAGACTGAGAGCAGGCTCCAAGGAGAGCAACCCATTAGCAAGTGATCTTCAAGGGATCCTAGTGAATTCAAGACTCTAGTGTCACACACACACACACACACATGCACACATGCACACACGCACACACACACCATGTTTTGTAAACGTGACTTCCTTTTGTCAAAACAACATTGAAATAGAACAATCTTTGAAAGACACAATGAAGAGAAATAAGACATCCAAGCCAAATCAGGCCCACTAAACCAGGGGATGCAATGGTTGTTAGGTGGTAGAAATGAGCATGTTTGTAGAATTCTAGTCTTTCAGAGCTCAGAGAGACCTTAGGATAGAAAATGTCAGAGGTGGAGGGAGCATTGGAACATAAAATAGAAGAGCTGAATGGATGTTAGAAAGTAGAGCAGGAGAGCTGAATGATACCTTAGAGAAGGGAATGTCAGACCTGGGAGGTATTTTAGAACATAGAATGTCAGAGCTGGAGGGAACTCTAGAACATAGAATTGTTGAATGTAGGACATTAGAGCTAGAAGAGGCTTTAAACTATAACATGTTAGAACTGCAAGAAATCTTTGGATCTGGAAAACTGGAAGAAACCATTGACCGTGGCACATCAGACCTGGAGAGGCTTGGGACCAAGGGTTCTTCATCTTCTCTGTGTCCTGGAGCCCTTTAACAGCCCAGTGAGGCCAGGGACCCCTCTAAGAATAAAGTGTTTAAATATGTGAACTAAAATACATAGGATTAAAAAAGGAAACCAATTATATCAAAATATAGTTATCACTTTTTTTGGGGGGGCTAGGCAATGGGGTTAAGTGACTTGCCCAGGGTCACACAGCTAGTAAGTGCTATGTGTCTGAGGTCGGATTTGAACTCAGTTCCTCCTGAATTCAGGGCTGGTGCTCTATCCACTGGGCCACCTAGCTGCGCCTTGTGCCACCTAGCTGCCCCTCAAAATATTTTTAAAAATACCCCAGGTTAATAACTCCTGCTTAGATAATCAGATGTTAGAATGGGGAAGGACTTTAGAACACAGAACATTAAACAAGAGAATGTGGGAGTACATAATTTCCTTAGTTATAAAGTCTAGTTTAATCTTTTCACTTGTCAAATTAAGAGAATGGGGATTAGAGAGGAAACATGACTTGTCTGGCACTACACAGCTGATTAGGAACCAAGTTAGGACTCTAACCCAGGTGCTATGATTTAACTATACGTCATCTATCCCTCAGAATCTTTCATCTGATCTCTTTGGTACAGTAAACTATATCTCCCCCCCCCCCCCGTCCTGTTCTTCCCTTCTTTCTTCCCTGCTTATAAACATTCTCTGGTATTTGTCCACAGCTTTCCTCCACAGTGGCACCCTGAAGGCACACTGGGCTCCAGATATGATCTTACCTCCAGTAGAGTGCCATGGGCTTCCCCTTTCCCTTAAATGCCTGGTGATTCCATTGGCTCTCCTTCTAGAAACAGTGCCTAGTATCTGCCTCCTGACTAGTGACCAGCGAAACACTGATTAGATGGGGCAGTTGTTGCTTACCAGGATCCCTGGATTGGTTATCAAGGGGCAGATATTCAGTTTCCACTATAGCTATTTTCATTAACCCACATCAACTAGGTTTCCAGTGGAAATTGACCAATCCCACCCTTCTGGGAGTAAGGCTAACAATGGCATATTTGCATGCAGATGGGGCTGCCATTAGGCAGTGGTGGCTCCATTAGGTTAGTGTGTCTGCTATTAGTGGGTAGACTCTGGGGGAGCCTTCATGCAAAGTAGGTCAATTTCTTGCCATATAACTCTGATTATGTCAAAGCATTTATTCATGAGTTTTCTAATTTAAACTACTTCAAATAAGTTATATTCATGTTACCAAAAAAATTACACCCAAATTACAACTGCAGCCTTCATGCTTGGCTCTTTCATAAGCTTAGAAATATTAATCACTGACATCCCAGATGTGCTCAGAAAACAATTGGCTGGGGGAGGGGGATTACTTAACAATGACCCTGACCCAAAGAATATCTCAGAAAGAAGACAGAGTTCATTCCTTGAAAAAAATTCTACTGACATATGGCAAAGGTCCTACTAATGAGGTTTGAAATAAAAGCTGTCGGTAAAAGCTACAATCTGATGTGCAGAATTCAGCCTGGAATAATGGGCATTCCCTTCAATGGATGAAAGCTTTAGAGTAGAGGGAGCCTTAGAGATTATTGGGCTTCATTTTACAGAGGAAAATAACGAGACCTAGAGAAAGGATGTGATTTATCCAAGGTCATACATATAGTGTAACCTAACAGATACAGAGCTAACCTCAGAGCCTGGAACACCTGGGGTCAAGTCTCCCTTCTGAAACATACTATGTAATCTAGATCGCTTAATTTCTCAGTGCTTGGATTATAAACTGCAGACAAGGTGTTCTCTTGCATTGCTAGGAGTGTCCTATGAATAACAATGAAAGCACAGGTCATAATAGCCATTCCCCAACAGATAGTCAAAGGATATAAACAAACAGTTCTCAAAAATACTGAAAACTATTCACAACCACATGGGAAAAAAATGCTTCACAGCCTTAACAACAAGAGACATGCAAAGCAAAACAATCCTGAAGTTTCACTTGCACCCTTCAAATTGGAAAAAATGACAAAAAAATAGTAAGTTAATTATGGAAGAATTGTGGAATATAAACACACTAATATGTTGTTGGTGGAGCTGTGAAATGGAACAACCAGTTTGGAAAGCAATTTGAAATTATGCAAATAAAGCACCTAAAATTCCTATATCCTTTGAACCAGATTCCACTATTGAGCTTATAACCCACAGAAGCTGTCAATAAGAAAAAAAGTCCTCATGAGCTCTAAAATATTTATAGCAGCACATTTTGTG
Organism: Phascolarctos cinereus; assembly: GCF_003287225.1. Lineage (NCBI taxonomy): Eukaryota > Metazoa > Chordata > Mammalia > Diprotodontia > Phascolarctidae > Phascolarctos > Phascolarctos cinereus. The sequence continues at coordinate 458,055,855 of NW_027555958.1, forward strand.
ACAGTTATGACTTGGAAACAAAGTCAGTGCCCACAGACTAGGGAAGAGTAAACAAATTATATCACATGCAGGTTACAGAATATTACTGTGCCATACAAAATGATGTGTATGACAAATGCAGAGAAGCAGGGGAAGATCTACATGAACTGATGCAAAGTGAAATAAACAGAGACAAGAAAACAATATACATACACCATTAATAATAGCAGCTTACATTTCTCTATCCCTTTATGATTTAAAAAACATTTTACATGCCTAACAATAAAATAATCACTGTAATTTCTAGAGCTCTCGAAGATTTGCAAAGTGCCTTGCTTATATTATCTTACCTGATCCTCACAATCCTGTGAAGTAAATGCAATTACTATGCCCGTTTTAGAGATGAGGAAATTGAAGCACAGAGAAGTTATATGCTAGAGACTTTTCTCTGCAGTGACCTTCCATTTACCCTGCTAGAGGTTGATGGAACCTAGGTATTTGTACATCTTCTTTCCATTAGAATGGGAGCTCCTTGAGGGCAGAGAAATCGTTTTTGACTTTTTTTTTCTATCTATCTTCAGCACTTAGCACAATAGCTGGCACAGAGTAGGTGTACTTATTCTACAGATAATAAATCTTTGTTGTCTATTGTTGACAGACTTCACTTTGTCTATATTTTCTATTTGCTTATATGTACTCAGAGTGTTTCCCTCAAAAGGAGGCAAGCTCTTTAAAGGTAGGGAATATTTCAATTTTGTCTTTATATCCCAAGTACTCAGTATGGTGCTTAGCATACAGTATGACTGTGATCACCAGACTGCTCCTATATCCAGTGTCCTTGACAGAATCCATGGTCAGGATTACTATTACGGGACCTACTAACATTAACTTACCTGGTCTATTTGGAATCCCCATTCACTCCTCTGGTACATAATAGGCATTTAATAAATGCTCGTGATGGATGGATTGATTGTCTGGTATAGCATCTTGCACATGGGAGGTAGTACTTGATAGTGGAAAGAATCCTAGAGGAGTCAGAGGACTGTGGTTCCAATCATCGTGCTGCCCTGTGCTGCCTGGGTGAGCGGGGCAAGTTATAGCACCTCAATTTCCGCACTTGTAAATGAGGAAGTTGGCTGTTGACCCATAAAATCCTTTCTAGCTCTTACACTTTGATCCTACAACTCATAAATGGTGTTTTTATTTTATTTTATTGTAGCCAAAAGAAAGCTATTCCATAGCTGTGGGCTTCATCAAGGCAAAAAAAAAATGGTTTCCAGGAAGAAGGTTATTTTCTATTTACCTTGTTTATAGTTATTGCTATGTTTTCCCCCATTAGACTGTAAGCTCCTAGAAGGCATGGATTGGTTGTTGTTGTTGTTATTATGCCTTATTTTGTGTACACATGCACACACACACACACACACACCAGCTTAGCCCACTGCTGGTACTTAGTAAGCACTTAACAAATGCTTCTTGACTGACTGACTGACTGACATTGCAATGCTGACTCATCCTGCCATCTTGTATTTGTGAAACTGATTTAAAAAAAAATCATCACCGTAATAAGTCCCAGAAGAATACCTCTTTAGAGGGCACTGCTGTTTAGAGCTGGTATTAGCTAAAGTCAGGAAGACCTGGGTACATTACTGCTTTTCACACGCTTTGGCTGATTGACCTTGGGGAAGTCATTGAGCTTCTCAGTCTTCCAGGCTCTTGAACTATAAATTTTAGAGGGCAGCCCATTTGCACCTGAACAGAGTTTCCACCTGGGAATTCTCTATGACAATGAAGGCACAACTTGGGAACATTTCATGTTTGCAAAGTGCTCTGCATATATTCACCCATTTGACCTTCCCAATAGCAAAACAAGAGTAGTAATAGCTAGCACTTAGAGACTGCTTTCAAGTTTTTAAAGTACTTTGTACATACATGTTCACTCATTTGTTCATATTATCATTGTTGTCCAGTTGCTCCATTATGTCCAACTTTTTATGACCACGTGGACCATAGCACTCCATTGCTGTCCATGGGATTTTCTTGACAAAGATACTGAAGTGGTTTGCTATTTCCTTCTCCAGTGGATTAAAACAAACAGCTAGTTAAGTGTCTGAGGATGGATTTGAACTCAGGTCTTACTGACTCCAGGTGGAGCACTCTATCCACTGAGCTATCTAGCCACTTCCTATTCTTCATATTAAGTAGACATTGTTATTATCCCCATTTTTACAGATGAGATAACTGAGGCTCAGAGAGAAGTGATATAGCCCATGGTCACATGGATGCACTAGATGATCTGTGAGATCTAGTCCAACCATAAAGCAATACAATGGAATCTGGATTTGAAGACCACTGCTGCAGTTCGGTGGGTAGGATAACTGAGATGCTGGTTCTTCTCTATTTAGCCTTGTGGTTTGCTTTCTGGACTGTGCTAAGTCTCCCTGCCATTCCCTTTACTTCAATGTATCTGTCTATAGTCACTGGTGGAGGAGACCCTCCAGCTGAAACTGACTGAAGCCTTTCTACAAAACCCATTCCCTCCAGACCTCATGCACCCTAAGAGCTCCAGCTGATGCTTGGAACCAAGAGGCCAGAAGTCCTTTCCAGGAGGGCTGAGCTTAGGGAGAGACATGGATGGAGGAGCAGCCAGTTTGTCATTTCTATTCTCAACCTGGGCCTGAGAGAATTGGAGTTCAACGCTAACAGTGAATTAAGTGGCAGATCTCTCCATTTCATATTCATTCCAAGGTCTTCACCTGCTTTTTAAATCCAAAGCCTCTGTGCTCATTATGAAATCATACACCCCCCTATCCATCCTCCTATCACACATGCCCACCCCTTGAGATCTGATTACTGACAAAGTCCGCACAAATCACCAGATTTCCAGAATCCCAGCCTAGTTTTAAGACTGGAAACTGACATCTCTGGTAGAATGGAGACAGCTGAGGATTATGGGTCAAAATTTTGTATCTCATCTCCGACTTTAAGCACTGTGTGATGCTAAAGAAACTAATTAGCCACCCTGTGCCTCAGTTTCCCCATCTGTATAATAGAGAGGACAACACCATTTCTTTAGTTTGTAATGAGAAATAAAACATCAGTGGTTTTTGAAACTCTCTATAGCTTACATTTCTATAGGGTTTTGTTAAGTCTTTCCATGTATTACCTGTGATCTCTACCAACGGTCCTCAAAACCCTAAATGAGAGCTGCTCACTAAAGGGTGAACTTCAAACACTGAAGGGTTCTTGTAGACTACTGAGAAGCTCTTCAGCTTTTAACCTGACAAGTGGGAACTGCATCTCTCTCTCTCTCTCTCTCTCTCTCTCTCTCTCTCTCTCTCTCTCTCTCTCTCTCTCTCTGTATCTATCTATCTTTCAGGATCAAAGGGTAGGAAAAAGGTAGGAAATGGTTCAGAAGCCAATTTGCAAAGAACAGAAAACTAGAGAAGGGTAGCAATGAAAATAATGGTTCAGTTTGCACAGAGCATTAAAGTTTGTAAAGTGCTTTTTATATATTATCTCATCTGAGCATTACAACAACCCCTAGAGGCAGGTGCTATTATTGTTCCCATTTTACAGATGGGGAAACTGAGGCTTAGAAAGGTTAAGTGACTTCTCCAGGGTGTCACAGCTACTACATGACTGAAGGGACCTTAGAGGCAACATAGTCTAGCTTCCTCCTTCCACAGAGCAGGAAACTGAGGCATAGAGTGGTCAAGTGGCTTGTTCATAGTCACAAAGCTAGTAAATATCAGAGAGAAGGCTTGAACCCAGTCTTTCTGATACAATAAAAATGACTTTGCTTTGATTTGGTAAATAGATTGTTTTATCTGCATATACTTTGTAAGCTCTTTGGGGATAGGGGCTGGTTCATCTTTGTCTTTTAATACATCCTCAGTGGCTAGTACAGTGCCTGTCACATAGAAAGTCTTTACTCAATATGTGTTGGACAGAAGGAAGGGATGTTCACTGGTTGTGGGGATTACATCATGGGGATTATAATGAGGAATGCCTATCAAAATAAAAGTCACAAATCACATTAATTGGAGAGGAAGGCCGAGGGAAGGGGAGGGGTGACCTTGGACCAGGAAAATAGGGTTCAGTTTGTATTTCTGGCACACGCTGGCTGTGTGACCCCTGGAAGGTCACTTCATCTCTTAGCGCTCCAGGCATCTCTCCAAGATGCATTAGTAGAGGGAATTTCCTCATCCAGGATTTCTGTAGACACTGATCCACCACAGGTCCAGCACCTGAGAGTATCTTTTTGCCCATCATCACAACTTTACCTCTGTACTCAGGTCTCCAATGTGTAGGAAAGAACAAGTCAGTTAGTAAATTTGATATGGTGTTATGATGCTAATGAGGCTATTCTAACCCCTTGGAAACAGGAAAACACAAAAGAAAAGCAGAACAAAGGACATGACCTAAGAAATCAGAGGCACATAGACTGAAAGCTAAGCAGAAACTTTCTAGTCCTCACAAGGGTGGAGATGCTTTTATGCAGCCCCACATTTTATAGGGACTTGCCCAAAGTCATAGAGCTCATAAGAGACAATGTTAGAATTTGAAACCAGATTATCTGACTCCAAAGCCAGTGACTACTCCCCACTCTCAACCCCAGCCTCATGCAAGAGTGAGAAAGAAGATCAGCCAGTCATGAGATGAGAGTAAGGGTAAACCATTGGGTAGCCCACATGCTTCATTGGTAACCTCCAGCTCCAATTCTAAAAGAAAGCCTCCAGAATGTTGGATGGGTCCAATAGGGCAAACTCATGGAAGGGCTTGGACAGGATGGCTTCTGCGAAACAGAGGGGGGCCAACCCAAGGAACTGAGATAGCATGGGATTATTAGGATCTCCCTGTGACACCCTTTAAGTAACTGTAGATAAAAGAAGTCCAAAGGAAATACCATGAAGATGATTAAGAATCGCTGGATTTTAAAGGTAAAAGAGACCTTAGATGTCACCTAAACCAACTTCATTCAACTTCCCTGACACTGAAGGGAAAAATCACTGCCTTGGGAGACAAGTCCAGTCTAATGCTGGACAACTCTAACTGTTAAGAATTGTTTTTTTAAGAAATTTGCTGTCCTGAAATTTCTCCATATTTCTCCTACTCATGTCACTTAGAGTTACCCAAAATAAGTCTCCTCCCTTTGCCATATAATAGTCTTTCAAATATTTGGAGACAGCTTTATATCCCAAGTTCATCTTGATGATCGTTATATAACAGTATCAAGGCCTTCCATTATTCACATCACCGTCTTCAGAATTGGCTCTACTCCATCAGTGTCTTTCCCCAAATTCAACTCAACAAGCATTTATTAAATACCTACTATATGTCAGGGACTATACTAGTCTCTGTGAATGCAGTGCCCAGAACTGAAAACCACTATCCTGATAATGGTCTATTACCGAAGGAAAAAAAAGCATTAGGAATTATATCAATGCGATGATTAAAATTATTGTCATGTCTTTGGAAAGTCCTAAACTGATATGACAAAGGAGGAGCAAGTGAATAATATAAATATTTGCCTGTTCTTTTCTGTATGATAAATGAATTAAATATTGCAATTTTTTAAAAAAAGGCAAATTGACATTAGCCAATTCTTAATCTTAACCTTGGCCAACATAGACACCCTTGAAATGTAGCCCAACATGAAAAAGAATATATGTCTTTGTATAAAGTGTCAAAGCTGAAAGGGACCTCAGAAAATAAAATATCAGGAGAGAGAACATAACATTTGTTTGGGACCTTGGAATTCAAAATAATAAGACTAGAAGAAGCCTTACAAATGAGACTGCCAGACCTAGAAGGAGTCTTAGGTCATGGAATGTAACTATTGGAAAGGACCATATATGACAGAATATCAGAAATGGAGGATACTTAGAACAGAGAATGTCAGAGCTGGGAGGGATTTTAGAACACAATGTTTGAACTGGGAAGGATTTTCAGAATATAGAATGTCCACATTGGGACAGAGCTTAGAGCAGAGAATGTCAGAGCTGGGAAGGATCTTAGTACTAGAAGGAACCTTAGAACACAGAATGTTAGAACACAGACTATTAGTGCTGGAAGGGATAATTCAACAAGCAAGTTGGAGCTGGGTGGAGGGCACCTGCAATACCTCCTCATCCCACTGTATTCTCTACATGAATGAGGCAACTCAGGCTTCCAGTTCTTATCCTAATCCCTGTCAGAGCCGAAGTTCAAATTTCCTTGGTAGGAAGGATAAGCCGCATACAGCATTTCTGTTTCCCATCATACACTCTGATAATCAAAATCAAGGTGTCCTTGTGGTGGCTTATCAATGCTCTCCTCAACATCATCATTAAACACTTACCACGGAAATGACCGGGATGATCTTTTACCTGACCTAATTGAGAAAATGGATTAAATGCTTCTTAATCTTTTACTTAATAACTGAAGATGTAGTTGGATATGTTTACTATACCTGGGAATATAATGTTCACCATCTTAAAGCAAAGGGAGGAGAGAATCTCCCAGATCCTGGCTTATTGCATTCCTAATTGGCTGCAACAAATTAGAACTGACTGCATTTATGGTTACTTAGACACATCAAAGGGGGAGAAAAAAAGGATAATTCTTATAATAAAATCAACCTTAATTTTTTTTTAGAGTGAGAAAAGAACTGAGAGGTCATCTAGTCCAACTCCCTTATTTTACAGATGAGATAACTGAGGCCTACTGAGGTGAAATGACTTGTCCAATGTCATATGAAGAGTCAGGATTTAAACCTGCCTGTGGCTCTCAACCCATCACTTTGCATATCAATCAATATTTATTATGTCCTATTATGTGCCAGGCACTGTGCTAAGTGCTGGGGATGCAAAGAAAAGCCAAAGCCAGCACCTGCCCTCGGGGATCTTACGCTCTAATGATATAAAATAGTTGGGCACAATAATTATAGAGGGAAAGCACCAGCTTTAAGAAGGATCAGGAAAGGCTGCCTGTGGAAGACAGGATTTTAGTTGCCAGCAGGCAGAGGTGAGGAGGGAGAGCAGAGACTCAGTAAATGCTTGTTGACTTGCTGACGAGAAGCAGTCCCCTAGGCTTCACCCAACTGCCAAAAGGGCCCATGAGAAAAAAAGGTTCAGAACCCCTGGAGATGATCTGTAAGTCTCCTTCCTTTCCGCTCACATGGGCTGTGAACTTATAGGACAACTTTCCACCTTTTCCACCTTCCCTGAATTGAAAACATCCTGACATTTTCAGAATAAGAGGCATCCTCTGCTCTCCCTCCTTGTATACGCTAACCTCAAAGAGCAAAGAGATTTATGCCAAACTCTCTGGCCCAGGCATATCACATCCTTGCAAGGCACCACAACATTGTAATTGCAAGTCTCAAGGTGAGGGACAGACTGGCACAGAAGACAAGACAGACAGGCCAGACTTATGGTCTGACACCCCCGGCTCCAGAATTCCCAATTCCCCTTTTGCGGGTCATGATGAAGCTTGAGTCACAGACTTGGCTGAAATGTTTATTGAGCCTTCACTCTGTGCCCTCCACACATGATTTGCGGCTGGGTCCTCTTAGAGACTTTTCAGTTCCCAGACAACTCAAGATCAGCTCTCTCCATACAGATGGGGGCGAATAGGTCTCTGAGTGCAACCAGGCACGTAATGTTGAACCAGGCTGCTGCTGCTGAGGAGATGATAAGACCCAGTGGACAAATATTCCTTGTCTTAGTGTACCCAGAGGCTAGAAGAGTGCTTGACACCTCCCAAGCGTGTTGTAAATTCTTGCTGACAGATTGATCTACTGGGTGTTAACAACAAAAACAACAACAATAATGTTGTCTTCCTAAGTACTTTCATATCTCATTTATAATCATAAGCTTTGAGCTAAAGAGTCTTTAGAGGTCATAAGATCATAGTTCTAGGCTACAAGGTGACGGAGAGTCCATATGATCTAGTCACTCATTTTACACGTGAGGAAAGTGAGGAACAGAGAGGCAAAGCATTTTTCTAAGGTCACACAATTAGTAACTAACAAGGACAGGATTTGAACCCAGGTGCTCTGACTCCAAATCAAATCCAATCTCCTTATTTTGGAGAAGAAAACCAAGGACCAGAGAGGTTGTGACTTACCCAAGGTTACATGGCTAAAAATTAAAAGAGCTGGGACTGAAACCCAGAGCTAGTAATCTTTTCCATCACATAGTGATTTTCCCCATGAGGTGAGGGGCACAAAGATCTTTTTTTTTTTAGCACAAGGTTTTTTATCCTTGTTTTGTAGATGAAGAGAGATGAAGTCATTTGTCTGAAGTCACATGGCCAGTAAGAGGCAGCAATGAGCCTTGAACTCCAGGCTCTGACTCCAAAGCCAATGCTTTCTATTAGACAATTCCACTTTTCTCATAACATCTCGGGGAGTATGCCAGGTAAGTATCATTACCTCCATCTTTTTGAGGGGGGAGGGGACCAGATTTGTAACTGCATTAATTGGGGTAGATCTGAGTGAGGAGATTCTCCCTAGCAGTGCCCAACTGGCATCTGTGACTGACTGCCTTGGAGACTGAAAGGTTAAAGGTCAAACAGCCAGTAGTGTCAGGCCTTCCCAACTTCAATCCTCTGCACCACAGACAGTTATCACTTGAACCCGATTAGTAAATAAAAAAACCAAGACCATGAAATCAAAACAATTTGTCCAAAGGGTCATGGGCAGATTCAGGACTTTGGATCTTTGGACTCCTGGTCCAATGCTCTCTGCAATATATCCCAGGAACTATGCAGGCACTGGGGTGGGATTACAGGATAAAACTTGGTCCTAAACTTGAAACCATTCAGTGAAATTAGAGAGTCTTATCCAATGACATCATTTTGTAGGTAAGGATGCCAAAATCACAGAGAAGGCCTAGAATCAGTTCAAAGACAAACAAAACCCTGGACTAGGACACAGATGTTGGATTATCATAGAATGCCAGAGTTGGAAGGACCTTAGAGATCCCCTAGTTGTCCCTTTACGTTAGAGATTTGGTCAGTTAAGCGGTGCAGTAGACAGAGTATGGAGTAGGGAGTCAGGAAGACCTGAGTTCAAATGTTGCTTCAGACACTTGCTAGCTATGTGATCCTGGGAAAGTCATGAGCCGCTTTATGACTCAGGTTCTTCATCTGTAAAATGGAGATTATTATAGGACCTATCTCACAGAGATGTCATGAGGTTCAAATGAGATGACATATGCAAAACATTTTGCAAACCTGAAAGCATTATATAAATGCTAGCTATTATCATCATTATTATTACTACAGTGTGTTATTATTATTTTTAGTAGAATAGGGAGGTAGGTCTAGCCTGAAACCCAGTCTCCTGACACCAAAGTTTGTCTTCTTTTTACTACATCACAAGGTTCTGCATTTATTCAGCTCCTGAGCCCCAGTGTTAGGGAAAGACCTGTGGTGTTCAATATGAGGAAGATATAAATATGAATGGAGTACAGCCCTTTCTCTTCTAAGGTTTTTAAAGGTAACTTTTTATTTTATTTTACCTTTTTCAATTAACAAAAAAATATTTTTCTCTCCCTGTCCTCCATTAAAAAATATGTAACAAATATAGATAATTAAATAAAACAAATACTTGCATCTTCTGTTTCCTAAAATATATGTCTTTTTCTGTGTCTTGAGTCCACCCCCTCCTTATCAGGTGGAGGGTTTTCTTCCCTAGTGTTAGGAGGACAGACAATCAGCTCTACTTGCAATCAGAGCAGTGGAGAGACTGTTTCCACTTGGGATGGTCAAAGAAGACTTCCTAAAGGATGCATCATTTGAGTCGAATTTCATGAGACAAGAGCTACCTTTAAAATCTGATTTTTAATCTCTCAGGGTGGAAGGGAGGTGGGCAGAGGATTTGGAGTGGGGAATCCTCCTTCTTGGGCATTTTCTAGGTGAATCTGTTCAAAGTGACACCACATAGGCAGAGAAGAGTGGGCTGGGGGCATGGCCTTTGCCAAGTCAAAGAGGAAGGGAAGAACATGACAGTGATGACGTTGGTGGTCGATGGTCTGACACTCAAGATACCAACAACTGTGGCATTTTATTCAAAGCAGTCTTTTAAATATTCATGACATGAGTTATTAAAGCTGATTGGATTCAGAACCATCCACTTACCATAAACACACAGCTCCTACAATCAAGAAAAACATTTCTCTGTCATCTTCACCCAAACACTTCAAAATTCAGGGAACTAAAATGCCAGTTGGAAAAAGAAACTTCTCCCCCAGCGATCCTCATGGCTCTAGGTGAAAAGAATCACCTGGTACACAAGAAAGGAATGGACGTGCAAACAAGCAACAAGGAGGGCCAGTGGACTGCTCATAATGCTGGAGAAACAGATTGAGCCTAGTGGAAAGCATGATGTCTCTTCCCTAAGCAGATTATAAGCTCCTTGAGGGAAGGAGCTAGAAACTAGGAAGCTTGGTTTTGTCACATCTTTGGGTTCCCAATACCTAGACCATAGAAGGGGCTTGATTTATGTTGGTTGGATTTGATTTGAGAGGCAGTATGGGGCAATGGCTGGGACACTGGACTTAGAAGCTAGAAGACCTGGCTTCGTATCCCACCTTTGAGACCCATTAGCTATGTCGATTCAATGGGCATTTATTAAGTGTCTAGTCTGGGCCAGGCAATGTGCTAAGCACTGGAGATATAAAAACAAAAGTCAAACAAACCCCCAACCCACCATCACCCCAACAAAAGTTAATCCCTGCTTTCAAGCAGCTCATAGTCTAATGGAGCTGGGATCACTTAACCTTCCTGTGCCTCAGTTTCCTCCTTTGTATCCTTGATGGCTTCTAAGGTACTTTCCAGTTTTAAATTTATGATTGGGTTAGTTGGGATGGGAGAGAATGAAGAAGTATCCATTAAGCATTTACTATTGTGCTACACACTGTGTTTATTTTGTTTTAGTTTGGAAGATATAAATATTGGAAAAAAAGACAATCTCTGCCTCAATGAGCTCAACAGGAGAACTCTGTTGGCTGGCATATGTAACTGGAGAACTGAGCATGTTTCACTTGCAGAAAAACAAAAACAAATTTAAAAAAACAACTTAAAGGAAGGAATGTTTAAAAAAAGCTCATCTAGGTGGTGCCATTGTGCACTGAGTGCCAGGCCTGGAGTCAGGAAGACCTGAGCTCAAATCGAGCTTCAGACACATACTAGCTGAATGACCCTGGGCAAGTCACTTAACCTTGATTGCCTCAGTTTCCTCATCTGCAAAATGAGCTGGAGAATGAAGTGGCAAACTCCAGTATCTCTGCCGAGAAAAGCCCAAATGGTGCCACGAAGATTCCGACATGACTGAAATGACTGAACTACAACAAAATATAAATATATACAGATATTTGTGTGTGTGTGTATTATACACACACACACACACATATATACATATATATACATACATATATATACATATATATATATATATATATATATATATACATATATATATATATATATATATATATATATATATTACACACATATTTCAATTCAATTTAATTGAACATTTGTTGAGGATCTACCATGGGTAGAGCACTGTGTCTCAGAGCACACAAAGTTAGAATGAGAAGAGACACAGAACATTAGCCCTCAGGCTACAGCATGCCAAAACCAGGTCTTTAGAGATCTTCAGATTCAACCCGGTCATTTCTGTAATTCCATTTCCTTGTTCTGCATCTGTAACATCCTTACCCTGCCCAAGCTAGCAACTCCACCTGGAGCCTCCAAAGAGAACATGGGAGCAAACTTCACAAAATGGCCCCGAGCACATTGCCTTGTATATAACAGGCAGGCTCTGGTGTTTCACTGTGAGAGGCTGGTCCAATGTAGCTTGCCTGTAGCCAGCCCTGGCCTAGGGCAGAAAGCACATCTAACTGAAAACTTGAAGTTTACTTCTCCAAGAATTCATGACTGTTTGGAAAATAATAATAAAAAAATAAAATATGAGGTTGCTCAATTGGGCAATATTTCCTGAAATTACTCCCCACAGCCTTTATTGTTAAGTCCAAGGCCGCTTTTATACGACAGCCTCTCCAGGCTCCACTCCCCATTAACTGCTGTTCTGCAGCCCAGCCCACAGTCACGGGAGCCTGGCCTTCTGCTTGGTGGACCTCTTTTAATGGGCTAAGTCACTTCTTTAATGGCACTGCAATAAATGGAGTTTAATCCAAAAGCAAACAGCTATCAAACATCTGATGAGAGCCTCTGGGTTATCACTGACTATAATACTATAACAGAAAACTTAAACGAGCCTTCAAGGAGCAAAAGAATAAGCACATTAACATCAGGCCATTTGTCTGATTTTACTGTCCAGACAAACTATTTAAAAAATAGTACGTATTAATGATGTTTTTAGCTTTCACATAATAAGCCTTTTCAGAAATATCCCACTTCCTTGCCTACTGAGCCCTCCCTCCTAATAAAAGCAAACCATTAAGTGGGAGCAAATACAACATTCCTCGCTTGCAGCCCCCACTTCCCCATCTAATGAGGAAGGTGTATTTCTTTATCTCCTCACAAGACCAAAATCGTCCCCAACAATTACTCAGTATTTGGCTTCTTTTCATTTACATTTGGAATCGTAGCATGTACTGCTTCTTAGGTTCTGCTTATGACACTGTATGTCAGTAAATAAAATCTTCCCAGTATTCTCTGAATTCTTCATTTCATTCTTTCAGACTGAATCTGAGGGTTTTCTTGGGGATGCAGATTGGATAACTTCTCTGCACCTCATTGTCTTGAATTGTTAACTGGAACACTGACAAGTTAAGTGCCTACAGTCACACAGGCAATATCCCTCAGAAAAGGGATTTGAGCCTAGGTTTTTCTGACTCCCAGGCTGGTTCTATGTCTCTTCTGTTAGATAAGCAGGGAAAAAGTGAAAAAGGCTTTATTAAGTGCTCACTACGTACTAACTTCTGTGCTAAACATTGGGGATACAAATAGAAAAAAAGCAAGAGTACCTGACCTCAAGGAACTTACATTGGAATTGAGGGAGTCAACATAAAAGAAACTTCATGCTCAGGGTGGATGAAAAGGCCCAGGAGTCCACAAAGCAGCAGTCTTTAAGTTACTCAAGTAGGTCAGATGACAGCACAAAGGGTCTGCAAAGTGGAGAGACAAGGCACATGGGAAAGCCTGGTGTCCTACATCTTACCAGAAGGAATGGAGATGATGATGGCCTCCTGATCAGAGCCAGGTGAGCAATCTAGCAGCGGCTTAGGACGTGGGTGGGGATGGGAGGAGAAAGGTGCCCCATTGGGTCTTCCTGCTGTCCAGCCATTCCAAATGAGTTGTGGAAATAGGGAGGAGGCAAGGAGGGTAAGATGCCCCCAGGGATGTCAGGTATTTGTCCAGCCAACCTACATTGGTTCCTGAACGTCTTGGGTCAGGATAGAGTGAGGGCAGTAGGCAGCACAATATTATAATACATTAGGAATTAGAAAACTTAATCTTTTTTGAGCTTTTAAAGATATCAACTATTTACATGTTCCTTCACAGAAGACAAGCTAAGATAGGGAGGGACAGTTTGGTTTTAGTTTCCTGGTGCTATGATCTCTATATAGCATCGGTAAAAAATCATTTTAGAACCATAAGCAAAACTGAGGATAAGAAAAGCTATTCTACTGCTAGAGAGCCATAGAACTCACCCCAAGGGGGCAGGGGTCATTTGTCATAACATTTTGATCATCTTCCTACTTGCTGACATTCCCCATTCTATCACCTTATATTCAGGATATGAAAGGTTATTAAAGGAATGACTTCATTAGAATGTTAATCTTCCATAAAGACCCTATAAGAGGATTTCAGCCTTATTAGAACACAAAAGACACAACTTTTAATGTGGCTTATTCCAGCAATGTTCTGAAATGTCAAGATCTAAAGAGCTGTTAGTGGAAACTGGGCTTTTCTGCAGAAGGGTCGTGATGCGTTGGTGATGGCAGTGAGGGTGGGAGGGTATTGGGATGAGTTTCTCTCGCCCTTCCCCTCCCCCGCATCATCTAGCTGTGTGACCATAAGCAAATCACATTCCTTCTCTGAATATCCATTTCCTAAGAATGTAAAATGTTGTGCTTTCTAGCCGAGGTCATTCAAAGGCTCACAAAGTTATAGGTTCATAGATTTAGCATTAAAAGGAATTGTAGAGGCCATAGCTTCTAGTCCTCTCATTTTACAGATGAGGACACTGAGGTCCAAAGAGGTCACACTACTTGGCCAGAGTTACGGACCTAGTAAGTGTCTGAGGTGAGATCCAATCCAGTACCCAAAACACTGTGCTACCCTGTTGATATGGAGATCAAATGAGGTAATATAGGTAAGCCACTCAGAATACTAGAAATTTCTGTATAAACCATAAAATAGGAGAAGGAAGAGAAAAGGTTGATAGTGTCACAAATCTACAGCTGGGATGGACCTTAGAGGTCACCTAGTCCAAACCCCTCACTTTACAAATGAGGAAACTGAGGCCCATATAGATTGATGAAGAAGAATAAGGAGAGATGGTGGAGGTGGGGCAGAGAGGAGACGAAGAAAAATGTTTAGGTTTAGAAGCTGGCCTTGCCCAAACAACTGAGAATAAATTTAAATTCTTAAAACAGTGAGAGAGTTCTATGAGCTCAGAAACAGTAAGACACAAGTTGATACAGCAGACCTGTGGGCCATTGTGTTAGAGATGCAGAAAGTGGAAGTGAAGATTTGAATGCTGCTGACAAGGCAGAGGACCCTGGGAAGGCCTTTTTCTGAAGGGCAAAAGAATCACTTGGGAGAAGAATGTTCCGGCCTTTGATTTGATCATTAATTTCTTAGAGAGGCAGCTGGCTTGTATGGGCCACACAGATGAATATATTCTTGCCACCTTGGAGAAAGAGATGCAGCGGAACAGGAAACAAGACAACTTTAGGGACTTTTTTCAAGGAAGTGGGTTACAAAACAGCACTGGAGCATCTCACCACCTGTTCTGGCTCAAGTATTGAACCAGCCACATCTGGATTCTCCTGCTGCATTTGTAGCTTCCCCTCCAGGGAAGCAGAAAAAAAAAGTCACCGACAGCTTCTCGACTATTCTTTTAGAGACAGATCAAATGAGCCACTTGTGTGGCTTCCTTGCCAACCACAGAAAATCGGAAGTGGGCAAAGGGGCAGTTACAGAAAGACACACTCACAGCAAGGACAAATGCCACCTTGTCACCAAGCCACAACTGCATATCCTTACTGTTTCACATGGTCTCTGGCACACAGTAGGGCCACTGGATCATAGATCCAGTATAGCTGTAAGGGAGTTCACTGAGTCCAACCTATACCCCAAAGGAATGCCCACTAAAATATACCCAACAATTGGCCATCTAGCCTTTATTTCACTGTTTACCTTGACATTTCAAGAGTTTGTTCTTTGTGACAAGAAATGTGATTCCTAATGCCTGACACTGGTTTACAATTACAAAGCACTCCAAGCAAGTTGGATCTTGCCCAGGGCACTGTGAGGTAGGTAGCACCAGTAATTTATATACCAATTCCACAACAATTCACTCAGATTTGTTTTCCAGGATTAGGCACCGGGCAAAGTACAAACAATGAGAAGACAAAAACCAAAGCACCGAACCATAGCTTCTGCCCTCAAGAAGCTTATGTTCTACTAGGGGGAGAGAAAAGTCGCTATGAGCGTTCCAGTGGCTAGTTCACCCCACTTTGGTTCAGAAGGTCTGGTCTTCAATGCAGACTGCTTCCTGGGACCTTTATGCCCTCTGAGTTCCTCATTTGGGAGCCTAGGGGGTCGAAGTAAATGATCTTGAAGTTTACTCTGAGCTACCAATTCTTTGGTGCTATAACTTGCCTAGAGCCAAACAATGAGTTTCAGACCCAGGATTTGAATGTCATTTTAGAGGAGGAAACTGGAGCTCAGAGAGGTCAAGAGCCTTGCCCAGAGCCCCACAGCATACAAACAGACGAGGAAGTGTTTGAATTTCTGACCACAAGTCCAGTGCCAATGCTAAAGCCCCCCTCCCAAGGAGAGAGCCCTTTATTTGGTGATGAAGGATCTTGGCTTCAGTCTTGCCTTTGCTACTCATTATCTCTGTGACCTTGAATGATGAAGGAGGGAAGGGAAGGGAATAAGTATTTACATAGCACCTACTATGTGCCGAGCACCGTGCTAAGTGTTTTACCCACATTATCTCATTTTATCCTCACAACAACTCTTTGAGGTTGGGGTTATTATGATCCTCATTTTACAGTTGGGAAAACTGAGACAAACACATGCTAAATGATTTGCTTAGAGTCACATAGCTAGTAAGGGTCTGAGGTCATATTTGAACCCAGATCTTCTTGACCCCATGGCCAGGGCTTTATCCACTGTGCCAACTAGCTGCCTCCAAGTTACTCTCTAGTACTCAGTTTCTTCACCCTTCAAATGAAGGGGTTACCCTTGAAGTCCCTTCTAGCTCAAAATTCTAGGATCCTATGTTCTCTTAAAGAGTCTGCAAAATAGTCTATCTATATGTCATGCTACATTACTTTACAGCATGATATAATGTCATGTTATGTTATGCGTATATAACACGCACATGTAGGCTTATTGTATGTGCATTTATACATATATACTTATATATAATATATGTATACATACATAGGATAGAATTATATATATAATACTTGTATATAATATATAAATTATTATGTAATTGTGTGCATATATGTGCGCATATATGTGCATATATTGTGTATATATATAAATGTACTTATGCATATATACACATACATACATATATATCACCATATCTAGGGACAGAAAAGAGATTCAGTAATAAATTGTTATTTATGAGAAAGCCAATAGCTTCTTCTATGGATCATATTTAGTCTCTATTTCCTAGAAAAACAATTGAAAGTTACTTGTGTTATAATAGTATATAGGCCTTGATTAAACAAACAATCTATAATACAATAAAGAGATTTTACTGACATTCTCAACATCCTGGGATGCCTGGTGAAATGCCCTTATGAATGATATTAGCCAAAACCTGGAAATCAGCAATTGCCCCTCCCCCCCCCCACACAGATGATCTCTAATGTGCGTGAAACTTTGTCCCTATCCACACACCACCTGGGGAGCTGAGTAGCAAAGGAGGTCTGCTACCAAGGAGGGGATACATTGTTGGCAAGGTGAAGGATTACCAGGAAACTGGGGACTTTCCTGGCAAGTTAGAGCCTCATTCCAATTACCTGAGGAATAATATGGACTCCTTAATTGAATATCAGGCTGAATTTCAGCCACAGGACTTGAGAAAAATCTTGGCAATCCAACCTGTGGGTCAGGAGGGAAGCTGAATCATGTGGACAGCAGTAAATGGATTGATATCCACTTTTGTATTAGTGGCTCTACTGAAGCTTCCATGAGGACACTGGGGTAGGAAGGTGTAGTAATAGCTCTCACATGGAAGCAGTAAATCATGGTGGATAGATAGTTGGCCTCAAAGGCAGGGAAAATTGGGGAGAAGTCCTGCCCCACCCTAGTCATATCTGCTGATTGTGTGAAATAGGGCAAGTCATTTAACATCTTCCTGCCTAGGTAACTCTCTAAGACTATACATTTCAGGGTTCATGCCAACCTGTGTGTTCCTTATGCCAATGAAATCACAGGTGAATTTAAAAAAAATCTCTGATCACAATCATTCTACAGTTTGGCTTAATGGCTAGCATAGTGGGCGTTGAGTTAGGAAAACCAAGTTTAGATCTTACCTCAGATACTTATTCACTTTATGACCATGAGTGAGTCATTTAACTTTTCCTAGCCTCAGTTTCCTCATCTATAAAATGTGTGTATGACCTAGGGCAAGTACCTAAACTCCCTGGGCCTCAGTTTCCTTATTTGTAAGGAGAGCATTGGGCCAGGCAGCCTCCAAGGGGCTTTTCAGTTTTTCATTTTGTTTTGTTTTGTTTTGTTTTACGATTTGATGAGATACTTAAGGGTAAGGATTATATTTTTACCTTTCTATCCTCAACACTTGGCACAGCCCTCAATGCATGTTTGTTAACTGAGTAATCCTTAAAAGTATATGGTTTAATAAAAGGCTAAATGAGAACTTACTGGAAATGTTTTCATGGCCAAGACAGTGCTTTGGGCAGGCTAGTTGGGTTCAAGGAACAGCTCTGGAATGCATTCCCTTTGTGATTCTGACTAGTCACTTTTCCTCTAGAAGTCTCAATTTACTTGGATTTCCAATAAGAATGTTGGACTACATGGTCCTAGACTCTTCTTTAACTCTTTACTCTGTGGTCCTATAAGTTACTGAATTTATCTGAGCCTTTGGTTTTACTCTGTAAAATGAGATAATAATGCTTGCCCCATTGCTCAATCAATACTAATAGCAGCTAGCATTTAATATAACACCTACTATGTGCCAGTCACTTGCTAAACACTACAAATATTATCTAATTTGATCTTCACAACAATCTCCCAGGCAGGTGCTGTGATTAGCCAAATAGTACATTTGAGGGAACTGAGACAAACAGGTTACATGACTTGCCCAGCATCCCATGGCTACTTAAGTGTCTGAGGTGGGAACTTGAACTCAGATAATTATCATGAAGTGCCAGTCACTGTCTAGGTGCTGAAGTCACAAAGACAAAACAGGAAAATGCTTTGTAAAAGTTAGGGACAAGGAAATCTGTAAGGGGATTTAGAAATCATCAAATCTAACCCTCTCATTTTACAAATGTAGAAACCGAGGCTGTCCAAAGAAGGGAAGAGATTTGCCCAAGATCTCACAGTTACTAAATCATTATGTTGGGTTTCAAATCCAAGTCCACAAACTCCAAAGCCAGAGGCTTTCACTGGGTAACACACATTTCAAAAGGAAAAAAAAAAGGTTTTCATTATTGTTATATACAGCAGATATGATTATTCCATGGGACAAATAAAACTGAGTGTATGTCTTTCTAAAATTACCCCAAAACTAATGTTTAATGCAGTATTAGACTAATGTCCTGGTCCCTATGATGTAATGGGGCTCCATGCTCTTGAATGAATGGCTAAATTAATTTAAAAACCTATTCATCCTTCACTGAAATGTTCAGGAGACATGTCGCCCCTTTAAGAGCAGAAAGGAAGCAGCCAAAATGGGAGCATCTAGCAAAGCTTTGGGAATGGAAGGGGTACACAGCTGGATTTCCATAAAGAACAAATGAGCTTGTTTCCTTTCTGACAGAGGCTCAGGGAGCCAGAAATAAAAAAAAAAAAGAAAGAAAAATTCTTTCTCTGCTCATCTAATCACATCAGGGGCCACCGGGTAGTCTCCTTGGCAATTGAAGATTGCTCATTAGGATAAAAGGAAAATTTTGTTTTTAAACTAAACTGTGTGATTCTTTGCTTATAGAAGCAAGAAAGTATTCTGTACTTAGTCTCTGGAGCAACTGTGCCCTTCAGATGAGCCAGTTGTCTGTGGGCCATTTGTGAATGATCCAAAGAACTTTTTGTACACATACACATATTCACACATACATGCATGCATGCATATTAAAGTGTGTATATATATATATATATAGTACATATTAATATATATCTCTATACCTCTATCTCTCTATAATGCCTTCCATCCATTATTTCAGGTGATTCAATTCCAAAAGCACTCATTAAGTGCCTATTATACACCAAGCACAGTGCTTGGTGCTGGAGATACAGAAACAAAGGTAAAAAAAAAACAGTCCCTGTCCTCAAGGAGCTTCCATTCTTCCAGAAGTATGTCACATAAGCAAATAAAAAGTATATGCAAAGTAAATAC
Source organism: Phascolarctos cinereus (assembly GCF_003287225.1). Classification (NCBI taxonomy): domain Eukaryota; kingdom Metazoa; phylum Chordata; class Mammalia; order Diprotodontia; family Phascolarctidae; genus Phascolarctos; species Phascolarctos cinereus. The sequence continues at coordinate 458,075,626 of NW_027555958.1, forward strand.
AAGTATTTCAAGTACACACACACACACACACACACACACACACACACACACACACACACAGCTTGTGTACTGATTCTTTCCAGATGGAAGGTAAGCTCCCTAGAACTTAGCCTCGTGCCTGGCACATAGCAGGCCTTTAATAAGTGCTTACTGAGCGATTCACAGGGCTACGTAAATGTCAGCTATCAGTGTCACTAAGTCTGGAACACAATAGCTAGGTTTTCATTAAATGTCTGAATAATTAGAGAACTTCCAAACCCCCGTTGGTTAGCTTGTTTGTTTGTTTTAGGTGGGATTGGCCAAAGGAGCAATTTAGCAAACCGAGCATATTTTTCAACAAATTAAACCACTATTTCTTCATTTTCTCAATCATCGTGCATCCAATTCTGCAACTGGAAGCTGCCTGGCCAGAGCAATGGCCTCAATAAGTATCTGTGGCTGGGCAGCTAGTCTCTGGATCTGATGACTGGCTTCAGTTCACTGCAGCACTCCATCCTTATCTTTATGGGAGCCAGGCTGGAGATGAGAAATCCCCTTTCAACCAAAGCAGCTCTACCCTGGCCCTCTACCGGGTACCCAGAAACCTTCAACAATTCCCTGAAAGTTCAGCCAAAGCTATGGCTCAATATGTCCTTTGAGGGTCCCATGACTTGATTCATCACCAAGCACCCAAGAAGTGTGTTTTCTACCCTTGATTAAAAGCTATTTGTTTCTGCTTGGCAACAAAAAAGCCCTAGCATAAATCTTCTCTAAGCAACGTTAGCTCTGTGTGGGGTCTTCCAGAATCCAGCAAAGTCCACAGCAAATTTAAAGCAAAGTTTTAGGAAAACAAAACAAAAATGCCTCTGAGGCAAGTGTCGGGATCTGGATGGCAGCCAATTGCGGCTTATTGTGTGACTCAAGGTCCAAATAGAATTAAAACTACAATAAAGTGGAACTTTTCTTCACAGTGATCAGCGCCACATCTATCTAACAGCAATACTGGACTAGGAGTTAGAAAAGCTGGCTTTGAATCCTATTTCTGTCTACAGTGGTGACCTTGGGTAAATCACTTATCTTCTGAGCAACAATTTCCTCAACAGCTGTATGACCTAGCTGGACTCAATGCTCTCCAATTTCGTGGGATCAGAGGATCATAAATTTATAGCTAAAGGGGGGCCTTAGAGGTCCTTTAGGTCCAATCTCTCATTTTACAGATGGAGAAACTGAGGCTCAGGGAAATGTAATAAGTTGTCAAAATTGATACTTGGGATAAACATCACAGGTATGAATTTGAACTCAGCTTTTGTGACTCCAGAACCCCTGACCTTTCCACTGGGCTATGTTATTTCATAGACTACATGGTGACTTAGGCCCAAGTCTGAGAATCTGTCATTTCTTCAGTTCCCTACATTATCAAGTTAACCAGGATGCAATCATAGTTTCAGCCAGTCAACAGACATTTATTAAGTGCCTACTAGGTGCTGGGAACTATGCTAAACACTGGAGAGGGGGAAAAAAAAAAAAGATGGGCCGTGCTGTCAAGGAGCCCACAGACTAATGGGGGAGACAATATGCAAACAATTATGTACAAACAAGCTATAGAAAGAATAAATTGGAGATAATCAACAGAGGGGAGCCACTAGCATTAAGAGATATTGGGAAAGGTTTCTTGTAAAAGGTGGGATTTTAGCTGATTCTTAAAGGAAGCCAGGAGGTGGGAAGGGAAGGAAGAGCACTTTAGGCATGGGGTGGGGCAGACTAAATGCCCAGAGTTAGGAGGTGGTGTGTCTTGTATAAGGGGCAGCAAAGAGGCCAGGGTCAGTGGATCAAAGAGTGTATAGTGGGGAATAAGGTGTAGGAAGACTGGAAGGTGAAGGAATCAGTTATGGAGGGCTTTGAATACCAAGACCGAGAGCTGGAAGGATTGCTGTCCAATCTTATAGTTGAAGAAACTGAGGCACAAAGAGGTTGGTCCAGGCCCCAGAGTGGCAAAGCTAGGATGCAAACATGCTTCCTCCCAGATGGAGGCTAGCAAATTCTACCCAAATGAGAAAATCACTTAGTGCTAGAAGAACTGTAGACTTGTATTCAAGGTTTGTGGATCTGACTACTCTGGCTTTTTCCACTTCTTAGCTGACTCAGTCACTTTGTCTCTGAGTCTCGATCTCTTCATCTGCACAGTGGGATAATGGGGCTATTTAGGACAAAGGATTGCTGTAAAGAACACACTTCTATGACAACTTTCTAATCAGCATTAAGATTATTAATATCTGTAGCTCTGTCAGCATATCGTGATACCATTCTGTGGGCTGGCAGGGGGCCCCATCCTCACTTCCTTTGAATTCTAGGACCCAATTTGCATTTGTGTTTGGATGGATAGATGGTATGGGAATTTCATTTCTATCTTTGGATGATAATTCAGTGTCGCTACTGACAGCCACTCAGTTCCTTCCAACTCAGAAGCACGACCCAACAGTCCTATTAGTGTCAAGGATGAAGGGCATTCCAAGAAAGAAGGTAGCATAAACTCTGGAGAATTTATTAGAGGGCTTGTGATTTTCCACAAAAATAATTTTCTCCAGTCAGGAAATTCCCCACAAATAACTCTTTGTCTTGACAAGGTCTGGTCTTTTACACAGTAATTATTTTGGGATTAGGAAGCGTTAACAGGACTTGGCGTTCAAAGGTCAGCATAATCTGAGAGGATAACTAGGTTGTGTGTGCCCCAGGGAAAAGAAGAATCTCTTGGACTATGGTTACAAGAACTTGGATTTGAAGAAAAAGGTTGACTTGTTTTCTTGCTGATAAATGTTGATAAAAGTCCAAGTTTATAAGACTGTCCAAATACCACCCGACAGACTATCTTATGCAAGGGAATTTTTTGAAGGTTTGCCTGGGGAACCCACATCTGCTAAGGCTTTGAAGAAAGGAAAAATGAAATGGTATGAAGATGAGGAGAGGGTAAATCACGTATGTTTTTGAATCAAGATTGTTAGAAAGTTGAAATACTGTAATAATAGTACAGTATTTCCAATGAAATACTCATTTGAAAGTGACTGGGGTGTGTGGTGTGTGTGTGTGTGTGTGTGTGTGCATGTAGATTCCGATTCCAGAAGAGACAGTTAATGGTGAAGTATAACAAAAAGAGAACTGACTCTAGAGTCAGAGGGTGTGAGGCTCAAAATATGCCTGTCATGTGATACCTGTGTGACCTTAGACAAGTTACTTAATTTCTCTTGAAGAAGTTTCTTCTTCTATAAAATAAGGAGGTTGTATTACTAGATTACTTCTGAGATCACCTAATTTTTTTAGACCTCAGTTTACTCATCTGTAAAAATGAGGAAACTGGAACACATGGCCTCTAAAGTTGCTTCTAACTCGAAATCTAGGATTCTTTGATGTTGTTGATCTCATTAAGCCCCCTGAAACAGATAAAATACATGACGTAGTGATAGTAGTAGTAGTAATAGTAATAGTAGTAGTAATACTAGTAGTAGTAGTAGCAGCAGTAGTAGTAGTAGTAGTAGTAGTAGTAGTAGTAGTAGTAACAGCTCCTATTTATAATGAAATCACTTTCTCACAATAAATAGCCTTAAGAGGCAGGAAGTGTAAATATTAATGTCCCAATTATAAAGATGAAGAAACTAAAGCTAAGATGGCATGAATGACTTGCCGTCAATTATAGAATAATAGAACTCTCAGAGTTGGATCTCTCTGGCCACCATTCCCCTGTATGAGTTGTCTCCATTAGAGTGTAAGCTCCTCAGGGGTAGGCTCTATGTCAATTTTTTAAAATTTCTATATCTAGTGCCTACTTGACTCACAGTGATTAATAAATGCTTTGTCTTTTATTCATTCATTCTATAGGTACAACACATTGGCTATGCATCTACTCACACACCAATCCATTAACAAGCATTTATTAAGTGCCCAGGCAATAAGCCTATATCTATGAAAGTTAAGCAGACCCACAAGTAACTTACATTATGTTGTGCATACAGGGAAGTGGTGGCTAGGGGAGTTTTGCTCTAGTGAGTCAAAGAAAACTATAAATGGACCCATTAGGCTGTGGATAAGTTTATGTCCCAATGCTAAACAATGTTCAAATTACTGAATGATTGCACTCAGTTCACAAACCAGCAAAGTTGTGCTTAAGATTGTGCACACAAGGCTTCAGTGGTGTGTGAACTGAGAATCACCAGAAGAATAGGCTGGTTTTTGAAGAGGCAGAGGAATTAGAGAGCAAATTATCAATATTCCCTATATTATGCAAAGTAAGAGAGTTCCAAGAAAAAAAAAGAAAGAAAACAAACAGACGAATTCTACTTCTACTTCATTGACTGCACTAAAGCCTTTGACTGGGTGGATCACAACAAAATGTGAGAAGTCCTTGAAAAGATGGGGAGTACTAGGATTGTCTAACTAGTCTCCTGAGGAACCTGTATGTGGGTCAAGAAGCAACAGTTGGAACCAAATGTGGAACAACTGATTGGTTTAAGATTGGAAAAAGAGTAGGACAAGGCTGTGTATTGTCACTTTGTTTATTTAACTTATCTGCAGAGTACATCATGCACGATGCCAGGCTGAACCAATCAAAAGCCTGGATTTAAGGTTTGCTGGGGAAAATGTCAACAATCTCAGCTATGCAGATGATCCTACTCTGATGGCAGAAAGTGAAGAGGAATTAGGAAGCCTCTTGATGAGAATGAAAGAGGGGAGTGTAAAAGCTAGCTTGAAGCTTAGCATCAAAAACAAAACAAAACAAACACAAAAGAAACCACAAAGATCATGGCAACTGGTCCCATCACTTCTGGGCAAATGGAGGGTGAAGAAAAGGAAGCAGTGTCAGATACTGTGTTCTTGGGCTCACTGCCGATGGTGACTGCAGCCATGAAATTAAAAGATGCTTGCTCCTGGAAGGAAAGCTATGGCAAATCTGGACAGTATACTAAGAAGCAAGACATCACCTTGTCGACAGAGGTCCATATTGTCAAAGCTATATATAGCTGTGAGAGTTGGCCTATAAGGAAAGCAGACTCAACACTTTCAAATTATGGTGCTGGAGAACACTTTTGAGAGGTCTTTGGACAGCAAGGAGATCCCATCAGTCAACACCAAAGAAATTAATTCAAGCTATTCATTAGAAGCTCAAAAGCTGAAGCTGAAGCTTAAAATGCCTTGGCCACATAATGAGAAGACTCGACTCAATGGGAATGACTGAAGGCAAAAGGAGAAGGGGATAGCAGAGGATGGGATGGAGAGATAGTGTCATGGAAACAGTAAGCGTGAGCTTGGACAAACTTTGGGCGATAGTAGAGAGCAGAAGGGCCTGAAGGACTGTGGTCCATGGGGTCACAGAGAGTCAGACGTTCCTGGAGGACTGTGGGCCATGGGGTCACAGAGAGTCAGACGTTCCTGAAGGACTGTGGGCCATGGGGTCACAGAGAGTCAGACGTTCCTGGAGGACTGTGGGCCATGGGGTCACAGAGAGTCAGACGTTCCTGGAGGACTGTGAGCCATGGGGTCACAGAGTCAGACGTTCCTGGAGGACTGAACCACAACAAGAGATGTGGTTGTTGTTGCAAGAGAGCAGGAAGTGCAAGCTTTAGTATGGGTATGGCAGCAGAACAAATGGCAATCTGCACATCTTGGATGAGGGAGTGGATTGGATTGGCAGCACATAATGCTGGTGGGGGAAAAGGAAGCAGTAGTGTGTTGGGTTCCATATTTGGTTTAGATATTGTATAAAATGGCCTTGGGCTGTGTGGCCCTAGTGACCTCATACAGCTCACATACTATCTCTGGACCTCAGTTTTCTTCTCTGTAAAACAATAGACTTGACCCAGATAATTTCTAAGGTCCTTTCAGAGGTTGACGTTTTGAATCCCACAAACTCAGCCTGAGGTAGGAGTTAATTATTAGGCAGACTAGATACAACTTTGATTAGCCTGTTGTGATGGTTCTCCTACATACATAATCAACCTGAGAATCATATAGAAATGATCAAAAGAAAAGCTGGAAGAATTGACATAGTTTGCATCTCATTGATACACAGAATTTCAGAGCTCAAAGGAGTCTTTAAGACTTCCTGGTTCAACATCTTCTACTTAATCTCCTACTTGACTGTGAACTATAAGACCACAAGAAAACTTGGTCATGCAAACTTGGTAACACATTCAGCACCGGGGCACATCAGAAAATAAGCAAATCACTAGTGGAAGGAGATGACTCAGAATGGCCTGGATGGCTTTTGAGGGCCCTTTCACATTCAGAGAGAGCAAAGATCCTGGGATCTAATGAATGATTTAGACATTCCCACTGAAGGGAAGCTCCCAGAAGGCAAGGGGTGTTTCCTTTTTTCCTTATCTTTACATCCCCAGGGCTAGCATACACTTAGTAAATGTTTGTGAAATGAAAGAATTTCCTTGCTTTAAGGCATAGTATTGAACTCTGATAAAGTCAGTGATACCAGAACCTTAGTCTCTTCCTTTCTCAAATAAAGGGCATAGATTGCAAGATATCTAAGGCACCTTGTAGATCTATATCCAATCAGCCCATGATCTCTAGAAGGCTTTTCTGATTGTAGGTCAGGCTTCTCAAACTTTTCTTTCAGCAGTTGAGAAAAGCTCATGGACCCCTTTTCAAAATTAATATTTTAAAATGTATAAGAAAAAATATATGGAATTGCAAAAGACATCAATTATACTGAAATATAACTATCAAAATATTGAAGTAGGAGAACAAATTTATGGACTCCTGGACAGGTTCAAATCTCCTTGTCTAACAGCTTTTGCGGAGAAACTTTACTAGGGTTTTCACCATGATTTGATTTTTACATTACAATCCTTTCCTTCTAGAGTCCCACCCACCTAAGAAGTCACCCCTTTGTAACAATGAAAAACCAGTAAGTAAAACCATGTGACACATGAGTTGCATGTGTATGCAACATTCTACATCATAGGGGCAGCACCAGTGGCCCTGGAAACAGAAAGGCCTGGGTTCAAATCTAACATTGTTTAGCTGTGTGACCCTGGGCAAGTCTTTTAACCTCTCCCTCAGTTTCCTTATCTGTAAAATGGGGATAATAGCACCTACTTCTCAGCGTGGGTGTGAGGATCAAATGAATTAGTAATTATAAAGCATTTAGTAGGCACAATATTGGGCAGCTAGGTGGGACAGTGGATAGGGTGCCCCACCTGATGTCAGGAAGACTCTTCTTCCTGAGTTCAAATCTGGCCTCAGACAGTTAGTAGCTGTCTGAGCAAGTTGCTTAGCCCTGTTTGCCTCAGTTTCATTATCAATAAAATGAGTTCATTTTATATTATTTCACACCACTCCAGTATCTTTGCCAAGAAAGTCCCAAGTGGGGTCACAAAGAATCAGACATGACTGAAACGACTGAACAGAAACAAAAAAGCACTATATCAATGTTACTACTGCTAGTACCACCAGTACTACCAGTACTACTACTACTAGTACTACTACTACTACTACCACTACTACTACTACTACTACTACTACTACTACTACTACTACCACCACTACTACTACTACCACTACTACTACTACCACCACTACTACTACTACTACTACTACTACTACTACCACTACTTCTTTATTATTAACCTTAATTTCCCCACCAAAGGTATCTTTCTTCATTCATTCTAGGGGACAAGACTAGACAAAACTATCTTTAAGAGTTCACATTTATTTTAGGGTTCTTTTCCTTTATGTTATAGGTATCATAACCATTGTTGTCCTGGTTTTGTCCCCTCCATTTTGTATAGGCTCATCAGTTCCCATGTATCTTTGAATCCACCATATCTGTCATTTCTTACAGCACAGCACAATAATATTCCATGACATTTATAGACCATAATGTGTTCTACCACTCCCCCACCATGATTGAATTTGAAAACATAAATTCCTCATGAGCAGAGACTGCCTTGTTCATTGTGCTTCGATACTTTAGACACACAGCACCAAGAGCAGTGCTCACCTAGCCAGCACTTAATAAAGGCTTGTTGATTGAAGGTTGAGGTTTGAACAAAGCCACAGAAACCAGTGCCCTCTCAGCATTCGATTTAAAGTTAGACTGGCACTAGATAAGACCTTTGATTCTGAGAAGATATGCCCAAAGGCCCCATTTCTAGGTCATTTGTAGGCAATTTCAGAAAAGCTAAACAGCTATGGAGCTGAGATAACATTGCCCAGAAAAAACCACCCAGAAGCCCAAAGAGTGCAGGTAAGAGAGTGGAAAGTGTGGTGGATATGGCCTCAGGGGAGCGAGCCTCTATCGCTTACTGGGTGACCTTGGGACCTGTGGGGCCTCAGGCACTTACTAGCTGGATGAGCTAAATGAAGAGACTGGCCCAGATGGCCTTGAATGTCTCTTGCTATTCTTGCTCAATAATTTCAGAGGAGAGGTCTTTGTCATTCCCACATGAAGATGAGCAGACTTTGTACATACAGATGGCCAATGGGAGAGTACACATTTTAATATACCATGATACAATCAAATAAAAGATGTAATGAACACCTTTGCTAAAGTTCTACAGCCTGTAATGGTTCCAAAACACTTTGACAGCCATCCTTGTCTTTGTTCTTCCCTGCAAACCTGGGCAGGTTAGCAACGGATGAAGCAAGGTGAAAATACTAGAAGAAAAGCAATGAACCTCAGGTCCCAGAGCTTGTGGAATTGTTAGATTTAGAATCAGAAAACCTGGATTCAAATCCCGTTGGCTACTTAGTGAGAAGAGTTCTGGCTCTGGATTCAAAGGAGCTGAATTCAGATCCTACTTCTGAGACTTACCATCTGGGCAAGTCACTTCATTTGCCTGGGCCTCAGTTTCCTTTTCTGTAAAATGGAAAGTGTTGTTCTCCCCCAGTTATTGATTTATAATATTAGAGAAGTGTTTTTGTCATTTTCCCACGTATTCGTGCACTCAGTGGGATAACCCACACTGATATCACCACAACCTATGCATGCACAGTTCTTTCATGTATGGTGCTCAACCAGAAATAGAGTCTGCATGAAGAGAACTTTTTTTAAAAGTAGAATTATTCAATTTATTAACAAAATTCTCACAGCAATTATAAAATTCACACGTACAAAAATGACTTAGCATCTTATACACAATTCCATGAAGAATTATTTCGAATTCATTCTGATAAATATACTGCAGCCCCTGCATCCAACCTGAATAGCTTTCTTCAACATGGTGAATGCTGCTGCCAATTCTGAGTCACGGCCAAGCCTCATGTCATGGTGATCTAGCTCTTCATCTTGAATTTTTAAAATTTACAATATTTAATTTACAGTAATGAGGACTGTAGTGGGCACCATTTCATGTATGATTAGTCTTAGCCAAGATACTAAATTCCAGTGTGGCATTCCTGGTTTGGTGAGCTGACTGTCGAAATAAATGTAGCCATTCTTCTTAGCCCATTATGTGCTGGGAGAAGAAAGATTGTCAAGTAGCAATTTGCCACGGAGAGTGCTGGCCACGCAAGAGAGCTTAACAAATATTATTTGAGCATTTGATGAAACGCCGGACACCCTAATGAGGACAAGCTGTCATTAATGAAAGCACTTTAATAATTCTAGGTCTTACCCCAACACTCATCTAGACAATTAAGTTTAATTAAGGTAATTTTTGTCACTGGAGTCATCTGGCACCTTTCATTAGGGTCAGCCATGCTAATGAAGATGCGGGAATGTAACAGCAAAAACAACAAAGATAATCACGCTGCTAAATCAAAAGTGGGCATTCATGCTAACTCTTTTGATGTGCTGGGACCAAGCTATGTGGCTACTCTGTGACACAGCCATGCTATCTTCCTTTTTCTTCAAAGCATGAAGGCCATTAACCTTTCCAAAACCTGTAAATTCATTCTTAATCAGGCCCTCAACCCTAATGAGCCATTATACACACTGCCTACTCATCTCTGTTCCGGTCCATCTCTTGGCCGTCTCTCTCCACCCCACCCCAGCATCATCAGACTGGACCTCAACCCATGAGCTCAGTGTCTTGGAAGCAACAGATGCACAGGGACAGACAGAACTGCCCCTCCCCCCTCAATTTAAGGTCTCAATTTTTTTTAGTTGGTTGCTGCTTTTAAAACCTAGGGAAAGAAATCCTACTTATAGGAAATGCTTTGGGAGGCAATAAAATGTATTAAATTAAACTATGATTTAGAAAACCAAGGCAGTGTTCGTAAAAATGATACAGTTTCGCTCTTTGCATATTGCTCTCCCTAAAGAGTAGCTCCCACAAAACACTCATTGAACATAAAATAATGAGAATATAAGGCATTGGATAAACATAAAACAATACAAATGAAAACTTTGCTCCTTGCATGAACAGAGTATGCTATCCAGACAATTAAGTGGTAGTAAGTACTATTTGAAAAGATGATGAGTAAATAAAGGAGGGTCCAGGAGAAGCACCAGGCAGCTCAGCTTGGCAAGGAAAACTGAATTGTGTCAGATAGAGTTTTAGGGCTGGAAGAGTCCTGAGAGAGCCTGCTCCTGGAGGACCTCACCCAGTCTCCACCTGCGCTGCTCAAACCATAGCTGGGCCTTTCATCTCCACTGGGTGATGGAGAAGCTAGTGATGGGGCATAGGCTCAATCCGGCTGCCCCGTATAAGCGAAGCCTTCCCAAAGTGGAATGGGCTGCCTGCACATGCAGTGAGTGTCTCCTCACTAGACAGCAAGAAGCAAAAGATGGATTATTATTGTGTTTCCCCTTCAATGCAGCAAATATGAATCAAGCGCCTCCTATGTACGAAGCACTATACTAAGCATAGGGATATCAAGGAAAAAAGTAAAATGGCTTCTGCTCTCAAGGAGCTTACTGTCCATCAAAGAAGAAATATGCATACAAATAAAGGAATGTTTTCTGTGTACATGTGCAATATATATGTATGTAAAAACATAAACATATAATATATACATATGTAGAATAAATACATATATACATACAAATACATATATAATATACAGGTATGTATACATATAGCCTTTCTTTGTAACCCTGGCCCTGAATTTAGCATAGTACCCCATGCATAGCAGGTGCTTAAAAATACTTATTGACATAAATATGTGTCCATATTTATATACATGTGTACACACACACACACACACACACACACACACACACATTGGTTTGCTCTTCATTCTAAGAGAAGAGTAAAATGACATCACTATGTCAGGATCAAGGTACAGTGTGTCTATGGCTGATCAGATCAATATGAGCTCAGCAGGATCTACTACAGGTCAGACAGAAATAATCCATATGAACATTTGGAGTGGAGATGTCTCTAAATTTATACATCTCACGTTTCTTTTGAGCTACTGCAATTCTGCTTTGGTTATAGAACACCACACCTTCTTTAATGTGGGCACATCATGCTGGGCAGTCCTGTGCTAATGTCTGTCTCCCTCTCACTATTGATTCCAAAGTGCTTGAGAGTGTCCTGTATTGCACAAGAAGAACATGCATGTTATATGTATACATATATAATATACACATACATATATGTGTTTATGTATGTACACATATTATATATATATATAAAATTTCAAGGTGGGAGGGGCATTAATAAATGAGGCTAACAGGAAAGGTCTTTATAGAAATTAGTACCTAATACACTTAGAGAATAAACTAAAAAACTAGTTGAAACAATGAGCAATTTTAACAAAGTTGCAGAATATTAAAGAAATCCACATAAATCATCAGCATTTCCACCAAAGTCCAGCAGGAAGAGATAAAAAGGGAAATCCAATTTAAAATAACTGAAGGCAATATAAAATACTTGGAGTATACCTACCAAGACAAACCCAGGAACTATACGAATGTAATTACAAAGCACTTTTCACAAAAATAAAGACACCTAAACAACTGGAGAAATATTAATTGTTCATGGGTAGGCCAACCCAATAAAATACAAATCACAATTCTACTGAACTTAATTTATTTATTCAGTACTATACTAATCAAACTATCAAAAATTATTTTAGAGATAGAAAAAAAATAATAAAATTCATCTGGAAGAAAAAAAAGAAAAAAATCAAGGGAATCAGCGAAAAACAAATGTGAATAAAGGCGGCCTAGCAGTACCAGATCTCAAAATGTCTTAAAAGTGGTAATTATGAAAATAATCTACTACTGGCTAAGAAATAGTGGTGGATCAGTGGAACAGATTAGGTACACAATACACAGTAGTAAATGGCTACAGTAATCTAGTGTTTGATAAATGCAAAGATTTGTGCTTTTGGGACAAGATATTACGATTTGACAAAAACTCCTGGGAAAACTGGAAATCAGTTGGGCAGAAACTAGATACAGATCAACATTTCACACCATATTTGACCAATATAAAGTCAAAATGGGTATATGATTAACACATAAAGGGTAATATCATAAACAAATCAGGGAATCGAGAAAAATTTAACTGGAAAAGGGATTTTAAATGGATAAGGGAAGAATTTATGGCCAAACAAAAAATGGGGAGGATCACAGGAAGCAAAATAGATAATTTTGATTATGTTAAATTAAAAAAAAAAGCTTTTTCATAAAAAAAGATAATGCAGCCAAAATTAGAAAGAAGGAAACTGGGGGAGAATATATAGCAAGTTTCTTTGATAAAGGCCATATTTCTAAAATATACAGATAATTAAATCAATATGAATCATTCTCTAATTGACAACTGGTCAAAGGGTATTAACAGGCAGTTTTCAGGTGAAAAAATCAAAGCTATCTATAGTCATATGCTACTACTTCATACCTATCAGATTAGCTAATATGACAGAAAAGGAAAATGACAAAAGTTGGAGGGGATGTGGGAAAATTGGGACATGAATGCACTGTTGGTAGAGTTGTGAACTGACCCAACCATTTTGGAGAACAATTTGGAACTATGCCCAAAGGGCTATAAACATGCATATCCTTTGACCCAACAATACCACTACTATCTGTATCCCAAATAGGTCAAAGAAAAAGGAAAAGAGCCTGTGTGTACAAAAATAATTACAGCAGCTCTTTTTGTAATGTCAATGAATTGGAAATTGAGGGGATACTCCTCAACTGGGGAATGGTTGAACAAGTTGTGGTATATGATTATGATGGAATACTATTCTATTATTCTGTAAGAAATGATGAGTAGGATAGTTTCGGAAAAAATTTGGTAAGACTTATATGACCTGATATAAAGTGAAGTGAGTGGAACCAGAAGAACACCATACACAGTAACAGCAACATTGCATGATGATCAGCTGTGAATGATTTAGCTAATCTCAGCAGTACAATGATACAAGACAATTCCAAAGGACTTCTGATGAAAACTGCTATCCACTTCCAGAAAAAGAACTCATGGCATCTGAAAGCAGTTTTGAAGCATAATTTTTTTTCCACTTTATTTTTCTGCTTTTTTTTTTTTTGCAACATGGATAATATGGAAATGTTTTGCATGATTTCACTTGTCTAATTGATATCACATTTCTCCACGTCTCAATAGATGGGGGAGGGGTGGGAGAGAATTTGGAACTCAATTTTTTTTAAATAAATGTTAAACGATAATTTAAAACATTAAAAAGAAGACAGCACCTGAGTTATGAACTCAACCGAGTTGAGTCTTAAAGGGAATGAGGAGTTACAGGAGGCAAAGGTGAGGAAGGAGATCCTTTTCACTATGGAGGCCAGCCCAAGGAAAGACAACATAGTGTGGCGGAATATCATGTAGGGGGAATACAATTACACTACTCTGGCTAGAACGTAAAGTGGATGGGAATTTTTGTTCAGCTACCAGTTGGACTACATGCCCTCAGCATTCCTTCCCAGATGAAATTCTGCAACTTCCGAGTCTAAAGGGACAGTGATGAGGTTCGACTACAGAATATAGTAGACAGGATGGACTCTAGAGTCAAATGACCTGAGTTCAATATCACCTCTGATGCTTACTATCCGTGTAACCTTGAACTTGAACAAACAAATGAACAAAACAAAAAAGGACAAACAAAACAGTTTCCTCATTTGTAAAATTAGGGTTTCAGACATGATGACTATTAAAATCTCTTCCAAATCTCCAATCTCTTGGCTTTAGAGGGCAGCTAGTCAAAGCTCTGACCTAATGCAGGGATGTCTTCTGGAAAGTCCCAGATAGATGGTGGACGGTGACCTCCTCTTCACTGGGTGTGGGAGGATCATGAATTACTTAATTTATAGCTACAACAGTTAGAACAGAAAAAGCCTATATTAAAATTTTAAGCATCACAGATTCTCACAGTAATTCCATCCCCTACCTAATAACTCTTGCTTCTCACATTTGCCAAAGCACTCTCTCCTATAGGTTGCCTCCCTTCCTTCTCCTGTTCCCCAGCTTCACAAGAGAAGACTAAGGGCTGCTGGTAAGAAATCCTTTGTTCCATTGTGAAAAGTCTTCCCTTTAAACTGGCATCCAATGAAGATGTAACACAAGCTTTGTTAATACTCCCCTCCATCCATAAAGTACAAGGTTCTGAGCACTGATGTGAAAAAAAAAGGTTATTAAAAGCTTCTACATTAACTAATAGAGACTTTAAAGAGTCTATAATGAGAAGTTTAACAATGACAGCTCCACAAGAAATATAAGGAGACACATGCAACTCTATTCAAAGTCTGCCCCCAGATTGTGCACATCTGGAGAAAAGGAGGATTTTGTCACCTTGGCTTGGAGGATTGAGGAGGAAGTCACAATGGGCTGGTCTGCCAGCCTCAACAGCAGTTGGCTGAAATGAAAATCTGTAGGACACTAGGGAGGGGGATGGTGGAAATCAACCTCCAGCAATGACAGCCATCCCAAAGGAGTGTCACCATCTATGGGACAAGGTTCTTCACACTTTTCAAGTCACTCTTTTCTCTCAATATCAGCTGGATAGAAAGCAACCAAGTAGCTACCCCACGGAAAGTGAAGCTACAGACACAAAACTCAAGTCCAATCATGGTGGTGGACCAGAAGCCACAGAAGTTCAGGAAGACTTGGATTCAAATCATGCCACAACCACTTACCAGCTGTATGACTCTGAGCAAGTCAAATAAATCTCCCTGGGCCTCAGTTTTCTCATCTATAAAATGACCTCAAATATCCGTTTCAGCTCTAAATCTCAGATTCCAAACCCATCATTTTATGGATGAGATGGTTTGTGGAAAGGTTTGTTGTTATTGATGTTTGGTCCTGTCCGACTCTTCATGGCCCCATCTGAGGTTTTCTTGATGGAGACACTGGCATGGTTGGCCATTTCCTTCTCCAGCTCATTTTACAGATAAGGAAACTAAGGCAAACAGGGTTAAGTGGCTTGTCCAGGGTCACACAGCTAGTAAGTGTCTGAGGCTGGATTTGAACTTAGAAGTCTTCCTGACTCCAGGCCTGGTGCTCTATCCACTGCACCACCTGACTGCTCTGTGGAAAGACAGTGCTTTGTAAACCTTAAAGCGCTACAAAAAGTGAGTTATTTTTATTAATGTTATCTAATCCAACCCCCTAATTTTACAAAAGAGGAAACTGAGGCCAAAGGGAGGTGATAGCACTTTTCCAAGTTGAGCTAGTGGCTGAATCTAGACTAGACTAAGGGTTCCTGATCCCAGGTCTGACTCAGATAAACTGTTCCTCATGATTAAATTGCAATATTAGAGTTTGGGGGAGTTAAAATGCAGGCACTTTACATATATTACCTTATTTGAGGCAATCCCATACCATGGATGCTATTCTTCTCATCCTCAAAACTAGGCTGGCAGAAGTCATTTGCCCAGAATCACATGGTTAGTAAGTGCTGAAGTTGAATTCAAATTCTGATCTCCCTGACTCTAAGTTAATTCTGTTATCTTTTATCATATACATACTTCTTTGGTGGGTAAGCTGAGACATCCTCCCCAAGAAGGGAACTGACTTCCCCAATCATTGTATTTTAGCCAGATATCAGAAGAGAGGCACGTACTTAAAACAGGATTCACAGCCAGCAGATGTAGTCAGCACTGGCCAGCGCCTGATCTGGCCTACTCCCATTTCAGGAGGGACCTTCCCCTCTGGGATGAGAGGCCTGAATGTGGATGGCTGCCTGGTAGAGGGACTTCTGAATGAGCCATGAGGTAGTAATTATCTCACCCTATATTTCTATAATTGGTTTCCACCGGCTCTATACCCCACCCCTCTTTCAATATTGCAATACTTTGTTTCTGAGCTGAATTTCCCAGCACAAGGCAACTGGAGCTGCCTTATAGGGCTGCAGGTGCAAAAAAAAAAAAAAGGAAAGAAAATACATTTTTCACAGGAGAAAAAATATGGAAAAAACCAAACAACAAAAGTGAAAACAACAGGAAATGAAATGCTCAAGAGGTCAGCCTGAATCTCTTTGAAAACTGGGTCCCAAATCTTTTTATTTTATTTATTTTTAAGAATGTTTGATGAGAATCGATTGTGTGAGCAGGCTGCCTGCCTTAATAGCATAGCAGGGTTTTGGCACCTAGACTGGGTAATCATTGAAATGCAAAGAGAGGCCAAAACTAACTAGGAATGCTTTACCTGTGTTCACTGGGCAGAAAGAGAAAAATATACAGTGTGTATTTAACCAAAGAATTGCCAGCCTCCATGGAGTGAAGTAGGTGCTGGCTGATAGAAATGCTCCATGGAACCCTAGCATCGTAGATTTCAGGATGGAGGGATCTTTGAGGTTATCCAGCCCAATTCCCTCGGTTTACAGATGAGTAGAGGGGTCCTAGACAAAGGAAGTGACTTGTCCAAGGTCACACAGATTTGAAAGAACAGAATCATGATTTGAACCCAGGTCAGGCAACTCTATATCCAGCAGGCTTTCTACTGAGAGTTGTGAGGTGCCATGACAGTCATCTAACACAACCCATACCCCAAAAGGAATCCCTACCAGAACATGGTCTTCCAGCTAAAAAGATGGTCATTGGGCCAAAGTTTTGGACCTGGAAGGGGCCCTCAGAGCTAAACTCCTCATCTTACAGATAAGTAAATGAAGGCCTAGTAAGGTCATAGATCACAGGCCCAGGGTGGTTATGAAGGACCCACTCCTCCATCACCTCTGCCAAATAGAAGCTCACCCCTCCCCTAAGAGGAAGCTCAAGCATTACTATCTACATGAGGCCTTTTCTGACCCCTCATCTGCTAGTGCCTCTCTCTGAAACTGCCTTATATCCAGCTACTTTGTGCATATTTTTATTATTTACATTCCATATAACATACATGTCCTTGATCGATGTCTTCATTAGTACGTGTACTCCTTATCTAGCAATTGTTTCACCCATTGTATTTGTACCCCCAGAGCCCAGCACAGTACCTGGTACATGGCAGGCATTTAAAAAATACCAGTTGGATGGTTGATTGACTTTCCTGATGTCATATCAGTGACCCAGCCAACAACTTAGAGGTAGAAGTGCCAGCAGAGGCCAGTGAATCCTGACTGTTCATTTTACAGGTGGGGAAGCTATGGCCTATGGAGTCTAAGTGACATTCCTAAGCTTACCCAGGTGCGGCAAAGATGGGATTCACACCTAGGATTCCTGACCCAGAATCCAACACCCTTTCCCTTGGGATTTAATTGAACTCAATTTAACACACACACACACACACACACACACACACACACACACACACACTTTAATTTAGAGCTGAGAGTAACTTTAGTCATCATAGCAACAGAGCTGGAAGGAACTTTATAGGTCATTAGGCCAACAGGCCAATCTATTTTATAGAAGAAGCCTCAGAGATGTTAATTAACCAATTTACCTGTCACCACCCTCATTTCATAAAAGAGGAAACAGATTCATGGAAGCTCAAATGACTTGCCCAAGGTTACTTGGCAATATGTAGAACTGACCTTCAGACTTTGAGTCTTACCATACCATCAAGTCTTGGCACCAATGATAATGGAGTGAATGGGGCTCATAGAGGCTCTCAATCATTAACTGGAAGGTCAGTGGTGCCAAATAAACAAACAAATCCAGTCCTGAGGCAGGATGGGAATTTGGTGAGAGCTAGGGAGTTTCTAGCCAACACTCACTATCTTTCATGAATGGAGTCCCCTGAGCTGTGGGGATGGTACCTTCCACAGTGGCAGTATAACTGGCTCTGTGACATACTGGTTGGAGACTCTGGGGATGTGACAAAAGAAAATGGTGAATCATAAAGAAGTGAAATGATTTATCTGCGATTTTATTCTCACCGATGGCAGAGCTGGATAGAGTAGAAAGAAGTTATAGAAACCTAGAGCGAGAATCTCTACAATGTTTGATAACAAGCTAACATTCTAGGGGAGGCATTAAAAGAGACCTAGCTTGCCTGGGAGTTCTGAAGGACGGTCCAGCAGACAAGAGAAGAGGAAAGCACATTTCCCAAGGCCTAGGACCTTAGTAAAGACCATCCTCTACTCTGCTCTTTGTATCTTTTGATTGACTTCTAGAGAGTGCCCGGAGACAAATAAGATATCATCTTTGCCCTTCTGAAGAGTAGCCTTCTAGGGCTAGTTGGACATATTTCTCAATAACTTTAATACGAAAGAAATCATGGAAAGTATATACAAGAAAGACAGACAAAGTACTATGCAGGACACATGGGAAGCAACATGGTTTTCTATCAAGGACATTAGGGAGAGTATCATGGATTGTTAAGGTTTTCAAATAGGGTTTTCAAGGATAGACAAGATTCCAGGAGATTATGAGTTAGAGCCAAAACACCAGAGATTCAATTCAGCTCACCGATTGTAAGCTAGAAGAAACCTTTGAAGCCATCTGGTAAAACCCATTTTACAGATGAGGAAAATGAGGCCCCAAGCAGTGAAGTAATTTGTCCAAGGTCACACAGTCAGTAATTCGACTTAGTAATTAGTAGTAGACGTAGTAGAATTAGTAGTCAGAATTCAAACACAGGTGTTCTCACTCAAATCCTACACCCTTTCAGCTATTACGCACAGTCTCCTAATTCAGTAAATAAAAATGCATCTAATAATTGCAGATATGTCTTGGGGAGGAGGAGAAAATTTAAAACTCAAAATCTTATGGAAGTGAATGTTGAAAAACTAAAAATAAATTAATTATAAAAATAATAATAATGGCAGACATTTACATACCTCTTTATAAACAGAATCTCATTGAATCCTCTAGGATTAGAATCCTATGATATATGTACAAAAGGTATTATTGTTCCCATTTTGTAAATGAGGAAACTGAGGCTCAGAAAGCTTGTGTTAATTGCCACAAAGCTAAGAAAAAAAACAGTTGCGATTTGAACTTGTGTCTTCTGGCTCTAATTCTAGAACTCTTTCCATGATACACAGGCATATAGAGCTCCTAGAGTAAACATTTACACTTTGGAAATCAGTGAACTCTACAAATCAGGGCTTAATTTACTTGTTGATCATCTAGATGTAAGAAAGTGATAGAGAAAATATTAACAATGCAGATGAAACTGAAAAGTGTTTCATGCATACAGGAAAGCTGACTGTTAAACACTGCCAGCACACTTGTGACTACACCATGAAGTTCTGATTTTGGTAGCTGCAGAAGGGAGGAAGGGGCACCTTTCAGGTGTACAGAAAGGCATGATTAAAACAGAGAACAAGAAGTCAGGCAATGCTTTTTAATAAAAAAAATAATAATAACAGCAACTTCTACTTATATAGCATTTTAAGCTCTACAAGGTGTTTTCCTCTCAAGAGCCCTTGGAGGGTAGGCTATTATCACAAGCATTCTCTCCTGGTGGGGGGATGGCGAAGATAGTCTAACCTATAGTGGGCAGTTAGAGATGTGAGTGCTATGGGCTATGATATGAGCCTGCAAAACTATTATCTGAAAGAGTCATCAACAAATGGACCAGTAGATGAGGGGAATGATTTTTGCTGTGATCTTAGCAGCAAGGGGAAAATCACACAGCTTGGCTGGGAATTAAAACCCACACTTCTGAGGCCATTAAAGTGCACAGGATGAGACGGGTAAGCAAGGGAGGCAAGGGATTGTCTTTGTATGTTTCATTCTTATAGCTGCATTTTCCAGTCTACTTGTTGATTTGTTCTATTATTGCCTGTAATAAAGCATGTGGGAAAACCTTCCCCATGCCACTCTTGACGGCTGCTGGGTTAGGCAGGAAAGGAGATGCCTCAGTCACCTGAATGACACATCTGCGTTTAAAAACTTGGGGGCTTTCAATAAGGAGCCAGCATCATCAATTATTGGCTGTTTCAGCCACCCAGAATTAGCATGAATTGATAAATCCAGATCTCTGTTCAAATTTCCCAAATGTATAGTGTAGCAATGGCAGAATTTCCTTAGAGAGATGTGCATTTTTTTATTAAACTTTTGATTTAAAAAAAAGTAAACAGTATTTTGGCTTACAAAGCATTTTTCAGCAGGGAAAGCAAAGCAACATCACAAACTTAATTTCATTAATATGGACAACCTCTCCAAACAGAGTACTGCAGCACAGACAAAATTATTGAGGCATGGAGGAATTAGCATGTCTAAATTTGGAAACAAAATTTGTGGCTGGCTCATTTGAAAAAAATGCTACCCTTCTACAACCAATTCATTTTATTCTTTTCTGTAAGCATTTATTTGATTGAATGTTAATGAAAAAGGATGCACATTTTTCAAGAAGTTTTCATTATACACTGAGAAAGTACTTATGTGCTCTTCAGTAATTGTGCTGGCTTAGAAGGATGAAAATTTAGATTCTGAACTGTAGGGGTGGCCATTTAATTCAACCCTATATTTTAGGATGCAGGAAACTCAAGTCCACATAAGAGAAGAGATTTTCCCAAGGTCATTGCTTGGTTGTTCTTTATTTTCAAAGAAAACCAAAATGACGTCCTGAAGCAGGGTCAAGGTACAGTTTGACCAACTGTGGCTGATCAGACCAATACAAGCTTGGAAAGCTCTACCACAGGTTGGGCATAATTGGTGCAGATGAACATTTGGAGTGGAGATGTCTCTAAATCTGTACATCTCATGTTTCTTTTGAGCTACTTCAATTCTGCTTTGCTCATAGGGCACAATGCCTTCTTCTTCGATGCTAGGCAGTCCTGTGCCATAGCAGAGTTGGGACAGATACCTGGGTAAGTCTCCCCTGACTGCTTTGTCCTTAGCATTACACGATCCATGGCTAACCTCTGAGCAGACCAACAGATCGTGAAGTACCGACCATGACACTGTAGCTTTGATTAACAAAGTCCTAGAAGAAAGCAACTAGGGGGTATTGTAGATAGAGTCCTGGACTTGCAGTCAGGAAGACCTGAATTCAAATCTTAATTCAGACACTTACTAGCTGTATGACCCTAGACAATCTTTTAAGCAATCTGTGCCTTAGTTTCCTCATCTGTAAAGGAAGGCTAATAAGAGCACTTACCTTATCTGATTTCAAAGTACTCTGTAATCCTACTTTAATTTGTATTGTTTCCTTTAAATGCATGCCTTATTTCTTCTATTAACATGCAAAGTCCCCTATCATTTCTGGAGCAAAAACAAATGCACAGGGTTGGGTGGAGGGGTAGGAGGAGATCCACAGCCAGGGCTTTCTTATGTCTTCCTTCCTTGGCAAAGTGGGCCCAGTTGCCCAGTAAGTACATAGCAGGTGCTTAACAAAAGGTTCATTGGATTGTGTTTCCCTATATATTCCAGAGTGTATCTACAGCCTGGTGATGTCTCTGACTGAAAATTCCCCCTATGCTCTGTCCTCTTTGTGGCTTGCTGGCAACCACATCCTGTACTCAACCAAGTGGAAAGATGGATGGCTGCTTCCATGGTCAGTTTCAATTCCCCTCCCTGCCCTGGTTGGGCCAGCCAAGAGGTAACCCTATAATACAGCTCCCCATCTCTCATCAAAGGGCTGAGCAGATCTGACAGTCGGCAACGCTCAGATCTATCTGACCTCAATCTGCTTTTCAATGTGGGTTTCTTTTTAGTGAATAAACGTGCTCTTGGAAAAGCAGGCCAAACAGAAATGCCTAATACCCACTTCACAACATCAAACTGTCCTTGGACTTTGGGGGGCTTAGACCAAAGCCTTTTTTCTGCAGCTCGCAGTTTGAAAGTAGCCTGCAGCTGAGGAAGGAAGGCACATGGCCAGAGGACTTCAGAACTCAGGGATGAACAAGTCTTGGGGGTGGGGGGGCTTAATGGAAAGAGCAAGGAATGGGGGCACAGGAACGGGATGCTAGTTCAGCCACTAATTAACTGTAAAATCTCAGGGGTAATAATAATAGCAAGCATGTATGTAGCACTTTAAGGTTTGTAAGATACTTTACATGTTGTCTCATTGGGTTCTCAACAACCATGTAACATGGGCTCCATTATTGTCTCCATTTTATAGGGGAGGAAATTAAGGCTGAGGGATGTCAGGTCACTTGGTTGGAGTCAGGCAGATAGTTGAGGGTCTGAGGCAGGACTTGAACTCAGGTCCTTCTGATACCAAGTCCACTAGTTTTATCCACTGTTACCACCTAGTTGACAATTTATTTGTTATCTCTGGATCTCAGAGTCTTCATCTCTGAAATTTGATGCCCTCCTTCCAGCACTAACTATTCTATGATCCATTGGAGGCTGAAGATATAAAACTTTAAGTTCTAAAGACTGGCGGAAGGGTAACATTCTGCATTCTTTGTTCTAAAAGTCCTTCCAGATCCTACATTCCCTATTCTAAGGCCTGTCCCCACTCTGACATTCCCTCTTCTAAACCCTACCCCAGCCTGTGTTCTAAGACCTTGCCCACTTTTCGCATTCTCTCCTCTAAGCCCCTTCCTAGTACTGATACTCCCTGTTCTAAGAACCCTCCCACCTCCCACTTCTCTGCTCTTAGGTCATTCCCAGCTCTGACCACCTACATTAAGATCTCCTCTACCTAACATTCTATCTGTGATGACCAAGTTTGCCTCAAATATTCAGCTCAACATTCTCTGAAATGTTTAAATTGAAACCAGACATCTTAACCGCAAATGTAATTTTAAAACAAACATGTAGTTGCAATCAAACGCATTGAATTTTGAAAGAAGGACAAAATAGTTTACATTCAATTTTTCAATAGGTATAGTGTCTAATTCCTGATTAAAATATTAAAAAGCAACAGTCAAACCAATTTCAGGCCATTTTCACTTGCCTGTGTCTAGGTGCATGGATCATATGTTTGAGTTCCATCCCACCAAAGGCAAAACTGTCAATCTTCATCATCTACTTTTCTAAATATTTGATGGTGACATTTTAATCGGGAATTGATACCTGGGAAGTGAGAGCAGGCATTTGCACCTGGGTGCCTTTCATTCTGCTCTTGTGCTGTGACAGATTTCAATATGACAGCACCGGAGTGACAACATCAGGCTGGGACTGTCACCTCCAGGGCGGATCCAGCTTTAACATTTTTTCACAAAAGTGAAACTGAGTGACAGTTGAGCAAAATGCTTCTTTCAACTCGGGTTGAGAGATCAGAGGAGTCAATGGAGAACACGGGGAGTGAGCTCCAGCCCTTGAGTGAGGCAGCTGCTCAGTCACTGAAAGCATCCCACAGGCGATGTCGAGTGACAAACTCTTCAGGGGAGCCGTGGCACCATGCGGGACAGATGCTGCATTGGAGCCGGCTTAATGGAGTCCTTCCCATGATTTCCTCCTAGCAGAATCAAGGAACCACAGAACTAGAGAACAGTGAAAGATCTTACATGATAGAATGTTGGAAGAAGGAAGCCAGAAGAGATGAGGCTCAAACTAGGGGTCTCATAAGTCCTAGTTGGGTGGCCCCAGATCAGTCACCTCACAGTTATGTCTCTCAGTTTTGTCAACTACAAAATGGTGCGAGGGAAAGATCATTAGGCATGGAGTTAGAGGACCTGAGAGAGAATCTGGCTTGGCGATTTACTCTCTGTGTGACTCTGGGCAAGTCACTTAACCTCACTGTGCCTCAGTTTCCTAATCAGTATATAACATGAGGACACTGGACTAGACAACTGTGCTTTCTGGAGTATCTAATCCATCTGCCTTCTAGGGTTGTTAGGAGAAGTAAAGGAGATATAAGACAGAGGACACTTGGCAAAGTTCAAAGTGGCATATTTTTATTAGAAAACATTCCGTTTTTTTTTAATAGAATGGAGGTCATGGCCATGGGTGAGGGCAACTAGATGGTAGAGTGGATAGAGTGCCCTTCCTAGAGTCAGAAAGACTCCTTCAAATCTGGCCTCAGGCACTTACTAGTTGTGTGGCCCTAGGCAAGTCATTTACTCTCTTTGCCTCAGTTTCCTCATCTGTAAAAGGAGCTGGAAAAGGAAATGACAAACCACTTCATATTTTTGCCAAGAAAACCCCAAATGTGGCCATGAAGAGTTGTATATGACTGAAAAAATGACTGAACAATAACAATAACGATATGGCCGAAAGGCAGGGGACTATGGGAGCAGAGTGTTGTATATTTGTTGTTTTTCTTTGTTAAAAAGGGTATATTAATGCTAGAGCATGGGTATGAGGGGAGTATCCTAAAATGATTTTGATGTAAAACTTAAAGGTATCTGATGAAGGGACTTCCATAAGAGCACCAGGAAGAAACCAGGCACTGGCTGCTGCCTCAGTTCACAGAAAGATTTCATTAGAATGAATTGTCTGCTTTTACTACTGAACTATTCTAAGAAATCTTTGCACTCCCTCCAAAATAAGAAAATTAGTCTTGACACATGCAGTTTTATATTAATCTCTCAAGTTTCACAATTATTCGACAAGCAGCCTACAAGAGGGTTAAAAAGGCTGCTTTCGGTTCATCCCTGGATTTTGCTTTTGAGCGCTATTTATAGAAACCTACAAAATCCCTATTAATCCAGTGTCTACTCAGCTTTGACAATCTCTAATAATGATTTTGTAACCTTTCTTACGAGGTCACTTCACTGTTTAATGGAAACATAATGATCACGATTACAAGTAAATATCACCTCCTCTCCCCTCTCCTTTTCCTCCCTAACAGTTCATAGACCGGGGCTCTCCTGGCCACTCCCTGTCTCCTCACGATCCCCCTTCAGTCACAGAGGCTGAGGATCTGGAGGACCAGATTATTCTCAGGCTCTCAAATGTTAGCAGGGACGGGAGAGTAGAGAATTCCCCTTTGCCTCTCAGACTTGACATTTGTAAAACAAAAGTGGTGAAATAGATGTATCAGGAATGGGGGTGCCTTCTCTACTGCTCTTGTTTCTACCATTTTGTGTTCTGAAGTCCGTGCCATTTTTAGCATTCTATGTTCCAAGGTCCTTCTGAGCTCTATGGTTCCATGTACTGACATTTTATGTTCTAAGATACCTTCACATACTGTGGCTTAACGAGCACAGAATGTCAGAGTTGGGAGGGGCCTTAGAACATGGGATGTCAGAGCTGGGAGGGGCCTTAGAACAGAGGATGTCAGAGCTGGGAGGGATCTTAGAACATGGGATGTCAGAGTTGGGAGGGGCCTTAGAACATGGGATGTCAGAGCTGGGAGGGGCCTTGAACAGAGAATGTCAGAGCTGGGAGGGATCTTAGAACATGGGATGTCAGAGCTGGGAGGGGCCTTAGAACAGGGGAAGTCAGAGCTGGTAAAGGCCTTACAAGAGGGAATATCAGAGCTGGGAGGGGTCCTTAGAACACGGGATGTCAGAGCTGGGAAGGGTCTTAGAACAGAGAATGTCAGGGTTGTGAGGGGCCTTACAACAGGGAATGTGCTGGGAAGTAGACAGCACAATGTCTTGATTTCAGGGAAGGTTATAGGAGAGTTCAGGGACAGTTTGACTAAATCAAATGAGCTATTACTACAGGCCAGTGTGACTACTAGCAGTGTGACTCAGAGCAAGTAACTTAATCTCTGTTAACCTCATTTTCCTCATCTGTAAAATGGGGAAAATAATAGCACCTACCTCCAAGGTTGTTGTGAGGATAAAAAGAGATCATATTTATAAAGTAATTTGCAAACCTTAAAGCTTTATATAAATACTAGCTGTTAGCCATCATTACTGGATATCAAAGGGGTCCATCACAAACACACACATAAACACACACACACACACACACACACACACACACACACACACACACACACACACACATCAAAAACCCCTGATCTAAATGATAAGTTATAGAGAAGGTGCCAACCTGCATTAGAAGAGGGAGTTGGCTCCTCTGGGAATTCCCTATATCAATATAATCTCTATCTTTTACTGTGGGCCAGGTAAGGCTTAGTGCTAGGAATATACAGAAAGGCAAAAGCAAACAGACAAACAAACAAAAATACAAAAACCAACCCTCCTCCTTAATGAGCTTACCTTCTAAGGAAGAAGATAAGATAAGATTAAATGAAAGGAAGCCTACCCTCAGAGCTGAGGATCCAGGGAGGCCTTCTGCAGAGGAAGGCGGCGCCTGAGCTGTGTGGAAGGCTCTTACAGACTAGAGGATTCTGACTGGGTGATGGGGTGGGGCCCACCACAGTTCCTCACACCTAGATGTCATTCAGTAAAGATTGGTGGAAATGAATTGGGGATGGCCCACTTGGGCAACTGTCTATGTGACCTTGTTAGACAAGTCACTTCTTCTCTTTGATAACCCATTTTCTTATTGACAAAAAGGGGACCATCACACTTACACTGACTAATAAATCCTAGGGTTGTTGTGAGGAATGAGTTTTGTAAACTTTAAAATGCTATAGAAAAGTAGAGCCATTATTACTATTACAATGATGATGATGATGATGATGATGATGATGATGCACCTGAAGTATTAGAAGTAGATGGACTTCACATCATAGACTGTTAGAAGAAAAGGTAGCATCTGCCTCTTCACACAGATGCCACCACCACAGTTCAGGCCCTCATCGTTTCATCTCATGCCTAGATGCATACAACAGCCTTCTAAATGGTCTTATGGCCTTCACTCTCTTCCCAATCCAATCCATCCTCCATACAGCTACCAAAGTGTGGATATATAAATAGGATCCATCCACACCAGTTACCCATTCAAAAAGCTTCAGCAATTCTCTATTGTTTCTAGGATCACATACAAATTCCACTGTACAGTATTTAAATCTCAGCTCTGACAGTAACTTGTTATGTTACCTTGGGCAAGACTATCCCTGCCTGGGCTTCCCTATCTGCAATATGAGAGAGTCCGACAGTCTATCTTGATGGTTCTTCTATCTCTGACATTGTCTATACTAAGGTCCCTCCTAGTTCTGACATTCTATTCTAAGGATCCTCCCAATGTTAACAATCCACGTTCTACTGCTGTGTTTGTTCTAAAGTCCATTCTGGGCCTACAGTTCTACATTCTAAGATTTCCTCCCAGCTTTAACATTCTATGTTCTAAGGTCCCTTCCAGTTCTGATACTCTGGCTTCTAATATTTATTCTATGATTCCTTACAACTCTGACAGTCTATGTACTAATATTCTATCATATTCCTCAAGTTCAAACATTATATATTTTAAGGTCCCTCCAAAATCTTATGTTCTGTGTTCTAAGGTTATTTTTTTCCCCAATTCTCCCACTATATGTTCAAAAGTTTCTTCCAGCTCTAAAACCCTAAAATGAAATCTAGAAAACCTACCTGGAACAGACACTTAACAAAAGTAAATTTAATTTAATTGAATGACATTAATGTGGTCTTTGGTGTTGGACAACAGATAACATGACTGACCTGCATATTTGCAAAATCGGTCCGTTTCCTGACACTTTATGTGGAAATGCCAGCCAAGAATCCTGATCCAATCATAGACTGTATTAAAATAGACAAAGCATGGGGGTTTATAGTCATGCTTTACCTGGCCTTGGTCAATATCTGGAGCACCATGTTCAGTTTAGCTGAGGAAGGGCATTGATGAATGGAAACATGTCCAGGGAAGGGGAACTAGCATGGTAAAAGTTCTTGAATTAATACAATATAAAGATCAGTCAAAGGAATGAGGGAAGTTTAGATAGGAGAAGGTTCAGAGGTGGAATGACAGTTGTCTTCAATTACTTGAAAGCCTCTCAAAAGGAAGAAGGATTAGTCTTGCTTTATTTGGCCCCAAAGTGCAGAACAAAGAACAGTAGTGAAAGCTACAAAGAGGAAGATTAGGCTTGACATAAAGAAAATTTCCCCCCAAATTAGGCCTATCCAAAAGCAGAGGATGGCGTTCTTGGAAGGAAACAGGTTCTCCCTTGTTGAAAGTCTTCAAGCCAATGCTGGAGGCTCACGTATCAGAGATGTTGTAGACAGGGAATTCTTATTCAGGCCCAGGTTGGGACCACTTCCAGCTCTAACATTCTGTGATTCCTCTTGAATCAAAGCCAAGGCTTAAGTAAGTTGGCTGGAATGTCACGTGCAGCCTGGGGCTTTGGAACCGAACGAAGCTAACTCTTACCTGGCTTCTCAGTTTCCAGTCAGTCCCTGCTATGATCTAATTAGGCCACAGTGTTATCTTCCTAATTGATTAGTCTGGTCATGTTTCATCATACTGAGGAATTTTGATTGTGTTTTGATGGTAGAACTAGATATTGAGTACAAAACCCTGAGAGAGATTTTGGCTCAGTATAAAAGAGTGTTCTAACAAGTAGGAGCTATCCAAAAAAATGGAGCTGCCCAAAGAGATGGTGAACTTCCTGTCACTGGTGATGATCAAGCAGAGACTGGATGACCTCATGCCAGTGAGGGAAGCTATTGGTTCAGCGGCAATACTCAATGCCCTGTAAACTCCTACCCAACCCCAGAACTGTATGTATGACTCTCATGGTCCCAACATAAAGCATTCATGAGAAAGCCATGGATCATATGACATTTTATTGGAATGCCATTCTAAGAAATTCAAGCTGGGATGAACATACTAACACCATGCTGGGATTTTCCAGAAATCTCACTGCAAATATATTCTCTACATGGAGGCCAAAAAAGTCTTCTCCTACACATTATGTAAAAAATAAATACCAAACACTGTAAAAAATCCTGGATTTGGGGTTGGGGACCATAAGCTAGCATAATGTCTTTGCTAATCACCTATGTGGCTCTGGGCTAGTCAGTTGTCCTCCACAGAACTCAGTTTCCTCACTTGCAAAATGAGTTCATCAGAATAGATTATCTCATCCTCAAGATGAGGGGATTGATCTAGATAAGCTAGCATTTCTATAAGGTTTGCAAAGCAATTTGCATATAGCGTATGATTTGATCTTCTCAACAATCCCTTCATTTCATTCCCTATTATTGTCCTCTACAGTTCTACTACTAATCTAGTCATATGCTATATTGAAAGGAACATGGACTTGGCATCAGAAGACCTGGGTTACAAAATCCTGTCTCTATCATTTAATACCTGCCTAAGATGGCAGATGTAGACAAATGTAGCAGTAGTCGTAACAGCAATAGCAGTACCTAGTGCTAGTAATGGTGGTAGTAGTAGTAGGAGTAATAGCAGCTGTAGTGGTCATGGTGATGGTGGTGGCTGTAGTAGTGATGATGATGATGATGATGATGATGATGATGATGATGATGATGATGATGATGATGATGATGTGGAACAGTGAAGCTTAATCATGGGACTTGAATTCAAATCTTGTCCTTGCCACCTTGGGCAACCTACAATCTCTTCAAACCTTGTTTTCTTCCTATGCAAAATGAGGGAGCTGAATGAGAGAATCTCTAAACTGCCTTGGAAATCTAAAATCTTTTCCTTCTGCATTATATGATCTTTCCTGGATTCTGCCTTATGACCTGGGCAGTCATCTCTAGCTGATTTCTCTAAGCCTAAATTAAAAGATGTCCAGAGACCAAAGAGGGTCATGTCTAAATCCTCTCGTTTTGAAGGCCAAGTGACATTGAATATCATTCTTCAGGTGTAGCCAATAACATTTTTTCACCGGGGATGGGGAGGAGGTGACAAGAATAGAATGTGGACAAGAAGGAAGGCTGGGGTTCTACTACCTATAGTTGGTATCATCAAAAGGACTTCTCTTATTTCTTTTACATTGATAGAATTCTAAAATTTTGGAGCTGGAAAGGGAAACAGAAAAATCTAGTCCTACGTTATCATTGAATTGGTACAACACACTCCCTCCTTCCCTCTGTGCCTCCCCTCATGCCTTTTGCCCAAAAGGGCCCTTCCATCTGAGATGGACTTTGTCTTCCCCTCTGCATCACGGTATCCTTGGCTTCCTTCAAAGCATGGTGTGAGTGAGCCCTTCTGCAGCAGACCTTTCTTTCCTTATCTGCTCCTCCCCTCCCAGCATTATTGTTTCCCATTTCTGATTATTTTGGATTACTTTGGATGTACTTTACCCATCCCTATTTCCTAAGCCCATCTTCTACTTCTAGTAGAATGTAAGCTTCCTGAAGGCAAGGACTTTTTTCCTATTTTATCTTTGTAGCTCTAGCACCTAGAACAGTGCCTGGCATACAATAAATATTTAATAAAAGCTTGTTAGATGTCACTGAATTGACTGGGTTACAAAAGAAAGTACTTTCATCTATGGCAGCAGTCACTCTCCTGTCCATGACAGACTCTGCTAGAACCACGTGGGCTGAGTTGCTCACAGAAAATTTGGAAGCATGCCCTCCTTGTTTAGGAACTGACAGCAGGTCGTTGTCACTTGGAGTCTGTCACTTTTCCTTGAAATCACCAATGACCAGACTGTATTCCTTTCTCTGGGTGTGCAGGCACAGAAGAGACACACATTTCATTACACCATTAATGAGAACCTTTTGATCCCTAGCTCCTTGGTAGCAGAGCTTACATGCTTAACTAGCCACATTTCCCTCATAGCCCAGCAGCAGCTAGTGAAGATGGTGACAACGGGCACTCAGCCTCAGCAGAGCTCGAGAAGGCACTGTGTACCTGGAGATGGGCTGGTAGCCACGAACCAAGAGGCAGAATACATAAGAACATCAAAAACGATCGACTGTACAGCTCTCCACCACACAATAGCATGGCCAGAAAAACATGTCTCCATCCTGGGAAAAATAGGTAACACTTACTCTGTTTGGTCCCAGTGGATGAAACTAGAAGGACTAGGTAGAAATAAGCTCAGGCCAGCTTTGACATCTTGACAAACTTTCTGACCATGAGAACTATCGCGGAGCAGAACAGACTGCTTCTGCCTTTCCAGGTTTGTTTTACTTGATCTCTTCAATCCGAACCTGGATGATCAAAGGATCATGCCATTTAAAGTCGGAAGGTATCTTAGAACCCATCAAGATGAAGCCCCTATTTCACTGATCAGGAAACTGAAAGAGTAGGTAAGGTCCTGTATCTAGGAGGTGCCTGAGGAGGGATTGAATCCAGATCTTCCCCATTTCCTGAATAGTTTTCTTGCAGTGCAGAAAGTTATCAAGTTTCTTTTGTTGTTTTTCTTTTTTCTTGACACCGAAACTAAATCTCCAGCTCACCTGAATTATTGTATCATATCCTGCTTCAAGGCTCTCCCAAATCCAATTCACCATCCACCTGATTATAATTTCTCTAAAGTACAAAGCCCAGCCCACTACTCCACACAGCCTCCTGCTTCCACTTGTCAGAAATCACATTAAAGGAAGGAAGGGTTAGGAGAGATGCCTCTGGGGTTGCTGGTACCCCTGAGATTGTGTTTTCCTATGAAGAGAAACTCATGTCATCATTTCAGGACCTCATCCACAGGTTATTCTTGGCCATCTAGGAATAATTGGTCTGTCTAGCAGTGGCCTATATGAAAGCTAATGACTGAGATATAAAAATATTGGAATAGTTTTCTTATACTGAGTTGGGGGGTGGAGTGACTCTTTTATCACTGCAGAAGTCATCACAAGAGTGACCCAGACAACTGTGCTTCCCTGAATACAGCTTTTGCTTAAAAACCAAAGAAAACCAATTAGATGCTGCATCTTTTCCAAAGTCTTATATTTTTATCACGTCCGTTGAGGTCACTTGGGCAAGAAGAACACTTACCCATTGGCATGTGTCTGAAACCAGGCCCGTCTCACATCTGCCCCAAATCAGCTTTCCCAGTCATCAACAGGAAAATCAGTGAAGGGCTGGTTATTGTCTGAGTTAATGCCTGGGATTTGCTTTCCTTATTTGGTGCTTGTAATCAAGACCTGTTTATCGAAGCATACATTTCTCCGGCTTAATGCATGAAAAATACATTGATGGAGCTTGGCCCTCTCTATTTCAGTTCTGAACTCAATAACCACCTGAGATGGCTTTCTTCTCATTATATATGGTTTCCTCTAGCAACATCAAATTGAGCTCTTTAACGCTCA
Organism: Phascolarctos cinereus; assembly: GCF_003287225.1. NCBI lineage: Eukaryota > Metazoa > Chordata > Mammalia > Diprotodontia > Phascolarctidae > Phascolarctos > Phascolarctos cinereus. The sequence goes on from NW_027555958.1 coordinate 458,107,846, forward strand.
TTCAGTGCCTGGCTGGATGACTGGTAGGAGCCAGCTAACTGCTACCCTGGAGTTGTGTGGGGTGGCACACACATATTTTTGTAACCCACAGTTTCGTTTTCAACACTGAAGAGGTATAAGCTGGAAGCCAGATACCTCCCCCCCACCCCCTCCCCCAAACACTACCAAGGGGTCAGGAGGGAAACCATCAGAGCTTGGAAGAAGGGAATTTGTCTTTAAAGGCAACAAAGAAACCTAGCATATTTCTGGAGCACCCAAAGACGGTGCTGCAGAATGAAAAACTAGGACCATTAAAAATTAAGACATTCCTGCAGGAATTCATAAAAGGAGCTGAAATTCTCTATGTCAGATTTGCCACCCCTGCCAAGTTCTTGCATTGTTTGGAATAAAGAGGTTGTTTTATATATCCCAGTAGAAATAGTTTTCTATGGAATGATTGCCAGGGGGGCCAACATCTCATCGACTTGGCTCCCCCTGTTTTAAAAGAAGCATCGCTAAGACTGTAATGGAATAAGCTGCATAAATGCCAAGTTGTTGAGAATCCTGGCTACCATCAGGACCTTGGTTGAACCTTGACATCCTCCCACAACCCAAGTCTGATGGGTCATTTGAAATGGGTCTATTTGGGAAATGAGGACATGAGAAGGCATTACAAAATTCAGAACCGCTATGGGAAGTCATCCGAGCATGTGTCTCATGTTCATTACAGCCAAAACTCACCTGCTGAACTAGCCTCTGTCAACGCCCCAGAGAATCACAGAACCGTTCAGTCTCAGCATTATAAGGCACCTTGTTGTTTGGTCATTTATTTCTCCTTTTTTCTGACACTGAAACTGAATCTCCATCCCACTTGAATTACTGTGTCATAGGCTGCTTACCATTTCAAGGCTCTCCCATTCCAATTAACCCTCCACACAACCATGATTTCTCTAAAGCACAAGCTGGCTTATTTCACTTCTTTCTCAATGAACTCCGATGCCTCCCTATTTCCTCTGGGATCAAATATAAAATCTTCTGTTTGGCACTGAAAGCTCTTCACAACCTTTTCTCAATCTAACCTTCAAGCCTTATTTTATACGGCTCCCGTGTATTCATGTTGCCTTTTAACACTCTAGACATAGGAAGGGAATCATTCTTATTGAGCTCCCAAATCTGAAAAAAGTACACAACTTATTCCTTGTTTATCAGTAATGGTTGCGGGCAGGTGGTAGGTGGTGCAGGAGATAGAGTACTGGGCCTGCTGTGAGAAAGACTCATCTTCCTGAGTTCAAATGTGGCCTCAGACACTTCCTAGCTGTGTGACCCTGGGCAAGTCACTTCACCTCGTCTGCCTCAGTTTCCTCATCTGTAAAATGAGCTGGAGAAGGAAATGGCAAACACTCCAGGATCTTTACCAAGAAAACCCCCCAATGGGGCCACAGAGAGTCAGACAGGACTGAAATGACTGGACAAATCACACAATGCTATGCAGCTTGTTGATTGACTGAATATCAGAGTCCAATGAGTCGATCTCATACCTGAACAGGAATTCCCCTCCCCTTTCTGTTACGTGTCCAAGTGGTCATTCAGCCTTTGATCAAAGTCCTCCAGTAAAGGGGGAAACCGCTATTGCCTCCTGAGGCAGTCCATTCAAGTTTCAAACAGATTGTTAGGAATTTTTTTTTGTTAGAAAGTTTTTTTTTAAACCCCTGACATCAAGCCTAGATTTCCCTTTTTGCAATTTCCACCCATTTTTCCTCATTTAAAATGAGCACAGACTTCCTTGGACAGTTGGCATGTCTGGCTTCTTTGATCCATTTCAGTTATAATGGAGGCTTTGTTTTTGAAGCCAGGCCTCACTGCCTGAACACAGAAGGTGATGGTGCTTCTCTAGTTTGGGGGCTGGGAGTGTCTTATGGGATGGGCTTCCTTTGTCATTTTTCCTGGTGCCCTTCAAGCAACATGTTTCTTTATAGTGCAGGAATGTGCCAAGTCCAATCGGGGCAGGCACCTGCTACTTCATAGATTTCAGTTACTGGGTAAATAAAGATCTGAGTTCTGGCTGAATCTTTCTGACAGTGACCTGCAGCAAGGCATTTAAACTCTTTGGGCCTCAGTTTCCTCATCTGTAAAATGAAGGGGTGGGGCTAGATGACTTTTAAGCTCTCTTTCTAGCTCTAAATTTCTATATGATTCTATAAATATAAAGAGATAAGTGACGTTAGGAACTTGAGGTCCTGAAGCACTGAGTTTGAATTCCATCACTGATACTTAACTAGCTGTGTGACCCAGAGCAAGTCACTGAATGTCTCTTAGTTTCTCCATACCAAGGGGAATTTCACAAGAGTGTCAGTGAGGCACAAATGAGCTAATGTACTCAGAGCTTTGTAAAATTAAAAGGTTATATAAATGTCAGCTACAATTGTAAGGGAAGTCTAAGATCATTTGAGCTGGAGATAGCTCCAGTGAGGAAAGAAGGGAGGGAGCTGGGAAGAGAAAGAACTGAGGGGCTGAGTCCAAGGTGGGAGGGCCAAGGTGGAGCCTGAAAAGGTGATATACAGAGGTGTTTCTCCTCCCACAGCAGGCTCTGATGCTGCACCTAGTCTAGAAGTAGGACTATATATGACTGTGGCAATTATATCTGAAAGAGGAATCCAAGGCCATCATTTTACAGAGAAGGAAACTGAGGCCCAGAGGAGGGTGGGGGATGATTCTCCCAAGTTACATAAGTTTGAGATTACTAACAGAGCCAGGATTTCAGTCAAAAGTCAAGAGCGCTAGCATGGTATCATGGGAAGAGGTCTGGATTAGGCCTGAGAACCTGGGTTTGAATCACAGCTTTGCTCTGTGCCACCATCATATCCTTGGCCAAATTGGTTCTTCTTTCTAGGCCTCAGTTTCCCTCTTCTGTAAAATGAAGGGGATCAGATTAAATAATGCCATGGGATGTAGCAAGGCACAGGAGGAAGTGCTTCATTTAGAGTAGAGATTCCAGATTCAAAGCTTCATTCTGCTACCTCATTTGTGCAACCCTAAACAAGTCCCTTTACATCTCCTGGCCTTGGTTTCCTTATCTGTAAATTGAGGGTAAGGGTAGAAGCAGAAGGTCCCTTCCAACTCTAAATCTATGATCTTATGAAGCCACTTTCAACAGTAAATCTATGTTGTGGCTCCCAAACTCGGTGGTCTTGACTCACCTTGTTTTCATTGTGCATATATTCTGCATACAAGCATAAGCTCTTGCCCATTAACAACGGCAGCTGCTTCAGGGCAGGGATTGTTTCCTTTTTGCTTTTACATGCTCAGCACCTTATACAATGCCTAGCACATAGTAGGTGCTTAATAAGTGTTTATCACATGAATGATTTTACTACAGTTATCTCCACAAAGACTTGAGAAGAAGCTGTGGGTTTCTATTGATTAGGCACTGAAAAACCTATATCCATTTCCCAAGGCTGAGCATCATGTGTCTTGGCTAGTTTTTGTTATTCCTCCGTAACTTCATCCTCAGCAGGATTGAAAACCCCAGCAGCTAATTTAAAAGACTAGGCCCACTTACATAGAAGCTAAAGGTGGCAAGGCACAATTTTTTTTAAAGATTCCATTCATATTAGCCTGAAATTGTCCAGAAAAATCTTCTGTGCTAAAAACTAATCCTTCCCGAGACCTTCGCCACCTCCATGTCTTGCCTCCAGGCTTCTCCCATCTCCTATGTTCCTATTTGCAATGAGTGGGATATCAGAAGTAAGGAAGGATCTTAAAATAGCAAAAATACTCCCATTTCTCCTGTAGGAAGGCAAACTCTGTGAGTTGGAAGCCACACCTGAATGAAGCCCCTTTGGAGGTGGGCATGCTTTCCAAACCTGCCTCTCCACAGTCATTGCCCCAAGGGCAAAGTCTCTGCTTGGCTGCTCCTAGGAAGGTGCTGGCAGCTAAAAGAACTCATTTTAACTTTCTACTTGTCAGGTAAGTGACAAACTTCCCTAGAAAGACTCAAAGGAATCCAGGACAATGAACCTGGGGGTGGGCGAGGTGGAGGATGAGAAGCTGACTCATCAGCTCAGGCATCATCATTTTATTATTTTAAAATTAGGTCAGAAATCATCAGATTTCAGAGGACTTGGGGCTGTAAGAGATGGTAGAGACCACACCATCCAACTCCTTCATTCCTTAGGTAAGGAAACCAAGGTCCAGAGGGATTGTGACTGGTCCAAGGTAATACTTCTAGTAAGTGGGGAAATCAAATTGGAACCAAGGGAATCCATCTCCAAATCCTGTGCTCCTTGCCTAGGTTAGGCTTCCAGAGCTCTCAGTTCATTGCTGCTGTCCAACCTATGTGGCTGAAGTTTTCACTGGAAGAAACAGAAATTTCTTCTTCTCCTCATAATGTAAATCAGTTAAATCAATTCGAGAAGCCCGTATGAAGTGGCTTCTAGGCACAGCAGTAGAAGCTGGGGACACAAGTGAAAATGAAACTCCTAGGACTCATGGGGACACAGTTGAATAAAATATGTGCATGAGCAAGTCAGCAAAGCAAACTGGGGTAGGAAAAGGCACATGTGACTGGGGACAAGGAAAATATTCACAGAAAAGGCATCACCTCCACTGAGTCTTGAAGGAAGTTAAGGACTCTAGGAGGTGGAGATGAGTACAGAAGGTATGCTGGGCATGAGGAGGACAGAAAGTAGCAAGAACTCCAGTTTGGCTGGAAGACAGAGAATAAGAAGGAAAGGAATGTGAATAAGACCGAGAAGGTTGGTTCAAACTTGGTTAGAGAAGATCTTAAATATCAGTAGGAGCAGTCTGCATTTTACCCCAGAGGCAAAAGGGAGCCATGGGCAGAGTAGGGGGGGCGTTTCTGAGCAGTGACATAATCAGGCCTGTGCCTTTCAGGAAGATGATTTTGACAGTCCTGGGGAAGGTCAGGTGGAAAAGGGAAAGAACGAAAGTGAAGAAAGCAATTAGGCCTTTACCTTAATAGCACAGGTTAAAGAGAGACCCTGAACTAGGCTAGTGCCCAGGTGAACATAGAGAAAAAGGTGGACAGACCAGATGAACATATACATAATAAATAGCAGAGCCCAGAACTGAGCAGTTCTAACTCCAAATCCAGTATGCTGCCACTGCAAGTCACTTAGCTTCAGCCTCAGTTTCCTCATCTGTAAAATGGGGATAATAATAGCACCTGCCTTCCAGGAATGCTGTGAGGATTAAATGAGGTAATTGTAAAAAAAAACAAAAACAAAACCAAAGAGAAACAAACAAACAAAAAAACCCTTAGTGCAAAGCCTGGTATTTATGCATGTGCGACATAAAGTGCTGATTCCTTTCCGTTCCAGGCCCCGGGAACCTAGCGTACATAGTAGGCACTTCATAGACACCTGCTGAATTGAACTGAATCTGGCAGTTGACACAAATGAGTCATTTAGAGCATAGATTTAGAATTGACTTTATAAAGTGGTCAGGTAGTCCAATGCCCTCATTTCACAGATGTGGAAACTGAGGCACAGAGCGATCCTAGCATCACAGGATCATCGAGTGAGAGCTGGAACGGACCTCAGAATTCACCTAGTCCAACCCGCCTCATTTTACAGAGAAGGAAACTGAGGCCAGGGGAGGTGACCTGATTTATCCACAGAAAGAAAAGCAGTGAGCCCAGCAGTGAGCCAAGGTCACACAACTACTAAGTGGCAGAATTAGGCCTCCTTTCTGGGGCCTGGGACTTCCGCTCCCAATACCCCGTGACTGGCTTAAGTGTGGCTGAACTGGTTAAGCTGCATGCACAGCAGCAAGGACATTCCATGGTCTAGGGCTGACTCACTGCCACACTAGGGGGCCTGAATCATGTGCCCTTGAGCCAGTGAGGACATCCCACCCAGCTTCAACTTGACGGGAGGTGGGATTTATGGCCCACTTTATTAGTATCACAGGCAGGGCCTGTTAAGAACATCTGTCTAAGGAGAAGCCCAGGCTTCTCCATTATCAACTAACCTATATTATTCTTATGATGATTAACCTGCATTGAGGCCCAGGAACAGGCATCTGGGTTAACACGCTGAGCTCAAAGGTCGCCTCCTTAGTGCACAGAGTGATTAGTCAGCACTTCTTGGCACAGAGAAGGTTGGAGAGAGTCGGTCTCTGGTTCCAGGGGTCTTCCTGAGCTTCTGGAATCCTCAGCTGTCCTGAGCTCCAGGTGCATGGATGATTTTTGGAGTCCAGACTGGGGGGAGGGGGATTAGCTGCTCCCTATTCTGGCCTAGTCAGACCACATCTGGAGTGCCATGTTCTGATCTAAGCCCTCCCTATAAAAGGACCTGAAGGGCTGCAGGGCCGAGGTGAGGGGGCCAGGAAGGAATTGGGGATTTGCTAGCCTGGAGAAGACTTAACAGAGGGATATGATGGGTCTGTTCAGCCGGCTCATTAAGTATCACACCAAAGAGGCATTAGCCTACTAGCAAAATAGTGTGTTGGTACAGGGAAAGAAACTGCCATTTGTTCTAAAGCCAACTTCCTAACTATTGGAGGGTCCTAGGAAGGTGGTGCGTTACACAATACAACTGAAGGCATTTATTAAGGTACCTCTTCATCCACCAACAGGCATTTCTTTCTTTCTTTCTTTTTTTTTTTTTTTGCTTTTAGGCAATTGGGGTTAAGTGACTTGCCCAGGGTCACACAGCTAGTAAGTGTCAAGTGTTTGTTCTGAGGCTGGATTTGAACTCAGGTCCTTCTGACTTCAGGGCCAGTGCTCTATCCACTGCACCACCTAGCTGCCCCTTCAACAAGCATTTCTTAAACAATTACTTTGTGGCAAGGACCCTGTTAGGTGTTGGAGATTCCAAGAGGACACAAAAAGAACTCCTTGCCCTCCAGGAGGTCACAATCTAATTTGGGAGGCAACGTGCAAACATACAACATGGAGAGAGAGTAGAGGGAAGGTAATTGTGAAGAGAAGGACCAAGTAGGCAAACAGAAGTGGCCTCTAGCAGAAAGTGGCAGGGTGGGGCTGAGGGACAGAGGTGAGTATGGGAAGCGTGGTTCCAGGCTTGAGAAAGGGAGGGAGGGATGGTCTGTGCACAGGCTCAGAGAGACAGGCAGTAGCCTTTGGAATCAGGAAGACCTGGGTGTGAATCACAGCTCTGACACATTACCCATGTGGCCACATGCAAGCTACTTAATCTTGGTATCCTCATCAGTAAAAACCAATTCATCAAAGATGAATAAATACCTCTAATTCATGTTTCATGACCTTTGTTAGGAAGGCAGTTGGGTGTGTGTGTGTGTGTGTGTGTGTGTGTGTGTGTGTGCAGAGCAGCAGTAGATACGGCACTGGGCTTGGAGTCAGGAAGCCCTGAGTTCAAATCCTGACTCAGATACTTAATGTGTGAACCTGGGCATGCCACTGAATCCCTGTTTGCCTCAATTTCCTCATCTGTAAAAATAGGGATAATAATATCACCTCCTTCCCAGGGTTTTTGTAAATGAGATAATCTCATTTTGTAAATGAGATAATAATTGTAAAACACTTAGCAGAGTTCCTCAAACATAGTAGGCTCTATATAAATATTGGCTATTATTATTGTTATTATTACTATTATTGTTGTTGTTGTTGTTATTATTATATAATGGACAGTGTGTCCAAAGAGTCTTCATGCAGATTGAAGCTTTAATAGTTTAAGACTTGTGGGACACCATGTAAATAAAGAACACTACAAACCCCAAAGCTTAGATTTATATATCTATAATTATAACATAAAGTTTCTCCAACACTGCTATTTGCCCTTTGAAGCCAAGAGTGGATATAAAAATTCTAGTCTTCATCAAATCCTATGCTGATCCATTAGCCAATCATGGAGGACCCCCAGCTGCTTTCAAACCTTCTAATTTTTTAAAAGGTCAGAGCTTTCCCTTTTTTGCCCAGAACATTTTAAAATGCACTTAAACGGAACACAACTGGGTTTTCATAGACATAAGCAGTATTTTTTTTTCCTTGCAAGATATCATGCATTCATCATCTCTGGGAAGCAAGAGTTTCAAAGGCACTGGCTGCAAAGAGGCCTGTATATATACCTGTCCACCAGCCTCCAACCACTGATATCCTGGCAGCAGAGAAGAGAGCTCATGACTTACCCAGAAAGCACAGAGCCCAAACATTAAGGTAGGGAAGCATTGAAAGTACTGAAACTGACCCCAAGGGACAGGCAAGAGTACTAGGGCCCCTTTATCTGAACTACTGTCCATCCATGCGTCCATTCATTGATATTAAAAAAAGCACAGGGTGTCCCAAAATTCTTGGTGTAAAAACTAGTATAGACTAAAACTGTCCACATGGATGCAGAGCCTTGTGCTAATGCTAAAAGACATAAATAGGTATTTGTTGTTTACCTTCTCCAATAGAGTTTGAACTCCTTGATGACAGGGGCTATGTTCCCTACCACACTCAATAGAAGTATGGAATGATGGAAAAAGAGCCACCCTCAAAACCCAAGAAGATCTGGGTTCAAATTCTACTTCTGAAGTGTTGGCTATATGACTGTGGACAAGAGCTTTACATTCTAAGTGCTCTAGGTGGCTAAGCTGTAAAATAGAGCAGGATCTTTCTAATTAGTACAAGGAGTTTTCTCATCTGAGAGATCTCTATATGCCAGTGAAATCACAAATCCATGCCCTACACTTCTCCTGTGCCCAGCACCTAGCCCAGTGCTTGCATATAGTGTTTGTTTATCCATTGATTTAAAAAAAAAAGAAACAATACAAAATTTGATCTGAAAGAGTTTAAAATCTATGAGTCAATAAAGGTATATATGACAGTGGGGAAAAAAAGCAAATTCGATTTTACGTTGCATTAAGAGAGGCTTCATCTCAAGAACTAGGGAGCTGATGGTCTGTTTGCCCTCTGGACTGGACAGACATCATCTGGAATATCAGATTTAGTTCTGCGCAGCATGGAGAAACTAGGACATTGTCCAGCTGGAGAGCATCCAGAGAAGGCAGGCAAGATGGGGAAGGGTGTTGAGTGTCTGGCATATTAGTTGAAGGAACTGAGAATTTAGCCTGGAGAAGAGAAGGATCAAAGGGGATGTGGTAGTTGTCTTCAAGAGTAGGAAAGGCTGTCCCACGGAGAAGGGATTAGATTTTCTCTTGCCAAGGGAAGATTCAGTGGAAATGAGGAAAGAATAAAGGGAGGAGGATTTCATTTGGAAGGAAAGAAAAACATTTTCTAGCAAGGAGAGCTATCTAGAAATTCAAGGGGCTACTTATGGACAGGTATCCAGACACTTGCTAGATATCTCCAAGCAAATAATGGAGGAGTGGCCACTTTCTCAGGACGATGCACATCGAGTGAAATAATGCATGCAGATCACTTTGAAAATCATCCAGAATTATGTGAATTGCACTGATTATTGTAGTTGTTATTTTTATTTTTAGGGATTTTTGTTCAGGGAAATGTTATACCAAATGGCTTTTGAGGTGCCTTCCAATGCTGACATCATGTAATTCTGGGAGGAGACAATCACTCACGCACACACATACACACACACACACACACACACACACACACATACACATATACAATCAGTGGATAAAAATTTAGCAGTGTAGAAAGAACAATGAGCTTATAGTCTAGAAGACTACAAATCTTACCTCAGACCTTAACCCTGGACAAATCATTTCACCTCTCTGTGACTCGGTTTCCTCAACTGTAAGATAAGGAGGTTGAGCTCAGTGGCCTTGTAGGTCCCTTCCAACTCTAAATCTAGGATCTGATGAATCCACTTGTCTCTTTTCATTAGACGCAAAGAAGAGATAAGAGTCAACATTCAGGCTCATAACATAAGAGTTCTCCAGTACCTCCTAGGTCAGAGAGGATCACAGACTGATGGGTATATAAAAAGTATGAGTCCATATTTTAGGGAAGAAAATAGGAGAGCCTTTTCCCCTACAAAGAGTCTGAGTGCCCTAGCTCAATTACTTATGCAGAAGTGATACCGACTAACATTGACACAGTATTTCAAGGTTTGCAAAGTGTTTTACAGATAAAATCTTATTTAATCTTAGGTAGTTGCTATTATTGTCCCCATTTTACACACGAGGAACCTGTGGACAAAGAGGTTGTGACTTGCCCATGGTTATAGTTATTAAACGTCTGAATCAGAATTTGAACTCAGTTCTTCCTGAGTCCAAGTATAGTACTCTATGACTTTGCCACCTAGCTGCCTCTCAAGAGTAGAGAGCAGTAACTCCATCATCCTTTGGATTACTATATAAATTCTACCTCAGGGGAGTATAATGGAAAGCTCAGTGTTTCTAAAGTTAGGAGACCCAGTTCAAATCCAAGCACTGCCCTTACTAGAAGTCTGACCCTGGGCAAGTCACCTGACTGACACTGGCCTCAGTTTCCTCTGCTGTAAAATGAGAATAATGCTCATATTACCCCTTCACACCAATTTTTCTGAGGAAATTGAAATTAAGCCATTTTAAAAAAAAACAGCACTTTATACACAACAAACATTTCAGTGGTTTAAATTCATTCATCCATTGAATGTCAATTATTTTGTGGATAATACTAAGAAGTATCTCTTAAAAATAAATCTACTTGTAAAAAAAAAAGAGCATTGAGCTAGCTAGAACATTCACATAAGACATGCCTCTACTGTCGAGTGTCTAGCTGTGAATAAATAGTAAGTTTGCTGCCAATTACATCCTGAATTTCTATATCAAGCTGAACTGTCTCATGTAAATGAAGAAACCTAGGTCCAGAGAGACAAGCATTTATTAGGCATTTACTGTATGCCAGGCGCTATGAAAAATGCTGGGAGCATATTGTGCAAGAAGAAGAAGAAGGTAGCCCTTTACTTCAAGAAATTTCCATTCTAATGAGGCAAGAAGACAAATAAGAGGAAGGTGAAGGTAAGGAGTGGGGTGGTACTTGAGCTGGCGTATGGTGACAAAGAAGTCCAAAGAGAACAGAGGAGGGACTATGGCTGGCCTGGACACATTCCTCAAAGTGGAGGTGCTGGGCAGGACTGACCGATCAGAGGAAGAGGCTGCAAGGATCAAGTGGTCTTCTAGGGTGGAAAGACTCATGGGTCAAGGTCATATAAGTAGTATCAATTTTTAAGAGTCCCCAGAAGTCTTTCTATGCTTCTCTGTATTCATCAATGGCACTACATTCACATACTGTGACTTGCTTAGCCATTCCCCAACTAATGGCCAAGCATTTATTAAGTCTTATCTTTGTGCAAGGGATCTAAAGACAAAGGTGAAACTCTCTCTCCCTTCAAGGGGCTTACGTTATTCTAGTGGGTTCTACGTCATGCAAGAATTCAGGAATTGAGGACAGTTAAGTGTTTTGCTTCTAGGTCACATAAATAGTGAGTCACAGAGTCAGAATTTGAACTCGGGTTCTCTGATTCCAAGGCAGTCCCCTTTCCACTGTGTGCTCTACTGAAGATACATACAAACCTTTCCTATATCCCTTAGAAAAACAGAGCTTGATTTGTCAAAGCTCCTTGCTACCCTGCAGTGATAATTTTCAGACCGTATTGATTTGGGAGTTCACAGTTAATGCCATTCCTGGGAATAATGAAACAGGGAGTTAGCAGACCACCACGATTACATTGTCAAACAGTGAATTATGAAGAAGCTGTGATTTTTCCTTAACCATACAGATCTGGGTTGGCTCAGGCTCTTATTACAGTACATAGGGTGCTATTTTATCTTTGATGATTCTTTCCCTAGAACTATTTCCCTCTTCCTATGGGACCTGGCCAACTCCCATATCCTCCCCTCAGCTTCCATCTTATCATCTAACTTTATCAGAAAAACACGAGCGGGAGAGTGGAAAGTAGAAATCACAAGGTTGAGCATCAGACTGAATACATGGGATGAGTGTGAAAGGGGAGTTAGGGATGGTACTGAGGTGTAAGCCAGGGAGGTGGGCAGGATAGCTATGCCCTCAACAGTGACAGGGGAGTCTGGAAGAGGGGAGGGTTTGGCAAGGGGATAATAGGCTCAGTTCTAAACCGGTTTAGTTGGAGATGTTTACTGGAGAAGACTAACAGGTCACCTGACTTCCACTGAGGGTGAATCCACTGCCCATTCCAAGCTGATGTAGCTCTCACGGTCAAGAAGTTTTCACCTCATGTCAAATTTGCCTCTTCCAAAGTTCTGCCCTTACGTAACCTCATACTTGTTGGCAGGTCTGGGTTCGAGTCCCCGCTTCCATTTCCTAGCTGTCCCATCTTCGGATCACGTCCCTTTTCTCAGCGTTAGTTGGTTCATTTGCGAAAGGAAGATAATGATATCTGCACTATTAACCTCAGAGGCGTCATGAGGACCAAACCAAATACTGCTTTCAAGAATTATTCGCCAACTCCGAAGGGTTATAGAAATTCAGTCTTGTAATTACCATTCAAGTATCATTTTGACAATACAGTAACAATTAACTATGAATGAAAAGCTAAGCTCTCCTGCCTGTTAAACCACTGATTACTCGCCAACCAATAGAGACGTGATATTCTTCAGCTGATGTCAGAAGGAAGATGGGGCAACTGCAGAGGAGGAAATTGGTCAGCACCCAAGGAAACATAATGAGTCCAGAGGGACAAGGGACTAATTGGATGAAAGAGGGAATCGTGAAAATGTCACAGAATTGATGTGAAGATGATTTATTTGGTCAGAATGGACTCTCGTCTAATGAAGGTACAAGGCCACAGCTTTCATGTTTGCAGCACAGGTGAGCAATGTCCCAAGCACGAGAGGAGGAAGGTGTCTGGACGGCATCAAAGCAACGCAGCACAGACTGAATAAAAGCCGGCTGGAGTTTTCAACTGCTGGTAAGGATGGGGGCTACTCTGCTCCTTTGTTTGTTATGCTTTTGTATCAAGTAAAAGCTCTTGCGATTGAGGAAGAAACAAACAAAAGTCAAAAATTGTTTCGTGACTGGCTGGTAAGGAGAGTTGTTACCACAAAGAGAGACAGGTGAACAAGTTTCAGCCACAGCTATCACAAGCTATCACCATTGATGGTGGTAATCTATGAAATGATCTGAAAAAAAGTCTTCTACTTGCCACACCCTTCCCGCCCTGATGCCTCCTCTTTAGAACTATCACCTAAAAAGTCTCACAGATTGGCACAGCAGAATCATTCTGCTGGAAAAAAACAAAAAAAACACTCAAAATTCCTGAGTTCCATACAGGTCAATGACCTTGGCCACATCCAAACTTTGACAGGCGGATAGAAGTGCACTCCTGAGCAGAGGGAAAGAGACATCATTGAGTATGGACTTAGAGCTCCAGGCCACTTTATTTTCCAATCTTGGCTTTTATTGCTTCCATTTCAAATGGAAAGCATGGATTTTTCCAATGAACTGAACTGGTAGACATGGAAAGAGAATCATTCTTACTGAGCACCTAAATCTGTAAAAACACACAACTCATTCTTTGTTTATTGGTGATGGCTTAGGGCAGCTAGTTATCAAAGTACACAGAGTGCCAGGCCTGAGGTCAAGAAGACTCATCTTCCTGATTTCAAATCTGGTTTCAGACACTACTAGCTGTGTGACCCTGAGCAAGTCACTTCATCCTGTTTGCCTCAGTTTCCTCATCTGTAAAATGAGCTGGAGAAGTAAATGGCAAACCTCTCCAGTATCTTTGCCAAGAAAACCCCAAATGGGATCACAAAGAGTCAGATATGACTGAAAAATGACTGAACAACAACGATGGTTTAGGGAAAAGAAGCAGAAAGCCTCCTTAGCTGAAGGGCAAGAAGGAGAGAGAACCCTGCAATGCGTGTGCCTTGAGGGCAGAATCTGCTTTTCCTTTTTCTTCGAATCTCCAGGGAGTAGCACACAATGCCAGGCACACAGCAGATATTTAATAAATACTTGTCGTTGGGGGATGATTGGATTTGACAGGTCCCATTTGTACATTCTACTCATCCTCCATGGTGGAGTAACTCCTCACAAAGGGCTTAAAAGGAAACAGAGAGAACATATCACTTTCTCTTTCTGTATCTAAGTTTCCTCTTTTGTAAAATTGTGTGTGTGTGTGTGTGTGTATGTGTGTGTGTGTATGTGTGCACTAGAATATGCATATTGCATGCTGAGTGTTGCAGATCACATCTCCTCTATGGGCCTCAGTTTACCCAATTGTAAAATGAGGGGGTTGGAGGAAATACCAATCCACCTTTTGGGTAGGTCACTCAACATCATATCATCACAATCATAATCATCGCTAGCATTCATACATGGTTTAAGATTTTCAAAGGGCTTCATGTGTATTTCATTTGATCCTTGAAACAATCCTGTGAAGATGGCACCATTATCAATTCCATTTTACATATGAGAAAAATGAGACTGAGAGACATTAAGTGACGTGACGGGGTTCATAAAGCTACTTAGTATCTGAGGCAGGATTTGAAGGCTGGCCTCTCTGAATCCAATACTATATTCATTGTTCATTTAGCTATGCCTCCCCGGGCCTGTTTCCAAATATTGAATAAGGGGGTTGGACCAGATGGTTGAGGTCTCTTCTAGTTCTATATCTATGGGCCTTTGACCTCTAAGGTGCCTGTTGGCTCTAGTTTCTCTGACCCTAAGTCCTAGACCCCTCTCCCCCCCCACCTACTGGTGGTGCATAGCTTTATGCATTTAAACCTCTTCGAGTCTTGGTTTCCTCATATGGACAGTGGAGATATAATAACTATATAGTTGTACATCACAGGGAAGTGTTAAGGCTCAAAGGAGAAGAGGTACAGGCAGCCTTTGTACGATGACAGAGAAATGAGAGCTAGTATTGTTATTAGGAGATTGTAGAGTTTTCAAGACCCACCATACCCGTGGAAGACAAGGACGAACAAATGTATTTTAGGACAATAACCTTCAGGAAGAAGTGTTCTGTAGGCCCTGCCCTGAACATAAATGCCTTTGCTGCTGAATAATATCACAGGGCAAGATGAAAAGTTAAACTCCTCAGCCCGCCTTTCTTTCCCCTTTAATCTGCTCAGATAAGTCGGAGCCATTAAAAACTTGCTATTAGTGAGTCAAGGACTTAAAAGAAAAGTCCCTCATAACTTAAAAGTGAGAATTTAATAATAGGGGGAAAATTCCATTTATATCCAATGTAAAGATATCTTCATTTGCCCTTCCTATATTAAAGTAGAGAAGTCACCAAGGCTTACTAATTATCAGTGCTATTTGTGGTTCAAGGAACAGGAACCTAGCTTGAATCCTTCTATTGGCTTCCATTACAAAGTGAGATATTAATTGCCTCTCTAGGTTGAGGTGAAACATGACCTAATGGAAAGAACTCCCCACAAAGACAAGGAAGACTTGAGGCCTAGACCTGGCCGTGGACTCTGTGACCTTGCCAGCTTCTTTATCTTTCAGGGCTTTGATTTTCTTCTCTGTAAAATGAGGGGTTTGGAATAGATCATTCTCAACCCTATTTCCTTCCAGCTATATTAATGGAAGTACGGCCATTCTTTTCTCTACGGTTCCTTTCCAAACATAAGTCTGTCTCCTAATAGCCTTGGTCTCTTCTACCTCTGACAGTCTTCTCTAACATTCCACGTACTAAGGTCCTTTCCAGCTGTAACATTACGTATCTCAAGGTCCTACCCAGCTTGGACATTCCGTGTTCTAAAAACTCCCCTAATTCTGACATTCTATGTTCCAACGTCCTCCCAACTGTAGCATCCTGCTCTCACGTACTCTTTCCTCTCCTCCCAAATTCAAAATCAGCTGGGGGTAGCAGGTGTGTGTGTGTGTGTGTGTGTGTGTGTGTGTGTGTGTGTGTAGAGTACATACAGCAACAAGGGACAAGGAGGAAAGTGAACCAGTGGCCTCAACGCAGGGACTCAGTGAGGCCCTCAGATTCAAAGATACATTGGTTTCAGGATGGACCCAATGACCTCCAAAGGGAAGCCGAGAAGCCAGAGCTCTTACTTTTGTGTCCTTTTGTTTTGATCATGGGATTTAGGGCCTATATTGTTTGGCTCCCTTGGAAAAGCTGGGACTGTCCCTTCCACGGCCGAAGCTTAGTGAGAAAGTAATTGCTCAGACCTTGGGGAGGGGGAATGGTGGGAGTAGGGGAAGGAAGGGGCACACATGTTTCCGGGCACCTTTCCCGAGTTCCTTAACTGATAGGACATTCGTTAAGGATAAAACACTTCTTTCATCCCTGTAGCTGCCTCAGCAGTTGTTACCAGGAAAAAGAGAAAGAAGCCTTTATCATTTCTTTTGATCTCTCTAGAAAATTGCCAATGTATGCATGGGACATTACAAATACCAGAGAATTATTTAATTCCGGAATTAATTTATGGCATTTTCTCCCTTCCTGGAGTACCTGGGGACTTGGCCAGCTCAGTATTTGCTGAGGCAGCCATGTCCCTGAAAGCAGTCATGGGATTATTTGAAGGGAATGAATAATGAAATCACCCCCTTTGCTAATGGCTTCCAAGTCAGGAGATTCCAGCGGTCTCAGGCGCCTGTTTGTATCAACGGGGACCTTTGTCCATGGGCGAGGCCGTATTTGCCTCAGCCCCATCAGCCTCCAAAGAGGGGCCCTTCCAAGGAGAAGGATGAAGGCCGGCCTGGCCGGAAGGGGGCTCCATGCACCAATGAACTAATAAAAGAAAGTCAGAGGGGGCGATGGGGGAGGACTTCATTCTCCACAGAGCATCGTGAGAGTACACACAAAATTAAGCAATTATAAAAGGCATTTTTAAAGAAATAAAATTTCGTGGACAGGTTACTTCTTAACTGTTTTAGAAGCCTGCCCCGGTTTTCTAACCAGGATCTGCAGGTACATAAAATACAAGGGGAGACTTTTCTTTCAGAGGAGGACATGACAAAGAACACCTTCTCCCCTGAAGGCTGGTTTTCTATGGCTCACCAAGAAAAGTTCCTACACCTGAAATCTCTCTCCCCTCCCCCTTCATTGCCTGTTCATTCTTCTTAATCCTTTAAAGCCAAATTCAAATACCACCTCTTCCAGGAAGTCTTGCAAGATTCCTTTTCCTCTTTTGACTCCTGGAGGCTATTTGTATTTATTCTGTGTTGTTGTATAGTCTACATAGCTGAGTTTCTGAAATTGGAGTCACCTGTTGGATTTCGAGGCCCTTGAGGACTGGGCTGTCTTTTCTCTCCTGTTGTACCTTAGCACCGTGCCTAGAATAGTAGGCGCTTAATAAATGCTTACTGAGTGAATGTAAGAGTCAAGATAGAGGGGATGGATCTCTCTCCATGTCTGTATTCCTGAAGGCCATCTAGCCCTACGAACACTGCCAACATTTATTAGGCACCTACAGTATGCATGCAGGTCACTAGTGGGCAGGGGTGTGTAAGGATTACCTGAATCCATGGAGCTCACTACCTCTCAAGAGATGTCACAAACACAGAGAACTAGTACACCATCTACTATATGATAAATACACTTAAAAGGCTCCCCAAAAGGGCTCCTTAGAACTCAAAGATATACAAGGAGGGTGGTTTTTCTAGACCCTCCTGTTTGAAAGAAGCAGTATCTATGATCCTGTGAACATGGGCTAAGTTATAGAGGAATTGCAATGTGCTTTGATAGAGGGAGGGGATACCTGATGGAAGGATGGGATACTGAGGTGGATGGAAATCACCAATCTGTGAATTAGGACAAAAATAAAAGCCCATCAGTGAAGTGCTTGACCAAAGAAATTCTCTGCCTCCTCTAGGAAGCCTTGACTATGCAGAAATAATCATGGAGGGAGGGGGAGTGCATAAAACTCCCCTACAAAAAGGGGGGAAAATGTGCCTACAAATCTGTGTTGCATGTGAACGTTCAGAAAATTTATTGCCCCCCTCTTTGACTCAGTTTCCTTCTATGGAAAATGAGGTACTTAGGCTAGACAGTAGCTATGCCCTGATCCCCCCAGCTCTGACATTCCCTGTTCTAAGACACTTCCCAGCTCTAACTTTTGATGATCATATGAAATGTTTATCTTACCTGGGAGGTGGAAGACCAGCTACACCATGAATTTTCCCCAATCAGGGGTAAGCCACACATGTTATCATCCCCTGTCTGGTGTTATCAGCATGTTATTTCCCATCCTGCATATTACCCCGGCATGATATTATTATCCCTTATTACGGTAAAGGCAATTTTACATTTCAAAACTAAATTAATGGCTAATCTCAAAAGACTTATTAAGTTTAATTACTTTTTGTTCCCGAATCATTCTTTCCACCTCAGTCTCTCCTTAAACGATGCTGAAAAACTTGAGGTGCAATCAGAGCACACAAATTAGCAACTCAAGGCAGCTGCTGATTGAAACTCTGCCTGCTTATGAAAAACAATCCAGGCAAATTGGGGTGGGGGGAGGAAGACTGTGATAGACAAGTGCCTGGGCACTGGGAAGCCCTGCCAGGGTTAGGTGCAAAGGGTGGATCAGGAGTGCACCCTAGAGACTGTCCAGTCCAAAATGAGGCCGAAGGGGCATGTGCCTTGAGGAAGGTCCCAGTGGAAGTAAGCACAGGGCTAGGATACAAACCCAGATTCCCCAGTGCTCACCCAGGACAGCACAGTGTCCCATAGGCCATGGGACAGGGACTTAAGAAAATCTGGGCCTGAACCGTCTCTCAGCCATTCATTAGCTTGTGGGACCCCAGACCAATCCCTTCATGTCTCTGATGTTCATTTCTCTCAACTATAAGACTGGGATTATGCTACATACACACACATACACACACACATATGCATGTACATTATATATATATATATATGTATATATATGTGTGTATATATACATACACACACATATATGTGTATATATACATACACACACATATATGTGTATATATATATATACATATATATATCTATACATATATATATATGTATAGATATATATATATATATATATATATATATAAAATAAAATAAAATAAGGTCTGAATACTTTGTAAACCTTAAAGGACCATACAATTTCAGTTATTATATCACAATCATTATTATTGCTGCTCATAATCTATTAATAATCTACTTTGCTGGGCTATTGATGGAAAGTAACAACCAGAAATCTGGAGGAGACACAGTATAGTGGATTCAGAGGAGCAGATTAGGTAACCCCCCCCCCCAAGATCTATAATCCTTTGGCCTATCAGCTAGAGAATGAGTTTGAATGTGATGGGAAAACTTCAACCTAGTAGGTACCTGAAAGATTCTCCCTAATAGGACTGGACTTGGCTGAAAAGACACAAATGAACACACACACACACACACACACACACACACACACACACACACACACTAACCCTCTAAGGTGAACAAGACACTTCCTCCCAACATCCCTGGGGGGGAAATAAGGGAAGAATTATTTTCAGAGAAAGCTGGGAGAGTTAGTCTCTCATAGCAGTATTTGTGCTCCTGACCTCCCAGGCTTGTTTTGGGGGTGATGCCTTGTATAAACTAGAGTGCTACCAAAAAGCAAAAGTGTCTTTATGTCCTCCGTATTAGTGCAGAGGCTGGAAAATAGTAGGTGCTTAATAAATGCTTATTGCTTAGGGCACAGAAAAGGCCTTGCTCAGGACCACTCTGTTTTTATCGGTTGCTGTGGTTTTCTTTGGTCCATACCTGTCATGAAAGGGAGATTGGGTGACTTGTCCATGGTCAGACCACTAGAGTCAGACTTAGGATTTGATCTCAATATGGCATACATGTATGTGCGCACATACAACTCTGAATCCAGAATTGTTGACAATATTCTTCACTTTTCTTCTCTTTTGAATGATCTCCAGATACCACCAAAACCTACTGTTTCAGGCAATTCAAGGGAAAGAAAATCAGTGAAATGAGGTTTTTTTTTTAAAAACATAAACCCCCACAATGTCTTCATGTTGAGGGTGGGGAAGTAAAAGAGGGGATCCCTGCTGTAGGCAATATGGTAGACTAATTAGAGGGCCTCTAAGCTCCCATTCATCTCTATGACTGATTCTGCCTCAAAATGGTGGTAGAATGTGAGAGAGGTAGGGAGAAGGAAGAGAAAAGGGTTATGGGAACCAGTGGAGAAAGAGACATCAGGCAAATCTGACAGTCCAGCCCTGTGTCCCTAGCTGTGGTCACCCAGTCAGTCCCTGGCTGCTGAAAGACTGCAGGAATGGCTTCTGTGGGCTTTTTCTCCCTAATCCACGAGCTGCGTGCCTTGCTGCTGAAGTAATTATTCGACATTTTTGTACTTTGAACTGTGCTTCCCATCTGCTTGCCCAATTACGCAAATGATCCAAATCCTTCTGAATCTGCTTAAATGGTTCCTCATTATTTGCTCCGTCTCCAGTTCTAAAGTCATCCGTAAACCTGGATGTGACACATTCAGCTATAAATATCCCAGTGTGGGAAGGTGGGAGGTGAGTGGTGAAAAAAGAGGAGGTATCAAAGAGATGATTCCGATGGAATTGGAGACTTCAATGCAAGAGACCCACATGCTGGGCTGAGGCCACCAGCAAAGGCAGATAATTATATTTGTCTCCAAATGGGCACCATCAGCATCTCTGGTGTGAAAGCCAAGGTGGGGGTGGGGGGAGAAGATAAGAACATAGAACCAGGAGCCAAGGGACGTTACCTCTGGTCTTGGCTCTAACCCTTGGGGACCATGGACAACTCATTGTATTTCTCTGGGCCTCAGTTTCCTCTGCTGAAAAATGCTTCAGACTATGCGATCCCTATGGTAATTTATGATTCTGAGATTCACTTTCAATGATGTAAGAAACTGGTCCTTTCATTTGGCACCAACCTCACGGGGACTTTTTTAAAGATAAATTTGGTTCAACATTATTGAGACATCTCATCTGTACCCCAATTCGACAGCAATCATAGTGATGTAAGAGTCAGGGGAATATGGTGGGAATAGTTCTGGATTTGGAAACCAGTTAAATCCTGGCTTGGACACATTCTATGCGGTCCTAATCAAGTGATTTCATCTCTCATTGTTAGTTTCCTTCTCTGTAAAGTGGAATATTTGTGCTCCTGACCTCCCACCAGGCTTGTCTTGGGGGTGATGCTTTGTATATACTAGGATGCTACCAAAAAGAAAAAGTATCTTTATGTTCTCAGTGTTAGTGCAGAGCATGGTACACAGCAGGTGCTTAATAAATGTTTATTGCTTAGGGCATAGAAATGGCCTTGCTCAGGACCATTCTGTTTCTATTGGTTGCTGTGGTTGTCTGTTTGGTCCTGTTTTGGTCCATGCCTGTCAGTTTTAGCAGTGCAGAGAACTTCTGGTGAGAAAACTTCCTCTACCAATGCAGATCGATCAGTCAACAGGTGATCAGCCAGCATTGACTCAGTGTTTACTCTGAGCCAGGCACTGGGACAGCATGGGCCATACAAAGAATGGCAAAAGCAATCCCTGCTCTCGAGCAGGGATATTCTGATAGGGAGACAATGGGCAAACCCCCAGGTACTTTCTGTGGTCTGTGGGAGGGCATCTCAGGGGAAGGCACTCGCAGTGGGCCAAGGGTGGGCATGCCAGGAAAGGCCTCGAATGCCTGGACAAGGACAGGGAACCAGGGAAGAAGGGCGGCGGTTGCCACACTCTTGGAAAGTAAGGGGAACAAGGTGAAGAAAGCAACAGCGAGGGGAGCTGGCGGTGCCCACTTGCTCCAGCCTACTGGCAGAGTCTAATCACATTGATCAATCCCATTTTGATTCTAGCTTATACTTTACAAGGCCCTGTCCTTACAATATCCCTGGGTGGTTGGCCATAATAATATAGAGGACTTTCACATTTAAAATACGTTACATTTAAATTTTTCTTTTCCAGTCCTTTCTGTCATGTCTGACTCTTCATGACCCCATTCGGGATTTTCATGGCAAAAACAATGGAGTAGCTTTGCCATTTCCTTCTCCAGCTCATTTTATAGGTGAGGAAACTGAGGCAAACCACAACGATGAGGTCACAGAGCTAGTAAGTGTCTGAGGCCAGATTTGAACCTAGGTCCTCCTGACTCCAGGGCTGTGCCACCTACCTACCTCCAATGACCATTCCCACTAAAACGTAAGGTCTAGATCAGTTTGGGCACTTGTTCAGGGTCACAGAGGGAGCATGTGCCAGAGGCTGGATTTGAACCCAGCTCTCTTCCCGACTCCTCCACTGTAATAATAAAAACAGCAATTCCACAGGATTTCATGGTGAGCAAATAGGTAGAAAGAATGCTCAGTGTGGATGATGTGAGTTCAAATCCTGTCTCAGAAACTTACTAGCTGTGTGATTTTGAGAGAGTCACTTGGGCTTTCTCCGCCTCCCTTTCTTACTCTGTAAAATGGAGATAACACTGTCCTCACAGAATGCTGGACTCGGAGTCAGAAAGACCCGAGTTCCAATCCCGCCTCAGAGACTACCTGTGTGGCCCTGGGCAAGTCATCTGACCTCAGTTTGCCTTGATTTCCACATCTGTAAAATGAGGGTAACAATAGCACCTGACTCACAGGGTTGTTGTGACAGTCAAATAAGAAATGCGAAGCACTTTGCAAGTTACTGTTACTGTTTATTACCGATGTTTGTTGTTGTTTTTATCCTTGGAATTAAAGAAGCCTAAAATTGGGAGCGTGTGTGTGTGTGTGTGTGTGGGGGGGGGGGCAACAATGCAAGACAAAAGCACTATGCCTGTTTGCATTCATATATCAGACAGTAAGAAAACATGGGTTTATTTATTTTTTAAAAGTTCTACTTTATTTTTTTCATTCCTGTATATTTTACCTGTGACTCATTTCGGCCCACAGGACCCACCCTTCCTGCTGCTGCCTGGACCCCGAATTTCCACTGTGCCTGGAAACAAAGCCTCCTCGGAAGGACTGTAGGAGCCTGGGCCTTTCCTTAAGGCCCTCCCACCTCCCCCATACCCCCCAAGTGGATGCCACTAAATTTCTCCCCCAAGGCTAATTTTCTGGCAAATCCCCCTTCTCCTTTCTTCTCCAGCAATAGGTTTTAGTCACACATCCTTTCAGCTCAAAGCCAGGGTTCTTTAGAGGGAAGTCATTTGCATATCTAAGGAACTCATTTGCATTGCCTTTGACAGGGCCTGCTGGGAGACTGAGGACTCGCACTTAGGGAGGTCAGATCTCAGATCCCCCAGGCTGGGAGCCCCATTTCCGTCCCTCCTCGGAGCCTCCTGGAGAATCCCCCCAACCCTGTCCTCCTAGGGCACTCATCATTTGGAGTCATCTGCTCCCTCCCCAGGACACGTTCCTACATAAAACATAGGTCTTTGTGGATGTCTGATCTTGACAATGTCTGTGTCACAGTTCAGCATCTGTCCTGGTGAGGGAGCAGAAGAGACCGTCCAATCAATCCATCACTCATCACTCCCATAAGCTCCCTGTGTGCCCAGCACCGAGCTAAGTATTCACTGTTGATACAAAGAAAAGCAGAGTCCCTGCCTTCAATGTCCTCACAGTTCACCTTCAGGGCTCTCTCACTCTGTGCCTGCCACTGGGCTAAGGAGGATGGGAGCCCCTTCCTGTCCCCCTAGAACTTTACATTCCTTCAGGGGATACAATATATTACACACACACACACACACACACACACACACACACACACGTGTGTGTGTGTATACATATGTACACATACATACATATGTTTGATAGGGCTAGCTTGCATGTGCCTTGTATTTTCCATACACGCGTGAAATACATTAATATATTGTTTCATATATAAATATATGTATGTATATATGAAATAAACAATACAATGCACCCAGTGATATGCCCAGATACTAGTGCTGTCTATGATAGGGTTATCTTGTACTTGTCTTATACGTTTCATATCTTTCTATATATATATGTATACATACTCATACACATATACATATAGATGGACAAGTATATACATACATGTGCATGAGTATATACATGCAGGTATGTGTGTATGTAACAATACAATACTCCTAGTGGTCTACCCAAATGCCTTCCGTGATAATCTTCTACGTGTCTTTTATTTTTCATATGTATTCATGAATGTACATGCACGTATATATGTATATTTGTATACACACAATGCAAATATATGCACTGTATATCCATATATACCTGTATATATCCATACATGAAACACAATACATTCATTCAAAACACTCACATGTACATTGTAATGAATATATGCATCTAGACATATATACACACATATGAATCATTCAAAGCATACAGAAGATAACCCTTTCGTGGAAGGCACTAACACCTGGGCAGATCACTAAAATCATTTTATGGTTTACTTCTAAACATACACATACCCACATATTTAGATACACACATATATATATATATGGGTGTGTTCACATCCATGCATATGCAAGCACGTACACACTGCTAGTGCCTGGCCGTGCCACCAGAAACCTGTTTTGTTTATTGTACCAATTTGGAGTAGTCCAGGAGGCAGTGACTCAGCTAAACAAGAGTTGAAGGAAACCAGGCGATTCTGTCCTGGAGGCCTCTAGTGCAGCGTGCTTATCAATGGGTGTGACACAGGGAACACAGCTTGGCTTCAAACCCTGCCTCCATCTCTCATTTCCAGCTTCCCCTCAGATACGCCACTTTATTTCCCTCTTCTACCGAATGAGGGGCTCTGGCTCTGAGGCCTCCCTGGGAAGAATGTGCTGATGTCTTCACATGACCCAGTTTTATTCCCTTCGGGGCCAAGGTACAGTTTTCAACTCTACACTAACCACCTGTAAGACTAAACCTTGAATTTGGAGCAAGAAGGACCTTAGAGATCATATAACCCAACCCTCTTGTTTTACAGATAAAGAGGCTTATTTTTCCCCCACAAATGGCATAAATATTCTAATAGCCCCCTATGTCTTCACAGGTCAGGTGTGGCTTCCGGGGTAGTGTTCCCTTTAAAATGTGCTTACAAGGAACTCCCATGGTCATGGGGTTTGGGTTCTGCTGAGTTCATTCCCCACTGGGATCAGCAGCTGATTAGATAAGACTCTTAATGCCTGGGATGAGCCCCCATTCCCCATCCATCCCACCTTCCAATTCTTTTTTTTTTAATTTAGTTTATTTTTTTTTAATTTTAATTTATTTTTTTTGGTGAGGCAATTGGGGTTAAGTGACTTGCCCAGGGTCACACAGCTAGTAAGTGTTATGTGTCGGAGGCCAAATTTGAACTCAGGTCCTCCTGACTCCAGGACTGGTGCTCTATCCACTGTGCCAGTTACCCCCGCCCCTATATCTTCCAATTCTGCAGATAAGCAATTGTTCTCAAATTTATAAAGTGTTGGGGTAATACCTGGGAACATGGAAGGATTAGGTGATTCACCCATGGTCACACAGACTGCAAGTCAGAGCTGGGTGGGACTTTAACCCAGGTCTTTCTGACCCTCTTCACTAGGCCAATATGGAAAATGATTATTCCAGGGTCACTGGGGCAGGTGTGGGGGAAAGCACATTAACCACTGAGGGAAGTCGGAGGAGGTGGTACTTATAAGTGAAGGAACTAGAATTCCATCCTAGGTAATGGAGCTATAAGCAGAAGAGGCAGCCAGGTGGCAAGGCAGAAAGAGGACCGGGGTTAGAGTTAACAAGACCTGGGTTCAAATCCTCCAGGGCTTCATTTTCTCACCCACAAAATGGGGAGTCTGAGCTAAAGCCTTCTGAAATCCTTTCCTATACATGATCTTATAATCCACAGACAATGGCACTAGAGAGAACACCAGGGATTCTTAATTCTGGGTCCACAAACTTTAATATATACATACATATCATATTATATATATGTATATATACATATATATAGATAAGTATATTTCCATGCAGTTGGTTTCCTTTGTAAAAGTATATGTTTTATTCAAAGCATTTAAAAATATTCTAAGAAAGGGTCTTTAGGCTACCCCAGACTGTCAAAGGAATCCATTACACAAAACAGGTCAGGAATCTGCAATCTAGCTGAATGGTCTCATTTTTACAGAATGGGAAACTGAGATACCAGGTTAAGGGACATGTCCAAGATTCCACAGCTATCATATAGAGGAGCAGAGGTTCAAACTGCAAGGTGCCTACCTCGAGATCTATATTTTGTAGAATATTTCTTTGGATTATTAAAAAAAAATCTTGTTTTTCAGTAACTTTCATTTCCAACTGTTTCCCTTCTGTACTGATTGAGTCATCCTTTTAAGAAAGACTTTTTTTTGGGGGGGGTTTAGGCAATGGGGTTAAGTGACTTTCCCAGGGTCACACAGCTAGTTAAGTGTCATGTGTCTGAGACCGCATTTGAACTCAGTTCCTACTGAATCCAAGGCAGGGCTTTATCCACTGAGCCACCTACCTGCCCCAAGAAAGAATTTTTTAGAGAACAAAATATATCCTACAATGACCCTAATCTACAGTCCCTCACCTCTGCAGACAAGGGGGGTGTAGCTTCTCATCTTTTCTTTGGGGAAGTTAATCCCCATCCTGGCTTGTGCTCTGAAACGTGGGTCAGAGCAAACACAGGGCTCTTCTTCTTGACCAGGACAGAGATTCCTCCAGGTCATCCATACTTGCTCTGGCCCCAGACTCAGCCCCCAAGGGAGGCTTCGAATCACTCCCAGCCCCACTCTCTCGGCATCTTCTCCTCCAGCTCATCACCCTGTGGGTGATGGCCTGCTCTGACCACTGCTGAAGGGAGGATTCCAGCCAAGCCTCCCACCTCTCCTCGACTTGCTCCTCAGCCTGCCCCTTCCCCCTTTCCAGCTGTGTGGTCATCCCCCATCCCAATCTAAGTTCTACTTTGAGGGACGGATAGTCTTGTTTTCATTGAAACCCCAATACTTCTCGGTGGCCATCACATGAAAATTATTAATATACTTTTTCTTTCCCCCCCTCCTTCTCTCCCTTCTTTCCTTTCTTTTTGCCTTTTCTTTCTCTTTCTTTCCCTCCCTTCTCTCTCTTTCTTTCTCTGCCTCTTTTCCTTTCTCCCTCCCTCCATTTGCTTCTTTCTTTCTCTCCCTCCTTCCTTTCCTTTTTCTCTTTCTCTCTCTCCCTCTTTTCCTCCCTCCCTCCCTTCTTTCTTCCTTCCTTTCTCTTTCTCTCTTCTATTTATCTATCTTTCTTTCTGTCCTTCCATCTTTCTTTGTCTTTCTCTCCCTCTCTTCTTTCTTTCTCTCTATCCCCCTCTCTTCCCCTCCCTCTTATCTTTCTTCTTTTCTCTCCCTCTCTCCCTCATTTGCTTCTATCTTTTTCTCTCTCTCCCTATCTTTCTTTTTTTCTGTATCTTTCCCCCTTTTTTCTCTCCTTCTCCTCCTTCCCTGACTTTCTTTTTCTTACTCTCTTCCTCTTTCCTCCTGTCTTTCTCTTTTTTTCTCTCCTTCCCTCCTATCTTTCTTTCTTCCTCTCTCTCTCTCTCTCTCTCTCTCTCTCTCTCTTCTCTCTCTCTCTCTCTCTCTCCCCTCCTCCCCTCCCTCTTATCTTTCTTCTTTTCTCTCCCTCTCTCCCTCTTTTGCTCCTATCTTTTTCTCTCTCTCCCTATCTTTCTTTTTCTTTCTGTATCTTTCCCCCTTTTTTCTCTCCTTCTCCTCCTTCCCTGCCTTTCTTTCTTTTTCTCACTCTCTTCCTCCTTCATCCTGTCTTTCTCTTTTTTCTCTCCTTCCCTCCTATCTTTCTTTCTTCCTCTCTCTCTCTCTCTCTCTCTCTCTCTCTCTCTCTCTCTCTTTCTCTTCCTTCCCTCCCTCCTTTCTTCTTTCTTTCTTTCTTTCTTTCTTCTTCTTCTTTCTTTCTTCTCTTCTCTTCTTTCTTTCTTTCTTTCTTTCTTCCTTCCTCCTTCCTTCCTTCCTTCCTTCCTTCCTTCCTTCCTTTCTTTCCTTTCCTTTCTTCCCTCCTTCCTTCCTTCCTATCAACCTACCTCTTTCTTCTCTCCACTCGCTTTTGGAGACGGCCTGTATCTCATTGGGCAGAAACAGGTTCCTTGTTCTTAGCCGCAAACCTGCAGGATGTGTCTTTCTATATAAAAGCCTGAAAAATCTATTTATGGGCCCAACTGTCAGTTTCCCTGAGTGACAGGCCTGTCCCGATTTGACTATGTAGCCAAATGTGTCTGTATCCAACATTATAAATAGAAGCCTCCTTCTACCATCATCTTCCCCCACCACCATCCCCCTACCCCCAACTCCAGGAAGTAATTTGGGTTTGCAGGTATTTTTATATTCATCTATCTTTAATTATATCTATACAACTGTCAGAGATTAATGATTTCCTCAATCTCATATCACTAAAAGGAGGCCTCCAATCTTACAACCACAGAGAAGAATGGCTCAGATATATGCTATCAGGAACACAGATCCCTCTTTTACTAGCAGAGTCAGGCCTGAAATTTCTTCATATAGTAATTTTGTTCAATTTTTCTATGAATGATTGAAACAGGAATGTAGTAATCACCATCAGAGCTGGGTTTGTGAATGACCCATATTACCTTTGGAGGAGTCTGGCCCAAGCCCTTGAGAAAGAAATGACAGTGGATGCCAAGCAGCAAACAAGGACCCAAGCACAGAAAAAGGGAAACAGAGGCAGAGGACTTTGGATTGAGGCTGAGATTTGGTGTTTGTTTGCTGAAAGTCACTTTCCTGCTCTGAGTCTCAGTCACCTCATCTGTAAAATGGGTTGGGTGAAGCTAGACTAGTTTCTCTGCCCTAGTAAGACCCCATATGAACTTCTACATTCAGGACTGTCAGGCTCAGTTTCCTCATCTGTAAAATGAGGGTAATAATAAACCAAAATAATGAGATTGTTGTGAAAGCCAAATGAGATAAATTATGGAAAATTATACAAACCTTAAAGTGCAACATAGATATCACCATTATTAATGGAAAGCCACTAGACTTGGGTCAGGAAAACCAGAATTCCTATCCACCCTCTGACACCAGCTATGTGGCCATTGACAAGTGACTCAACCACTCAGGCTTCATTTCACCATCTGTAAAATGGGAACAATATCAGCTCCCATCTCACAGGCTTATTGTGAGAATCAGTCCAATCCAACATGTTAAATGAGATCGCATATGCGCAAGTCTGTGAGTCATCTGTAAATGTGGTCGGCCATTCATCAGTACCATGAAGGCATTTCTAATAATGAGAGTGGTCAAAAATGAAATGAAATGGCTTAATAGATAATGAGCTCCCTGTCAACCTGTACATTCAAGGAAAAAAAGGGGACACCCGTTTGCCCAGGATGTTGAAGAAGGGGATAGATGGAAGGTAAATCTTCATCTCAATGAAAGTTGTCCAAAAATGGAATGGAGGCAGTCTGGGGAGGTGGTGGGTCCTCAGGATCAAGGGAGATGACCCCTTGTTGGGAAAGGCACCCAGGAGATTATGGGATAGATGGCCTCAGAAGTCTTTTCCAGCTCAGAGCTTCCACATCAATTTAAAACTAATTCTTAGCATCATAGGCCTGAAATGAGAAGCGATCTCAGAGACCATCTGGCTCAATGCCCCTCATTTTACAGGTGAGGAAGCTGAGGATTCACACCTTGGGGGAGAGACCAGACCAGGTGACCTTGGGAGGTCCCGTCCAAGTCGGGTAGTCATGAAATCTGATTTATACTGTAACATCAACACTATAAAAATGAACAATGCTGAAGACTTTCATAAAATCATGTAAGATGAAGGGAGTAGAATCTGGAGAGCAATTTATACAAATAAATAATTTTGAGAGACATAGGAAACCCATACAATGACCATCCATGATTCCAGAGGATTGGCGATGAAATATATTATTCACCTCCTGATAAAGAGGTGATGGATTTAGGATACAGAATGATATGTACAGACATAAAACATTTAAACATACACACATATATGCATGTGTGTATATATGTTCTTCAGTTATTTTGTGTCATACCTGACTCTTTGTGACCCCATTTGGAGTTTCCTTGGCAAAGACACTGCCATTTCCTTCTCCAGCTCATTTTATAAATGAGGAAACTGAAGCAAACAGGTTGAAGTGACTTATCTGTGGTCACACAGCTAGTAAGTGTCTGAGGCTGGATTTGAACTCTGGTCTTCCTAACTCAAGGCTTGGTGCTTTATCCACCTGCTGCACCACCTAGCTGAGATATGCACACACACACACACACACACACACACACACACACACACACACACCCCCACATGTGTGTGTATGAACAGGCGTGCATACAACATGATTGTATATGTTTTTGTAAGCATATGTATGTATGTATATATATGGGTATCTATACACCTATACATGCATGCATGCATATCTATATATGTATATATAATACAGCCAATGAGGGAATTTGTTGTAATTGACTCTTTTTATTTATTAAAAATTATTTGGCTTTCTTTTCTGTCTTCCTCTCCCCCACAGGTCAGACTGCCTGCCTCCCAGCTGGACTCAAATCCTGGTCTCTGCACCATTCCTACACTGCCTCTCCTGTGAGTCTATGGAATACAGCATGATTGTCTCGGTGACTTTTTAAATTAACTCGACATGAAACAACAGACTGTAGGACACCAGGAGAAGAGCAGACTTACAAACTCTGCCTGTCCCAGAGATCAAAGCTGCAGGCTTTACACATTTCTCTCTTTGCTGGGCTTCAGATTCTTCCTTTGTAAAAACATGTGCAATTCAAGGTGTCAGAAGGGAGCTTTGCATCTAAATGACTGCAAAGGACGGGGCTGCGCATAAAGAGACAACTCAGAGTGAAGGGGAGAAGACTGAGGCTCCTAACCCACCCCAGCCATTTCTTACCTGTATAACAGAAAGGACATGAATGAGAGGACCCGAGTTCAAATCCCAACTCTGAGACTTAACTCTATGTGTGACTTTAGGCAAATCCAGGCCTCAGTTTCCTCACCTATAAATGAGGAGGCTGGACCCAGTTGGCCTTGGGTGTCCCTACTAGCTCTAGATCTAAACTCTTATGCATCCTTTTTGAAGCCTAAGAATATTAGGGTTTTTTTTCCCTTTTCAACAAAGGATGGTTCCATTCTGGCAGTAAGAGCTATGAGTATCTACAGATACTACAATATTAAAAATAATTTTCCTAAATGTGTGTATTATATTTTAAAATCTGACTCTGCTACTTTTGATGTCTTCCTCCAATTATCTACATACTGAAAGCTTTTCATTCCATAGAGCTTGGAGATTATAAGGATTTTGCACAGTGACATCTATAACATGTTATTTTTTAAAAATTATGAATTTTTAAGAGGTCCGTGGGATCATTTCTAATAGTTCTGTCTGTATTACTGTTTTGTGACCATATGTATTCTTTTCTAATACTGTCATCATTGTTATCGTTATTTGGCATTAAGTAGTAAATTTAAAAAATACTATCAGTATTAGCATCCATACTTTTAGACTGTGTCTGCTTCCTTCTCCAGGCATCAAAAATTCCTTCTATTATGGGTTTATTAAGTTTATAATTCCAAGAGATTGAAGTAAATATTTAATATTTGATTTCTAATCCATAAATATTTACACACTGAGATTTTCTCTATGTTTTACAAGACCACAAGAGGTTTGCCATTCTTAGCAAGTGTGACTAATGAAGCCTGGCAATTGCCCAACTCCAAAGCAGAGTCCATGCTAGCCCACCAGTTTCTCTGAAAGCCAGTTTTTGCAATAGGCATGCCACAAGCTCTTAACCAGTGTGCAATTGGCATCATTAATAATCTTGAAAGTCTCTTGCTCTAGGACAGTCAGTTCCAGGGAAGGAAGGTGATGGAGAATGCAGAAGCAGGAACAAGGACCTGATGGGTCCTCTGAGATAACTACAGCATTTTACTTACAGGAAATTATCTTGTTATATATATATGACGTTTGGGTTCTTGGTGGCTAACAACCACATTTACACTTCCAGCCCTTCTGTCACCCCTGACCTCCAGGCCAACATTGCCAATTGCCTGCTAAGCATTTCTACCTGGATGTCAAACTCAACATGTTCAGAATGAAACTCATTCTCTTTTCCCCTAAACTCCCCCCTCCTTCCAACTTCTTTATTTCTTTCAAGGGCATAAATATTCTTCCAGTCACCCAAGTCCCAATGTAGGAGTCATAGTTAACTCTTCTCTCCCTCACCCTCCACAGTCAATACGGTTCCATGCCTTCTACCTCTTATCTCAAATGATATATCTAGGATCTGTTCCCATCTTACCTTCCACATGGCCAGCACCCTGTTTAGGTCTTTGTTCTCTCTTGTCTGCCTTATTGAAAAGTGCTTTCTTTTTTTTTTTTAATTTTAATTTATTTTTATTTTATTTTTGAAAAGTGCTTTCTAAATGGGCACACTGCCTCAAATCTCTCCCTTTTCCAATCCATGCCCTACTCAAGCTGCTCTATTGATATCCCTGCAGTACAGGCCTGGTCACATCATTCCTTTCTGGTCGAGAAGCTTCAATGGCTCCCTTATGGGTCTAAGATAGGCTACGCACTTCTCTATCTGCTGGCTGGCTTTTAAAGCCCTTCACAGTCTAGCTCCAACCTAGTTTTGTGAACTGATTTACAATTATCCCCCATCATGTCCTCTATGTGCCAATCCAATTAGCCTACCTGCTAATCCCCATCCACAGTGCTCCATTTCCCAATCTGACAACATTGCACTGGTCATCCTTCTGCCTGTGAATATCTACTCACCTTACACCCAACCGCATTCTCCCCCCTGCTAATACGCACTGACTTCATCAAGGTCCTGTGTAATAAGTAGGGAAGAGGGAGTCATGATATCTGAGTTTCAGCTGGGCTTACCAGCCAGATAACTGTAAGCAAGCCAATGAAACTTTGTGAGCCTCAATTTCTCCATCAGTAACAGGAAGACGAGCACTCTTTGCACTCCTGACTCACTGGTCACTGAGGAAGATGCATTCTGAATAAGTCCTAAAGCTAAGGTTGCAGGAAGGCAGTTCTGGTGGCAGGAGAAAGCAAGATAACCTCGGTTCAAACCTCGTCTCCACCACTTCCCTGCCTATCTTACCTGTGATTGACAAGAATTTATTTAGTACCCACTATGATCTAGTGAACAGGGAGGGAGCTGGCCTCTAGGCCAGGAAGGTGTGGCTCAAGTCTGGCTGCTGACTCATACTGACTGTATGACCTTGGGCCAGCCACGTAACCTCCAAGTGCTCTGGCAAGGCTCTAAGATTATAAACTGCAGGTAAAATTGCCTTGGTAGAGGGAACTTCCTTACCTGTGAGCTCTTGGTATCTATGAAACCACGGCCCATTCCCTAGCCCCTACGCACCATCTGCAGTATGAAGCATTCAGGATTCAAAGAAAAGAGC
Organism: Phascolarctos cinereus; assembly: GCF_003287225.1. Classification (NCBI taxonomy): domain Eukaryota; kingdom Metazoa; phylum Chordata; class Mammalia; order Diprotodontia; family Phascolarctidae; genus Phascolarctos; species Phascolarctos cinereus. Next base: position 458,141,073 of record NW_027555958.1, read on the forward strand.
AAAACAGAAGTCTATGGCCTGGGCAATTTCTTTACTTTTCTAAGCTATGATTTCCCCATCTGTAAAATGGGAAAAACACTATCTTTCTCATAAGATTGTTAAAAAATCCAAAGATACAGAGCATCAGGCATTTGTTAAGTTGAGAGAAAGTGCAGTGCAGGGGGTAGAGACTGGCCACCAAGCCAGAAAAACCCGCATTCCATTCTCACCTCTGACAGTCTGTTCTTGGCTGTGTGACCTTGGGCAAGGCACTTCTCAACACCCCAGACAAGTCTCTAAGGGTATGAATGAGTGCACCAATCCAGGCGTCCCCTGTGTCAGTGATATCGTAGGTCTAGGCCCCTTCTCTCCTCTGACACTCCCTCGACCCTACCATCTCATCACTGCTCTAACAGCCAGCTGTCCGGTTTCCCTGCCTCCACTCTCTCCCCACTACAGTACATCTTCTGCTCAACTGTCAAATTAATCTTCTTAAAGTACAAGTAGGACAATGTCACCTCCTCTAGTCAATCACCTTCTGTAGATCCCTATCACCTTCAGGATCAAGGATAAATTCCTCTGGTTTTTGAAGATGTCCATGACCTGACCCCATCCTTACCTCTCCAGTCTTCTTAAACTTTACTCCCCTCCATCTACTCTCTGATCCAGTAACGTGCCTCCCTGGAGTTCCTTGAGAAAACCAGTCTACCTCCTTCCTTGGGGCATTTTCTCTGGCTGCTTCTGATGCCTAGAGCACCCTCCCTTCTCATCTCTCCCTCCTGGATTCCTTTGAGTCTTATCCAAAATCCCACCTTTATCTACCGCCTTCCCTCTGAGATTCTCTCCAGTGTCTCCTGTCTGTATCTTGTCTGCACATAGATGTTTGCGTATTGACTCCTCCCTCAGACTGTGAGCTCCTTGAGGGCCTGTTTTAAATCTATCTTTGTATTCTCACCACTTAGCACAGTGTCTGACACATAGTAGGTACTTAATAAATGCTAGTCTATTGACTGACTGGTAGCTACTGGGGTTATAACCACTGTTGTCCCCAAAACACCTGCATTCTACTGGGTATAACGTGAGAACTAATAAATACATATACACATGGGCAGATGAGAAAGAGGGGGAGTATTTATAATTAAGCAGCTCAAAATGGAGGAAAAGGCTGATGAGCTGAACCCTGAAATCCACTAGGGATTCTAAGAGGTGGTGATAAGTAATGGCATGGCAGAGAATGGAACCCCAGTGTGAAGTATGGCCTAGGCAAAGACATGGTGGTGGGAGGTGTAATTAAATGAAATTACAGATATGAACTGATTATAAGCTACAAACAACTAGAGAAATGCCATCTGTTTTTCTTTCTTCCCACACCCACTAAATAGACCAGAGAATCAGGTTGACTTTATCCTCACGTTTCTAGATAAAGCCATCCCGTTATTTAGATGATGTTTCAGGGACTGCCTAACTCTTTTTATGATTTCTTTGGATCTCCAAAGCACAGTGCCTGGCACACAGTAAGTACTTAATAAATGCTCTTAACTGAAGTTTTAATGCCACATTCTCTTGATCTGAAACGTGCCCTCCAGACACAGCTCCTGTAATAATTCACATCTCCAGCCTTGGTCTGAAGACCCTACCCCCCTTCCGGGAGCATCTTCTGGGACCAGGGATGGTATTGTGGATTTCATGTCAGGAAGAGATTGGCCAATAGGGGGAAGGAAGGGGGAGTGCAGGCCTCCATTTGTAGTGGAGATAATCCTCTCCCAATCATTTGTGACATACAATCATTTCTTCAGTCTGAAGCAAGCTCAAAGGATTAAGGTTTTTAGGTCAAGATGCAAGGATAATGTTTGACCATGGTGATTATGTAGGTCTGGTTAAAAGAAGAAGTTGTCCAGTGGAGTGAGGGCTGGAAATTGGGCCCAGGGGCTGTTGGCAAAGCCCTTTCTTCATCTAAGTTGCAAAAGCCAACAGAAAAATGATGTTTTTTTTTCTTTAAAGAGAGAGAGAACAGCTCCTATGCACACAGTGCTGTTAAAAGAACCTTACAAAGTGTGAGGTAAGTAGTTCAAGAATTATTAGGGGACAGGTATAGGAACTAGGAGCCCTGAAATTTCATTGGCAGAGGGAACTCCCAGGTAAGAAATTCCTTCTCCCAATGCCAGTCAATGCCTTTTCTTCAACTTACAACCTTAAAGAGCTACCAACAGAATTAAGAAGGGAGTGACTTGCCCAAGGTCACACAGTCAATGCTGTGTCAAAGGCACTTGAACCCCTAACTTCGCAGCTTTGAATCTGGCTCTCTATCCACTACGCACGCTGCTTCAATCAAGAACTAGCAGCTACATTATGTGAATGATACGGATACCTCACTGTGGCCGGAGGGTGATAGAAAACAAAGTCAAAGCATGGGGAGAGATGCTGAGATCACAGGGGTTCTAGGAAAAAGGTCCTGGGATTCTAGTGGCCATTCAGCATGAGTCAGTGATGTAATATGTCACTACAAGGTTTAGGTTTCACTAATGATACTAGCTCAGATTTCTATTACCATCTAAAGTTTGCAAAGCATTTTCAGGACTGACATCAGCCTTGAGATAAGCAGTCAGGTCGCACAATAGATAGAGCATTGGGCCTGGAGTCAAGAAGACACGAGTTCGAATCCGTCCTCAGACACTCGTTTATGTGACTAAACAAGTCATTCAACCGCAGTCTGCCTCAGTTTCCCCATTTGCAAAATGGAGATAATAAGAATACTCCCTTACCTGGGTTGTTGTGAGGATCAAATGAGATAATATTTGCAAAGTGACTCGTAAACCTTAAAGTGCTGTGTAAATACTAGCTATTATTGTTATTATTATTAATAATACTGCAGGTTTTATTATCACCCCCATTACGCAGGTAAGGAAACTGAAGCTTTGCCCAGAGATGCATGACTATGTTTTTTTTAAATTTATTTAATTTTAGTTTTCAACATTCACTTCCACAAGATTTTGAGCTCCAAATTTTCTCCCTATCTCATCCCACCCCCCAATCCAAAGATGGCACACATTCTGTATACCCCTTCCTCTAATCTGCCCTCCCTTCTATCTCTCCTCCCTCCCCCTTCTCTTATCCCCTTTCCCTTCTATTTTCCGGTAGGATGGGATAGATTCCTATACCTCATTTCCTGTATTTCTTATTTCCCAGTTTTATGTGAAAACAGTTTTTTTAGCATTTGTTTTTAAACCTTTGGGTTCCAAATTTTCTCCCTTCCTCCCCACCTACCTCAATGAAAAGGCAAGCAACTCGATATAGGTTGTACATGTGTAGTTATGCAAAACACTTCCATAGCAGTAAAAAAAAAAAGTGTATTTCCCTTCATCCTCTCCCACCCCCCGTTTATTCTATTTTCTCTTTTGACCCTGTCCCTCCTCAGAAGTGTTTGCTTTTGATTACCCCCTCCCCCAATCTGCCTCTATCATCCCCCTGCTCTCTTGTCCCCTTCCCCCCTGTTTTTCTGTAGAGTAAGACAGATTTCCATACCTTATTGAGTGTGTATGTTATTCCCTCCTTAAGCCAAATCCTAGATTCATGACTATTTGGCACAAGGCATGTAGAGTAGTGGAAAAAGCAAAAGAATTGGTGCCATGGATATCAGTGTGGTGATAAGGCACTTAGATCTGTGCGACCTACAGCAAGTTGCTTGTCTTTCTGGGCCTCAGTTTCCTTATCTGTAAACGGTAGGGGTTTAGTTAGATGACCGCTGTTGGCTCTTATAGCCAGAGATCTATTGTATAATATGAATTCATATGTCCTCAATAGACCTCAGTTTTACCTTCTGTGAAACAAAGAGGTTGGCCAAGATGGCCTCTTAAAGTCCCTTCTGGCTCTAAATCGATGATCCCAGAATGCTTCCTTTTTTCTCTTCCTCCATCAAGGTCCCCTTGCAATTCCAAGGCTAATATCCCTTAATAATTTCATTTTTATTTGGAAGTATCTGAGACAGGAATAGGAACCTATATAAAGGGCTTCTCAAGCCTTAAAACACCATCAGTGACTGTTGTTCATATTGATATGTTTTACTAAGATTATTATCATCACCACACTGACTCCAGGTCCAGACTTCTAGCCACCATCTGCTTCCTAGCAGTACAGCATCTCCACCTATGGAAGGGGTGTGGGAGAGCAGGAACACTTAGCTAGCACCTCCTATGTGCCAGGAACTATGCTAAGCGCTTTACAGATATTCTCTCATTTCATTCTCACAATAACCCCGGGAGGCCCAAGAGGCAGAAAGGAGCCCAAAGGTCAACAGGACAGACAACGTCTGCAACATTTTATTGATGGACTCTAATCTTAACCCACAATTTTACAGATGAGGAAACTGAGACTAGAAAGATGAAGGGATTTGCCTAAGCTCATAGAGCAAGTCAATGGTCAAACTGGTGCTGGAACACAAGCATTCTCCCTCAAAATGCAGTTCTATGTTGCCTCTCAGTTTGAGGTGCCATAATGAAGGATGGACTTGAATAACTGGAGCACATACCATAGAGTGACTAGTAGTGTGTGTGTGCGTGTGTGTGTGTGTGTGGGGGGGGTTGAAGACTAAAAATCATCCCCAACGAACATCTTAAGAGTGGAGAACATAAGAGGATATAGTTAAGGAAATTCTATTCAAGGCCTAACGCTTAGTACAAGGTTTTGTACATAGTAGTCACTTAATAAATGCCTTTCAAATGAATGAATGAACAGGTGCCAACCTCTCTCATTAAGTCCTGCAAAGTTTTCATCTTTAGCAGGCTAATTGGCACTAATGTGGTGGGTACCAGATGGCTCATAAGTGGAGAGATTCAGCAGACTCTTCATTACCCAAGCTTCAAAGTGTTTGCAGAGATAACACAAGGAGTGCAGCCATATAAGCTTGTTTCAAACCTTACAGCATGCTAATGATATGCTAAGATGAAAAGGTTTGGTTTTATTCCATGTTCTTTATCCAGTGGTACCATGACTTAGATGGGCCAGCTATGACTTTCGCTGGTCCAATCTTATCCAGCATCTATCCCATTATATAGAAAGATGTTTGGTTCAGTTCATTTTGAACCAAAATGCCTTTAAAAAAAAAGCCACGTCACACAATTTTTAAAAAATGGATTTGGAGTCAGGGTCCAAGGCTCAAATCTTGCTTCTGTCACTAACTACATCTATGACCTCTGGCAAGTTACTCAACCTCTCTAAGGCTCAATTTCTTTATCTGTAAAATGAGAGGTTGTGCTAGGTGCCCTCTTTGGCCCCTACTAGTTCTGGACCTATTACCCATTGCTCCAATTAATAAGAAAATGATAATTAGATAGTAGAGAGAAAGCTCAAATTATAGTCAAATAAACATGAGTTTAAACCTTGCCTCTAGCCTAAAATAGCCATCTGACTATAGGCAAGCTAGTCAACCTCTCAGTATCCCAGCAAAAATTCCAAAGCTGTTACAAATGAGTTTCAAAGCTCCATGGGTAAAGGAACTTTCCATATGCAAAAATTATTTCACATCAAAAAAAAAACCCATCAGGCATGTATTTCCTACCACAGTACATCTGGCAAAAAGGGGCAGTCATATTTGTAGCAAGCTTTACAACTCACTGAAGGTTTTTATCTAACACCTTTGTGAGAGATGATGTAATTGCTATTTTAAAGTAAATTTTAGTGACTTTTTGCATCACAAATATTTCCTGACACGTCCTGTCCCCTGTTTCTCCCAGAGAGTGATCCCTTATAACAACAACAATAGGACAAGAAAAGGTCAGTAAAATTATCCCACATATAAAAAAGTCTGACACGCGTAACATTTCATGCCCATATTCCCCACCTCTTCAAAGAAGTAGCGGAAGGGAAGAGAGGAGGATCACAAAGTAAGTGACATAACTATCATCACGTCCATTTTATGGATAAGGAAACAATATTCAACAGGTACACTGAATGTCCAAAGTCAAAAAGATAGGAATAGTATGTGATGGAATGAGAATGTGAAACCGAGCCCCAGAATCTCAGAGCTGAGAAGAGTCTCAGAGGGCATCTAATCAACCTGGACGGATGTGCCCTCCATAACATTCCCTGACCTTAATGTATCATCTCGTCCTTGGTTAAAGACCTTCAGGGAGGGGGTGATCACCACCTCCTATGGCAGCCTTTTCTGGTCACTAGAGAATTCCAATTATCAGAATTTTTTTCCCTCAAAACCTTTCTTCCAAGACTTTATTCAAAAAGTTAACCTGGAATGGGCAGAATGTTGCTGGAAATAAAATGAATTTAAAAAAAAATAGATGCACCAACTACCTTTTCTTCATTGGTTTCTTATCTCTTACCATATCCCATCTCTAAAGGATTAAATCTTTGTGATAATTGGTAGGCTAACTGGCCCATATGGTGAGAGAATCAGTAACTTCAACCTTAATTAGCATCATGTTTGAATGAATCTTTTTCAGCTCATGGCACAGAGACACTGTTGTAAATTATCTATGGACCACTTGGGGGGGAGAGGTGGGAGGTAAAAGGAAGATTGCTGTTGATATTCAACACTCTTCATCTTATTCTTATTGAAAACAAGAAAGGAAGAGGAAAGCCATAAAATACCATGGGGAAATTTTAAGAAAATGCCTTGGAAAGGAAGATCTCTTTAAAAAGAATACCTCTCAGGATTAGAAGGGATTTTACCTGCCACCTAGCCCAATCCATACCTGAGGAAGAATTCTCCTTGCATCCTATCTATGAGTAATCCTTGAGCCTCTGCTGAAAGGCCTTTACTGATGAGAAACCCACTATCTCCCATTCAACTTCTGGACAGCTCTGATGATTGCTTTGTTCCTTATATCAAGCCTAAATTTGTCTCTCTGAAATCTCTACTCCTCGCTAATAGTACTGGCCTCTGGGGCCAAGAGAGCAAACTTAATCCCTCTTCCAAATGACAGCCCTTCAAATACTTGAAGATAGCTATCATGCCCCAAGTCTTTTCTTCTCCAAGATAAGCAGACTGGGTCTGTCTCTTTCTTTCTCTCTTTCTCTCTTTCTCTCTTTCTCTCTTTCTCTCTCTCTTTCTTTCTTCTTTCTTTCTTTCTTTCTTTCTTTCTTTCTTTCTTTCTTTCTTTCTTTCTTTCTTTCTTTCTTTCTTTCTTTCTTTCTTTTCCTCCCTCCCCCCTCCTCTCTTACACACACAGAGTTAGAGGTTAATTGATCATCTGGGGTGACAAGATTATTTTTTGAACTTCATAACTTTGAGCTGTGGGTAAAATTTCTGCATTTTTTTCTTCCCTGATTTATAGCTGGCTCTGGAATGTGGAAGAGGCTTTATAAGATTTGGGGGGAAGTCTCCCTTCCTTAGGACAGGCAGCTGCCAATCTGATCGACATTTTGCCATAAGCCCCAGCATGAACTCCAGTTGGGGAGAATAAGGAGACAGGAGGCCAGATTAGAGTCCCGGCTCGTCCATTAACTGGCTCTGTGGCCAGCAGTGAGTCACTTCCCCTCATTCTGCCTTTCTCCTCTCCCTTGTAAACAAGGAAGTTGGCTTTATTCATCTTCATAGTTCTATCCCATGTTCTAGCATTCTTTATTCTAAGTAACCTTTGACCTCTGACCTTCTGTTTTCTAAGGTCCAATTCACCTTGAATATTCTATACTCTAACACTCCCTTCCACATCTAGCATTCTAGAACCTGAGGTCATTTACATTTCTACCATTCATAGACCACGGAATCTCAGAGTTGGAAAGAATCATAACTGTAGAATTATAGAATCATAATTGTAGAGCTAAAAGCAGCTTCAGTAGTCATGTAGCCCAACCCCTTTATTTTTCAGATGAGGAAACTGAGGACTAGAGAGGATTAAACAACTTGCCAGGTCAGAAGCCAGGTCATCTGACTCTCAAACCAATACTCTTTCTACCATATAATCCTGCCTCCATTGACATATGGTCCATCCCATACTTGAAAAAAATCTTTACATAATACCAGACATGTGATCACTGAGCCAGCCTCTGCTGGAATACCTCCAGGGACTGTGAACCCCTAGCTCCCTTGACAGATGTCAGCTACCATTAGGAGAAAGTTTGTTCCCTATACCAACCCTAAATTTCTCTCTTAGAAATCTCTACTCATTGATTATAGTCTGGGGCTATGGGGCCAAGTAGAGCAAGTCAAATCCCTCTCCTACACAACAGTCCTTCACATATTTGACAAATGCTATCATGTCCCTAATAAGTCTATTATTCATTAGGCTAAACATAGTTATTTCCCTCAGTTATTATGAATGTTGTTTGATTTCAGTCCCTTTCCCATCCTGTGTACCCTCCCTCACAATAATCTTCAGATAATTAATGTTCTTCTTGAAATGTAATGTCAAGAAACAAACATTTTTATTCAAAGGTCCCTTTTAGCTTGGTCTATGACTTCATGGATGAACAAGAATTGAAAGGAAAAAGGGCAGGTCCCTCAGTACTTCATTTTTTAGAGATCTGGGGTTTCTGGTGAAGTTCAGGTAAAACCTCTCTTTAACAACACCAACAATGATGATGATAATGACTAACATTTATATAGTGCTTATTATGTGTCAGGCACTGTGCTAAGTGCTTTACAATTATTGTCTCATTTGATCTTCACAATAACCCTAGGAGGTAAGTGCTATTAAGATTATCTACTTCATAGATAAGGAAACTGAGACAGACAGGGTTAAAAATGACTTGCTCAGGGCTCTACCGGCAGTAAATGTCCAAGGCTAGATTTGAACTTATTCCTCCTTACTCTAGGCCTGATCCTCTATCCACTGTGCTACCCTAGCTGTATATCTGCATCTCCTCTAGCCTTACACCAGGAAACCAGAGCCATCTGCTCTGCCTCCTTCCATGACCAAACCCAACACTTTCCACTTCTTGTTCTCAGAAAAGTAATTTTATCACAATTAAAATTGCTTCTGGAAGGGGTGACAATCAACTGCCTATGATTCCACTCACCATCCCTGGGACATCCCAGACCAAAGGTCCCATTCCTAGCCATCATTCCTCCACATACACTCCCTCCCATATAAGAATGTAAGAACCTTGAGGGAAGGGATTGAGACTTTCTCTTTAGTATCTATCTTCTCAGTGTTCAGCACAATTATGCATTTTTTGGTGAGGAAAGAATTAACAAAGACCTGTGATCTAATTGGTGTTGCAACTTCCCAGCGAGGAAACTTCCTCTATTAACCGAAGTTGACAATTGCTTTACAACTTATGGTTTCAACGAGTTGCTTGGGGTACTGAGAACTAACATGACTTGCCCAGGGTCACACAGCTAGTATGTGCCAGAGGTAGGATTTGAACCCATTCCTTCCTAACATCGAGGCTAGCTCTGTACCCAATAAACTACAAGTCCTCTCTCTCTTTTTAAACAATTGCCTGCTCATTCATTCACTCCATTCATTCATTCATTCATTCATTCATTCATTCATTCATTCATTCATTTATCCTATAAGTGAAGCAGAATTTCAGTAGAGCTAAGGAAACGTGAGATAGGCAAATTTAGAGGCATCTCCACTCCAAATGTTCATATAGACTATTTGTGCCTGACTTATGGTAGAACCTTCTGAGCTCATATTGGTCTGATCAGCCACAGTCAGCTGACCCCAACATAGTGGTGTCATTTAGGTCCTCTTCAAGAATGAAGGACAACAACCAACCATCCATCCATCCATCCATCCATCACTGAGGCAGTCATGAGTTCTTCCTTACACACTGGTTGGAAAGCGTGGTTCTAACAGCAAAATCACCATAAACAAGCTCATTTGTATCTTTTCACTACCAGTGGCCATCACAGTGCCTGGCACAGAGCTAGCATTTCATAAATGCCCATCAGCTGACTGATTTTGACCCTGGGGTGAAAGTACATTGATAATTATTAGCAATTCTAAAATGGGGCTGCCAATGGCAAAGGAAGCAAGCAATAGAAGCAGGTGGGTAGTTGAGCCTTTTCCTTTAGAGATGTCTTAGGAAAGGGAGAAAGATCTTATGAGGTAAAGAAAGAAAAGTCTCTTCTTCCTGGTACCAAGTGAATCACCTTGGGCAGGTGACTTTACTTCCCTAGGTTGCTATTTCCTCCACTGTACGGTGAAGGCCTTGGTCTTGTGGTTTCTAAGATGCCATCCATCTCTGACATTCCATGAATTGAGTGGTTTCACTATCATTAACAACACAAGCATTGCCACCCTATTTCAGATACATGGTGCATGAATCTGCCTCTCGCCTTGCCATGAAGCAGGTGTCCATGACTGTCTATGTATCAGCCAAGGCCAGACATCTTCTAAGTTTGTTCCTAGCCTTGGGTAATACCTCTATAATGCCTCCTCCCCCATTCAAAGGGCTATTAATATTCTTCTGATCTTTGCTTCTATCTTGAGCTCCTCTTGCCATGCCACTCTTGGACCTGGTTTTCTAATTCCTGCTACCTAACTTCCTGGACACTATATTATTTCCTTGACCTCTGTTATCTATCTGTCTCCTGTCTGCCTTAGGTGAGCTACCTGAACTTGACCTTGGTCTCTCTTTTAAGGACCTGAGGCATAGAAGAAAGGGCACTAGATTTGGGAGTTAGAGAGGCTGGGGTCCAATCTGGGCCCTGTCACTGTGTTAACCTTGAAGAAACGACCTAAGAATCTGTGCCTCAGATTGCTCATCTGTAAAACAAAGGGATTACACTAAATGGGGTCTGAGTTCCCCTCCAGCTGTAAAACTATGATCCTATGATCCTCTGGCTTTGCTAAATTCTGTAATCTGATGGCATTTATCAGCTCTGTTTCCATGGAGTCAAATTCCAAGTCCTCCTCCCTGCTGGCCTTGTCCTCTAATGAAAGTGCCTTTGGACAAGTTAATTCTCTCTAGGCTTCAACTTCTTCATTTTGCTTTTGGAGGTCCTTGCCAGCTCTGACACCAGAACCTGTTCTGTGTTCTAGATTTCACATTCCACATTCTGATGTTCCCAGCTCAGACATCCTATTTTTAAGGACCTTTCCAGATCTGACATTTTGTATGCCAGGGTAGTACCAGTGCCTTGTGAGAGATGCCTCACTGGCATGGCACAAGGCAGCCAAGAGGCTGGAATAGGTACAAACTCACCAGTGGAGAAATGATGGAGATGAGCCCTTCAAATTCAGATTATATCGGAAAACCTCATTCTATAAATGTGGTTAGAGCATTTTCTAAATGTGGATGCTCAAATTACAACACTCATGAAATTAAGTTTAATTCAATCCAACAAGCACACATTAAGTGTCCGCCATGTGCCAGACACTGCAGCTCATTCCAAACTGCCATAGTTTCTACCTTCAATGAGCTTACAGTCAAGAAAGGAAATACATACATACAGAACTAAGAAAGGACATCAAGTAGGGTGAGAAGAAGGAGGGGATAAGAAGGAAAGAGAGATAGAGGAGAGGGAAAGAGAGAGGGAGAGAGGAAGAGAGAGGGAGAGAGAGGGAGAGAGAGAGGGAGAGAGGGAGAGAGGAAGATAGAGAGGGAGAGAAGAAGACAGAGAGGGGAAAGGAAGGGAAAGGGAAAGAGGAAGGGGAAGGGAAGGGAAAGGAAGGAAAAAATGTTGGCAAAACCCTTTACCAACCTTACAGAAACATCTAAATCTATGATGTCGTGAACCTGGGTCACAAATCCAAGAAATAACTTTGTAGAGGCCACACCAATTAGCAATAGAGTTGGCGCTCAAACCCATATCTTTTGAATTCCATGCTCCAGCCATGCCATGTTGCAGCTTGTTAAACAGCAGGTAATCGTAACTTTCCCCAGTGGATGCCTGTGTTGTGTTCTCAAGAAGAAACAAGAGGGAGCAAGAGAGCACAGGCAAGAACCAGCATAAAATATATCCATATACCAACAATGATGGATGCATACATTAGAAAATTTCCAGCAGACCTACCCTATAAATTGTCATTTAAATTTGCAATTTAAAAACACTGTCTGCTTTCTTGATTCTGCTGACTGTATACTGGAGAGAAATAACGGAATCCTAATAAGCCATGTTTAAATGGCATCTTCAGCCTCTCAGACAGAGAGAGCGGCAGGAGAATTCTAAGAGGGGAAAATAAATTTACCAGGAATCAGGGAGAGGACCAGAACTAAAGAGTTGCACTAATCACTTGATGAGAGATACCGGGAAAATATATTCTCAGTGGTTTCCAAGCTGACTTCTTCAGAGAAGCAGGGCTGGAGGCTCAGCCCCCATCTCTCCCAACCCCCGCCCCAAAGTCACCAAGAGGGCACTAAAGAGTGTTCAGTGTTTACTTTTCAGCACATTAAAACAGATGAACCAAGAAATCACAGTACAGGGGCCCAGATATCGAGTCGATAAGCTGAGGTTAAAAGACTCCAGCTGCAGAAAAAGCACTCAGAGCTCCGAGGCAGCCGTTAGCAGAGAGAAACATGCTTCTTTCTTTGGGTGATAGGCCTGAAGTGTCCTCCAAGAGCCAGGCTTAATTATAACTCACATTGCGATAGCATCTTCAGGGTGACAGAATGCTTTCATTATAACTTCTCAGCACATGTGGTGTGTCTCCCAGCCAAGAAGTGTGGTGTAATAGATAAGAGCACTGGGGTTGGTGTCAGGAAGACTTCGGTTCAAATTCAGCCTCTGACATTCATTAGCTCTGGGTGAGTCATTTAACCTCTCCCAGCCTCAGTTTCCTCATCTATAATATGGATATAATAGCTCATGGAGTCATTGTGAAGATCAAATAAGATATTCTAGCTCATTGCCTGGCACGGAGTTCAATGCTTAATAAATGTGTGTTGATTGATTGATTGATTGACATAAAACACTCTCCAAACCTTATGGAAATGGCAGTTTTGATCAAGAGGCAGATGGCCATGTGTGGAGAGGAAAATAAGCCACACATACAAAATTATTAAGTATTAGAATAGAAACTCCTCAAGGCCAAGAGTATTCCCAGTGCCATATGTATAGTAGGAGCTTACTACGTGCTTATTAATTTGAAAGGGGTCATGAGGTAGAAAGTTTAAGTAATATGATCACTTCTGTTATCCAGTAAGGAAACTGGGGCCCAGAATAGAAGTCATCAGTGCAGTGTTGGACAATTAAGAAGTAACAGAGGCCTGCCTTGACTCAAAGGCCAGCTTCCTCCCCACTTTGGTATGGCACTGTCCAAGACAGCACAAGTGTGTTTCTGAATGAGAGGTAATACAGAATATCGCACACTCCTAAGACCATGATATGAAAGATCTTGAGCTGGAGGGGGCCACAGAAGTGTCCTGCTCTAAGATGCCAGTGACTTTGGGATCTCCTAGATTTGAACATTCCATACTGATACAGAACACCACCCATCCATTCTGGGTCACTCTTGTCCATGTCCTCCCTGAACCCACTGCAGGAGGTCCAATCAAGATGCAAGAGGCCTAAAAGAAAAAAAGATGCAAGAGACCTTTCCTGATTTCTCCTGGCATTGCAAAGGCCCCTGTGGAGAATTTATGCTGTCCACCTGTCATTCTCTACCCTCAACATATGATGGCCTACTGTTAGGGCAGTACAGTACCTGGCACATGAGCATTAATGTTCATTGACTCCTCTTCCTAGCACACATATCCATGGTGACCTCTTTTACCACTCTTCTTCCAAGTTCCTCATGGACTTAGAGCCTGCTCAGACCCACAATGCCCTAAGAGATGCTCACTGTCATTTCATAGGATCACAGGAGCTGGAAGGGACTTTAAAGACCACCGAGTTCAACCTCCTTATTTTACAGATGAGGAAACTGAGGAACAGATGGGTTGTGATGTATGCAGGATCACACATGAGCAAAGGGAGAACCAGAAAAGTTGGGTGATTTGCCGAGGGCTGTGCAGCTAATAAGTTACTAGGGAACTATTGGAACTCAGGTCTTCCTGTCTCCAAGTTCAGCACTCAGGCCACTATTCCAGCCAACTTCCTCATTTCTTCAGAGACTATTGTGTCCCGAGTCTCACAGTCACATAGCAATTCAACCGACACTTGTTAAGTGCCTACTGAACGACACAAATAACTACAAAGTAATCCCTGATATATACTTAAGAGGCACTCAAGCTATGTGATGAGCAAGAGGGCATAAAAGGGTGTTCTTGAGTAAGGAGCGTGAGGCTATGGAAGGGCTTCCTGGAGGAGGAGCATTTCAGTTGGGAGAGTCCAATGGCAGGACATCAGAATCCTCAGTCTTCAGCCAAGGTCAAAAGGTGGTAGGAGAGGCAATGTTGATGCTTAGCTGAGCACCATGAAGTCAGCAAGATCTTATGGATGTGGAGAGAGAGGTCTTAGCAAGATAGAAATCACAAAGAAAGGACCGAGCCCCAGACTTTATGAGAAACTGAGCTCACCCGGTCTAGGACAGACTGAGGGATGTGAACAAATTAGGCCATTGGAACCCTGCAAGTCTCCTGACTATAGAGAAATGGGCTCACAGACAGAAGCCGTGGGTTCATATCATGACTCTTATGCTTGACAGCTGGACCACTGTAAGCAAGCCATTTAATCTATAGAGCCATGGTTTCCTCATCTATGAAGAGGGGATAATGATATTTCTAAGACTCACTTCACAGTGCCACAGTAAGGATCAAACACAGAGGTAAGAGATAATATTGAGAATGGGGAAAAAAGTACTGAAAACAGAATCAGAGAATATAAGTTCAAATCCCAATGCTGACACTTGTTCCGGAAGATAACCAATCAATCTATATCATTTATTAAACCTCTACTGTATGCCGGGCATTATCTTAGTCCCTGGGGTGATACAAGACAACTCACTTCTCTAGGCCTCAGTTTCCTCATTTGTAAAATGAGTGGGGTAAAATCAATGATCTCTGAGGTCCCTTCTAGTTCTAAATCTATGATCTTCAGATTCTAAGACAGAGAATGCATGATAAGTCCGTCAGCTACTAAGAGGTATCAGATGGGAAGGAGATTAGACTTCTTTCTGTTTGGCTTCAGAGGATGGAATTAGGAGAACAGATCAAAGACAGTGAGAAGAAAATTTGGGCTTGACACAAAAGGGAAAAAAAAATTGAGCTGTCCAGACCAAAGTGCCACCATGCCTCCCATAGCACCGTTGGAGGTAATGAGTCCCCCATCACTGCAGATCAGTGAGCACAGGGTGGATATCAGGGATGGTAGAGAACATTTTTTGTTCATATTGGGGGTGGACCAGGTGCATTCTAAGGTCCTTTTGAATTTGGAAATTCTGGTTTCTGCCAAAAGGAAAAAGATAGAAGTGCCCAATAAAGATGGTCTTGGTGCAGTTAACCAGGCTGAAACTAGGGTAAGGTTGATCACCAGGAACAAAAACTCTTCCTCCAACATTTTCAGCCTTAAGATTCTCTGTTCACTAAACAGCATAGCCATGGAAACGACCTGGGCGATTAAGGTACATTTAATCCAGTTTCTCTCCCCATAACCTGTCGTCACAGCCTAATAGGCATAGCTACAATTCAGCCTTATCAAAGGCTGTTGGGTGCTGGCTGATGGAGCTATAACATGGACTCTCATTTTATTAGCAAGTTGTAAACTTTCCTGGTGCTATCCACAATCAAGCTGCCGCTCATAATTTCAGCCCGCTTCCTGCACACCCATCTATCCATCACCACTCCCACCCAGCTCCCAAGGCCGTTAGCACACACCACCACATCACTATTAATAAGGAGATGCAGCGCTGATCATTTTCCCAATGATAGGGGTCCTGATCTTTTTTAGGATGCCATAATAAGAACATTTTTCATTGTTGGAGATAATTCCCTTTCCCGGGCACATTCGTCAAACGCAGTTTCCAACAGCCCCGTACATCATCCCGAATTACATGATAAGACGCGGGGCTCCTATTCATCATTTGGTGCAACTCTCTCCAATTGTAGAGCAAGTTTATGAACTGGAGTCCAAGCTCTGTCACAGGGAACACTCACCACATCCCCCTCCACCCACTGGGAAAAGTTGAGAAACCCAAGTCATATCCCCCAAGATGAAGAAGGTCAAATGAGGTCCCTTGTATTCTTCACGGAGTTTAACCACATCAATAACTGATTGGAGGTGAGTGAGTGTGTGAGTGAGTGAGTGAGTGTGAGTGCATATGTGTGTGCATAAAAGTGAATAAGCCAATACAATTAGAATGTAGAGCTTAAGAGAAAAAACGTCTTCTAGAGAAGGCTAGAACCAGGTTACAGGTTTTAAATGTCAAACCTAGGAAGACTCTGTATTTGAGCCTAGAGATAAGAAGATGTCATTAGAATTTGTTGAGCAGGGTGGATAATAAAATCAGATCCATACTTTATGAAAATTACTTTGTCAGGTGGCTGTAGGATGGACAGAAAGGAGGAGAAACTCGAGGAAGAGAGCTTAATTAAGGTTATTACAATAATCCAAGTGAGAGGTCCTAAACTAGCATGGTGGTTACATGAAAGACAAGTGGGAAGCACCTACAAGAGACATCGTGGAGATAGAAGTGACAAGATTTGGAAATTGATGGGATGTGTTGGGTGAGAAAGCAGAGGCAAAGATGGCATTGAGGTCGTGAACCTGAGTGACCGAGTTCTCTTTTGAACATGTTGGATTCGAGGTGCCTACAAGACATTTCAATGTTAATGTCTGGTAGGCTGTCATCATTCTGGGCTAAAGCTCACCAAAGAGAGTAGGGCTGGATAACTAGATCTGAACAACATTTGTGTGAAATGGTAATTGAATCTATGGGGGCTAATGAGATCATCAAACAAAGCGGCACACAGTAAGGACTGGGAAACTACAGGTTAAGGGCTACATATGCTCTGCCCCCTGTTTTTGTATAGCCTGTATTTACAATTGTAAAACCTGTTCTTAGCTTAGGGATGAACAAAACCAGGTGGTGGGCCTGATTTCTGCCAAGTCCTGGCATAAAGGGAAAGCAGGAAAGGGTCCAAGATGGACCCCTGAAGTACAACCACAAAAAAGTGCGTAGGCTGGAGGATGGGTCAACAAAGGAGACTGAGAATGAGTGGTCGGAGAGGCAGGAGGAGAAGCAGGAGCTCACGGAGTCAGGAAAACAAAGAAGGAAGAGAGCATCCAAGGTGGAGAAAATGGTCAACACCAGCAAATGCCAGAGAGAGGTCAAGAAGGTGGAATGCCAAGACACGGCCATTAGAGGCGGCAATTAAGAAATCCTGGGCAACATGAGAGTGCAGCTTTCTTTTATCTCTCAGATCTGGAGTTATTATTATTATAAACAATACAAATAATAATAATAAACACCATGTAAATAACACTTTAAGGTTTAGAAAGCATTTTACCATCATCTCTTTTGAGTCTTACCACAACTAGACAAGGTAAGGGTTTCCAACTCTGTATTCCACATTTGGAAACTTAGGGAGGGTAAGTGATGACACCCATAGTCACCCAGCTAGCAACTGTCACGAGAATGATGCAGAATCAGAGGGGCCCAGAACAGCCATTTAGTATGCCCCCCCACCATAGGAATCCCCACTTCATCATAATTGACAAAAGGAAATCTAAGTAGGTGTGAAATGCAGGTCTTCCGGATGCTAAGGCCAAAGGGTTAATTAAATGTTTTTTGCAAGATCATGGTTAAATGCAGAGTTGGGGCTAGAACTCGGGGACCTAGCATTCCTCCTACTAATCTGTCAAGCAGCTCAAAGTGGGAAACATTTGCTGTCATTACACTAACCAAGCAATGTTTTGTCTCCTTCTGGGGTTCTTCTTTTTTCTATGTGTTGGGGCTCCCAAAGCTCTGTCATTCATCTTCTTCTCCTCCCTCTTCTTTTCTGTCTTCTACCCACTTTTCTGGCTTCCACAAGCATTTTTCTGTGACTCCCAAAGTGACTACAGAACACATTGCGTGGACCTGCTTGGGATGCTGATCATATAATATTGAGTACTGTGGGAATCTGCATTTGTACTATCGTCCTCCTAGGGTGTGAGTTCCAGGAGGGCTGGGGTCATGGGTTACCATCTCTCCCAAGAACTGGGCTCTGAACACAGTATTGGGAGCTCAAAAATTATTTGTCAAATGAATGGAACAAAGGGAAAAAATGAATAAGTGAATGAACGAGTCTTCCAAAACCCTGGAATATTTGGTTTACATATCTCCAATCAATAAGTACATAAGAGTCTACTGTGTGTCAGACAATAGTGCTACAAGGCTCAAAGTGACATAATCCCTGTCCTAAAAGATCTTATATGGTATTGCTTAGGACATATAATACTACCCCATTCCAAGCTGCACTGTTCCCTACTGGACTATGTAAGCTTCATGATTTAAGACTTGTATCTTATTCAGTCTTATACTAGGACCATCATAGGGCCTTATACATGGTAAGAACCTAGTAACTTTTTTTTTAACCTAATGAATGCTCAAAAATCTCTAATTATCTCCCATTTGGGGACCAAAAGATGGACTTGAGAATGAGTCAAAAAACAAAAACCTGGGTTCAAATTCTGGCTCCAACATTTCCTAGCTATATAACCTCAAGCAAACCTTATCACTTTTCTAAATCTGTTTCTTCAGCTCTAAAATATGAATTGAAAAAACCACTTTTAATCTATACCTTACAGGGTAGTCACCTAAAGAGCTATTTGCAAACTTTAAAGCACAGCAGAAACATAAGATACCATAATTATAAGAATTGCTGCCTCAGGATAAAGTCCAAACGCCTTAGTCCATCATTGGAGGCCTGCCACAATCTGGCCCCAATATTCTTCCCTCATTGTATCTCCTCTCATTCACAGATACCCCTTTGCAGCCTGGATGATTCATTGTTCTCTTGGCCCAATTTGGGCACTCCTTCTACTCTCCTCCTCCTCCTGATGAGTCCTTCCCATTCTTCTGTGCCCAGGCTCTGGCTTACCTCTCACCCAGTCCTCAGGGAACTCTCCTCTAAATCCTTAGAGACTTACACTTGAAACCATCTATCTGATCCTCAATATACAGAATTACAAAACCAAATAATTCATACATGCTATGTCCCAACCCTATCAGAGTACCCACCATTCCCAGAACTTGTTCTGCCACTTCTGGATCCCCTGTTCTCCATGACCAGAATCCTTTCTCTCCTTCCTTCTCTCTCCTCCCCCCCATATTTCAGCATGTTCTAATAACCCTTTCCTACTTTTAATATCCAGCTCTAATGCTGACTCCAGGAAAACTTCCCTGATTCTTCCTGCTTATAAATGATATCTTCCATCCCTGACCAGACATCCCCTCTACCACACATGTTAACAATGCTCAACTAGCCTCTGCCTGCAGACCTCCAGGAAGGAGAAGCCTGATATCTCCCAAGATGACCCATTCCACTCTGGGACAGCCATGACCAGGAAATGTTAGGGCAGAAGGTAAAACTAGATTTCTCCCAACTCTGTCTAGCACACCTGTCATTAGACCCACATTGCCTCTCAGGGACGGGATAGTGTCACTGTCTTTAAAATCTTCTTTCCTTGGAAGTGAGTCAATCAGCAGCCAGCCCCTTCCCCACCCCTACCCATGTATTCCAATGAAAGCCACAAAATATCAATGGATTTCTAGGAAGGGCCCTTACTCTGGAGAAACTATAGGAGGAGAGAGATGAGTCATGTAGGATGAGGACGCCTAGTGGGTGGTGATCTGCACTGTTGGAGGGAATACTCACACTGGTAAGATCAGTGGCACATCAAAGCACCCAAGAACTAATCTCTCTTCAGTCCATTTCATCCACGTTCTCTTTCTTCTTACCCTGACTCACCTACATAGTATTTTTTTCAGGAAGGTTGGACATTTTAGGGAACATCTTCCTTCAATCATCAGAAATGATTCACTTGTGGGAAATGCATTTTAGAAAGAAAATTCATGATCGGGAGAGTGTTCAGAGGAGGGTAACCAGGAGAGTGAAGGGCCCTGAGTTTATGCCATCTAAGAATCAGATAAAGGAATTGTGCATGTTTATCATGAAGGAAAAAAAAAAGAAACGTGGAGTGGGGCATGGAGGGGAAGGGGTAGATATGATCGCTGTTTTCAGGCACTTCAAGGACTGTGTGAAGAAGGAAGATTAGACTTACTGGGGCTTTCCAAAAGGCAGGCTTAGCAACATTGTGCAGGAGTTGCAGGGAAACACACTTGGGGGGAAGGCCAGGGAAAGTTCTCATGAATTGGAGCTCTCCAAATGTGCAGGGAGCTGCCTGGGAAGGTAGCTGATTTCTACTCATCCAAGGATTACAGGATCATAGATTTAGAAGTCGGGTAGATGTTAGAGGCCATTGTATCCAACCCCCTCATTTTACAAATGAAGAAACTGAGGCTTAGAGGAGTAAAGTCTGAGATCATGAAGATCGAATAAGTACTTGAGCTGAGATATGAAACTAAGGTCTTCCAGATTCCAAATCCAGCATCCTCCTCACTATACTGGAGGTTTTCTAACAGGAACCAGATAACAATAAGGGTCAGCCTGTGTTTGGATCTTGTTGTTTTAATTTTGTTTTGCTTTAAATATCAAAGGAAATCATGTGTGAGGCATATTTGTTTTGTGCCATTTGGACCCAGAGGGCAAACTTATGAATAATAGGTGAAAGCTGAAAAGAAGCAAACCTAAGCTTGTCCTCAAGGAAAACAAAACCAAACCAAACCTTCCTAACAACTTTCAGTTGTGTCTAACTCTTCATGACCCCCTTTTGGGGTTTTCTTGGCAAAGATACTGGAGCAGTTTGTCATTTCCTTCTCTGGCTCATTTTACAGATGAGGAATCTGAGGCAAACAGGATCGAGTGATTTACCCAGAGTAACATAGCTGGTATAGTGTCTGAGGCCGGATTCGAATTCAGGGTTGGCACTCTATCCATTGAGCCACCTAGCTGTCCTTCCCTAACAATTAGATCATTCCAAAAGTGGAATGACCTGCTTTGAGAGGTCATTGGGTCACAGATTCAGAGCTGGAACAGAGAGGAACTTTAGGAAGCACCAAGCCGACCCCGTTTGTTTGACAGATGAGGGAACCAAGGCTCTGAGAACAGAGTTCCTTGTCCAGGATTGCAAAGCCACTAAGCTTCTGAAGGGAGATTTGAACCCCAGGCTTTCTGGCTCCAGGCACAGTGCTCCATCCTAGGAGGGCCTCAAGAAGAGGCCTGGTCTCTTCTATTACAATCGTGTATATTGAGGCAAGGATTCCTTTCAAGTATGGGTTGGTCTAATAGCCACTGGGCTCATTTCCAACTCCTAGTCCCACGCTCTGGGATCTAGAATGGCTTTGGGAGACACTCTACGGAGGATTCATGAAAGACATAAGCAGTATACACTGATAACAATAAAATGGTACTATGGCATCCTATCCGTTCTTTGATTTCTAACACTTCATTTCTTTGGGTATGGGTTGCGTTCACCTTCTCCTCCTTCCCTGAGGAGAAGATAAGCTCCCTAAGGGCAGGAAAGGGTTTGTATTTCATCTTTGAATCCTCAAGGCCTAGCAGAGCTCCTGGTACTCAGGAGGCACTTAATAAATGTTGGCCATATTGAAGTCAAATGAATGGAAAGAATCCCCATGGCAATGAGATCTCAGAAATATCCATCAAAGTGTCAAAACATGCCCTATAGTATGGTAAATTACACTCCCAGATGTTCCCAGGAACACATCTGGAATGGATAAGGAGCTTACTGAACAGCAGTTACAGAGGAGAAGGCAAAATCCGTCTTATAATTGCTGCTCTGAACATCTCAAAGTCTCCAGGCAGGGCTTATAAGTGCAACTTCCAAAAAAAAAAATTAATGTGTATCATTTCCCTCCTAACATTTATGTCACCATTTAAACTTGAAACGAAAATTCTTACTGAAAATGACCCTGCTGAGTGAGGTTTTCCTTAATAAATTAAAGATCATGTACTCACAGAAAGGGATGAGGTCTCTATTAGGCCCGCATAATAAAATCTGATGGTCAATTTTACCATAGATAACTGCCTCGTCTCCCCAAGAAGAGCCTCCCCTATCAACCAAAGGGAAATTTATGTATTAACGTAATTAAAATCCTTGATTTTGAAGTTTTCCAGCTTGCAAATCACAGTTAGAGACAGAAGAGGCCCATTAGCTGGGTGAGTTCTCTCCCCCAGATGTGACAGGGCCTGGGTATAAATCTGCCCCAAACAGTGCTGGCCTGCCTGTTTTCCCTAATAAATGTGACTCCTGAAGAAAGTAACCCTAGGTCTCTTTACTTGGAGATTTACTGTTGGGCCTGAGACTGAGTAAGGCTGGTCCAGTGACTTTAGAATCTTGGTGCATCAGAATTCTGAGAGCCTTCAGTGATCAGCTTGGCCGAACTCCATCCAAAATATGGATCTCCCCAACAATATCCCTAAACAAGTTAGCTCCTCTCGATTCTACCCAGACTACTCCAGGAGTGTGTCGATGCTACCCTCCAAAAATAGTAATTTCCATTTGAGGATAACTCTTATTCTTATCTTGATATATAAACCTTCCATTTACCATGTACTGTCTTGGATGTACAATGTTTTTTTCATGGTGTCTCTCCCATTAGAATGTATGCCCTTGAGGGCAGGGACCTTGCTTTTTGCTTTTCTTTATATCCTCAGGATGTGCTACAGTGCCTAGTATATAGTAAGCACATAATAAGTGCTTATTAATTGACTATACACATTCCTTCCAGTAGAATGTAAGCACCTCGAGGGCAGGGCCTATTTCCATTTTTATTTTTGTATCCCACTACCTAGCACAGTTCATCACATATAAAATATGTGCTAATTAAATTATTTTTCATTCATTTATAAATGCCTGATGAATTGAATTGAACTGAATTCTTTAGAAGCTCGTTCATATATTAATTCTAGATTGGCCTTCTTTTAAACTTTTCATCCCATGGTCTCCCACTGCACCCAGGGCCTTCTCCAGTCATCTTGATCTGTATCTGGCCACTGGACCCAGATGGCTCTGGAGAAGAAAGTGAGGCTGGTGACTTTGCGCAGCCCTGCCTCACTTACATCCCATTCACTTGCATGTCATGGCATCACATCCCCAATGTCATGGGCCTCTTTGAGAATGAAGGATAAACAATAATAACAGCTCACGAGCTCTAGTTCTCTCCTCTGGTGGCAAGTAGAACAAGTCTAATCATTTTTTTTTTGAGATGACAGTCCTTTAAATATTCAGAGGTCGAACTTAAACATCAGAGATGCTTGCTAAACTGAAATAAATCTCCCCTAAGTCTTCTTTTCTCCAGGTTAAATATTTCTCTTTTGCAGCTCATGGAGTCGCAGAATTTTAGAAGTGGAACAGAGTCTGAAGGATTAGCCAGGCCAACTCAGGCATTTGATTGATGAGAAACCAAAGCCAAAAGGAGGAAGTTGGTTTTCTCGAGGTCACCAAGCTGATTAATTAAAGCTAGAACTCAAATACAGATCCTCAGCACCCCTACAGCTTATGACGTCAGGCAAGACATGCGTTTCTGGCTAAGATTAAATCACTCCATGAATCCTAAGGATATTCTATGCTCCACCACGGGAATAGAAAGACTGAAAATTAAACAGTCCCTACCCTCAAGGGGCCTGCATTCTATCAAAATGTACTCTAGTAAATAAACACATTACAAATATAATAATTCATACATTTACAGAGGGCTTTAAGCTTTGCCATCACATGTTATCTCATTCCATACTTTCAAAAGCACTGTGGTATGTGCTGTTATCATCCCCATTTTACAGACGAGACAGCTGAGGCTGAGAAAAGTTACATGACTTGCCCAAGGTCACACAGCAAGTAAGTGCCTGAGGCTGGATTTGAATTCACACCTTCTGGACTCCAAGTCCTATGTCTCTCCACTGTGCCATCAACTGCTCCAGTTACTAAGTAACTGGAGGAGTAAGGGGTGGTAAGTCCTTATGGAGGAGATGGCACATGAGTTAAACTTTGAAGCAATCTAGGCATTCCTAGAGGTAGAAATGAAGAGGGAATTCCTGTTAGTCATGGGGGACAAACTGAGCAAGTGGATGGAGGTAGGACCAATGTTGTTTGTGACCACAGGAAAGCACTGAAGGCAGGTTATTTGCCTATTTCAGACTGCTTGCCATCTTGGGGAGAGAGGAGGAAAACATTTGGAACTCAAACTCTTATAAAAGTGAATGCAGAAAACTATCTTTATGTGCAATTGGAATAAAAAACATACTATTAATTGGGGAAAAATAAATGAAGTCAGGTTATTTGAGGAAGCTCATTTTCCCTTTCCATTCAGAATCACAGAATGCAGAGTTTGAAAAGGGCCTCAGAATAACAATAAAATAATAAACATTTATATGGCATTTTGCAAAGCACTTTACATACGCTGTCTCATTTTACCCTCACAATTCTGAGCAGTAGGAGTTATTATTATCCCCACTTTACAGAAGAAGAAACTGAGGCAGGCAAAGGTTAGGTGACTTGCCTATGGTCACACACAACTAGGAGGTTTCCAAAGCTAAATTCAGATTCAGGATCTCCTAACTCCAGGTTCAGTATTCAATCTACCGTGCCTCTAAATTACTTATGTCATTATTCTTATTACTTTTAATAGTAGTAATAGAAAAATAGTGGTCATAAGAAGAATGGCAGAAGTTATACAGTACCTGCAAGCTTGCAACATGCTTTACATACGTTAGCTCATTTGATTCTCACAACCTTGGAAAGTAGGTATTATTGTTATTATTGCCCCCATTTTTCAGATGAAGAAACTGAGGTGAGAAGATCAAGATCGCTCAAGATCAAACAATGAGTCTCCCAACACCAAGTCCAGACTTATACCCATTGCACCACTTAGGTGCCTCCCAGCTGGAAGGGATCTCAGAACATAGTCAAGCAGTCAATTAATACACCTTACTTATTAAGTACCCATTATCTCTGAACTATGCACTAGGGATAGAAATGCAAAACTCTCTCTAATTACAAAGACTTTTCATTCTAAAAGAAGAGATGTGGAACTGAAGAAGCTGAGGGGGCTGGGTCTGGATATAAAGATCTGGGAGTCATTGGCATAGAAGTGACAATTAACTGCTGACGGAGAGACAGAGAGAGGCAGAGTTGAGAGAGATAGAGGGAAGAGATACACAGAGAGATGAAAAGAGAGATAGAAGGGATAGAGACAGAGAGAGATGAAAAAGAGAGAGAAGAGAGGGAGGGAGGGAGAGAGAAAGACAGAGAAAGAAACAGAGAAAGAAAGACAGAGAGACAGTCAACAAGAGAGAGAATTTGGGAACTGGATGGGTTCTTAGAACATTAGAACACAATATTAGAGTTAGAACCATAGAGATAATTTTGTACAACTCCCAAATTTTACACCTGAAAACATAGAAGTAATTGTTTGTTGAATGAATGGACTAATGTAGGTGCCATTCTCCATCTTTGTTCACCCTCCCAAGGCCTGGCCCAGATAAGCACTTCATGCTTCTGCTCCCTGGATGGAATGTTGGTCCCTCAGCCATATCCCCACCAGCATCTTTTCCTCCAGGATGCCCTCCAAGGCATTTGCTCCCTCTGATAAGCCCCCTAGGAAGCAGGATTCAGTACACAAATGTGGAACATTTATTTACCAAGGGCATCTTAGCTAAACTTTTTAAAAGAAGCAGGGAAGCCATGTCTTCCCCAAGAATAAATGAAGCCATTAGTCAGAAAAAATAGATGACATTTATGCAAATGGGTCCTTCAGTTTCCTAAGCAGGTGGAGGCTTGGGGCACCAGAACCTCCCAGGGCCAAGGTGGAAAGCGAGGGACAGAGACCAAGTCAGTAAGAGATAGCAAAACATGTAGGATCCTGTCAGGCAGCAAGGCCAAAAAAACCTTACTGCTCTGCACCCAAATGGTCATATTCTAGGACACTTTAGAACAAAGAAATAAAATGCTATCAGAGCTGGACTTTGAATCAGGGAGACCTAAGTTTGAAAACTGCCTCTAGATTTACTAGCTGTGTGATCTTGGGAAAGTCACTTAACCTCAGTCTGCCTCACTTTCCTCATGGGGAAATGTAACAGTACCTACCTTCCAGGGTTATAAGGATCACATGAGAGCGTGTTTGTAAAGCAGCTAGTCTGGAACATAGTAGGTGCTATATAAATACTTATTCCCTCCCCTTCCCTTCTCTACTCTCCTACTTACTACCTGTGTGACCTGGGGAAAAAACACAACCTTTCCAGGCCTCAGTTTTCCCTTTCATGAAATGAGAAAGTTCACTTCTAAGGTTCCCTTTACTTCTACATCAGTGACCCTCTGAGTAGTGGATAGAATGTTGGGCCTGGAGTCAAGAAGACTCATCTTCCTGAGTTCAAATGTGGCCTCAGATACTTATTAGCTGTGTGACCCTGGGCAAGTCACTTTACCCTGTTAGCCTCAGTTTCCTCATCTGTAAAATGAACCATAGAAGGAAAGGGAAAACCACTCCAGTATCTTTGCCAGGAAAACCCCCAAATAGGACATGAAGAGTTGGACACAACTGAAAAACAACTGAACAACAAAAATGAACATACTGTATTTACTCATTTCCCTGCTACTTTTTATTTGCTATGAATATATTGTTTTCCCTCAGTACAATGTAAGCCCCCTTGAGGGTAAGGCGTGTTTTCCTTTTTGAATCCCTAGGGCCTTGATCGATGCCTGGCACAGAATAGATACTTAATAAATGTGGGTTAAATTGAAATGCCTTGACCAGTCATTGGGAAGTTAAGATTAGAGATTGTTTTTTCTAATTTTGCAGATAAGAAAACCGAGGCTCATAAAGTCTAGTGACTTGCCCAAGGTTCCACAGCTAGAGCCCAGGCTTTCTGAAAAGTGCCGAGGCCAGTGAACCCTGTTTCAACCTCCTCCTGCTGCTGCCCAGGAATGACTGGCACCGATTTCCTCATGGCAGGTAATGAACCTGAAAAGCACATGCTTGTTTCCAATCATCCATCAAATCCCACTTCTGGAATCAGCCCCATCTGGGGGAGATGCACACGTTGTGACACAATCCAATAAAAAATAAATGAAGGAAATGACTTTATTTCTGACTTCATCCATCTCTTATTTGAACAGCGAATACACTAGTTAAAGTTTATACACAGCCTGTTGGAAAACTCATTCTCCTGTGAAATATGGTTATGGTTAGCTTTGATGTGAAGCATTCCTGTTCATTTTCAACAGGTTTGGGGAGGAGAGAGGAAAGAGAGAGAAAAAGAGAGAGAGAGAGAGAGAGAGAGAGAGAGAGAGAGAGAGAAGAGAGAGAGAAGAGAGAGAGAGAGAGACAGAGAGACAGAGAGAGAGAGACAGAGAAAGAGAGAGAGAGAGAGAGAGAGAGAGAGAGAGAGAGAGAGAGAGAGAGAGAGAGAGAGAGAGAGAGAGAGAGAAACAGAGAAGTAGTAAGGGAGAGAGGAAAAGAAAGGAGGTAAGGAGACAGAGAAACAGTGAAAGGGGGTTGGGGAGGGAAAGAATTCTCTAGGACTGTTTCACAGAATCCCAGAACTTCAGCCATGGAAAAGATCCCAGAGGCAATCTAGTCCAACTGGTAACTGACCAAAAATTATCCTCTCCCCTCCACATCCCCAGCCTTTCCTTGAAGCCCTCTAAGGAAGGAGGGGACCTCCTCTCATCTCTCCAGGAAGCCTATTTCACTTTCAGACAGTTCTAATCACTAGGAATTATTTCCTAACATGGACCCTACTTTTTTCTCCATGCAACTTCCACCCCCTGCTTCCAGTTCTGCCTCCTGAGGCTAAGCAAAGGAAGGGGAATTCTTAAAATTCTTGTCAAATATCTTCTTTTGTGGATAGAGGGCCCCCAATATCATATTGGGGACACTATTTTTACTTAACAAAGCCTAGCCCCTAAGGCTATTTCAAAGTTTAGAAAGGAAAAACTTCAATCCAGAAAAGAGCCCTGGAGGTTCAGTTTCAATTTGGGATCATATGGGTCCAGCCTCCAATAGGACAACTGCAAACTCAGAGCCAGTAAGGTGCCCAATAACAGAACAGGACTATCCCTTCATGAATGTGTATTGAACTGAATAGTCTTAATATCAGGGAAGAGTCAGATAGATTCAATAGAATCTTTTTCTAAACCCCCAACAGCTCAATGTGTTTTTATCTGTTTTCACTTCTCCCTACTTCCTCCTTTCTCTCTCTCCTCTCCTCCTTTCCTCCTCCCTCTCTTCTTTTCCTCCCTCTCTTCTTCTTCCTCCTTCTCTTCCTCTTCCTCATTCTTCTTCTCTCTCCCTCTCCCTCTCCTCTCCTCCTCTCCCCTCCCTCTTCTCCTCCTCATTCTTCTCTCTCCCTCTCCTCTCTCTCTCTAGTTTTCAACAAACATTTATTAAGAGCTCACAGTATATGCCATGGAGTATGGATACAAGGAAAAATATAAGAAGAGCCCCTGTCCTTGAGACACTCACAGTCTAACTGGGGAGACAACAAGCAAGCAGTGATATACCAACAAGATTCAAAACAGGATAAATTGGAGATAATAATGAGAGGGAATGCACCAATGTTAAGGGAAAATGGGAAAGGCTTCTTGTAGAGGGCAGAAAGTCATGTGGGAGTTGGAGGAAGCCAGGAGGTAAAAATGGGGAGGGAGAGCATTCCCGGGCAAATGCCTGGAGGCTGGAGATGGAGGGGCTTGTGTGAGGAGCAGAAAGGAAGCCCATACCGTGGGATCACTTGACAACCTGCTGCCTTCCCATCTTTCTCATCTTTTCAAACATATTCCCAGCTCTACTCCTAGCTAGCTCTGTTGCCTGGAAGAAGTGACTCAGCGTCTTTGAACCTTGTAACCTCATCTGCAAATGGAGAGGGCTGCGCTTCTGAGGTCCCTTCCTACCCTCGAGCCAGGACTTTGGTCAGGTCACTTAGTTACTAGGCAGCCTACGTGGCGGACTAAAGAAAGTATTGAACTGGGAATCACGAAGACTCAAATTCAAATCCTGCCTCAGACACTAGCAGCGATGTCCCTGGCAAGTCCCTTAACTCCTCTGTGCCTCAGTATCCTCATCCATAAAATGGACAGGTTGGACTTGGTGGCCTGTAAAGTGCCATCCATGACTCTATGATTCTGTGATTCAGGGCTAGTTGAAGTACAGCCAACACCTTCCCTCCTACCCCATCAGTGCTTCACTGATACTGTGTCTGACCCGTAATTTTAACCA
This sequence comes from Phascolarctos cinereus, assembly GCF_003287225.1. Classification (NCBI taxonomy): domain Eukaryota; kingdom Metazoa; phylum Chordata; class Mammalia; order Diprotodontia; family Phascolarctidae; genus Phascolarctos; species Phascolarctos cinereus. The sequence goes on from NW_027555958.1 coordinate 458,170,169, forward strand.
GGGAAAGGTTTTCCAGGGGTGGGCTTTGATTCTGCCGAGCATTTTGTTGAGAGAAGCAAGTCAAGTTCCTCAAAGTCCTGATTCCCAGGACTTTCACTTACAGACAGCAGAAAGACTTGAGGATCCACATGCCTGCAGACTCCTTCCCCGTAGTATTCAGAACATGGCATTATTGGGATCCATTTAGTCTTCTTTTCTTCCCTTAAAAGGGTTAAGCACAGGTTCCCCACAAAAGTGCAGGAGGGCTAGATGTGATGCCTATATTACTCCTGGGCAGGGTACCATTTGCAAATTCATGACAGATCTGTGATTTTGTGAGCAAAGAGAACTTTTGGTATGGAAACTCTGCTCCTCCTCCCAGCCCTCCATATGGATCTCTGCTGATCTGTCTATGATAAATTCTTTTAGAAGATAAATTCTGAGGACTTGCCTGAGGTACATAAAAGTTAAATGACTTGCCCAGGGTCACATAATCAGTGTGTGTCAGAGGAAGGACTTTAACAAAGATAATCCTGACTCTGCACCCATCACTCTATTCACCACACAAGCCTGCTATCATTATATTTTTAAATTGGTTACCTGGCCAAGACACTTAACATCCCAGTGTTTTAGGCAACTCTAAAACTGTAAGTTTCAGAACAGTTACTGATTTTCACTGGTGGAAGGAGTCTCCAAACTGGGAGTTCCCTTTGCCAGTGAAATCAGAAATGATTCTTCTGCCATTTATATACATCTACACACACACACACACACACACACACACACACACTTACATAATTATCCTCTTAGGAAACAGATTCTGGTGAAGTGACTTGAGAAAGGTCACATAAAAATATACATCCAAGGTGGGACTTAAAGCCAAGTTTTCCTGTTTCCAATACAAGCTCTCTATCCAGTATTCCATGTTGCCTCTCATATATATTCAGATCAATATGTATTTATGGGGTACACACTGTATTATGAGGGTACATGAATCTCATGAGAGAGAACATTTTATTATGGTTTGGATTACAATTTGCATTAGTGGAGAGAGTAGTCACATGCTTATCATTGTGGGTCCATGCAGGATGGGGGTACAGAATAAGGAACAAAGGAGTAGAAGGTAGGGGGTGAGGAACAGGGACCGGACATGTGATTTCATTGATATAAGGAATGACCAAATAAGGAAACTCTCTCCATCAATATAGTTTGGGATTTTATCTGTAATTTATGCTTTTAGAGAGCTCTCAAGAGTACTGAAAGGTTGTGACTTGCTCAAGTTCATATAGTCAGTATATTATCAGAGGCAAAATTTGAACCTCAATCATCCTGGTGCTGATGCCTCTCATACATGTTTATATGTGTGTATGTGTGTGTGACAAATTAACAAATCTACCCCCATTCTCCTATAAAGCTACCCTTTTCTTTGTCTGTTTCTTCCCTCCCACTCACAAAGGCATGCTGCCAGTCTTAACCTACAATTTGGAAAGAGAAATGCAGCAAATAGACAGAAGGGAAAGAAGACTCTTACAGGAAGACTCAGCATTTTAGCAAAATCCATTAACAAATCAGAAATGATAGCCCACTCAGAGAGGGATTCAGCCAGGCTACAGCCTTTTTTGGGGCAGAGGACTGAAGCCAGCCTCCCTCCCTTACATCCAACAGCCCAAATTATGCCCTACTTAAGCCATTGCTAAAGACTCCACAAGAGACCCAGTTGGAATGCTCCCTCCCCCAGACTTTGTAGGAAGTTTGTCTGTTCCTAGATGGCCTGTCATCTCCCAATCTGGCAAAGCTCATTAAGGCAGAAGGAGAAGGGGTTCAGATTCTCCCACCTTTCTTTCTGGAGTCTCTCTTGGTGCTGGATTTAACAGCCACTTGCAGGTCTGTCTCCGTTGACATCCTATTATATCCTTAGGCCTCTTCACACAGATCCAGTGTCTTGGGCAGGCTCATTGAGAATTCCTCTCCCAGAGAATGGCTTCTCCCTTCAGATACTATGCCCACTGACAGCACATCTCACTCACTCCGCTCAAGTGCTGAAACATAAAACAAACATCACCATCTTAATGGTCAGGTAGTCGAAGCAAATCAGGGGGAAGAGAAAACAAGTCATTGGCAAAGGAAGCCTCATTCTCTCCCACCGTCCTTAACGTAATAGGTACAGATGCAAGTATCTTTCAGTAAATTCAGCGTGGGAAAGGCTAGACTGAGATCAAAGTCCTAAGGATGAGGCTGGGCAAGATGGTGCTGGGAGCCTGTTTCTTTTCCAATTTGTTAATTCTAGCCTCTTTCATTTTCCTGATGACAACACCAAATTATATGCCAGGAATGACTCTGGAACAGAATTATGGAGGACTTTTCTAAGGGGAAGGCACTGATTAAGCCACCAAGGTTCAGAGAAGTGACTTGCCCACAGTCCCATAGCCTGGAAGCCTGCATTCAAAACCAAGCTTCCTGGTTCCAATTCCAGTGTTCACATGCCATGCTGCCTCTGAACTGCCCACATGGGTCAAAAGCCATAACGGTAATCTCATACCCTCTGTGACTATCTGTAATTCCTACAACCATAAGAACTACTGATTCTATATTGCTTGAAAGGAGCAAATCCCATTCACGAAGCAGGTTCTTCATGATTACTTTGTGAGGGAAGTACTACAGATGAAGAAACTGTGGCTGAGAGAAAGTAAATGACTCGTCCATGGCCACACAAGGAGGAAGCATTTGGAGCCACAATCCAAGCCAATCACAGATCACAGATCACAGATCACAGATCACAGATCACAGATCACAGACCGAGAGTTCGAAGAGCCCTTGGAGTCCATCTGGTTAAACATCTCTTTTCAGAGACAAGGGAACAGAGGTTGGAGGTCATTATGTAAGTACCCAGCATCACAGGATGGCAAATGGTGGAGCTGGGATTTGAACCCAACTCCAACACCAGTGTTCTTTGCCCCACCCCATCCTATCTCTCTCTCTCTCTCCACCCCAATTCTAGTATTTCTACCATGGCAGGGCCCTTAGTTCACCAGGTCCCAGAGATGATGGGCAATCCCAGCAAGGCGAAGGGGGTAGGTAAGGAGAAGAAGCAAGGGGGCCAGAGCACACTTAAACAACATGGTGGCTGATGTTTATGCTACTGAAAACTTAAAGGGACCTACATTTAAGGGTAAATTTATTTAATATTGATAGCTATCATGACTGATTATGCTTTTGTGGACCTGAGGACCTGGCAACAGAAGAAGAGAGAGAAAGAATGAAAAGAAGGAAACCTCCCCCAGCCTCTCTTAATTCTATTGCCTTCCTTCTCTTAATTATCTCCTATTTATTCTGTATGTAGTTTGTTGTGCAGATATGTGTTATCTCCCCCATTAGATTGTAATATTCTTGAGGGCAGGGACTGTCTTTTGCCTCTTTTTATATTCTCAAAGATTACAACAAAGGCTTGCACAAATTAGAGGCTAAGTAAATATATAATTGATTGATTGATTAAAATCAGAATAATACTAGTGCCTCCCTCCCAGGATTGTAGTGAGGATCAAATGAGATAATATTTGTTAAGGGTTTAGTATGGTACCTGCAATATATTGGGCACTTAATATAACCACCCTCCCTCCCCTCTCTTCCTTCCTTCCTTCCTTCTTTCCTCACTATGCTGTCATTGATGAATTTAAGTCACCTCTCTGAAGTACACCCCCCCCCATTCTACATAAAAGCATTTCTATTCAAGAGCCTCAAAAATGGCTTATGAATTTCAGGAGTAAGAAGATAACATACATACACATACAAATATACATATGTATGCATGTGTGTGTGTGTGTGTGTGTGTGTGTGTGTGTGTGTGTGTGTGTGTGTGTGTATAAAGTCTCCTTGGTCCCTAATAAAGAGGGAAACAAGCCATGGGAGCTTAGCAAGATAATGTCATTGCCTAGTCCACAGTCCTATCTTGATGTCTTAAGAAGTCAAGAAGCCTGGGTCAAGTCTGAGAAGGAACCTCAAATTATTTCAGAAATACATTTATCTGTAATTAGGCAGAATCAAGTCCACCACAACCTAGAACAATGTGACAATTAAAATGACTTTTTCTCTCCCCACCCCTTGCAGGAGAAGCTGTGAAATTCTATCAGAGAAATTCAGACTCTTCCCGAATTTTGAAAAGCTTCAATAATGTTTCTTGGCGCCATGCAATCTCTGGTAATTTAATATTCCTGAAGTGTGTCAGGTTTTTTATAATGAGCTCTTCACATCAAGATGTACACTACAGACACTCTGACTGTCTGGGATGAGGGCTGAGCAATGGGGAAGTCTTGGCTTGCAGAGGATGGAATTCAACCCCCAACAATAAACAAGCCAGGAGGAAAGAGGAGCACAAAGCTGCTGGAACAGAAGGAGAACACACACACACACACACACACACACACACACACACACACACACACCTGAACACACTCATGCATACAGTAATTCACAGGCACACAAATACAAATATATCATATCATAAAATGTTGTGGCTGAAAGGAACCTCAGAAATTCTTTAGTAGGAAGGTTCTTAACCCTGAGATCCTAAACTTGTTTTTAGTTTTGATAACTATATTTCCATATATAATTTTCCCCAAATTAGATATATTTTATTTGATGTATTTAAAGACATGATTCTGAGAAGCAGTTCCTGGGCTTCCTCAGACTGGCAAATGAGTCTTCCCCCTCCAGATCCAGAGTTCCTTCCACTCAGTCATTTATTCTCTTGCTTTCTTTCCCTTCTTCCCTCTTTCTTCTCTCTCCTCTCTCCCCTTCTCCTCTATGTCTGTCTCTGTCTTTCTGTTTCTATCTCTCTCTGTCTGTTTCTGTCTTTGTTTCTCTGTTTACTTCTTTCTATTTTTCTCTTTCTCTCCTCTTTCTGTTTATTTTTGCCTTTGTCTCTGTTTTTATCTCTTTCTTTTTCTTTTTCTGCCTTTCTCTATTTTTCTATCTCTGTCTCTGCTTCTCTGTATCTCTCTCTGTCTCTGTCTCTCTGCTTATCTCTGTGTTTTTGTCTCTATCTTTATTTCCATTTTTCTCTCTGTCTCTGATTCTTTCTCGACATTTATTTCTCCATTTCTCTGTGCCTCAGTCTCTCTGCTTGTCTCTGTCTCTGAATGTGTCTCCATTTGTCTGTCTGTTTTTTTCTATTTCCCTGGTTGTTCTCTCTCTCTCTCTCTCTCTCTCTCTCTCTCTCTCTCTCTCTCTCACACACACACACACACACACACACCACACACACACACACACACTCTTGTAAATAGCAAGATGAGAAAGATAGCTGGTATACCAGATGACAGTATTGGGATCAAAGATGGCCTCAACAGGTTGGAATGTTGAGCTGAAGCTAATGAAACAGAATTAAACAGGAATAAATGTCAAGTACTGCACTTGGGCTCAAATATTCAAGCTCATGAGTATAAAATGGAGGGAATGTGATTTTTAAAAAAGGAAGAGGGGCAGCTAGGTGGCACAGTGGATAAAGCACCGGCCTTGAAGTCAGGAGGACCTGCGTTCAAATCCAGCCTCAGACCAAACACTTGACACTCACTAGCTGTGTGACCCTGGGCAAGTCACTTAACCCCAACTGCATTAAAAAATAGAAATAAAATAAAAAAGGAAGAGAAAGAAAAGAAATTCTCATGGCAAAACAACTGTGGGTTCCAGTGGCCTGAAACGGTGTAACAAGGCACCCAAAGAGTTACGGTCACCTTGAGCCAAAGCAACTAAAGTCTAGTATCTGGGACAATGAAAGTTTACATGTCATTGGCCTCTGTCAGACCTCCTTTGTAGTGTTATATCCAATCTTGGATGACACATTTAAGGAAGCCCACTAACAAGTTGGGACAATCACGTTGAGGAAGAGCCTGGGGGTCATGTCTTGGGAAAGTTACTTGTTTCAAAGCCTCTCCTCAAAGGCTTAGTCCCAAAGATCAGATGAAGATGTACTGAAAGTATTTTGTACATTCCCCTAAACAGATACAGTGGAAAATCTTAAGAAAGTAGAGAATAGCAAAGATGGAGCCTAAATGCACAAGGAGACAACAGGAAACATCACAGCACAATCAAAAGGCAGGAAAGTTGAAGAAATGCTTGAGGAATCTACAAAGCAAAGAACTGGCCTTGAAGATAGATGCCAGAAAGACAGCTGGAGAACCAGTGGCCTCTTAGAAACAAATTAACATGATGGAATAAAGAGCCAAAATGTCACATCAGGATAACATTCATAGGCAATGGGGTTGTGGTCATTCTTATAGTTTCCAGCAACAGATTCCTTAAATACTAGAAACTAAATACTAATCCTCCATACATTGGAAATGATAGGACAGTTACAGGAAAGGTGAAATCACTTGAACCTTTCGCTGTATCCAGAGTTCTGCTAGATTGACCGAAACCCCAGATCTGTAGAGCATCTCAGGGTAATCTGCCACACACTGTGCAAATCACCACCAGGGATACCCTGAGGCCTAGCAGCACCCCATCCTCCCTGTAACGGACAAAGATCATGCAGTCTGGTCCACTCATTTGACAAATCAAGAAACTGAGGCCCACGGAACTGAAATAACTGCCTCAAAATCACAAATCTAGTAAATGTCAAAGTCAGAACTTGAACCCAGATCTTGGGATTCCAAGTCCAGCACTATCACTATTCCCAAACACCACCTTGGAGAAAGCCCTTTGAAAAATATGAAGGGAACTCCAGGCAAATGTAGGGTCTTGTCATTATTCTGATATTTCTCAAGCTCTAACAAGACAATGGGGGGTGGGAATAAGACGTGTTACTTTAATCAAATCAAATAGACCAAAAGTTGTAAGTTGGGCTTAGTAATATTAGAAGAATGTATTACACAGTGATTGGGCATCCTCACCAACATTTCATTTAGCTAATGGATCCCACTGTTTCATTAAATATTTATAGCTCAATGGTATTTCATTGCAGCGATCCTTTTATTCTCTGGACACAGTAGGGAAGCTTAGCGCAAACAAAATAAGCAACATCTAAATCAACTCCATCCTTTCCTGAATCATCTCCTACTTTTTGGTTTTACATCAAGGACTTGTGATTTCATCTCAGGGAACTCATTCACCGATGAACTTCATAATCTCTCCCTCCCTCTCTCTCTCCCTCTCTCTCTCTCTCTCTCTCTTTTTCTGTCTCTCTCCTCTCCTCCTCTCTTTCTGTCTCTGTCTCTCTGTGTCTCTGTCCCTCTCCTCCCCTGCCCTCCCCATCCCTTTCATTTTCCTTCCCTCCCTTCCTCTCTCTCTCTCCCTTCCTCTCTCTCTCTCTCTCTCTCTCTCTCTCTCTCTCTCTCTCTCTCTCTCTCTCTCTCTCTCTCTCTCTCTCTCCCTCTCTCTCTCTCTCTCTCTCTCTCTCTCTCTCTCTCTCTCTCTCTTCTCTGTCCTCTCTTCTCTCTCCTCTCTCTCCCCGTCCCTCTCCTTTTCTCTCTCTCTCTCTCTCTCTCTCTCTCTCTCTCTCTCTCTCTCTCTCTCTCTCTCTCTCTCTTTCTCTCTCTCTCTCTCTCTCTCTCTCTCTTTCTCTCTCTCTCTCCCTCCCTCCCTCCCTTCTTCCTTCCTTCCTACCCTGTGATTTCATTAATTGGAGTAGCTATTGGCATTCACCAAGACAGAGTGGCACCTACTCTGCAGTATGTGAGGCACAAAAGAGTCCCGTAATCTGCCCAGGGTTACACAACCAGTATGTGAGATCTTAACCTTTCCATCACCTGAAGTCCTAGAGAGATAGATGCTGAGGCCCAGAGAGATTAAGTAATTTACCTATTATTCTTGGTATTATAAATTATTACTCATAACATCACTAATTTCTTTTACTTTAAAGTTTATACAGCACTCTGCTGACAACAACCCTCTATAGATTTCCTCCCTATGTTGTGTTAATATCACGAGGATACCAGGGGAGCAGAGGCTGTCTACTGGACATCCCTCACTCCTGCTCCCACATTATCTACAGTAGCTTCTCAAGTTGGCACAAGTCCTGTTCTTTACAGTTAAGTCCTTAAAAAAAATGTTAGTTAAGCTGGGCTGATGTTAATTGTTTTTAGACGGAGTATCCCTTATGTTAGGGCAGCTAGGTGATGCAGTGGGATAGAGCACCAGGCCTGGAGACAGGAAAACTTGACTTCAAATCTGGTCTCAGACAGTTCCTACCTGTGTGACCCTGAGCAAGTCACTTAACCCTGTTTGCCTCAGTTTCCTCATCTGTAAAATGAGCTGGAGAAGGAGATGGCAAACCACTTCAGTATCTTTGCCAAGAAAATCTCAAATGGGGTCCTGAAGAGTCAGATGTGACTGATCAGCAACAAATCTCTCATATGTGCTCTTCGTAGAAAAAGAAGTATTGTGGCAGGAAGGAGGTCGGAACCTGTGATACCCCTGATGTGGAAAGCTTCCACTGCAGAAATTCCTTTGTGGGGGTGTCATGAAAAGCAGTACCTGCACACTTTTTGGAAAAAAAAATCAGACACACATATACCCCACATACCGTAAGAATTGCCACGGGGCTAGATGTCTACGTCAGTTATGGGGATGGTACAAAAGATGAGGAGGGGGGTATTTTTTTTTTTTTACAGAAAATGGGGGTCTAAGGAAACCTGGCTTCCTGTGAGAGCTGTCAGTCACCATGGTGCTAGATTTCTGCCCTTTGTAAGCAAACGTGATTCCAGAGAGTGGCCTGGGCCCTGACAGAGCCAGAGGGTCCTTAGAGGCCACTGGATCCATCTCCCTTCATTTTACAGGTGAGCAAACTGGGGAAAGAGAGAGTGAATGACAACAGCTAGTACTGAGAGCAACTGAACTTGGGTTTTCCTGATGCGTTTTCCTCTAGTTACAGCACCATGTAACCTCTCAAAGAATACAATGAAAACGATGTTTCCAGATGTTCTTGCAACATTTTAATGCTACACGTTCCAGTGATACCTTGATGCATACTCACAACAGCAATATGGGTTGAGAAGCTACTCATGCCCATTTTACAGATGAGGAAACTGAGGCTCATGCAAGTAAAGAGACTTTCCTGGGAACTCGAAGCTGCTTTGGACATCTTTGAGTCATGATATGGTAAGATGTAATTGTTCATTTCGTAGCCCTTCCAGATATTTCCAAGGGCTAGTGCCCTTCCCTTCTAAACTACCTTGTTTTGTATACACATATATATAAGGTGTCTCCCTCATACAGCATAAGCCCCTTGAGGTCAGGAACTATTTCCTTTTTGCTATTGTGTTCTTCATGGCTGTCACAGCTCATGGATAGGGAAAGAAACTGGGCCTGTGATTCCATGAGTATGGGAAGCTTCCAGATGAGGAAAACCCCTCTATAAATGGGCTCTGGAACAGAAAGAATTTTAGGGAGAGCCTGAGGGCACTGAGAGGTTAAGTGACTTGGCCAAGGTGACAGCCAATGAGAGTCAGAGGTGAGGAATGAGCCCAGGTCTTCTGAAAGCTCCTTAGCTACTACACCGTGCCGCCTCTTCCCTGTCACACAGTAGGTGCTTAATAAATGCTTTCTGATTGATTTCTTGATTGCGAGCAGCGAGGAAAAAAAGCCTTAGATAGAATGAAATCAGGGTTGCCCCATACTCCTGCCCTACCACCCTGTTCTCTCTGGTCTATGCCCCTTCTGCAATGTGTTTGAGTAATCTTCAGTGTCAGGGAGTCCTTTGGGAAGCACGGGAAGGAAAGGCAGGGCTTTAATGAGGCTCTCCCAGGGAATGGAATCTCAAATAAACAAATGCCTTATTTGGCAGCTTCCCCCGCTGCTTTCCCTGGGAATATACAGGCATTATTTACTCTCCTCCTCCAAGTGGCATTTCATTATCTTCAAAGTTAACCACGTAGAAGTGAGGAATTGTGTCCAAACATCTGTAAACGGTGAGTTGAACAGTAGTTCACCAGTTATAATAATGATAACTTACATGTCTACAAGCCCTTCATGGTTTAAAAAGCCCTTTGCATAATAATAATTCACATTTCTATGGTATTTTGTTTTCCAAAGTGCTCTTCTCCCAACAACTCTGAGAGGAAGTGAGTGCACGTGGGATTTCTTCATTTTACAGATAAAGAAACTGAGGCTTAGAGCGAGGAAGCAGCTTACAAGCTATGTGATCATAGGTAAGTGTCAGAGTCTCATTTGGACTTGGGTTTTACAACTCTAAGATGATCTTCTAATACTTTCTCAAGGACAAATGCAGCTGGTGGGGCAGAGGATACAGTGCTTGGTCGAGAGACAGGAAGATCTGAGTTCCAATCTGCACTCAGACACTTACTTGGCTGTGTGACCCGGGGCAAGTCATTTAACCTTGGAAACTGAGTTTGCTCATATTCTTTCTCTGTAAAATGCGGAAAATAATACCACTTACTTCCATGGTTATTGTGAGGATTGAATGAGATAATGATCATAAAGCACTTAACATAGCAAGTGCTGTATGAAGTTATTATTATTAATCAGTCTCCACCAACTGCTAGTACCCTTTCCTCCAATTTCCTAGCATTTTACGTAGTATGCATATATACACACACATAGCCATAAACACATGTAGATAGCACATATGTGTAAATACATACCTGCGTATGTACACATACACATGACTACATATTAAGGTGCAGGTTGTACATACACGTGTGTATACACATGCATGTATACATGTGCGTGCCTTGTGCACATGTGCATACATGTGTGTGCATATTTATATGCTTATATATGTACACACTATTCAATTCACCATTTACATACATTTGTTTGGATATAATTCCTCACTTCTATAGGGTTAACTTTGAAGATAATGAAATGCCACTTGGAGGCAAAGAGTGAATAGTGCCTGTGTATTTGCAGGGAAATCAGCAGGTGAAGCTGTCAAGGTATTTGTTTATTTGAGATTCCATTCACTGTGATGCACTCATACTCACATATATCTACACAGTGAGTGTGTATGTGTATGTGTGTGTGTGTGTGTGTGTGTGTGTGTGTGTGTGTGTGTGTGTGTATGCATGTTGCCTCCCCCTTCCTCCTTAAAACGTGAGTTCTAATGGAGGAGATGGCACACAAATTTTTACATACAAAGCAGATATATAGGGAGGCTAAATTGGAAATATTCTCAAAGGGAAGGTGCTCGTATTGGCTAATTGACTGATCAGTAACTCCAGTAACTTCCACATCACACAGCCAGGATTCCCCAGTTCCAGCAGAAAGAGCCCAGGCCTTGAGATCAGAAGACGTGAGTAAAAATCTAAGCTGCTATTTACTCTCTGTGGAACTTTGGTAAGATTTTCCCCCTCTCTAGGCACCAACTGCCTCATCTGTAAACTGTGGACCCAGAGGACTTCTAGCTGAGGTTGTTTCCTCCTCGTATGTAAAATGAGGCTGTTGACCCGGAGGACCTCTAGCTGATGTCCTTTCTACCTTTCAATTCTATCATCCAAATTCTCCCCTGACTCAAGTTCCAGGATGTTTTCCAGCCTCACACATGGCCCCTCACTTATTCCTTTCAATCATTCTAATCATGCAAATTCTAATATGCCCATTCTACAGATGAGCCTCAGAGAGGCAAAGCAATTTGGCCAAGATCACAGAGGAGAGTCAGTTCAAGAAGCCGGGCCTTGTGCCTCCTAAGCTGGGTCTCTTCTTACCTGACTGGGTCCCTCTGACTTCCTTTAACCCTGCCCATATGTAAGGGCATCAATCACTTGGTCAGACCTTTATCAGGCAGCTTTCCCAACGTGGAGATCTATGGATCATTATCTGGCTCAGATTAGCAGTCAGACTTTCTTCCCCACCATGGCTTTTCAGGTCTCTTCTAATCTTGGGCACAGTAAAGAAGACCACATCTCCCAACTCAGGAAGGGAGTCTAGCAGGTATCTTATTGGTGTCCTATTTCCTTTGAGCAGCCCTAACTCAAACCAGTTTTATTTCCAATGTAGAATTTTATCACTCTTTTTTTTAAAAAGGAAACCTACCTCATCATCCTTTATGTCTGTCATAATTTGTAATGAAAATGGAGCTCCATCTCAATTATTGTAGTATGTGAGGCATACGTACTTCTGATTTCCTTCATAAAAAGAAACATGCTACCCACCATGAACCCATCCAATTTCCACAATTACGACCTTGATGGAGCATATATGAACCGGTGATAATGATAACACAGGTTCCTTCATAAAGGATGATGGTGACTCCAAGCCATGCTCAGTAAGGCACTGTGTACCTTCTCCTTCTCTACTGTGGGAAAAAAAAATCTGTCTGGAGTGAACCACCAAGATTGCCTCCTTCCCCCTGGGAACCAAGGGCATGTGCCTACAAACGGGGTGGCTAAGATTGGAAGGACAGAAGTCTATAGGAAGTGTTTAGAATGGAGGACAGAGATATACATGAATGAATGAATGAATGAATGTTGTCCAGTCATTCAGTAGTGTCTGACTCTTTGTGACCCCGTGGACCATAGCACACCACACCCTTCAATCCTACGCTATCTCCCGAAGCCTGTCCAACTTCATGTTGATTGTTTCCATGATACTGCCTGTCTCATCCTCCACCTTTCTTTTGCCTTCAATGCTTCCCAACATCAGAGTCTTTTCCAAGAATTATTGAATGAATGAATGAAAATCTGCATATTTGAGGTAATTTTCTATGTGCAAAGGATTGTGCTAAATGCTGGGGAGAGAAATAGAAACACATAATTCCTATTCTCAGGTAGCTTACATTCTAAGAGGGGAAGATATTTGCTCAGGGAGCTTCCAGGGGTAGTTAAGGGTGAGGTCAGCCAGTCTCCAGGCTCCTGAGGACAAAGGTTGCTTTAGAGAAGGAGGACCCTGGGATTCTTTCATAGGGACAACTTATTTAAATAATAACAGGTGTTTAACAAAGTCTAATAATCATTAACATGCATGTAGTGCTTTATGGTTTGCAAACTTCTTTACATCTCCCTTGATCTGCTCAATGATCCTGGGACAAAGGTGTCATCATCATCTTCATTTGAGGAAACCAAGGCTGAGCAGGTGCCGTGACTTGCCCGAGATCACCCAGGCAGCAAGTGTCTGAGGCAGGATTCGAACACAGGACTTCCTGACTCCCAGTCCAGTGCCCCACTAGGTGTCTACTCAATGTTTAGCGCAGAGTCTGTGACCTCAGAGTAGGTGTTTCACACATGTTTGTTTCTTAACCAGTTGATTTCCAGATGACTTTAAGACAAGTGAAACACCGTTTTCACAACTCCTTAGGCAGATGGTGCAAGTATTATTACCTTTCTGGTAAGACACACAGTGGTCACAATAGTCTCTGCTCCCAAGCAACTTAGAGTCTAGTTGGAGAGACAAGACTACAACATGAAGACCTAAATACAAATTTGAATGTAGAGTTCAAGGAAAAATATTCCAAAGATAACAAGGAAAAATAGATAAAATTTCCTTAACTGATTTAAGAACTTAACTAAGGGACTAGGAGGTGACAAATGGAAAGGTTTTACAGAGAAGGAGCTATTTGACCCTAACATTGAAAGATTTGCTAGGAAAAACAGAGAAGAAGGGGTGGACCTTATTAGCAAAAGGTCAGAGGTAAGACAGCTACTTAGAGAACTGTGACAGGATTACCCTGGTAGGGGTGGAAGATTTCTATGGAGAAGCAGTGGGACAGAAGACCACATAGACATCAGAGGAGCATGAATTCAGAGCCAGAAAGGACCCTTGAACCTACAGAGTCTAATTTCCTAATTTTACAGCAAGCAAACTGAGGTATGTCAAGAGTCATGCAGCTAGTATGCAAGTGGGGCAGAATTCAAACCTAGGTTTTCCTAACTCCAAATCCAATCCCCTATCCATAACACCACACTGTTTTGAGGGAGGTCAGGGATGGATTGTATGAGATCTGGTAACTTGAGTGGGACCTTCCTGCCTGTTGATACCATAATAACTTTTTATACTGGGACACTATATTTTATTCTGTGAGGTAGACAGCAAAACAATTATCTTCATTTTATAGATGAGGAAACTGAGGCTCAGATAGTACAAAAAACTTGCCTAAAGACATTTAAAAACAAAACAAAACAGGAGCCAGCATTTGATTGTACAAGTCTTCTGAAGAGGCAGTATTTTGAACACTGGATTGGAAGTTGAAGGACATGGATTCAATGTCTGGCCCTTCTATTTCCTATCTGTGAGACCTTGGATGAGACACTTGCCTTCTCTTGACCTCAGTTTACTAATCTGTAAAATGAAGGGTTAGATTCAACCCCTCTAAGGTCCCATCCAACTCTTAATTTGTGAACCTAGGTGATCACATATGTCCATGACATATATATCACACAAGTCCATCATTCTTTCTAAAATGTCACACAGCTCCACTTTCACTTTCTAGCTGTGTGACCTTGGGTAAGTCACTTAACTCTCAAAAGCCTCAATTTCCTCTTTCTCAAAACAAGGCTAACTGTAAGCACCTAATTCACAGAGTGGTTATGGGCTAATATGGAAAATGTTTAGAAATAATAAAAATAATATACGATATATAAATATGTATAAATGTAATATATACACATAATGCATATAAATAGTATATAAAATAAGTGTATATGTATATAGAATATTACATATTCTCTCTATATGCACACATGTAGTATATAAAAGTGCTGAAAATCAATATTTTTCAATTGGGGTACTGGAGGAGACTTTCAGGAGTCCTTTGGACAGCAAGAAGATCAAGTCCATCAACATTTTAAGAAATTGATTCAGGCTATAGACTGGAAGATCAAATACTGAGGCTGAGGTTTAAATACTCTGGCCATACAATGAGAAGATGGGATTCACTGAAAAAGCCCCTGATGTTGGGAAAAAATGGGAGGCAAAAGCAAAGAGGGATAGTAGACTAGATAATGTCATAGAAGCAATGTACATAAGGCTGGACAAACTTTTAGGAGACAGTGGAGGATAGAAGGGCCTGGGGTGCTATGGTCCATGGGGTCGCAAAGAGCTGGACACAACTGAACAATTAAATAGCAACAAAATAGTTTATAAACACCCTAAATGGCTGTGCGATTGCCAGCTTTTGGTATTATCAATTGATTTAATTATTTATTGTTCAATTTAGGCATTACTAAGTTACTGTTAAACAAATATTTCTTTATTCTTGCTGTTGTTTATTCAAGTTTTCTTGAGGTCTAAACCATGCTTGCCATGGTGATGTGCACACAGTGCACATAATTTCTTGCCTAGACTATTACAACAGTCTCCTCATTGTCCTCCCTGCCTCTAGCCTTTTCTCACAACAAGCCACCTTCCACACAGCTGCCAAAGTGATTTCCCCAAAGAATTGTTCTGGCCAAGACACTCCCTTTCTCCAGAAGCTCCATGGCCCCCTATTTCCTTAAAGAGAAAAGACAATGAATGCTCTCCACCTCCACAGACGCAGCTGACAAACTCTGAGTGCAAATAGAAGTATGTTTTCACTGGCTTTGTTTTTCTTGCTTTTTTTGTTTGAAATACGGTTAATATGGAAATATGTTTTGCATGACTTCACACATATAATTGATATCACATTGCTTGCCTTCTCAAAAGGTTGGAGAGGGCCTGGAGGGAGGGAGAGAATTTGGAACTCAATTTTTTTTTAAATGAATGCTAAAAAAATAAATAAATAATAAAATTTTAAAACATAAACTACATACTTCTTTTCTTGGTCCTTAGAGCCTTTCACAATTTGGTTCCAATACAGTAAGCCTTCCCAGGCTTACTGAACATTACTTCATGTATGCTTTGTTCCAAGCAAACTGGCCTACTTTCTCTTTTCCTTATCATTCTCTCTCTCCTCTCCTAGTCTTTGCCTAGATTATCTCCCCTCCCTGAAATAAATTCCTTCCTCATCTTCCCCTTTTAAGATCTCCAGCATTCATCAAGGTTCAGCTTATATGTAGACCCATATGCAAGGTCTCTGCATCCCCTAGAATCTAACACATAGCAGTCACTCAAGAAATAGTCATTGAATTAATGAATGACCAGGTGTTCAATAATTATGTGTCTGATAGAAAAACCTGGAAAGGTTTACACGAACTGATGAATAGTAAAGTGAACAGAACCAGGAGAGCATTGTACACAGTAACAGCAACATAGTGCAATGAAGAAATATGAAGGACTTAGCTATTCTCAGCAATACAATGATCCAAGACAATCCCGAAGGACTAGTGATGAAGCATGTTATCCACCTCCAGTGAAAGAACTGATATTGTTTGAATACAGACTAAAGCACACTATTTTTCATTTTTTTTCCTTCCTTTTTTGTGTCTTCTTGTACAAAATGACTAATATGAAAATATTTTACATAATTGCACATGTATAACCTATATCTGATTGCTTACCATCTCAGGGAGGGGGAAAGGAAGGGTGGGATAGAATTCAGAACTTAAAACTTTAAATAAAAATGTTTTAAAAAAGAGAAAAACTATTCATCTGATAAATGAAGACAGCAACTTTTAGAAACACACACTTTTCCCACCTTTCAGCTTAGAATCTACATCATACATCACAAGGATTTCTTCTCCTTTTTAAAAGGTACCAAGGGTTTCTTCCTGACTTATTCAAGGAATTCACAACTCATCGCTTTCACCAAATAAATAAATACATAAATAAATAAATAAAATTAGATTAACCAAAAGATTCAGCAAAGCTGCTGCTTTCACTTAAGTGTAAGAGAATATTTGTGAAATGTTTGTAGCATCTCTCAGATTGATTCCTAATGGGCAAGTTTCAGACTATTCAGTCACCTCTTTTTGCCCAAAGTCTCACCACAGGGCTAAACAGAACACCATTGGCCTAATCGATTTAAGTGAACTCAATACTCATTTTAAAACAGACTCTATGGGTCAGCAAGGGCCTGACTAATAACCAGCAACATCAATTCTCAGCATGTGAGCATGTAGGGTGTTCCATGGCGACTCTCTCTCTCAAAAGCCTCCAAGTCCTTTCTAGACACTTCCTCATTAATCCCTTCACCTCTCTAGTTAGACAGGGAGAGGTTACTTGCTGTCAGCACCATAAGGGACCTAAAGCCTATGGCCCAAACAATCTCACCTTCCTTTTCCCACACACCTGTGATTTTCTCTCGGGGCTGGAGAACAGCTGGCCTTATCAGAATGCTCGACCTGGGAGAGGACAAGAGCCCAGAGAGCCCCTTAACAGGGCCCAGCACTGAGATTCTCATTCTCTTGACTTCGATTGTCTGTGACTACAAGCTCAATGAGTCAATGGTGAGTTATGGCGGCCACAAATGTGGGAGCAATTAGACTACATTAAGAAAGGGAAAGTCAGAAGATGAGGGAGGGGCTAGTCACTCTGTCTTCTGCCCTGGTTAGACCTCATCTAAAGAACTGTGTTCACTTCTAGATATCACATATTAGGAAGGAAATTGAATAATCTGGAGAGTGTGCTGAGGAAGCCAATCAGGTTCATGCAATAGGGAAGCCCGGTAAAGGAACGGGTG
Source organism: Phascolarctos cinereus (assembly GCF_003287225.1). NCBI lineage: Eukaryota > Metazoa > Chordata > Mammalia > Diprotodontia > Phascolarctidae > Phascolarctos > Phascolarctos cinereus. Next base: position 458,187,633 of record NW_027555958.1, read on the forward strand.
ATATTTTTTCTTGAAGAGGAGAAAAGAAGGATATGATAGTTCCCTCCAATTGGGTGAAGGGCTGTCCTGTAAATGTTCTGTTTGGTCCCAGGGGACAAAATTAGGAGCATAAGTAAACTTGCCAAAGGGGCAGACTCAAGTTTGATGCAGAGCCCCTGGTATCTAGAAAGCACTTAACAAAAATTTGTCAATGGTTTGAAGGAAAAATTTCCTGCCAACTAGAGTTATCTCAACATAGTATAGACCCTTTAGAAGGTAGTGGGTTCCATTAGAGATCCTACAAGGCTGCATAATCACTTGTCAGGTATGATGGACAGGGAGTTTTTGTATACATATGGGCTAGACCAGATGATTTCTGGGGTATCTGAGGTAACTGATTTCTTCTAACTGAAATTCTGAGAAATTCACTGTAAAACTATTACACCTGCTTCATACTGTGACTGAACTGGATCACAGGTCCAAGTCATCCTACCGACTGAATTAAACTTCTGATGAATGAATGAGTGAATGAAATATATAAAAGAGGACTTTATATCTGAAATTGGAAGGGCTGATTTGTGGTAGAGAAGGGAAGATATGGAGAGGGGTCACCAGCTCTAGGGGCATCGTAGGACAAAAGACCTAAGATGAAGGAAGTTCAAAAATTAAAAAGGCGGGGGGGGAGGAACTGGAGCTATATCTCTATTCCATTTTGAGGGAAGTGCCCAGGCTGGCTCTGTGGTCATTCCTCTCTGGGCTCCACTCTTGACCCACTGGACTTTCTCCACCAAAGTGCCTACTGCAGAGTTATTGTTTGTCCTTCATTCTCAAAGAGGACCATGGCATCAGGAAAGTGATGCCATGACTTGCAAGTGAATTAGAGCCAAGTGGTGCTAAGTCACCAGCCTCACTTTCTCCTCCAGAGCCATCTGGGACATCTAGCACAGCGTAAGTCCTTAGTAAAGATTTGTTGCCTTCTCTGGACCTCAAAAAATGTATCAGTTCTGATATCAGGGAATTGAGGTTGAAATCTAGACTTCGTTACTTACAACTTCTATGACCTCTGGGAAATTTAACTTTCCCCAAAATGAAGGATTTGGCCTAGATGACCCATCTGCTATACATACAGCATTTAGGACTGTGAGATTAGGACTGTGCATTCCCTTCCAGCTCTAAATCTGAAATCCTGGACAGGATACCTGAAATGCCAAGATGAAAGAAATATAAATGTTACAAAAAGATGACCTTACATTGGTCATCAGGCCTGCTAGAGTGGGCACAGCATCAGTCCATCCATACAGTAGATTTCTAGGGGGTGGGCAGAAAGACGACAGGTATGGGAATATGCCTCATGCAGCTCTAATGGACAGGTCATTTCACATTGATGCTCTCTGCTCATTCATTCAGTTCATAAAGGTCAGACAGAATAATGTAGATCTCAGGAGCTAAGTAAGGTTTGTTGACAAAGGGAAAGACAAGTATCTATAACAACCAGGATGATATGTGAAAGGAAAGAGATATTGGTAAGTGGAAGATTATCCAGTAGCAAGATGAGGTTGGTGAGAGACCTCAAGATCAGGCAATACAAGGATCAGATGGATGAAGTGGGGATATCTAGCCTAGAGGAAAAAAAAATAACCAATGACCCAATGTACATCATCTTCAAGGATCTGAAGGGCTGGGGAATGGAAGAAGGATTGAGAGTAGAAACAGAAACAATGGATGTAATTGCAGAGGGGCATATTTAGGCTTGATTGGGGGGAAAAAAACCCCAAACCTCCTGACAACTAAAAGTTTCCAAAGGGGTTACCTCCACGCAGGATGGCACTGAAGTTCTTCAAGTGGAGATTGAATGACTGCCAAAAAAGCATGTTCTTACATCCTCCCTACAAGACAGTGTTTGTCCCATGTCATAGTTGAGGAAATTATAGCCCAGAGGTCAAGGAACTGCCTCAATATCCCAAGCTAGCAAGTGTTAAGAGACAGGATGTGAACTCAGCCAACTCCGAGTCCTGTGTTTGAATCATGACACTGCCCATTGATAGCCATAAATATCACCACACTCAACCTCCTTACAGCTGTGAAAGGCAACAAAGAACCCCTGAAATTGAGAGACCCTGCCTAAGAAGGGTGTACAGAATGGAGAGGAACAGGATCACTACCGCCATGATGGTGGGATGGCTTATGGTCAGCCAGTCAACAAGCATTTGTGAAGGGCCTCCTCTGTGCCAGGCACTGTGCTAAGTCCTGAGGATACAAAGAAAGGCAAAAGAACAATAGTAACAATCACCAGTTCCTGCCATTCAAGGAGCTTGCAGCATAAGGGGAGAGACAACACGCAAACAGCTGTGTACACAGAAGCTCCATACAGGGCAAGTCTGACATGGCTTCAGAGGGAAGGCGCCAAGCCTGAGGACGGGTGGCACAGGGTCCTTGCCTGAGATGGGATTTTATCTGGGCCTTCAAGGAAACCAGGGAAGCCAGGAGGTGAGGATGAGGGGGGAGAGAGCTCCAAACATAGAGGACAGCCAGCTAAAATGCTCAGAATCAGGAGATGGAGTGTGAGATTCAAGGAACAACGAGGAAGCCGGTCTCTGTGTGGGGCTGGGATGGGAAGAAGGGGTGTAAGATGTAAGAAAGCTGGAAAAGAAGATGGAGGGCAAGGGTGAGGAAGGGCAGGCTAAAATTTTATATTTGATCATGGAGATAGTAGGAAGTCACTGGAGGAGAAGCGTCATGTAATCAGACCTCGCTTAAGGAAGCTCAGTTTAACAGCCTTTAAGTGAACGATGGATGGGAGTGGGGAGAGACTTGAGGCAGGGGAATCAACCAGAAGCTTAGTCCAGGTGTGAGGGGCTGAGCGCTTAAGCCAGGGTCACAGCCCTGTCAGAGGTCATGTTTGAAATCCTCTTCCAATTTTTAACATTCTGTGTCCTATCGCCTAACTTTCTCCATTCTAAACTCCCTTCCAGCTCAGCTGCCCATGTTCTACGGTCCCACCTAGCTCTGACATTCTAAAACAGTCTCCAATAAGAAGCTAGGTTAAAATAACTGAGAATCCAAGTCACTCAGAAAGGGCATCACCCACAATCCAAAGCAGCCTTTCCCAATGAAAATCAGACACCAGTTTCAAACCCCAAATTCCCTTTAATTTTAAATGGTCAATGTGATGAGGCACAACCTCCAGTTTCTCTGACTTTCTCCTTCATTATTTACTCTTCACATCAGGAATAACAACAAAAAAGCCAGCTGGAAAGAAACATGATAACTCTAACAGTGACAAAAGAAATAGATTCCCCATACCAGAAGCCCTTAGTATTATTCCTCTGGGTCATTCACGCCTGTGTCAAAGCTTGAGAAAAGCACTTTCACATGCTTTCCAACCGGGCTACAATTCCTCTAAGGCCCAATTTTCTTGCTTATTGAAATGACACCCCCCCTCTTCTCCTGCCTCCAATAGAAACCAAACTTTCATAGAAGGAGCACGCAATATGCATGCTAAAGAACATCTGAAGTCTTTTATCACACTGGAAAAGAAGGCCACAGTTCGGATCCAATTCCACAAAATTTGGGCTTGTAGAAGGACATTTTGGACAAGCACTTCCCTAGAGGTATAAAGTCAGACCTCTAGGAAATGGAACTGAGGGCAGTCATGGCTCTTTCTCTGAGCCTCAACTTCCTTCTCTGTAAAGGAAGATGTTTGGGAGAGATGATCTCTAATGGAGAAGTCTCATGGAGTTTTAAAATTCATATTAATAACATTCTAGGTTCTGAACCACTCCCTCCTGAGTTCTAACATTCTCTGCCCTAAAGTCTCTCCTGGGTCTTATATCATTTCCTCTAAGGTCCCTTTCAGCTCTGACATTCTATGTTCTAAGTTCCTTTCCAATACTAACATTCAATATTCTGGGGTCTCTCCCAGATCTGACATTCTATAGTCTATTAAAAGGCTGAATCAGGCAGCTAGGTGGTGCAGTGGATAGAACACTGGCCTTAGAGTCAGGAGGACCTGAGTTCAAATCCGACCTCAGACACATAACACTCACTAGCTATGTGACTCTGGGCAAGTCACTTAACCCCAATTGCCTCACAAAAAAAAAAAAAAGGCTGTATGATCTAGGTAGACTTGACACCTGCTTCTGAAAAGGATGATAATGGTGCAGTAGATAGAGTTGGACACAACTGAAAAAAATGATTGAACAATGCCCAGGGTGTTAAACTCAGAGTTTTTAGAAAACAAAGCATATCTGCTAAGCCTTGGTGTGGCTTATGACAAGTATTTGTATCCCTGACACATATGAGGCACCTATGATTGTTGAAATGAATTAGTCTGCTATTTTTTATGATGTTCTAACATTCTATGTTCTAAGATCACTCTTAAGATCAAAAAGTCACTTACAAACTCTAACATCCTAAGTTCTATTATATAATATCCTGTGTTCTAAGGTCCTTTCCAATCTATATTTACTTCTAACATTCTATGTTCCAAGATATCTCTCAGGTCCAATAGTCTATGTTCTAAGATCCCATTCAGAGCTAATGTTCAATGTCTATAGGCTCCTTCTAGCTGTGTTCTAAGGTACCTTCAAGCTCTTACATCCCATGTTCCAGCTTTGATATTCTGCTGTAAAATTTACCTCAAAAAGAAGCTGAAAAGACCTCAAAATTCAGCCTCTAAAATCAAACAAAACCCAACAGCCCATGGACATTAATTTCAAGCATTCTCTTAGTAGACAATGGCAAGGAACAAAGTTATGTTACCCACCTAGAGAAGCCGACAAGCAGTCTTTCACAGCCAGCAAAGCCTGGGCACCTCTCATGAATGGGGAGAGGCCTTAGAAAGAAGGAAGGACAAAGTACACAGCTGGGATCATAATTACGTCTGGAACGTACGCCCTCCTTACCATCAGCCTCTCAGAATCACCAGCTGGCTTAAGAGAACTACCCAGGTGCTGCCTCCTACAGAGGCCTTTCCTTAATCTCTTCTGTAGCTGGTGTATTCTCTCTCCCCCTCCCCTCCTCTCCTCTCCTTTCCCTCCCCCCCTCTCCTTTTCATTCTTTCCCTCTCAGTCTCTCACATTCTTTCTCTCTCCTATCTTCTCTCATTTTCTCCTTCTGTCTCCCACATTCTCCTCCCTCTCCTCTCTTTTCTCTCCTCATCTTTCCTCATTTTCCAATAGAATATATGATAGTACACCCTACTACCATTCTAAACCCTATAACTTATATTCCCTCAGGGTCAGCAAGGTATCAGAGGGAGAGACACAATTCAAGGCAGCAAGCATTCATTAAGCACCGTAGGACTCTTTGTGCTAGGGCATTGTAGCTGCAGCTAGGTGCTGCAAAGGGTAGAGAGCTGGGCTTGGAATCAGGAAGCCCTGAGTTCAAATCCATACTCAGACACTTACTAGCTCTGTGACTCTGGTTAAGTCACTTAATCTGTTTGCCTCAATTTCTTCACCTGTAAAAAAATGGATAATAATAGTACCTACCTCTCAGGGGTTATTGTGGGGACCAAATGAGATAAAGGTGACTGCACATAGTAGGTGCCATATGCAAGCTAGCTGTTGTTATTGCTCAACACTATTAGCTGTAGGAGTGAAATCCCTGAAATCTTTGGAGGAACTGACTTGTTCTGCAGGGAAGCCAGTGCACATCCTGGTCCAATGTAAAGAAGACTGGATTTTGAGTTATGTTGGGGGTTGTTGACTTTCCCACTTGAGCTGAGTGTGTAACCTTGCACACTCCTTTGTGAGGACCTCAGTCTCCTCATATATCAAAATGAACACAATTGTATATATTGTTGACTTACAGCAAGATGAGTCAGTAAAGAACATCTCATCCAATCCACTCAATTGATAGGTGAGGAGACTGGAAGCTCAAAGCACCATCTTCTTCACAAAAATCTTTCCCAATTCTCCCAGCTGCAAGTACCTCTCTACCCTTACATTATGTATATTTTGCACATGGTACGCATATTGCTTCCTCTGATAGAAAGTAAGCTTTCTGAGGGTAGGGACTATTTCATCTTGATCTTCATATTCTCAGCACCAAGAATTGTACTGGCCACATCAAAAGGATAAATAAATAGATAAATAAATAAATAGATTCCTGTTGATACAGCAAAACAACCACCACAATAACCAAAATTGATTCTGAGTAATAATAGTGACCTTGGAATAGCCTTGGAAGTCTACACAAAATACTCCAATGTATCCATGATCTCAACTGATTCAGACATACCACCCAAAGATGCAGAGCCCAACCCATCTCCACTTGTGCAATTCTTTCATGCCCTCCCATATTTTTATTTTCTTTTTCTTTTTGGCTAGGTAATGGGATTAAGTGACTTGCCCAGAGGCACACAGCTACTAAGTGTTATGTGTCTGAGGCTGGATTTGAACTCAGGTCCTCCTGAATCCAGGGCCTGTTCTCTATCCACTGCACCACCTAGCTGCCCCCACGTTCTCCCATAAATTTACCACAGTTAGTCAACCTAACATGCTGGAAAAAAAAATCCCTTCCTCTGTTACTCGGATGGTACCAGTGCAGCCCATGAGCTGTTCTTCATTTCTGCCATATGGGACCAGCCTATCTTCTCTTCCTTGATGACATTCTTTATTCCTGCCCTTTAGAGTCCCTGTTCTGCTTGTAGGCTGCTCACACTCAACATGTGCCTCTTCATTGCCATTTCTGTGATAACTATTTCTTAAATCTTCCAAGGCAGTGGTGGTGGTGATGATGTGTGTATAACATGCCTTGAGGCCACCTACAACACTAGTAGAGTCTTTTTTTGTTGACAGGATGGACCTTTGCTTTCTGAGGAAGCATGGAATCAACTTCACAATTCTCTGAAGGCACTCCAGCCTTATCCCCTCCTGCCCAACTCTGGGGAAGAGTTGAAGAAATATGCCTTCCCCCTTTTTGTGTAGAGACAGGAAATGAGGATATGGACTACCTGGCAGACTAGTTGATTTCTTGCCTAGTTTTATCAAACTACCTTTCCCCCCTCTCTTTTAAAAATGTTGTGTGTGGCACATAGTAGGTCCTTAATAAAAAAAAATTGTTGATAATTGTGGTAAAGATTCACTGGGGTGCAGTGGAATGGGAGCTAGATTTGGAGTCAGAACTCATTGGCTCAAATCCTGTCTCCATCATTTACTATCTGTGTAATCTTGGACAAGTCATATAACTTGTTTCCTCAGTTTCCTTCTCTGCAAAATGAGAGGTCAGGGCTAGATAACCTCAAAGGCCCCTTTCAGATCTAAGTCTATGATCTCTACAAAATGTCTGCAAACATTTGGCAAACCTCAAATCAATATGCTGTAATAATGTGTGCTATGAGCCATTATTATTATATTAAAGGGCTGAAGGGTCCCTAAGTCCCCCCCAGGCTGGGGCTGGAACTGCAGCACACCAAAGTAGTCCCTTCTCCCTCGAATCACCTTTGATTAAGTGTCTAAGGTTTATAACAGGTTGTATTGGGAAGGAAGAAGACTGAATGCTCATCTCTGAGGAACAAAATGACCAGCAAAAGCTGGAATTGACTCAATATCTCTCAGCCAAGATGTCTGAAGTACCTACTGTGTGTGATGCAATACACAAACCACTGGAAAAGCATCCCCCTCATCAAGTCTGTGAATGACAAGAGGACACTTCAATGGCGGGCCAGCCCAGGTTGGCTTACAGTTCCCGTATCTTGCTCCCAGGAAAGCAGATGCAAATTAGCTAATGAGGAGACTTTCAGACTTTGGGCATGGTCAGCCCCTGGCTAGCAGAGCATGCATCTGACTCTGCCGAGAAGAATTCTCTCCAGACAAAGTTCACTGCCTGCTTGGGGCCTTTGGATGCACTTTGATCTTGAACTGAGACTCACAGTGAAAATGAAGAGTCTCCACGTTTATTTAAGAATCACATGATCCCCAGAGCTGGGAAAGGAGCTCAGAGATCACAGTGTGAGATGGACCTGAACGAGAATCATGTTCAGCCCCCCAAGGGCCTGACCAGCCTCAGCTGGAAGACCTCTAGGGATGGAGAACTACCTTGTTTGGCAGCCCATTCTACTCAGGGCCAACACTCGTTGGGAGGAAGCTTCTTATTTTGGTCTTCTGTTTGTTCCTTACAAGCCCATCACACTGACTTATAATCAGGAAGACGAAGCCTCTCATCGGGCTTCTAACACCACCTATGTTATCACAAGAAAATCACTTAACCTTTTCCATGAGCCTCAGTTTCCTCATCTACAAACAGATGATATCTATAAATAATAATACTTGTGTTACCCCCCCCCCCGTATTGAGCCCCAATGAGATAACATAAACAAAGTTCTTTGGAAACATTTGAGGGGGTGGCAAGGGAAATCCAGAGTTATGGTTTCACTGGCATGAGCAGGAATTATTCAATTTTTGTCTTTGGGTCTTTTGTCTGTACCAGCACCTAGCAGAGACTGGCACCTGGAAGGCACTTAATAAAATACTTGCTCATTGATCATAGGGAACTCCTGGTTCACAACTTCCTTTCACCCATGAGGATCACAACTGCTCTGTAATTTAGAGACTTAGCCCAGTGTTGAGGGATTGGGAGATTAGGTGAGTTAAGTATGGTCGCAATTACTATGCATAAACCAGGGTTTATAGACCCAAATCTTCCTGATTCGAGGCTGGTACGACCATTCTTAAACATAATATAAATGTAAGATATTAATGCACATGTATATAAATATATATATGTATATATGTGTGTATGTATATATAATATATAATACACACACACATACATATAATATCGTGTTATTTAAATTGTCTGTATGTCACTGCAAGCCCTAAGAGGCAGGACCTCTCTATTGTCTAACCTCTGATTGTGCCCCAGGGTCAAGCACCATAATAAATGCATAACTGCAATTGTCAAATTATGCCCATTCCACGTAGTGGGTCCTTCTTACTTTATGATGTAAGGAACTCTCTCTCCCAATGGCTTCCCAATGGCTTTGCAACTTTAAATCTCTCAGAGCTTAAGTGACTCAATCAGGGTCACACAGTCTGAATGTAGATGGGTCTTCCAGTCTCCACCATGAATTCTCTCTCTGTTACATTATGTTAGCTCTTTCAATGAGTCACCAAATATTATCAAAGTAAATATCTGCAAGGGGCTGAGCACAGGACCTGTGCTGCATAAATACCAACCATTCTTACTATTATCAGCCTCATTGTTTAGACATAAATTTTGACAAGTGGCTCCTTCAAGACCCAACTTACACAGATTGTAGGTCATAGCGCCTCACGCTTTGAATATAAAATATCACTGAATCACCACTCTGAGTCTCCAGCCAAATTTCCCCCAGTTTCTCATTTGCTGGACTAGATGATGGCCAGCCAACCGGTGCTGTGCTCAGAGCCGGACTCCTGGCCCCCTTTCACTTGTGCCTGCACTTGCTTATGAGCTAGAGCTTCCAAGAGACTGCTTCCCCATCTACATTCAGATGGAAGCAGAAGGCTTCTGCTGAGCTGCCCCATGCTATTTAATGAGGCCAGCAACAGACTGCTTGAGCTTCTTTGCACTTACTGCTTGGGAGGCCCACACCAACATTATGTGTCTGTTCCGTGTTTGCAAGGGGCACCTCAGTCTAAAGCTGGCTCTGGGTATTCCAGGCCTCATTATATTGGAGCAGATGGAACATTTAAATGAAAGCTGGCCTACTTGAGTTTGGGGGAACTGTTTTTTTTCCAAGAAAGCAATGATTAAGCTCAGAGTTGTTTTACTTGTTGTCAGGCTAAGGGCCTTTGAAGACAAGAAAGTGCAAGGCTTATGGGATTTCAATGGGAGAGTCTTAATCCTGAACATCCAAACAAGAATTATTGCAGTAGGAACCCTCTCCAGAGAGAGACTCCACTATCGCAGCTTAGTAAAGTGACTCAGTGGAGAGAGTGCTAGATTTGGGCACTCGAAACCTTACCATTGATGCTTTCTAGCTGTGTGACCCTGGACAAGTCACCTAACTTGTGACTCAGTTTCCTCATTTATAAGGTGGAAAAATAACAGCACCTACCTCTAAGGCTCACATGAGATAATGCAAATTCTAAAATGCTATGTAATTTGTAAATGTTAGGTAGTGATAGTGGCAGATACATAAGCTCCCTAAGGTCATGCATTGTTTCATCTGTGGTCCTTGTATACCCAGCACCTGGCAAATGAAGTATTTAATCAATGCTTGCTGGTTGACTGATTGTTTTAGAAGGTGGGATTTGGATTGGAGTTTGAAGGAATTCAGGGAAGCCAGGAGGCAGAAATGAGGGAAAAGTTCCAGTTCATAGGGGCAGGCTGTAAAAATGCCTGGAGTCAGATGGAATGTCTTGATGGAGAAACAGCATTACTCCTATTACTTGTCATGGAGGTGTTAGATATTGTGATAGAAGACATCTTCTTGAGTTCCTATGGGGGATCCAAGAAGTCAATCAATGAGCCTTTATTAAGTACCTGCTATGTGCCTAGAACTGTGGGAAGTGCTAGGGACCCAGAGACAACCATGAAGCAGGCCCCATTCTTAAGGCTAGGATGAGCTTATTTGAGGGAGTTATGGTTTAGGTTTCATCCCTACTTTCCTTGAAGACCTCCAATGATGGGGAACTCACTACTAATCCCTTTTTTTGGGTAGCTCTAAATATTAGGAAGACAGTGACAATGATGATGACCATGACATGTGATATGACATGATATAATAGAAAAAGCCCTGGACTGGTAGTGAGACCTAATTTTCAGTGTGATTTTGGGCCAGTAATTTCATTCCACCAGACTTTATCAAATAACAGTGTTGGATTAGAGAGCCCCAAAGGTCCCTTCCAGGTACAGATCTATGATCTTTATAGCTCTGAGGAACTTATATGCATTCGTCATTTAGTCAACAATTTTATCAATGGGCATTTATTCAAGTACCTACTATATGCCAAATAAGGTTATAAAGAAAGGGGAAAAAATAGTCCTTACTCTCCAGGAGTTCATAGTCTAATGGGTGAGACAACATGCAAATAACTACATACAAATAAGAAATATACAAATTAAATTGGAAATAATCAACATGGGGAAGACATGAGCATTAAAGGGGTCAGGAAAGGCCTCTAGTAGAAGGAGGGATTTGAGTTGGGTGAAGGAAGCCAGAGAAGCTAGGAGGGGAAGAATTTAAGTTTACAGAGGCAGGCAGTAAAAATACCTGGAGTCAGATGGAGGAGTGTCCTGTTCCAGGAACTGCAAGAAGGCCAGTGCCACTGGACTGAAGAGTAGATGGGGGTGAGAGAGGTGTCAGGAATTTGGAAAGGTAGGAGTCAGGTTCCAAAGGGCTTTGAAGGCCCTTCTTTGAAGGCCATCTTTTAGAAATCACATTTTTTTGGAACAACAACAGTTGTTTCATCCTTACCATTTTTCAGTGAGATATTTCAGTTAGAAGGCATTAGCTCACTCCCAGGCTCTTTAAAGGTGAGGTAATTAGGGAGGAGAGATCACTTTCCCAATGTCACAGAGCTCATTAGGATCAGAACTGGGATTCAAACCCATGTCTCCTCACTCCAAATCTAGAAACATGATTTTTTTCTTCTTTTCACGTATTTTATTACTAGCTGTTTTCCCCTTTTTTCCCATTTTCCAAGACCTTCCCAAGCTCTGACAGCCCGGCTGTTCAATAAATGCATATTGCTAATAATAACAATTACTTCAAAGCAAACATTTTCTCACCAGATTTTCTCTTCTATGTCAAAATGGCCCTTATTTGTTATTCACGATAATGGGAATGGGCCACTTTTATTGACTTCCCAGGCTATGAGCTGGCAGTTAAGGGCTGAATGATGGGGTTACTAAATGGCACTTTCCATAGATGTATATCGAGATGTGAAACAGCAGCTCCGGCCATTGTGAAAGAAACACGATTATTTCCACGTAAATTTCGAGGCACGGGCTGTATTTTGCCCATTTTGTGATACTGAGACAGGATTTGATTTATTATGCTCCCTCCCTCCTGAGACCACTCATAGCAATGTCTGTGCCTCCCCGAGCTTTTGCTGTCTACACTGTATTTCATTGCTTTGTAATAAAAACAGCTGGGGTTGGTACAGTGGTCCATGTTTGCAGAGCACCTCCATTATCAAAAACAACCCTGTGAAGGAGGGCATTTTGATCCCCATCTTATAGCAAGATCTGATCTCACTCTATCTTTTTACTGATGAGGAAACTGAGGCTCTGGAGAACAAATGATTCTTGGCAAGGCCCTTGCTGGGTTTTAGGTTTCCCAGTGGTAAAAGGAAGTCAGACCAGATCTGAACTTCCCTCTAATTCCATCATACATAACCTAAAAGTGATACTTACTATATGTACTTCACAGATCTGTGGTCAGTTTGCACGGATACCAAGTATCAGAAAGTCCAAACAAGCAAGCATTTATCAAGTGCTTACTGTGTCCCAGACACTGTAAAGCACAAGACAAGGAGGACAGAGTCAATAAATGAAACACAGTCCGTGCCCTTGAGAAGCTTATAACCTAACCAAGTAAGACAACATGCCCATATAAAGTTATATGAAAACAGATATAAAAGGTCTGCAAAAGATATTATTATGGAATTGAGGGTACAATTATAGCCTGGTTGCTGGGGGTGGGTGTGGGGAAAGGTTAAGAAAGGCTTTAGTAGAAGGGAGCACTAGAGCTTATCTTTGAAGGAAACAGGAGATTCTTAGAGGAGGGGGTGAGAAGGGAGTCCATGCCAGGTACTGGGGACATCCAGTACAAAGGCACTGAATCCCTTGTCTCTAATGCCGTTCACCAGGATGCTTCTCCATCAAATATCTGATTTTCCCCTCCTAGCCTGTATGCACCTTAGGGTAGGAGATCATGGTTTATCAGCTATCATACTTACCTCAACACTTAAGACAGAAACTTGCCCAAGAGAATGTCAGCTACTTAAAGGCAAGGATTGCTTCAGTTTTGTCTATATCTCAAGTGCCTAGAATGTGTCTGGTACACTGTAGGTACTTAATAAATGCTTATTATTTGATTGACTAAAATTAGAAACTAATATAGAAGCAGTGTGGTATGGTAGAAGAAGCAACTGTCCAATAAACAAATATTTATTAAGAGCCTACTATGTGCCAGGTGCTGTTCCTAGGTTCTTAAGTTATGTAGGGTCTTACAGTCTGAAGACCTGAGTTCAAGTCCTGTCTCAATCATTTTGAGGCACTTAACCCCTCCAAGCTTCATTTTTTTTTCTTGTGTATAAAATGGGATAATAATCTATGCACTGCCTAGAGGGCTCTCATGTAGGGAAATTACTCTGTAGAAACGGTACCTTATAGGAAAGGTTATTTGAGTTTGTTGAAAGTGGCATTAAATTATTCCCAGAAGACAAAACAAAGCCTCAGATAGGGAACGGATTTGAAATGGGACAAACAAAGCTTGTTTTCAATAGATCCTCCCCCACCTTCCCAGTCCTTGGCTCTGGATTTCTTGGAATGATTTAAATCCATTCTCAGACTCAGCAATTCAGAACCATTCACCTCCCTCACATCTCCAAGGTACAGTTTTGCTTATTCTCTTCCAGAGAGCTGGGTCAGGACAAGTGCCAAGCTACAGAAGGTATTTTTCCAGCAGCAGCATCTGGCTCCTTGGCGATTCCTCAGAAAAGTGCCTTGGCAGCTTTCCAATGGCCGGGGGTCAGACATAGCTATGCTGCCCGGGAGCTAGTTGGCTCCTGTCCCACCCTCCCCATCTTCTCCTCTCCTGACCCCACTGCCCATTATGCTTGTCAGCTTTCAAGCCTGTGATTTACTTTGTAAAGAGCCACCGGGCTAAGGCCACTTCAGCGATACTAACTGGCAAAAACTACTTAGCTCGCTACTGAACAATGGCTCCAGAACTTGTGAGCCAATCCTAGGTCCTGTGGGGAAGTCTAGAGAACTCCCAGCATCCCTTCTGCTTGAAGAATCAGCAAGAGCATCAGCCTAAGATGTAAGAGAGGGATTCTATTCAATTCGACAAATTTAAATGAACAAGTCATTCATTCGATCCTTCATTTACTCTTCCGTCATTTATCAAGCACTTCTGTGTTCAGTGCACGGAACTAGAATCTGTGGGAAATAGGAAGTTTAAATAATTTTGAGCCTCTGCCCTCATGGAGCTCACAATCTAGCAGAGAGAGGACACACACACAGATGATGTGACTATGACAGAGGTACTATGTGAGGTCTGAAAACAGAGGTCCTTACTGATGGTTGGAAGGGAACACTTACTAGGAGAAGTGATGCTCCATTTGGGCTTGAATGTAAGTGGAGGATCTCAAGGAGAAGAGGGGAAGAGAGGTCATTGTAGCCCGAAAGGATAGCTTGAGTGAGGATCTGGAGGGGGGACAGACAGGGCATAAGCTTGGTCCACAGAGAGGAGTCCAACTGACTAGGACAGAAAAGTTTATCAAGGAGCATATGCTAAGGCTGGTGAGGCTGTTGTTCGCCCTTCATTTGTGAAGAGCATTAATGACCTCATGAGGTGATGTCTTGATTTGTGTATGAATTGGGATTAAGCAAGGTGGAATTATGCGAAGTCATCAGCCTCCCTCTCTCTTCTACAGTCATCAAAGGTAGATTGATTCCAGATAGTAAAGGTCTCTGAATGCTAGGCAAAGTAATTTGAACTTTACTCACTGGAATTACGAGTAGCCATGGGGTATTTGAGCAGAGAAGTGACACACTCAGATTGATGTATGTGGATACCCACCCACACGCACATACACACATATAAATACACAGGCATGTGCGTGCTCATGCAGACACACACACACACACACACACACACACACACACACACACACACACATGCACGCACAATCCTAGCATTGGAAGGAATGGCAGGGATCATCTAGTCCATCCCATAACCAAAGATGAATCCCTTCTCCATCACATTCAAGAAGCATGCTATCTGATATATTTTCCCAGTGGAAAGACTGGTAAGACAACGATGTAGAACGCTCAGACCCTAGGATGCAGCTCTAGGGTTCTGAGGCCTTATATGAGAATGGCAACACTGTAAGTTATTAGGTTACATTACTCAGGATGCATGGATAAAATAACACAAATTCTGTACTCAATGAATTTCTAATCTAGTAGGGGGAATAAAGAATATTTCCTAGGGGAAACAAAGAATATTTCTCCCTTCCTTTCCTTCCCTCCAGGATGTGACCAGTGTTCTACCATTTCCTCATAGGAATACATTGTTATTAAATTATAACAAAGCTGGCCTTGGGACTTGGTTGGTCTGTGCTTCCTCATAACTGAAGCCCCTCCCATAAGAAGTTGGTGGTTTTTTTGTAGAACTCTTAAGTCATCCTCCCCTGCCTGGCTGACTAGTCAGATTTCCCTATGGAGATGGAAGGTGTAGTGGGAGGAGTAAAGAAGTCCAGAGAAATTAAACAGCATTCTATCATTAAAAAAAAAAATTATTCTTGATTCACTAGGGCAAAGCAAACCTCCTTTTATCAACTGTTCCTTGACTTGGAAGTGTCTCAAGTTATCCCAACATCAAACCTAAAGTACGATCCTGCTGACATTAGGTTTGCTTCTAATACCCCCCCCCAAATATAATGATACTTCTTCAAAAGCACTGATGGCACTGGAATAGACAGCCCCTCCACAAGTAGAAATGGCAACCCCCTTGAGCTTAAGAAGACCATTGTCATGAGCTGCTCTGACCTTAAACATTCACTGAGTGGTGACCCACTTCCTTACAATAAACCTTTAATAACTTAGGCAGGCAGATCCTGCAAAGGCAGACACCCAATAGTGCATCCTATTTGGCTAGAATGTAGAGCTCAGGAGCAGGAAAGTTTAACAAAGGCTGAAAAGTTGGTTGGAGCCAGACCTTAAATGCCTTGTCAAAGATCTTATATTTGAACCTAGAGGCAATTAGGAGCCATTGAAGATTTCTGAGCAGGGGAGCAACATGGTGAGACTTGAGCTTTAAGGTGATTACTTTGGCATTGTGTAGAGGATGGCTTGCAGGGGGAAAGAATGATGGAAGGGAGACCAATTAGGAGGCTGATGAAATATCCTAGGCAAGTGGTGATGAAACACAGTTGGTAGCCATGTGAGTGGAGGGAAGGGGACAAACGCAAGAGATGTTTTGGAGGTAGAATTGGCAAGATGGAAGCTGACTGGATTTGGAGTGTTTGATTTGGATTTGGATTGGGAGAAGAGTTAGGGGTGACTCTGGGGCAATGAAACTTGTAGTCAGTGTTACCCATACCACCAAAAGAAAAGTGTGGAGCAAGGATGAGCTAGGAGAAACTCTAATGAATTCCATTTTAGTCAGCTTAAGTTCAAGATGTTTACACAGGTGGCATAGTACATACAGCACTGGGCTTGGAGTCAGGAAGACAAATTTTCCTGAGTTCAAATCTGGCCTTAAATACTTAACAGCTGTGTGATCCTGGGCAAGTCACTTCACCCTGTTTGCCTCAGTTTCCTCATCTGTAAAATGAACTGAAGAAGGACATGGCAAGTCACCCCAGCGTCTTTGCCAAGAAAACCTACAAATGGGGTCACGAAGAGTCAGACTCAGATGAAACAAGTGAACAACAAGAACAGAAGGGTCATTTCTATCCTGCTGATCAAAGACAAAAAGAACGTGCATTTAGAGCTAGAAGGGATGTCTGTATGTAATCTAGTTCAACCCTCTTATTTTTCAGATGATGACACTGAGGCCCATGACAGTGAAATAACTCTTCCCAAGTCATCTAAACCCAGATGCTCTTGAAACCAAAGCTGCTGCTCTTTTCGCAGAACCAGCTACCAGGCACAGTAAATGAATTGTTGGACTTGGAATTAGGAAGACCTGGATTCAAATCCTCATTCAGACACTTAGCAGCTGTGGGATATTTGACAAGTCATTTAACCTCTTTTTAACAATCAATCAATAAACATTTATTAAGTGCCTACTACATACCAGGCACTGTGCTAAGCACTAGGAATACAAAAAGAGGCAAAAGACAGTTCCTGCCCTCAAAGAGCTTACAATCTAATGGCGGAGACAACATGCAAAGCAAGTCCATATGCAATAATTGGGAAATTTGTGCTTTATAATTATTATCTCATTTGATCCACATAACAACCTTGCAAGGTAGGAGCCACTATCCCTAATTTATAGTTGAGGAAACTGAGGCAGAGGTCAAATTATTTGCCCTGAGTCACACAGATAGTGTCTGAGGCAGGATTTAAACTCAGAGAATCCTGACTCCAGCCCCAGCGCACTAACCACTGTGCAATGTAGCTGCTTAGGGTTCCTCCCATCTTCGGGAGAAGAAAATGAATAACTATTGATGTCAATTTACTAGTCATGTTTGTACCCTTCCCAATGAAGCATATTATAGGGATAAGAAAGGGGTATAAATATCATGATCCAAGACAGCGAGCAAGGTAAGTCCAATGAAGAGGCCAGAAAAATATTTGGAATGAAAAGAAACATGGGGATCTTAGGAACAGTTGGAAGGAATGAAGAATGTAGTGACAAAATTTATGCAATTAATCAATCAATACGCATTTATTAAAAGGTGACTACATACCAGGCACTGGGCTATGTCCCTCTAAATAAATTAGAATAGGAGGTACTAGGCTACTCCAATTATGTTTATAATTGTAATAATGACAGTGGCAGCCTGTGGCAGTGGCAGCCTGTGGCAGTGGCAGCCTGTAGTAGTGGCAGCCTGTGGCAGTGGCAGCCTGTAGCCTGTGGCAGTGGCAGCCTGTAGTAGTGGCAGCCTGTAGTAGTGGCAGCCTGTGGCAGTGGCAGCCTCCAAGTCAGGAAGACTCAGGCTCAAGTGTCATGTCTGATATGTGCTGTCTGTGTGACCCTGGTAATCTCTCAGTCATTGATATTCAGTCCCTTCAGTCAGGTCTAACTTGGTGACCCCTTTTTGGAGTTTGCCTGGCAAAATACTGGCTGGAATGGTTTGCCATTTCCTTCTCCAGCTCATTTTACAGATAAGGAAACTGAGGCAAACAGTGAAGTGACTTACTGGCTCAGGATCACACAGCCAGTATCTGAGGCCAGATTTGAATTCAGGTCTTCCTGACTCACCAGTGCTCTATCCACTGTGCCACCTAGCTGCCCAGTCTCCCAGGGGTGGGGAACATGTGCCCTTAAGGCCTTGAATGCAACCTTTTGAATGGGTTGAAGTTTTCCAGAACAAATCCTTTTATTAAAGAGATTTGTTCTGTGAGGTTTGGATTCAGTCAAAAGGTCACACTTGAAGACCTAGAGGGCCACAGATTCCCCACCCTGCTCCAGACAATTCTCTAAGACTCTACATTGCAGAGAAGGGTCTAATCTGAATTTATAGATGGTGTCTCTTCACTGAGAGTTTTCCCTACATGAATGAAATCAAAAGTCCAATAAAAAATGAAAACAACAAAATCTAGAAAAATGTAGGAAGTGTGTGTGTGTGTGTGTGTGTGTGTGTGTGTGTGTGTGTGTGTGTGTGTGTGTGTGTCTGTGGTGCAGGGGGAGGTTCAGAAGAGACAGAGGAATGGACCAGGCAATTTTGTTTCTACATTGTAAAAGTGAATTCATGAAGTGAATATTCCATAATATAGAATTGTTTGATATGTAGTCCTTCTTTTGTCCCTGTTACTGTATTTGGATATCTATCTTCATAGGTTATTATTAACTAAATAAGATAAAAAGCATTATGAGAAAAATGAATTCAGTTGTATTTGTATCCCCAGCACCTAGTAGAGTGCCTGAAGTAGTAGGCAATTAAGAAATCCTTGTTGATTGATGGATTTATGAGGGAAACGTCCCATTTGTCT
Source organism: Phascolarctos cinereus (assembly GCF_003287225.1). Lineage (NCBI taxonomy): Eukaryota > Metazoa > Chordata > Mammalia > Diprotodontia > Phascolarctidae > Phascolarctos > Phascolarctos cinereus. The sequence continues at coordinate 458,206,440 of NW_027555958.1, forward strand.
GTGATTAGAGAAAGCTTCATGAAAGAACTAGCCCTGTGGGGGCCTTGAAGGAGAGGACTTTCAACAGGTGGGTGTATGTAGGGGAGAAGAATCTGTTTTCTTAGCTAAGAGGGAGATATGTCCTTAACACACACACACACACACACACACACACACACACACACACACACACACACACACACAGAATTTGGCTGTATCATCCCAAACTTGGCTCTAAAAAGGCATCTGGACCATTGCTTCTGCTGGACTGAACCACTAGTAAATTGGGCTTGACCATTTTGCCAAGATATTCTACGTGAGTAGGCTTTCCATCAGCACCACACAGCAGTTGTGACTTCCCCTCTCCACCTGTTTGGTATCATTGCCCAGTTCTTCCAATACTTGCCTACCTTTTGACTCCTGCTGGCAAGGAGAGGCCTATTTGTTAGTGCTAGAATTCACACCCCCTCCCCCATTTCTTTTGCCTGGAAAGCTGAGGGTAGTGACTAGTGACTGAGCTGTCTTTTTAGAGATTTCTCAAGGCCCCAGGGCTGTTGTTAATTATGGGATGGAGGTGTTAGTCTTGTATTCACGGCTTCTTCCCTCCCAGGGAACAGCTTGTTTTTAGAGAGAAGAGATGTACTGAGATGGGAATCTTTATCTCCCCAGCTTATATAGCCTCCGGGCCTTTTCCCTGGGCACTCCCTTCTCACCTCTTAGAAGTCCTAGCTTCTTTCAAAGCACATCTTTGGGTACCATTGCCTACATAAGGCTTTTTTGAGCCTACCAGTCATTAGTGGACTTTCCCACTTGAAATTTCTTTGTATAAAATTGTATCTAGCTATCTTCCTCACAAGTTCATGTGTCTAAACATGGGATGGGTTGCCTTGGTAGGTAGGTAGTTTCTTGGCACTGGAGATATGGGAAAATACTGCATAAACTTATTAGGATGTTGTAAAAGGGATTCTCATGCAGGAATGAGCTGGAATGCATAGGCTCTGAGGGTCTGTCCAACTCAGACAGTGATTTTCTGAAGAGCAGTCATTTCCTAGAAACCTTTGACAGTAGAGAGCTTCCCTCTAGGGACCAGGCTGTTGTGGTTGAGCATATCTACTTGGGAGAATGGCCCCAGAGTGTCCCACCAAGTATTATTATTCACATCTCTTCCGGATGAGGAAATGAGTTTAGAGGAGTGAGTGACTTGCGAGGTCACAAAGCCAGTCAGTTTTGCAACTGGAGTTGGAACTCAGGTCAGCTGATTCTAAATCCTGCCTTCTGCTTATGGCATGGGGTTGCTGACCCACTATTCAGAGAAAAGCGGTCAAGTCAGGGAATGACTGACCTTGGCACTATTGAGAAATATACGTGAGCACAAGACCAGTACTTGTCATTGCCCCTTGAGCTGAAAGGCAGATAACAGAAATCTGGGAGGGACAGTTAACATATGGGAGCACTGGGTCTAGATCCACCATGATCTAGACAGGAGAAAATATAGGTTAAATCTAGCAGAATGAAATTCAATAAGGATACATTTAGAGTCTTATATTTGAGCAGGAAACATCAATTTCATAAATACCAGATTGGGACGCATGCATAGACAGACAACTGTTTATAAGGAAAAGATCTGGGGGTCTTAAGAGACTGCAAGTTCAACAGACATCAACAGTGTAAAGTAGTTACCACGAAAAATTAATGTGATCTTGGGCTGTGTTTAGAGTCATAGCTTTCAAGGATCCTATAATGTCTGAAGAATTAAAAGTAAGGATCGCTCAGAAGTCAATGGTAGGTGGGAGTAAGCCACAACACATAAAAAATAAGTGACTATGAAAAATAATGTCAGACTTTTTTTTAAAAGATGGGCTGACCACATGGTAAAGGTAAGAGGTGTTCTTCAGAGGCATTGCTCTGATCAGCCACAGTCAGACGCACTGTAACTTGAGTCTGGCATAGTGACATCATTTTGGTCCTCTTCGAGAAAAAAGGACAACAGCCAACCAAAGGAAGGAGGGAAGCAATGGAAAGATGGTGTTCTTTACTGGTATTCTCTTGATATGAGGAAAGGATGAGGAAATCTCTTAGTCCACTGGGTAGACCTCCTTGTGGCAATGACGTGGATGAGAATTCCATGGGAAAGGCTGACTCAGATGTAGTGCAATGTGTGTCTATATCCCACTATAGTAAAATAATGGAGATTCCTCTTCAGGTATGGACTGGACTACATGGTCTGAGTAGTGTCTTCCAATTCTGAAATTCTGTGATTCTGCTCACCTTTCTTCTGAACAATATTCTAGCTGCTAATGTGAATGCACTGTCAAATAACAGAGATTAGGAAGTAACAGAACCCAAAGGTAAAAATCCTTCAGGAATGATTTATTTGTTTTTCTTTTTCTTTTCTTTTCTTTTTTTTTAGGCAATTGGGGTTAAGTGACTTGCCCAGGGTCACACAGCTAGTAAGTGTTTGAGCCAGATTTGAATTCAGGTCCTCCTGACTCCAGGGCCTGTGCTCTATCCACTGCACCACCTCGCTGCCCCAGGAATGATTTATTTGAAGGCAAAGTCGTAGATATCATGAAAAGGGGATCTGGGTTTGCAATCAGAGAACTTTCCATTTACTACTGGTTCAACCAGTAGGCAAGTCCCATTGCCTCTGTGAGCCTCAGTTTCCTCTTCTGTAAAAGGAGGAATCAATCATAGTAGATCATATCTACAGCCTCCTCTAAATCCCCAATTCCCTCTATCAGAATACAAAGGTTTACAATTGGCCTCATTGTCTGAGAACACAACTGTACAGATGATTGACATGGAGGGAAAATAGATACATATGTTGGGGTCAAATCAAACACAGAGAGCTAAGATCAGGAAAATACAGCTTAATTCAGCCTGACACCCTCATCAGCCCTCATTAATGTGAGACAATTAATACATTCCATTTTTCATGCAGATGAAAACATTTCCAGGGAGCAGGTCAATAGCACTCATGTGTTCTGAATTTGGGCTCTGCTGGTGCCAGGCAACCCCATCAGTGAATATAACTGAAATTCATTACACAAAAGGGCTCCCCTTACCTCCTTAGGAGCTCACATGGAACTCAATTTGGAGCTAATCGCTCAAATATTTTTTTTTCCCCTCTCCTCTTCCCAACCTTGTCATTGAAAGGGAGATCTGCTGTGCTGTCTTTTCTGACACAAGGCAAAGTGAGCATGCATTATTCATCGGCATGAAAGGTATCATTTCATCTGTTTATTTTCTAATTAAGCAAAGGCAGATAAAGAAGCAGTCAATAAACCTAAGTGATTTTTTTCCCCCTCTCCATAGCTAAGAATTAAAAGTAGAACAGTATTAATATGCATTTGGGAGTCAATCAAAAGGCTTGATTATCAAGGCATCTTGCAAGAGAAATAAAAGCACAGTAGGGGGATGAGGGAACTTGGTGCAGGGGGCCCCATGCTTGGACTGGGAGACAAGAGACTGAAGTTTCCTAGCTCAGCATCCTTCAAGAGTTACGCAAATGTAGGCAATTCTTCCCTACTCTGGACCTCACTTTTCTCATCTGTAAAATGTGAATAATAAAACTTGCCTCATGGACTTATTGTAAGACATGGATTTCGTAAACCTTTATAATATGGGAATGTGGGGACTTCCCCTCCCCATAGTATTTTTTTCCAATTACACATACAGATAGTTTTCAACATTCACTTTTTAAAAATTTTGAATTTCAAATTTTTCTCCCTCTCTCCCCTGTCCCCTCCCCAACACAACAAGCAATCTGATATATTCTATACATGTACAATCATATTAAACATATTTCCACATTAGTCATGATGTGAAAAAAAGAATAAGAACAAAATGGAAAAACCCAAGAAAGAGAAAAAAAAAGAGAGAAAATAGTATGCCTCAATCGGTATTCAGACTCCATAGTTCTTTCTCTGAATGTGGATAGCATTTTCTGTTGTGAATCTTTTGGAATTGTCCTGAATCATTTTATTGCTGAGAAAAGCTAAGTCTATCAAAGCTGATCATCACACAATGTTGTTGTTACTGTGTACAATGTTCTCCTTGTTCTGCTCACTTCACTCAGCATCAGTTCATATAAGTCTTTCCAGGTTTTTCTGAAATCCACCTCCTTATCATTTCTTATAGCATAATAGTATTCCATTACATTCATATACTATAATTTGTTCAGTCATTCTCCAATTGATGGGCATCCCCTGAAATTCCAATTCTCTGCCACCACGGAAAGAACTGCTATAAATATTTTTGAACCTGTGGGTCTTTGTTCCTGTTTTATGATCTCTTTGGGATACAAGTCTAGTAAGAGTATTGCTGGATCAAAGGGTATGCACAGTTTTATAGCCCTTTGGGCGTAGTTCCAAATTGCTTTCCAGAACAGTTGCATCAGTTCACAACTCCACCAACACTGCATTAGTGTTCCAATTTTCCCAATGTGGCAACTTCTACAAGTGCTTACTGAATGAGAGAGGAGGGTAGGAATTGACTTAAAGCACCTCTTAACTCTTTCTATTACCTGGTGGTCAACATCTCCTAGTTTCCTTTCTCTCCCCCCACCATGTCCAAGAAGTAACTCTAGGAAAAAGAAAAAGGTACAAATCCCTCCAAAAACTTAAATCTACTGATAAACATCTTCTCTAACTGTGGTCATTAGTTTGAACCCATTTTTAAATTTTCTATTCCTCTGTCCCACCCTCCTTAAAGTACAAAGAAACAAATTTAACAGATGTATATAATAAGAGTCAGGTAGGTAGTGCAGTGGACAGAGTGCCAGGCCTGGAGTCAGGAAGACTGAACTTCCTGAGTTCAAATCCAGCCTCAGACATTTACTAGCTGTGTGACCCGGGCAAGTCACTCTACCCTGTTTGCTTCAGTTTCCTCATCTGCAAAATGAGCTGTAGAAGGAAATGGCAAACCACTCCAGTATCTTTGCCAAGGAAATCCCAAATGGCATCAAAAAGCATCTAGAGTGACCGCACAACAACAAAATGATGAAAAAGCTGGACTAGGTGGTCTCTATAGTGGTCTCTTCCTGCTCTAGCTCTATGCTATAGTATGATGCCATTCCTCCCCCTTCCCTTTAAAGAGATCTTTTAATGGCTGATGCCTAAGAGACGGGAGAATCATATACTACCTATGTCAAGGCTGAAAAAGACCTTGGCACAAGGAATGCCAGAAGTAGATGGGACCTTAGGCCAAAGAGGAGAATGTTGGTGCTGAGAAGAAGTGCAGAATGTAGACTATTAGAGCTAGTCAACACTTGAGAGCATGTAAGGGCTGATCTAAAAGGGGTCTTAGAATAAAAATGTCAGAACTGTGAAATTGGAGAATACAGAAAGCTGGCATTGGAAGGGACCTTAGAATATTGAATTTTAGCACTAGCAGGGACCTTAGAACAGAGAGTGTCAGAGCTGGGAGGGATGTTTGAGGATACTTGAAGGTAGAAGGTATAACAGTGGTATATGGAAGGTATAAGAGAAGGGATAAGGTGGAGGTATAGTTTTGAATATTAGAGATGGAAAGGGCCTTCCTTCGAAGAAAGAATTCAAAGCTATAAAGGACCTAAGAACCACACAATGGAAAGACTGTAGAAGCCAGGATATCGAGGAGGTCATCTAGCTTAATGCTTTGGTTTTACAAATAATGAAACTTCAGTAATTGGGGGAAGGCAAAATCACTTAAAAATAAAGGATTATTCAAAAGAGTAATGCTAATCAATAACACCGGTAATTATAAAATCTGACATGTATTGTTCACCACTTACAAAGCACCTTCACATACATTATTTCCTTAGTTAAGTCGGGCAGGGATTATTGCACCCATTTTATGTATGAAGAATCTGAGACTGGATGAGGCTAAGTAATTTTTCCAAGGGTGCATGTTCAAGCGGCATTTAATGCTTGATAACCACCATGTATGTATAGTCCAACTAATACACACTTAAAGATATTTAATGGATAGAATTAAATTATATCAGAACTATGAGTTTAAAACAGCTAGTTGTTAATATAATCACAGTTTCTCTGACACTGCATACTTCAGCTGGCTTAGAAAGGGTTGGGGAAATATTGAGAGTGAATAGACAGCTTAATTGATTTGTACTACTGATTATTGTAATAATAACAATAATAACAAGGGAGACGAAGATAGGTATTCTCAGAATACATGATGCAGAAGTGAAGAGAAAGAATCTGCACATCATGGAGGCCGTGTCTGACATGGATCCATAGGTCCTTTCCAACCTGAGATTCTGTAAGTCTAATAACAACATTAGCTGTCATCTCTATAGAACATCAAGGACAGCAAAATGCCTCATATACATGATATCACTTGTTCCTTACAACAATCCTTTGAGGTAAGTACTTCAAGGAGTTTTAGCTCCATCTGAAAAATGTGGAAATGGAAGCTCCAAGAGTGACTGTCCACTGTATTGACAAGCATTTCCATTGCCTTCTTTTACTTGGTTAAAATATCTGTGATAGGTCTGTTTTGGGGGAATCATAACTCATTTTTACATTAGACCACTCAGCCTCATGGTTCTGCAGGCTTGCACTTGCATATTTAAACAGTCACTCTAATTACCCTGGCCTGATTATCCTCCTCTTTGAAACCCTTCCCTGTATGTTATGAACAGTTCACTGCTTTGTTATGTTTAGATTCAGAAAAGCTAATGTGTTCCATATTCACTCATTCTACGATGATGGGCATTATTTTTTCTTAAAAAAAAAAGATAGCTATAAATGTGAATTGGACCTGAAGTTCTGATGCTACTTTTGGAATAAGAAATGGAAAGAGAGGGAATGAGAAGAGGGGGTAAACTGAATCCTTCACACAGTAAAATGGCTGAAACTGTGAAATCGCCAGCATTAGACAATACAGGAGAGGTCGATCAATAGAAATAACTCAGTGATTTATGGCCTTACATTAGGTTAAAAGATAACCTATGATATTTATTAACTCATCAAGAAAGAGTGCTGGGCCAAGTCACCTCTCACATGTGAGGCTTTCTGGTAGTCATCTAAAATGCAACAGTAGTTACCCTTCCTAACCATATTTTCAAGCAGAGTGAACATTAACTGGGGAAATCTAGACAAGCCCCACCAGAGGAGATGATGGGCTCAATTGAAAGAGGGCTGGAGGATGCGGATTTGAAGAATAGTGAATAGTCCAATCCAGAAAGCACATGAGGAAGAGCATGGGATAAGGCAGGGGGCAGACTGTGGATGGCTTTTGGTGCCAGGCTAAGTAATTTCTATTAAGAGAAAATAGGGAGATTCATTGTTTTTAGTGCGTGAATGATCGGGTAAGATTAGTGCAATATTTCTGCAGTTGTGTGAATGATGAACTGGAAACAGGAGAAACTGCCATCAGAGAGGCAGGGAGGCCAGGTAGGAAAACTGTTAGGCTATTCCAGTAGTCCAATCAGAGGCTTGAGGCCCCAAGTAGGGCACAAGCAGTGGTAGCTGAAAAAGATGAATGCTAGAGTTTAGTAGAGGAGGTAAGCAGATCAGGATTTGGTGATTGTATGTGGGGGAGGAGAAGGAAAAGGGAAAAGCTAGATGGATCTAAATTTTGGGGTCTGTGTGAATGGATGTGAGGATAATGGGTGACAGAACCCTAGAATTCCAGGGTTAGAAAGGATCTATTGTCTATTATCACACAGGTATTAAAGTATCAGAGCAAAGATTCTTATTCAAATCTCAGGAAGTCCCAAATCAGCTACTCATTTATTGTCAACAGCAAGTAGCCTGGCTAGAAGAATAGGAGTTAAAGTTGGAAAGACATGTTGGGGCCAAACTGTGGTGAGCTTTGAATGGCAGGATGAGTAGGGAAGAGGAAGTCATTGAAGATATTTCATTAAGGAAGAAATGTGATCAGTGTTGGGCTCTTTTACTCAGTCAGGATATATAACGATAGATTCCAATCTCGTTTTTGGAGGGAGAAACAAAACAGGAAAGCCTGGGAAGGAGAGAATGGTTAGGAAGCTTTATAATCATCTAAACATGTTGAGAAGAAAAAAAAATACAAAAAAAATTAAAAGGATAGTATAGAAATGTAAAGGAAAGAAGGAAGAGGGAAAGAAGGAAAGAAAGCAAGGAAGGTTGGTTTTGGAGTCAGAGAATCATGGAGTCATATCCTACCTCTGGTACTTAATATCTGTGAGAACTTGGGGGTAATTCATTTTGCTTCTCTAGGCCTGAGTTTCCTGCAGTATAAAACTAGAAAGCTGGTTTAGATGGCTTCTATGGTCCCTTCCAGCTCGAAAACTGTAATCGTCAGGCAATCATAGAATCACAGTATCTCAAAACTGGGAAGAGTCTTGAAGGCTGTGTAGTCCAACCTGCTCTGGAAGAAGAATTCCCTCTACAACAAAGCCAACAGGTAGTCATAGAGCTTGGATCAAAGACCTTCTGAAGCAGCATATTCATATTTTGGACAGCTCCAATTGGGAGAAAGCTTTTCCTCCCAGAGCCTAAATTTTCTCTCTGTATCTTCCACCCCATTGTTTCTAGTTCTGCCCTCTGGGACCAAGCAGAATAAGTCTAATCCAGAAGTCAATCCTAGCTTCACAGAAAAACAGCTCTCGTGCCTCTTCTAAGTCTTTTCTTTTATAGGCTAAACATCCCACTTTCTTCATCCGCTTCTCAGATAGCATAGACCCAAAGCCCTTCACCATCCTCCACTGTCGTGACATTCTCCCATATATCAATTTTTTTCTGTTCAGTCATTGCAGTCATGTCCAACTCTTTGTGACTCCATTTGAGATTTTCGTAGCAAAGACATCAGAGCCTTCTGCGGTTCATTTTACAGATGAGGAAATTGAGGAAAACAGGGTGAAGTGACTTTCCCAGGGTCAGTAGGCTAGTAAGTGTCTGAGGCTGGATTTGAATTCAAGTCTTCCTGCCTCCAGGCATGATACTCTATCTGCTGAGCCACCCAGATGCCTGATTTATCAATGACCTTCCTAACAGTGAGCCAACTTTCTTGATCTCATTGAAGTGGTGTGGAATAGAACGAGATCATCATTTCTTTATTCCTGGAATTTATCAACTGTGCCTTTTTCCCGTTAGACTAGAAGTGCTAGAAAAGCAAGGACTATCTTTGGCCTTTCTTTGTATTTGTAGGTCTTAGCACCGTGGCTGGCAAATAGGAGGCTCTTAATAAATGCTTATTGACTTTTAATAATGATAATTATGATGTATTATATAATTACATTATATTAATATGTATATCATATATTAGACATGTGGTTTGACCGGGCATCAAGTTTGGGCAAGACATGCCCATTCCTTTATGTCATTCTTACCCCAAGATCAAAGCCACAGATTCAAAGGGTTGCAAGCAACTTCAGATTACACAGTCAAACTGAGACCCAAAGACAGATCTCTTTGTACCCAATAGGTGGCCCTTCAATCTTTGCTCACAGACCTTTAGTGATAGGGAACCCATTATCTTCTGAGGAACTTAGAAAACAGAGTCAGAGCCAGGAGGGGCCTTAGAACAGGGAATGTCATATCAGATGGAGGCACAGAACAGAAGATAGCACAACTAAGGACTCCAGAAAATCCATAAAAACATAAAAGGCCACAGCCAGGAGTGAGCTCACCTTCCTTAGACTGTCCACAGCACTTTATTTATCCCCCCAACATTTTCATATTCTGTTTTGCACTCTAATTATTTTTGTTCATGTCTTATCTCCCCTACTAAGCTGTTACCTGCTTTTATTCGTCATTGTAACATATGCCCCTACCTTCTCCCCACCTCCCCACTTCCAGTCCTTAAATGGCTCCATATCATGGGCTATCACAAGAATAAAAATGGTGGATGGATGCATTGAACCTATAATCTGTGTATATAAAATGCTATCATGGACACATTTGATGGGAAAAAAAATGAGAGAGCAGGCCAAGCTGAATGTAACCCATTGGCAAACTGAGGATTTCCCTGCTATCCAGAAAATATTTAAAAAGGTAAAGGAAGGTCTCCAGGACATTGACTAGGTTTTTCCAGGGAGGACGTGTAGGGAGGAAGCTCACTGATATGAGCCAGACTATATGATAATGATAGCTCACATGTACAGCTATCCCTTCCACATCGTGACTTTACCCATTGTGGTTTCAATATGTAACAAGTCAACATGAGAGATTAAATGGGAATTTTGGGGAGTTTGCGGCAGACACATGAAGGCCAGCAAATGACACAGAAAAAAATTTAGAAACTTAGAAATGCATAAAATATCTGTATAGTATTACAACCTATTTGTAATACTATGTATTACATAGTATTATCTTTTAATACCATAATCATTCAGACTTCTTCTTTGGCATGAAGGGAGGGCCAAAATATTTTATGTGGATTTTCAAGATCGTGGGGGCACTGCACCCTTAACCCCTGTGACATGGAAGGGATAACTCTACATAGATAGTGCTAAGTGCTTTATTTCCCTCACAACCCTGTAAGATGGATACTATGACTATCCCTCATTCACAGATGAATAAAGTGATGCTGAGATTGGTTAAGTAACTTGCCCAGGGTCACACACAGCTAGTGAACATTTGAAGTTGACTCTAACTCTAGCACTCTATCCACTGTGCATACTGCCTCTCAGGGTGAGAAGATATTCAGGGACATAAAAATAAAATTAAATAGTAGATATATTCTCATTTAGAGCAATGAGTACTCTTAGTTCTAGAAAGGTTATTTTGAAACATCTTTTCCTCTTCCCAGTAGAGAGGTGGGGGACTACAGGTGAAGAAGTTTGCAAACACTGCTCTACCAAAATTTGTCCATGGGTTTTCTTAGCTTTATTTCTTTCTTATAAGGGAGGGTTCTGGGGGTGGCATGGGTGGGGAAGTATTTTACTTTGAGAAATAACAGCTATAAAAATACATTTTTTAAAGGAAGGCTTACAAAGGATTTGTGATCCTACCCATATAAGGATCTGACCCACACATACATAGGAGCCCCCAGATGAAAGTGCCTTGTCCACAAGAGGAATGGGTGTGTTGACTTTGGAGCCAAGAAGATCTGGGAGCACATCCCACCTCTGATACTTCCTAGTTGGGCAGCCCTAGACAAGCTGCTTCAGCTCTTTGGGACTCAGTTTCTTCACCTGTAAAATGGGTGGGTAGCACTTGCTGACCCCTTCTAGCTCTACATCTATGATCCAGTGAGCTTAATCAATGAGGCAGTATTATGGCTTTGAAGCCAAAGGACCCAGGTTCAAATTCTAGTTCGAGCATTTACGACTTATGTGACCTTGTCAAGTCACATACCTAGTTACCTTCTCTGTAAAATCAGTGGGTTGGGCTGGATGATCTCCAAGGTCCCTTCCAAGACTATATGTAAAGCCCATATAAGGATTGAATTGACTTCTGGCCTTATTCTTCCTTTTAGGAGGGCCTAGGAGGACTTTCTTGAATTTTGAAGAAAACCAACAGAAATGTGCAGAAGCCACACTTAGCACCCTAACCATCCACATGAACAAACTTGGGTCAACCAACATGGCTTCAGTTTGAATGGGGGGAAGAGGGGTAGAAAAGGGAGGGGCCTGTAGCTTTAAGGACTTGGAACCACTAACAAGCCTCCCGCCTGATTAAACACAATTTGTATTGTCAATAAGAAATGCAAATGACTATTTTACTGGCAAATATTGCATTACATATCAGGATTAAATTGCATCTCAGGCATAAGTGGTGAGGTCAAATTAGAGATGAACATTCCCCTCCAAGGCCCTGGGACTCTGGAGAACAAGCCAGGACATATGAGAGAGGGCCTAATAACAACCTGCCATCAGATGCTATTTAAACTAAAATAGAAACCAGGCCAGTTTCTCTTAGTGGAGAGCTACTTGTAATTCCTGTAATAGGAAGGGAGGACAAATGAAACCCATAATCCCTTGTTGCTTACATGGAATATACTCACTAATCTGAATGAATTGAGGAACTCTATTCCATTTGTATTAAAACATACTCCGACATGAATGTAGATTAAGAGGTCAAGAGGACACATTTGCTCTTAAGTCCTTGGATATTTTTAGAATTTGGCCATTCTGGCCTAGGACTGATTCTACCACGAAGGAATTCTAGAGTCATAGCTGGAAGAAATCTTGGCACCGTAGCAATCAGTGGGTGCGCCAAGGCTCACCCACGAGTTTCCGTAGGCATGCCAAAATATTCTGGATGGTATGTTACTCTAGATAAAGAAAATTTATAAATATGTCATTTAATAGAAATTTTGCTTACACAGTAAATATAATATTGACAAATAAGTACAACTTGCCTGTACCACAGTAACCTTAAAATATATCAGACTTTGAATCGGCAAAGATCTCCAAGAAAAAGTATCTGTTCTAAGAGATTAGGAAAACAGCAAGTGTGGGAGTCTTCTATATTGTTGCAAATGGAAATATTTAATGTGCCCTGATTCTTCACAGCAAAGAAAAAAGCTGCCCAGAGATTAAAAAAAAAATCCACAAATCACTGCTTTAGAACATAGTGGGTTAGAACATGGAACAAAGCATGTTAGAGCTGAAGAGGGCCTTCAGTACAGAATGTTAGACGTGGAAGGGACCGTTTTAAAATACGGAATGTTAGAGCTCATCGTTTACAATGTCAGCTGAAAGAAACCTTAGAACAGAGAGTGTTTACACGGTAAGAAACTTTACAACAGAGCATGTTAGAGCTGGGAGAGACCTTAGAACATGGAATGTCAGAGCCGAGAGCAATTTGATAGCATGAAATGTCAGAGCTGAAAGCAAACTCTGAACCTCAATTGTTAGACCAAAGAATTTAGAATATGAGAGCTGGGAGACGCTTTAGAAAAAAGAATGTTAGATCTGTAGGAGACCTTAGAATAAAGACTACTATAGTGGGACAAGACTTCAGAACACTGAATGTTAGAACTAGAAAGGGCCTTAGACATTATTAAGAAGAGGAAATCTTACCTGAGGGGACCCTTTCATTTTACAGGTGAGGAAACTGAGACCCAGATTGCAGAATGGGCTTTCCCCAAATCACCCAGTGAGTCAGTGGGGGAGCTGGGACTTGAACCCAGGCCTCCCAACTTCCAATCCCGTGCTTTGGCCCAAACTCCACTCTCTCCCTACTCCACTTGGCAATACCCTCTCACAAACATCTCTCCCTTTGAAACTGCAGCATGGATCTCACTGAAAAATACAGCCTCACAGCTGTTGGAGCTGAGCATCCTGATTTCTAAAATTGTGAATAATCATTGCTGGCATCTGTGAGTGGAAAAACTGAAACTCTAAAGAAATAGCTCATCACTGCATTATGCTGTGATCAAACCTCAGGCAGGCAGGCAGGGGCCCACATGCTAGCGCAGTTGTGCATTTATATTCAAAGATACACATGTGACAATGTTTAAATAGGACTGCTCAATCCCCCAAATTTCCCCCCTTTTAATTCCTTTTCCCACCTCATTTTTTCAGATTAGCTCCAAGAGAGGCAAGCCTAAATACCTTGTTACAACTATTGTCTTTTTCTTTCTGAAGGTTGGAAAGGATTTCAAGAGTTGTTGGTAAACATGATTAATTCAAGGAGAAACCAAAGAGGCTTTCTGACTGCCTGGGCTTCTGTAAACAGTCCCAGATTCAATGGATTTCATTAATTCAAAGATGGTGGCCATTTAGCTAGAACCCCTATCCCAAAGCAGAGAAAATCACCAGTAACTCTGGAGTCACTCTTAGCAGTTTCTCTGAGATTTCTGGTCAGCAAGAGAATTAGATGACCCAGACTGAGCACGCCCCAAGGATTCCACCCATTAATATAACCTGCTCATTTTGCAAAATAATCCTGATAACCAACCATGCATCTGTCTGTTAAAACTTATTATAATTCTAGAGCTAGGGGGTATGCTGGAGTCCATCTAGACCAAGGGATCTTAACCTGGAGTCTATGAACTTATTTAACATTTTTAAAATACTTTGATAATTACATTTAATACAGTTGGCTTCTATCAGATAGAGATTTCAAGTCCCTCCTCTGACTTTAGAGCCAATATTATTTCGAACTGTACCTCACAGCATTATCTGGATTCTATTCCAAAACTATTCTGAGGTGTGTGGAGAAATGAGTAGTATTGCCCCTACCTTACAGCTGAACGGAGAGGCCCCTGTGGTACCATGCACAGTACCTGGAACAGCGCCCAGCACACAGTATAAGCTAAACAAATGTTTATGAGATTGAAAGGGGCATGGTGTTAGACTAGGAGTCAGGAAGACTTGGATTCAATTCTGCCTTTGAGTTACTCTGTGACTGTGGGTGAATCCCTCCATGTCTCTGAGCTTTAGTTTCTTCAGATGTCAAGTGTCAATGACAGTATTCTGTCCATCAAATGAGATAATGTATAAAACCTTCTCTATGAAACTAATAATGTTTTGTGAACTTTCCTTGGCTCACAAAACTAGTCAATCAGTAAGCAACTGTTAAGAGCCACTATATGCTGGGCACTATGTGAAGTGCTACAGGTACAAAAAAGAGGTAAAAGATAGTCCCTGAGCTCAATGAGCTCACAATCTAATAGGAGAAGCAAGAAGCTAACAAATATGTAACAAATAAGCTATAAACAGGACAGAGAGGAATAATTAAAAGAAGGAAGTCACAAGAATTAAGAGAGGTTGGGAACAGCTTCCTATAGATGATGGGATCTTACTAGGTATTTAACTAGTAAGGAATACTGCTAGAATTTCAGAAGATCACAGATTGATTGCTGGACAGTACCAGGGTATCATCTGTCCAATTTCTTCATTTTACAGTAAAAGAAATGGTGACCCAAAGAGAGCAAATATCTTTCTCAGGAACATATAGGTCATGAGTAACAAAGCCAGGATTTTGAGGCCAAGTCCCCTGAAACCAAGTCTGGGGCCATTCTACTGAACCATTATACTGGTCCACTGTACCATTTGCTCTTGACCCTCTTCCAATACTATGCATCATAAAATAAATGACTGAAGTGGGAGGAAGCATTATTAAAGGGAAAAGGAAGGGGCTATGCATTTATATATCACTTATATTACAGGCACTGTGCTAAGGTTCTTTTGCAAATATTATCTCATTTGAGCCTCACAAAAATGCTGTGATATAAAGGCTATTGTCATCCCCATTTTAGAGTTGAGGAAACTGAGGAAAGGTTAAGTGATTTGCCCAGGCTGGCACAGCTAGGTCTGAGTTTGAATTGGAACTCAGGACTTTCTGACTCAAGGTCCAGAGTTCTATCCACTGCAACACAAGCTGTCTTGATGTGCAAAGTACTATACCAAATGCTGAGTAAATAGAAATAACAAATAGCAAGTAGAAAAGTAAAAGAATCCTTGCCTTTAAGGCGCTCACATTCTCATGGGGGAGGCAAGACCCAAATAACTCAGGAGCATACTTTAAATTTCATACACTGGAGTGTCCAAAGAGCCCTAACCACACAGAAGGTGAAGCTGACACTACAGAGCTTCTGATGCTTAGCTAAGGTAAATTAGGGACTTGGCCTGAGCACCTCCTCATTTTTCTTGATTGCATTTAATTCCTCCATCTACTATTAATTTGTACTTGTCTAGTGGTGGAAATTGCAGACTCATTCTAAGAAAAGGAAAGCATTGAAAAATGTCTTCCTGCTTTAGCACCTGAACCCTGCCTCTGTTAAACCAGCAAACCTGGTTTTATATTGTCTGTTTGTCCATTTGAGCTACTGGTTAGAATACAGCCCAAAGTTATCTGAATGGATTACCAAAATGGAAACAGGAAATAACAATACCAATCCTGGCAATGACACAAACAGCCTGTGTGAAACTGGACAGTCACTATAGCTCTCTGGGCCTTCTCTAATCAACAATGTTGTGCAGATTATTTGAAGCAAACCATCCTTTTGATGTGGTTTCATTTTGTGACAATGGTTATAGGCATGTGCTACTCCTAACACCAGCTGACTCAGAACATCTGGACTCGACCGAATGAAACTGGTTGGATGTGGTTTCCCAACCTTCACTTGGCTGGCTGTTTGCTCTGGCATTTGAGTGTTGGGTTTTGTGCCAGGCAAAAACATTTCTCTGGTCTCTTGTTGTGTTTTTCATTCTGTGGTTAAGACAGGGAATCCTCTTAGCAGCACCTTCTGCAATAGCCAAGAACCTGAAAACCAAGGAGATTCCTATTGATTGGGTAATATTCAAACAAATTGTGATACATGGCTATAATGAAATATGACTGTGCTGCAAGAAAGATGAATGTGACGAATATAGAGAAGATGGGAAGACTTTCCTGAACTGATACTGAATTAAGTAAATAGAACAAGGGAAAAAAACCTTACAATGACTTTAGTAATGGCAATACAAAGAATCACAAAATAAAAGAAACTGGCTGTTGGAATTTTTTTTTTCAAAACAAGCTTGCTCCCTGGGGCACCTGGGTGACACAGTGGATAGAGCACCTGCCCTGGAGTCAGGAGGATTTGAGTTCAAATTCGGCCTCAGACACATAAACTCACTAGCTATGTAACTCTGCATAAGTCACTTAACCCCAATTGCCTCACCAACAAAACAAAACAAATAAACAAACAAAAACAACAACAGAAAACAAGCTTGCTCCCAATAAAGAAATATAAGAAGACCTTCCCCTCCTCTACTGCAGAGGTTGGGTCCCTGGGTATCTAACATCGCATACAACCTCAAAATTTTCTGGATGTACTGATTGGTTTTGCTCATTCTTTTTCATATTCTTCTAAAAAAATATCAAAACTCTATTACAAGAGATGGGGGTGGCTAGGTATCAGGGTGGAAAGAGCATCAGGCCTGAAGTCAGGAAGACTCATCTCTCTGAATTTAAATCTGGCCTCAGATACTTACTAGGTGTGTGACCCTGGGCAAGTCACTTCACCCTGTTTGCCTCAGTTTCCTCATCTATAAAATGAGATGGAGGAGGAAATGGCAAGCCACTTTATTAATTTTGCCAAGGAAACCCCAGATGGGGTCAAGAAGAGTCAGACATGACTGAAATGATTCAACAACAACAAGAATGTGTTATAAGACATGACTCTCTGGGATAGGGAGCAAGAAGAGAAGAAAAGATACTAGAGGGATTCTAGGTTATATAAAACAAAGAATATTAATAAAAGTCTTTTTTTTAAGGAATAGATGTTACTCCCAAGAAATATGCAGAAGTGACAACTCAATGCCTTTTGAAATATTGCAGTCGATGTTTATATTGGAAATCAAACTTTTTAAGGACCATCCAAGTTTACAGTGAAACAGGATAAATCTCTTACACTAAATAAAAAAAGGAAAGTATAGTCAAAAATTTTCTAAATGTAAGAAACTGATATCTTTAGAATATAAACAAATATCTTCAAAGTGACCTGACATCTGGAAGAGTTGTTACATGTGACATAGGATATTTTTAAATGGAAGAACATTAGGAACATCAGCAAAAGGACAAGTGGTAGTGGGGATAGAATGATAGATCTGGGGTTTAAAGAAACAGGAGTTTAAATTCTGCCTCTGCCACTTACTAGCTGTGTGACTGTAGGCAAATTACTTAACCTTTCTCATCTATAAAATGGGGATAATAATAACACCAACCTCCCAGACGTATTGAAAGGATAAAATACATTTGTAAAGCACTATACAGACCTTAAGGAATTATATGAATGTTTGCTTTGATAATGACAATGATAATAAACATAGCAGGTTTTAACCATTGCTATGCTTGTCATGTGCAAGACAGTAAAAAGATTAGAATACTGAAGACTGAAAAGAAGTATTTTTTTTGACACATGACATTTATTTTCCCCCCATTCAAAGTTATACCAAATTCATTGTCTTAAGGAGCCCAGAAGAGCAATATAAGTAAGATCTGGATTTCTTTATCAGACTACAAAATGTTCAATCCCCAAAAGTGTTTGGGTGGACTTTTCAAAACTTACAGTAGGCCTCTCAACTGAAAGAATGATGAATTCTCCTAAACCTACCATTTTATTGTGAAATAGAATTCTTATGGAATTACATAAATTTCCAAATGGAGATGGACTATTATAACATAACCATATACCACAATACACATTGTAAACAGTTAAGACATTTGTCTAAGGGATGGAGATAAAGATTTTTCAATGACATGGAATTTGTCTGATATAAAGCCTGCATGCAGTACAATGGACTATAATTTGGAAAGGCTGGATTTAGAAAAATGAACTCTTCATTAAAGGTGTGTTTATAGTATCCAAAGTGATAGGGTAAGGTCTCTCAATGAAGCATTGTAGAGTATGTTTGAAAATGTAGTGAACTTGATGCCAAACCATGTAAAATAAATGATTTATAGGCCATGAATATTGCATAGGAAAAGTGTTAGAATATGTAAAAAATTGTATGGTTTATTTGATATGTCAGTAAATGAATTTAATTATTTTAATTAGCCCTGGCTAATTTGCATTCTATTATACCTCTAAGATGTCTTGATTCCCCTACTAGGGTTGTTTCAGCCACATCAAGACCTAGGCTGGGTCATCCTTAATTCCTTTGAGGGACACATCTTCATGGTCAAATATGAAAAAAATTGAAACAAAAGAGCAAGGACCCAAGAACCCTACAGACCCATCGAACTTGATATCTACCCTTAGGATTTCTCGACCTTTCTGCCCACCCTGATGCTATACCTTCTAGCATGTTCTGTCTTAAACACTTAGCGTGGGCTCCCTGAGAAGAGGACAGTCTTGCTTTGCTATTTGTATTTTCCAGAACTTTTCATAGTGCTTGGCAGACAGTAGGTGCCAAATAAATGTTTGTTTTCATTAGAAAGAGTTCTAGACTAGAATCCAGGAGATCTAGGTTTTAGTGCTGGCTCTGCCACAAGTTAGATGTGGACTCAGGCACTCAAATGGAAAAATGGCAGGGTTAGACTAAGGCAGCTGTAAGGGCCTTTCTAGCACTCCATGTACAAAGGTTTCTTCTAGCTTTGAAATCCTGTATTCTAGGGTTTCTAATGGTTCTAATGTTGTATAATTCATCCCACCTTACTTAGGGAATTCCTTTGTAGGAGAAAGGAGATAATGGATGTGAAGACACTTCCATACAACTGTGTATGGTCTTAGTACACCGCATGGCTTTTAGATGTTTTAGCTTGGCCTTCAAAGTCAAGCATCACCTTCCACCTGAGGTCTTTCCTATCTAAACCTCACTCTGTTAGTACCCACAATGGCTTATGTTCACTGTGTAAGTATGTTAAGTGTATTTATATGTGAACACATTGTTCCCCTACACAACACAAGCCCCTTCAATTGAGAGATTGTTTGATTTTTGTCTCTGCCGCCTTAGTGTCAGGGTACTATGCCTGGCATGTAATAGTTGCTTAGCACTTGTGAAATGGATGCCTGCAAACACTTAAAGATTCAGTACAAAAGTTGCTACCATCTTCCCAGTTGAATATAAGCTCCTTGAGACCTGGGACTGGTATTGACTTTCTTTGAATCCCCAACACTTTGCAGGGTCTGGAACATAATAGGTGCTTAATAAATGCTTGGTGACTTGACTTGACTGCCATCATTATAGAGCAAAGCAAGGACCTGATTCTATTGCTATAGGGACCTCCCAAGTAAGAAATTCCTTATCTCAATGCAGACTGTGATCTTCTCTACAACTGATACTGCTAGACAGCTGACTAGATTACTAGGAAGTGAAGTGACTTATCCAGGATCACACAGTGATGATGGATCAGGAGCAGGACTGAAACCCAGGTCTTTCTGGCTTTCAGTCTGGTTGTCTATCCACTATAACAGACCATTATAACTATACATTATTATGAAAGGCAAAGGAATTAGGATAACACCCAAGAATCATCTACCAAGAAAAACTGAATAAAATGTTTTGGGGGAAAATGGACATATAATGAAATAAAGGATGTTCAAGCATTCCTAATTAAAAGACTAAAGCTGAATAAAAAACTTGACCCCCAAATACAAGACTCAAGGAAAACACAAGAAAGAGAAAATAGAAGAAATTCAGTAAGGTTAAACTATGTATATTTCTACATGGCAAGATAATAGCTGTCACTCTTAACATGTTTATTTACTATAAAAACAATTAGAAGGAGCATATATAGACAGAGGTTATGGATATAAGGTGATGTTGATGGGATGATACCCACAAAAAATAAATAACAGAGTGAGAAAGAAAATTGCATTGAAAGAAGAAAGGGGGACTGAATGGAGTAAATTATCCCATATAAAAGTTGCATGAAAGAGATATTAAAATGGAGGGAAAGGTGGGCAAAGCTTAAACCTTACTCATCAAAACTGGTTCAAAGAAGGAGTAGTATACACATTCAGTTGAATACAGAAATCTATCTTACTCTATAAGGAAGTAAAAATCTATGGGGACAATAGAAATGGGAAGAGGAACTGAAAAAAGGGAGGGTATATTGGGGAAGACAGCGATCAGAAGTAAAACACTTGTGAGAAGGGAAACAGTAGGGGGTAAGAGAGAAGGGGGATACACAAGGAGAAAATAGCATGGAGGGAAATACACAGTTTTCATAACTATAAATGTGAATGGGATGAACTCACCCATTGAATGGAAGTGGATAACAGAATGGAGTAAAAAACAGAATCTTACAATATGTTGTTTACAAGAAACATTTCAAGCAGAGATACACACAGAGTAAAGGTAAGGGGCTGGAGTCAAATTTATTATGCTTCAGCTGAAGCAAAGAAGCAGGGGTAGAAATCACAATCTCAGACAAAACAAAAGCAAAAATAAATCTCATTAAAAGAGATAAGGAAGGAAACTATATCTTGCTGAAAGATACCACGGACAATGAAGTCATATTAATGTTAAACATACATGCACTAAATGGTATAGATCTACATTTTTGAATGAGTTACAGGAGAAAATAGACAATAAAATCATACTAATGGGGAACCTCAACTTTTTCCTCTCAGAACTATATAAATCTAATTTTAAAAATAAACAAGAAAGAAGTTAAGGAGGTGAATAAAATCTGTAAAAGTTAGATATCATAGGTCTCTGGAAAAAAAATGAATGGGAATAGAAAGGAATACACACACATATATGTATGTGTGTGATATATATATATATATATATATATATATATATGTATGTGTATATATATATATTTTTTTCTCAGCAGTATATGACCCCTACACAAAAGCTCACCATGTATTAGGACATATAAACTTCACAACCAAATTCAGAAAAGCAGAAATAGTAAATGCATTCTTTTCAGATCATAATGCAATACAAATTATATTCAATAATGGACAATGGAAAGAGAGATTAAAATTTAATCCTAAAAAACAAATGTGTTCAAAGAACAGATCATAGAAACAATAAATAATTTCATTTAAAAAATTACAACAATGAAATAACATGACAAAATTTATGGGATGCAGCCAAAGAGGTACTTCCAGGAAATTTTATATCTCTAATTGCTTATATCAATAAAATAAAGAAAAATACCTTTTAATGAATTGAGTATGCAACTAAAAAACCTAGAGAAAAAAAGCAAAATCCCCAATTAAACACCAAAGTGGAAATCCTGAAAATCAAAATCAAAATCAAAATGAAATTGAAAATAACAAAACCTTGAACTAATAAATAAAACTAGAATCTGGTTTTATGAAAAAGCAATAAAAGAGATGAACCATTAGTTAATTTGATTTACAAAAGGAAAGAAGAGAATCAAATTACTAGCATCAAAAATGAAAGGAGTGAATTCACCACCAATGAAGAAGAAATTAAGACAATTTCTAGGAGCCATTTTGCTCAATTATATGCCAATAAATTTTACAATCTAAATGAAATGGATGAATATCTACAAAAATACAAATAACCCAGATTAAGAGAAGAAGAAATAAGATACTTAAATATCTCAATCTTAGAAAAAGAAATGAAACAAGACATCAATGAACTTCCTAAGAAAAAATCCCCAGGACCAGATAGATTCACAATCAAACATTTAACGAACAATTAATCCCAGTACTATATAACCTATTTGGAAAAAAAAAATAGGTGGAGTCCTACCAAATTTCTTTTATGACACAAATATGGTACTGATACCTAAACCAGGAAAAGCCAAAACAGAGAAAGAAAATTATAGACCAATTTCCCTAATGAATATTGATGCAAAAAATTAAATAAAAGCAAAATGATTACAACAACATATCACAAGGATCACACACTATGACCAGGTGGGATTTATAACAGGAATTCAAGGCTGTTTCAATATTAGGAAGACTTTTGACATAATTGGCCATATCAATAACAACACCAATAGAAATCATATGATTATCTCAATAGATGCAGAAAAAGCCTTTGACAAAATACAGCACTTATTAAGAACACTAGAAAGCATAGGAATAAATGGAGCTTTCCTTAAAATGATAAGTAATATTTATCTAAAACTATCAGCAAGCATTGTCTGTAATGGGGATCAGCTAGAAGCCTTCCCAATACAATCAGGGGAAGTAAAAAATGAAAAATATTCAGAAAAATGCAAAAGAAGGTGGTCTAGCCACATCAGATCTCAAACTATATTATAAAGTGGTAATTATCAAAACACTCTAGAACAAATTGAGAAATAGAATAGTGGATCAGTGGAATAGATTAGGTACAAATTACATTATAGTAAATGAGAATAGTAAGCTAGTATATGATAAATCAAAAGACCCAAGCTTTTGGAAAAAAATTAATTATTTGACAAAAATTGCTGGGAAAACTGGAAAACTATATGGCAGAAATGAAGTATAAACCAACATCTCATACCATACACTGAAATAAAGTCAAAATGGGTACATGACTTACCCCTAAAGGGTGATACCATAAGCAAATTAAGAGAATGGAATAGTTTATGTCCCGTTTATGGATAAGGGAAGAATTTAGGACCAAAGAAAATATAGAGATCATTACAAAATGTAAACTAGATAATTTTGATTATATAACATTAAAAATTTTTTGCACAAACAAAACCAACATAACCATAATTATGAAGAAAGCAGAAAACTGGAGAAAATTTTGCAACAAGTAAATCTGATAAAGGGCTCACTTCTTAAATATATAGAGAACTGAGTCAAATAAAAAAAAAAGTCATTCCCCAATTGATAAATGGTCAAAGGATACTAAACAGGCAGTTTTCAGAGAGAGAAATCAAAGCTATTTATAGTCACATAAAAAAATGCTCTAAATCACTATTGATTAGAGAAATGCAAATTAAAATAACTCCAAGGTACCACCTCATAACTGTCAGATTGGCTAATATCACAAAAAAGGAAAATGTTGGATGTTGGAAGGGATCTGTGAAAACTGGGACACTAATGCGCTGTTGGTGGAGTTGTGAACTGATCCAACCATTCTGGAGAGCAATTTGGAACTATGTCCAAAGGGATATAAAACCGTTCGTACACTTTGATCCAGCAATGCCACTGCTGGGTTTATATCCCAAAGATAAAAAAAAAAAGAAAAGAAAAGAAAAAGAAAAGAAATGACCTATTTGTACAAAAATACTTACAGCAGTTCTTTTTTGTGGTGACTAAGAACTGGAAATCAAAGGGATGCTTATCAACTGGAAAATGGCTAAACAAGCTGTGGTATATGATTGTGATGGAATATTATCATGCTATAAGAAATGACAAGCAGGATGCTTTCATAAAAACCTAGAAAGACTTAAATTAACTGATGCATAGTGAAGTTTGCAGAACCAGGAGAACGTTGTGCATACTAACAGCAATATTGCTCGATGAAGAACTGTGAATGACTTAGCTCTTCTTAGCAATACAATGATCCAAAAGAATCCCAAAGGATTCATGATGAAGCAGACTATCTGCCTCCAGAGAAAGAACTGATATTGTTTGAATACCAACTGAAATCTGGTATTTTTCACTTTCTTTCTTTCCTTTTTTCTTTTATTTGAGTTTTCCTGTACAAAATGACTAATATGGAAATGTTTTACATAATTGCACATATATAATCTATATCTGATTGCTTATTGTCTCATGTAGGAGTGAGGGAATGGGGAACAGAATTTGGAACTTAAAACTTTAAATAATTTTTAAAATATATGTGAAATTATAATATGTGCCATAATCAAATGTGGAACTAAGGCTAGAAATACAGAAATCATATTCAATAGGCAAAAGCTTATATTTTCTTAACCTCCTTGGAGGAGCAGAGGGTTGGGCCCTGCCTAGATCCATCAAAAGTAGCTTTTCCTTCAAAATGTCATTGACTGCTAACCATTAATCAGTCATCAGTAAGTGAAGAGAAGGCAAATAACATATCGGAGCACCTCATTAATTTCTAAGCAGTCAGACTGCCTTCTGGGAGTAGGGAGCTGGAAAAGTCAACCCTGCTGTTTCACACAGGGCTAGGCAGAGACACAAAGGCATAAGGCAACTTTCTTCACAAATAGAACATAGGATGTGTAGCCCACTGAAGAGCATCCTTTAATAAGAACAATATCCTTCGAGATGAATGTTTTCTACACGTACATGGATGGAACAGTGAGGGGTGGAAGGGAACAGACACACACACACAGATGTCAATGATGCTCGCTTGCTCTGAAAGTGTCTGAATTTCCTTCTGAATCTCACCTTCACAAAGAGTTTATAGGTTGGCAAGAAGCACAGCTTCCTGACTTTGGTTACATAGCTCATCTTTTGACCTCATCTTGAGCACAGCAGGCTATTCCCTAGACTCAGCACCACATAACTTTTAGTTATTTCTTCTCAGTCATTAATAACCCATGCTGCCTCCTCCCTGACCATCCTCTTGATCTTCCTTTTCACCCTCCCACCAGAACCTTGGATTCTCAGTTTGGGAAGCTGGCCAGGGTCTGACAGGGGAACTGTTGCTTCATCTTCTCCACAACCAGACCTCCAGACCACTTGATTCTGGGCCATTTCCAAATCATTTTCCATCCCCTTTCTAATCCCAGTTTTTGGAGTATATTCCACCACTGGAATGTAAGTTTCCCAAAGGCAGAGACTAACCTGTTTATATTTGTATCTCTAGATTTGACATATAGTAAGTCTGGCTCTGGCCCATGTTGTAAGCATTTAATAAGTGTTTATGTTAGTCATTAATTAATTCATTCGTTCATTAGTGAAAGTAGCTCTGCCTTCAGTAGCCTGAGGTTTGCCACAACTGCAGAAGTTTCGGAAAAGTACAAACCATTTTAAAGTAGTATACAAAGAAGAAGCCAGAAAAAGGTCCAAACAATGGACACGTGGTGGTGACACGTGAGCAGCCACATCAAAGGATGACTTTAAAAGGACCATGGCATTCAGCTGGAGAGACGACCAATTCTACTACCTTGGTTTAAAAATGAATCCAGATTATTTTAGCATCCTTCATAATAAATTATTATTTTCTAGTATGGAGTATCTGATCAAGGCCTAATAGAAGGTTAGAGCTGGGAGATCTAAGAACAGGGAGTGTCAGTGCTGGGAGGGACTTTAGAACAGGTAATTCCAGTGCTTAGAGGGACCTGAGAATAGAGAATGTCAGAGTTGGGGAGGACTTTAAAACAAGGAATGTCAGAATGTTGGTAGGAGCTTTAGAATAGATAATTGCAGAGTTAGGGGAGCCTTAGAGCATAGAACATTAGAATATAGAATGTTCTAACTTAAAGATACCTCAGAAGTAATTGAGTCCTATTTTACAGTGTGGAAACTGAGTTCCAGGCAAGAGAATCCCTCGGGTTGTCCAGGTAGCGAGTGGAAGAGGGACAAATAGATGTGGAAGCCTTTCCAAACTACTCCACTGCTAAAAAATAAAGATAGAATTGTCTACCCTAAGTTAGCAGTCTCTATTGACTGGCTGGATTCTAGGCTAGGACAGGACAGAACTCCTGCAAAAAGCTTTGCCAGCTGTAAGGAGGCACAGATAATCATTACCACTGACTGATTCAAGGAAAAAAGACCTAGCAAAAATGTACCCACAGGAATGGCCCTTACATGTAGACCATAGTAAAAATATCCCTAGTCACCCTTAAAGGATCCCTCCTTTTATCTTCTCTGTCTTCCTCCCTTTCTTTTCTCTCCCCCTCCTCACTGCTTTTGTGTCTTACTTGGTAGAGCTAGGGAAGGCAGAGGAATAGAAATACCACCTTACCCCATTTGATAATGATGAAGAGCTCTGAGAAGTCTCCATCTGGGAAGGCAGTAACTTCAATCATTCAATAGCAGAAGGATTGTTTGCTGGCAGGATTCCAAAACTCCATGAGAAATTTCTAATTCTGAGGAGCCATCCAAAAGTGCCCACTACTCTCAAATCAACACAGAGGGTCTTGAAGTGAGAGAAAGAAGTCCAACAATGTAGGAACTAGAGAGGACTAATCCTGGGGCTAGAGCTAAAAGTGCAATTTCGAACCAGAGAAGACCTGAAAGGTCATTCTAAACAAATCTGGCAAGTCACTCAATTTCTCTGCTGGGCTCCAGAAGTCCCAACTTAACCGATAGCTCCAAATTCCAAGGCAGATTTCAGCACCACCTACAGAAAAGATTCCTAACCAAAGGAGCTGTCCACCTCTCTGCTCCACCCCACCCCTTTCTCCTAGTTACTTATTGAGGTGGTGAGTATCCTGTTAGGAGGAGATCAAGTAGAAGCTAGCTGACCAATTGGAAGGGCCATCTTTGAGTAGATGCTCCATTTGAGCTGGGATTAGAGGAGGAACATTCCAAGGTCCCATCCAGCTCAGTGACTATGAGTCTACATTACACTGTTTGGGCTCTTTTTTCAAGTTACTTTCAGCAGCCTCCAGTTATAAGATTTGCCTCTTAAAAGGAAATAATTCCTTTATTTAGCCCCCAAAATAATTTTGCATATGCATACGCAGATATCAATTTGCATGCCAAATGCAGAACATCTGTTTGTCTCTTTAGAGAAACATCAGACTTTTCTTTTGTAAATCCTACTCACTGCTCCAGAAGCCTTAGCCTTTCTGCCTGGGACCTCACTGCCTGGTGCAATTAATCATGGACTTTAAGGGTCTAAGGGACCTAAGAATATAGAATGTTTTTACTGGAAGGGAACATAGAGTGTTATGAGAGGGTATAATGTCAGGGCCAGAAGACCTGTAGAACAAAGAATAATTGAGTTGGGAGAGACCTTAAAACAAAGAACATAAAAAT
The DNA here is from genome assembly GCF_003287225.1 of Phascolarctos cinereus. NCBI lineage: Eukaryota > Metazoa > Chordata > Mammalia > Diprotodontia > Phascolarctidae > Phascolarctos > Phascolarctos cinereus. The sequence goes on from NW_027555958.1 coordinate 458,233,569, forward strand.
TAGGTGTGATTATAAAATTCAAACACAGAATAGAGAGGGGTCTTGGAAGGAGGAATGTCAGAGGTGGGAGGAGTCTTATAACAGGAAATGTGAGAGCTGGGAGGGGCCTTAGAAGGAGGAATGTCAGAAGTAGGAGGGGCCTTAGAAGAAGGAATGTCACACCTGGGAGGAGCCTTAGAAGAAGAAATTTCACAGCTGGTAGGGGCCTAAGAACAGGCAATGTCAGAGTTGGAAATGATGTCGGAATATAGAACTATCTGAGCCGGAAGGGACCATAAAAGATGAAATGATAAGCATCCTCAAGCTCTGCATCTAGGCGAAAAGTTTGGGTGTGTCCTGGCCACTGTCCAGTGAGCAGTTGTAGCATCTGGGGGACAAGGATGAGAAGCCCTAACAGATGACACATCTGTTTGACACAATTTTCAGGCCCCTGTAAAATGTATCATTTTCCATGTAGCATCTACATGGACAAAGGGAACATTCTAAGAGAGCAAAAGTTGACCTAGACTTAGAGAATTGGACTACTAGTGTTAGTCTGAGATAAGGTCCTTTCTAATAGTAAAGGCCATATTCCTATGAGCCTCAGTTGACCTCAACTCAAGAAGAGACTAATAATGCCCATCTTATCTACGCATGGCAACAGTGGAGGTAAACTTAGATAATGGCTGATAGGTGGTGGCAAACATTAACCTTTATCATGGATAATAGATCATAGATCACAGAATTTAGACCTGGAAGGGATCTTGGGATTCCTAAGCTCAATCTTTTTGTTTTACAGATGAGGAAACTGAGGCTCAAAAGAAGGGAAAAATATTTTGTCCCAAGACACAGTTTGTAAACAGAAGACTAATAATATTAACACAGTTCTCTCTTACTCTAAATTCAATGTTGTTTCTGCATTCCATGCTGCTCCCTCCCCCACAAACATGTGACCCAATATTATTATAACACAAGCATCATGCAGGGGGTGGGGGGGGAGAGTGAGCCATGGTACATTGACAAGACTACCAGTCAGGGCACTGAGATCAAATCCTATCTTTGTTACCTATAGGGTATTCAATTATTCAATCAAAAAGTATTAATTAGGTTCCTATCCAGCACTTAGCACAATGCCTGGCACAGAGTAGGTACTTAATAAATATAGTTGCATGCCTGCTGGGCACTGCACCAGATGCTGAGGATAAAACAATCCATATGTCCCCTCACTGGGTCTCTTTTTCCTTCATCTGTAGGAATGGGAGGGCTAGGGAAGAATGGGAGGACCCAGGCTCGAGTTCCACATCTTCCACTCACCACCTGACCCACTCCATCTCTCCAAGCCTGTTTCCTTTTCTGGGAAATGGAGGGGTTGGGCTGGCTGACCAAGAAGGAGCCTTGCAGCTCTCCTGCTATGATCCCATGATACTGATTCTGATCTTTTTGGGAGCCAACATCTCCCCTGGAACATGGACCAGCCTCTGAATTTTCCTTCCTAGTTAAGGAAAATGAACTCAAATCGCCTTTGGGCGATGCTATAGTGGCAGAGCCTGCAGTTGGGAAAAAATTAATCCGATGCCTCTTTGCATTTGCTGCCTGTGAATCAAACTGTGAAAGCTAATTTAAAAACTTTCACACTTGGCTTGAAGGAGGCCTGGCAGTGCTGGGAGAATGCTAAATTGCACACAATTAGCCCCAAACGGAGCTGGCTTGGGTGTGTCCGTCAGACCCGGCTGGAGCGCCTAGGCAGTAATGAGCATGCTGATGAACTAACAGGAAAGTTCCTGGGAGGACTCCTGAGCATGGCAGAGGCTAAGGAAGAAGGATCTAAGCAGGAGAGGAGGGGGCTAGATTCGAGCTTCTGTTCTGTTCTCTTCCAGCAAGTTGTCCCCCTAGGCATCAGTCAACCTTGATCGTCTCCTCCTGTAGATCTGGGCCTAGAGACAGTTCGTCTGAGAAAATAAAGCAGATGCCTTCACCTAGGATGGAGCACAGGGCTTGGAAAAAGGAGACATGGGTTGTTGACTGCACTAGACCCTTGCCGAACAACTCAAGCTGGGACATGGGGCCCCACCCCTCTGAGCCTCAGTTTCTGCATCTGTCAAATAAGGGATTGGCACTGGAGGGGTTCACAGATTCACACAATACTAAAGATGAAATCAGAGGATCAAAGCTCTTCAGATGGCTGTGACCCTTTCTAGGTCACTGAGTCCAACCCTGCATTTTATATTTAAGGAAATGGAGGCCCCAGAGAGGCTGACTAACCATCCTCTTTCAAGCCAAGTGTGAAGGTTTTTAAATTAACTTTCATAATTTAATTGATGAATAATAATAATAGCTAATATTTATATAGCCCTTGCTATGTGCCAGGCGCTGTACTAAGCACTTTACAAATATTATTTATTGTGAGCTTTTTGTTAGGATCAAATGAGATGATAATTATAAAATGCTTGGCACAGCGCCTGGTACGTAGCGATCGCTTAATAAATGTAAGTTACCGTCATCATTACATTGTTGTTATTGTAGTTTTGTGATCCTCACAACAACCCTGAGAGGGAAATACTATTATTATCCCCATTTTACAGAAGAAGAAACTGAGGCAAAGGGAAAGTGAATAGATAGGAGGACTGTAGGGTTTCAAGGTTTACAATATATTTATAAATGCTATCTTATTTGATCCCCACAACAACCTTGTCAGAGAGGTAATATTATTATCCTCGTTTACAGGTGAAGAAGAGTGGCTAAGTGACTTGCCCAGGGTCACACATTCAGTGTCAGAGGCAGGATTTGAACCCAGCTCTTCCTGACTCCAAATCCAACTTTCTGGCCACTGTATCATCTACCTACCATATTCAAGAGGCCCAGATGAATCATCTGTCTCCAAGGTAAGCATTCTTTCCACTACACCAGGCTGTGCCAAAGTCAAAGCTGGAAGAGTCTTCAGAATAGAGGCTGGTAAGGTTGTCCCAGAAAGATGGGGAATAGATCTGGGTACTTTCCAGAAAACTGGGCCTGGTCTGGCCCTTTCCAGGGATCAAAAGGCTCTCGCTCCTTCTGAAAGGAGTGACCACAAGCTTCTGGTTGGTCCCTTAGTCACCTTGTCAGAGGGTCTGTGTCAAAGAGGATTAGAAATGACATCAGGAAGGGTTCCCTGGCCTGTGGGCTACAAGGATAAAGTGGCTTCCAGCTTCTTGTGAGGGGGCTTCTTCTTTGTGGGAATAGCACCAGCAGAAGGCCTCCTTTGGACTTCCATTGAAGGGAGGGTCAGGGAGGGCATTTTCCTCTGCTCTCTCCTTCCCCCTTATTCACACAGATGATAATGACACTCACACTACTGAGAGCACGTGTGCTTGCCCAGGTGAGCAGAAAACTGGACCTCAAGGCATTGGCTGACTGCTCCATGTTTTGTTACTTTCCTTGATCAGAGGTGATTGAAGAGTAATTCTGACAGTTGGTTATTTCCAGCCAGGCCATAGTTCATTCTGCTTCTAATGATGAGCTTCTTTTTCCTTGGAGGAAGTCCTTCCATTGGACAACCAACACCTTGTTCAAGGATTCCACGTTTCTCAACCTCAAGGGTAGCCACCAATGCTGGAAATACTCATCTCTCAAGACTATTGATTGTATGGTAACTTCGAACACAATGGCAGAAGGAAAATAATAATAGCAATGACAATAATAACAATAACAACAATCCTGAACTTATATAGGACTTTAAAGTGCACAAAATACTATACAAATATTATTTCACTTTATCCTCACAATGACTCCAGGAAGTAGGGGCTATTATTATCCCCATTCTACCTATGAGAAAACTGAGGCAAATAGAGTTGAAGCAGCTAGCCCAAGATCATACAGATAGTAGGTGTCTGGGGTTCGATTTGAAGTCAGGTCTGCCTGACTCCAGGTTCAGTGCTCTATCCACTGACCCATCTATTTGCTTTACAATAATAGAGCATGTTAGAATATAGATGTAAATAAAAAAAAGAACACATAATGTTGGGGTGGTAAGGGACACCTAAACATCGTATGCTTGACATACAATGCCAGAACATTGGACAAAGTAGAGCTAAAAGAGACTTTGGAACACAGAACACCTGGACAGAAGGAATTCCGCAACTTTATGTACCACTTTATGATCTACAATGTGCTTTGCTCACACCAAGCCTGTGAAGTATTATGCCCATTATATAGAGGAGAAAATCAAGCCTCAAAGAAGGGTCAAGTGACTTTGTCATATGGACAGTATATGGCAGAGCTCACCCTGTGAGCTCCTAAAAAGTAAAAACTGTCTTTTGCCTTTTTCTATCCTCAGTAATTGGCAAACAGTTGGTACTTAATAAATGTTTATTGACTGACTCACTGAGTGAGTCAGGTCTGTTGAATTCATGTTAGTCCATGTTGGCCCATATTCCACTGTACCATACTGTCTCTCATAGAACATAAGCCAAAAGGGACCTTCAAACACAGAATGCTAGAACAAAGAACATCAGGTCAGGGAGAAACTTGAGAACATGGAATGTGAGCAGTGGCCAACCCTTAGGATGAAAACAAAGAACACTGAAAGAAAGGCAGAGCCATGAGGGTCTCTCAAGACCACCTAGTCCAGCTCCTTCGGTCTGTACTAGAAGGAATTCCACTGCCTTTAAGGTCACTTCTTACACTGACATTCTCTAATTCTTCCCATGTATAAAGGAGATTAGATACATGGGAAAATTGACATCAGCTCGGTTTAAGGAACAAATAACTGTGTAATTACACGGCAACATCATAATATTTACAATCTGATTACAGCATACAATCATTTATGAGCTGAGCAGATTAGATGGTTATCGCAGCTCTCCAATTACAATCTGTGGCTCAGAAACCAGCTCAGACTTCCAATGTCTTCATTGTGCACGGAGCACTCTGTGGGGGCCACCGTTTCCCCCTGATCGTGCTCCACTTTGAGAGAACTCACCCCTAGCTGAGAGGCAGCATGAGAAAGAGAGAGAAAGAGTGCTGGTCTCAAAGCCAGGGAGGCCAGGGCTTCCATCCTACTGCTGACACATACTGGCTGTCTGGCCTAAGCGAGTTGCTTAACTTATCAGTGCTCTAGGCAACTCTGTAAGACTAGAAACTTGAAGAGAAAGTACTATACTGCATCAGTAAGGGGAAGTTTTCTCACCTGTGAGTACCCTATACCAACGAAATTGTGGATCACTATCCTACCCCACACAACCATATCTCCAGTCCCTATTTTATTCTGTACAACCAATGGATTAAAAATACCAAGAACATATGAACGTGTAATATGGATAAATGCTGTGGGAGCCAATACATTTTGATATGGTCATAAGTGATATTAAAAACTGCAATTAGGCAGAGAAAAAAAATGGGGTGGCAACAAGAACTTCGTTTAGTCTCCCGATTAAAATGTATATCACTGACCAAACAAAATTAAAGCACCCAGTTTTAGGGCTGGAAATGGGTTTTAGTCATCACCTGTTAAAGAATCACAGTATCTCAGAGTAGGATACAGTCTTGGAAGTCATTACAACCTATCCCAGTAGAAAGCATGGATGGCATTTATAAAAATTATGGAGAAGCAACCATGTAGTCAAGTCTCTTCCAAGAACAATCCAAGAACCTACTCGCAACCAACAACTATTTTTAGTACCTACTATGTGCTAGGCATTGTACTAGGCACTAGGGAAAGTAAGACAAAAATCAAACATTCTTTGCCCTTAAGGAGTTTGCATTCTGTCATTGGATATGACATGCATATAGACATATACTCTCTCTACATATATGCATATGTGTGTGTGTGTGTGTGTGTGTGTGTGTGTGTGTGTGTGTGTGTACACATGTACTGAAACTTTTTTTTTTTTGGTGAGGCAATTGGAGTTAAGTGACTTGCCCAGAGTCCCACAGCTGGTGAGTGTTATGTATCTGAGGATGGATTTGAACTCAGGTCCTCCTGACACTAGAGCTGGTGCTCTATCCACTTCGCCACCTAGCTGCCCTTGTATACATACATACATACATACATGTACACACACATACATACACCCGTATACATACTCACACATACAGTAAATACAATATCATTGGGAGATGGCAGCTGAACCAGGTAGCTGGATTGGGGCAGGAAATGTTTCCTTCTATGAGGCAGCGTTTGATCTGGGGAGCTAGCAAGAGAAAGAAGGAATATCACAAAAATAAATATAGTGTAAAGCAGAGTGGGAAACAAAATTATATGGGACTTCAAAGGATTGGAAGATAGAATCTCACTTGTAGAATCAGTCAAGGCCATGAGGACCATCCCAGAATAAGGGAAATCTCAGAATTTTGCAGGTGGAAAGAGCTTCAGAGCCCTAGCCTGAAAAAGAATCCCTTGTTAAAATATTCATGCTGGGTGGCCATCCAATCTTCAAGTAAATAGCTCAAGTAAAGTGCTAGAAGTAGCCCATCCCCCCTTTTGAACAGTTCCCCTTTGGGGGAACTTTGCATGGACATCAATTTTAAGCCTTCTTTTCTGCTCCTTATTCTGCACTATGGCTGAGTGGAAAGAGAGTGGGTTCTGTCCTCAATTGACTTGAGTTCAAATCCTTCCTACGATATAGCATTGCACAAGTGCGTTCATTTCCTATTTTGTTCAGTTTGCTTACCCATGAAAAACATGGTTTGGACTTACATGTGCCTGGATAGCCTTCTTGACTGGTATCCATGATCTTGTGAAATCTATTCCCTCTTCCATGTGAGAACCCTTAAGAGACTTGAGAATAACTATCAAGTGTCCACTGCATCCTCATTTCACTAGGGTAAATGCCCCCAGTGCATTCAATCATATGCCATGGACCCTAGTGCCTCCAAAGTAAAATTCAAGCTCTTTTTCTATAAATATTACTTGAGTTCAGCTGCAGGGCAGGAAAAAGCTTAGAGAGTGCAGTCATCACCAGACTGGAGGCCTGATGACTGGATGATGCCTGCATGACAACACCAACAACAATAACTGGTATTCATAGAGCACTTAAAAGTCCGCAAAGTGTTTTCCATCCACACTTCACAACATCCCTGCCTCTTCTCCTACACAACACTGAAAACCTCCCTACAGTCTAGTGCCATGCTACCTTTACAAATTAAAATCATTTCACTCCCAATCATTCTCCCAATCACTCCCATCTACATTCTGACCCAACTGCCCTCCTCTCTACACTGGTCACACCATGTAACTACCCCTTGCTTATGCTGGTTCCTATAGGGGCGCCACTTTCCTTCTTTATTTTTTTCCTGGTGAATTCCTATCTATCCTCTAAAGATGGAACTAGAATGAATTTCCCACTCTGCTTTGTACTATTTTTGTGATATGCCTTCTTTCTCTTGCTAGCTCCCCAGATCAAGGAAATGCCTTATCAGTGAAGTTTCTCAATAAGCTCCTCAAGACACATTTTCTTGGTCTGTCCTTGAAGAACAGAGAAACAAAGTTCACTGAATTCCTCTATGAGATCATCTCACTCCCACCTCAAACAACATTATGGGGGACTTCCGATTTCAGATTTCCCTCAATGCCTAACCTATGCTGAGAGCAAAATCTGCTTGCCCATCATGTCTAAACAGTCACAAGACACTCAGGAGATAACAACTAGTCCATGATGTACTAGGTCCTCGATCATAATCAACACGAAGGAACACAATGTGCATGTAGAGTGAAGGGCATTGACGTAGGAGCTGACATTCATAGGATAACAGATTTGAAGCTAGGTGAGACCTCAGAGGTCAACTGATCCAACTATTTTATTTTATGTATGAGGAAACAAAGACTCATAGAGGTTAAGTGTCTTATTCAACAACACACACCAATCATTCTTTCTACAAAATCCCTCTGTTAGAGTTAGGGGGCTGCCAACAAATACTGCACAAGCATGCTGCCTCTCTTTGTCCAGTCACAAAACATATGTCAAGTTCCAGCTCTGAGAGAAGCCTTGTGACCCTGGGTAAGCTCCTTGGTACCTCCTTCTGTCATATGTAGATGGGAGATAATAGCATATGGGAAATAGAAGTAATCCCATTAGCACTTGTGGGGTTTATTTCCTCCATGAAGTCTTCCCTGATCAAACTCATCAACCTTCTCCTTCAGATCTCACATAGTACTCAGCCTCCCTCCATCGTACTTCTCATGGGATATTCAGTCCAATTCAATAAACACTTATTGGTGTTTGGCAGAAACACAAGGCACTGCATATACAAAGAAAAAAATGAGGCAATCCCTAGCCTCAAGGAGCTTCCATTCTAGTGAGGAGATATTTCATGGACACAGAAAAGCCAGTGCTAAGTATTTACAAAGGTGCATTACAATTATCTTGGTGAGTGTCTGATTTCTCCTTGAGACAGTGAGCTGGATGAGAGCAGGATGGGACCGTGTCTTTGCTAAACTTTTCCTCTAGCAGATGATTCTAAATACAGTAAATGTTAAGTACATGTTTGTTGAATGGATGAACAAATGAGTGAATGAATGAAGACCCCAGAGGTCCAACCATCTCATTTTTTAAATAAGGAAATAAAGTAAGGGTGATGAAGTGACTGGGTCACGCAGACAGTAAATGTTACAATTTGAACTCAGGTCATCTAACACCAGAATCGCCATAGTACAACTAGGAGGAAAGAGTGATTCATTGGAAAGAATACTAGATTAGACTCAGATGACCAGGATTCTTGGTCACTGACTACCCATGTGACCTTAAGTATGCCGTTCAAATCCTCTGTGCCTCAGTTTCCTCTATTCAGTAATAGATGATCTGTAAAGTTCTTTCCACTTATTCTATACTTACCTACTTCTGTACTTTTTGTCTCCCTCATTAGATTATGAGCTCCTTGAGAGGAAGGCCTATAGAATTCTTCATATATATAAATCCAGCACCTAGTAGAGCACCTGACATTCATTGATGAAGGGCAAATGATCCTTAATCAATTATTGTTGATTGAATTACACAGCCTATATTATGTTCTAGACAAGATAAGATATTGGGGCAGAGGGAGTCAGATGAATTTAGTCAGGGATATGTTGGGTATTAAATGAAGATAGAGAAAAACCCCAGGATCAGTTGCATGGGGCCACAGTGGGGATGAGGGAGGGGGAAGTAGCAGAGACCTCAGGATTCCTCAACAGGAAAAATCTGAAGCCTCAGGGAGATATGCGTGACTTCTGGAAATCAGGCAGCCAGCCCAGCAACAGCTCACTAAAGACAACTGAAAACTGATTTTATTCATTGCAAATAAGTAAGAGCCACTCAAGAAATTTTTGTTGTTCATTTGGTGTGGGGCAGACATTTCACATCAACAGATACCGGGCTCAGGAACAATGAGGTCATTTCTCAACTGGAGGACATTCCCAAGCTCATGTCTCTCCTTGGCTCCAGCCTCCCTCTCTGTATTTAACTGAGTCTACACCCTCCCCCACCACACCCACACATACACACTCAATTTTGGTCATGATTTTCTATCCCCTCCCATTAATTCTTATGTTATGTTATATGGTTCTCTCATGAAACAAAGGCCCAATTTAATTCATGGTCAAGAAATCCTGGGAGGGCGACCAGGAAAGTGGCACAGGGCCACTAGACATCAGGCCTCAGTATGGTGTGGGGGGGTGGATATGGGCCCGGTCCCAAGCTCCCTCCCAAGGTCAAGAGACTCACTTAGAGACATGGAGCTTTCTATGTTTCTTTTAGGGAAAAAATACAGAAATTCAATTTCCCTTAAAAAACCCCTCTGGGTTTTAAAATGTTAGAAAACATCTCTCTTCTGTTAACCCAGTTTCTGTAATCTACCCGTCCTGTAAATGGTGGCTTCCAGTGCAAATGATTAACACACAGAACAGTTTACTATTCCAGGCCCATAAAGGCAGAGACAACATCAAAAGACAACTAAATCAGTCATGAGTAAGACAGGTCTCATCATTTTATAAAACATGTATTTTTGCATCAAGTCAGGGAATTTCACAAGGAATAAAGCTGAAGTCGAGAACATATGGGAAGCTGGCAGGGTCTCTCTCATATACCAATTTCATTTCACAAATGAAAACAAAACCCTGCATTTTGGTGGCCCTGAATCATCAAGGGTAATTCAACAATTCATAGGGCCATAAATTTAGAGCTGGAAAGGACCTCAGAGGTTATGTCTGACCAATCCACTTCATTTTACAGATGAAGAAACTGAGGCCCAGAAGCTGAAGAGACTTACCAAGGTGATAGTAATTGGTCAAGGTAGTAATTGGTAGAGACAGGATTTTCATCCAGGTCCTTTGACCCCAAGTTGTGCACATTTTCCAGAATATTCCCTGGCATATATTGACACGTAAATGTTTTTTTGGATTGACCTGACCATATACTATATGCAAACATGGCTGATCACTGGACTTGGAGTCAAAATTTGAATCTCTTCCTTGATACTAGCTCTGTGAAAATTTCATTTAATCTCTCTCAATCCACAATGACTTCTTTTGTAAATTGCAGGTAAAAATAGCCCTTACCTTTCAAGGATATCATATCAAATAAAATAATATGTGGACAGAACTTTGCAAGTCTCAAAATGCTATATAAAATGAGTGACTATACTTTGAGAATTCAAAGGCAAAATAAAAAGTAATCCCTGCCCCCAACAAATTGACCTTATACTAGGAGGATCTACCTGGAGGAAGAAGAACTAAGGACTAAGGCGATGTGGAAAAGCTCCCCATAGGAAGTCACGTCTGAGTTGAGCTTTGAAGGCAGTGAAGAATTCTGAGAGGTAGAAGGTGAAGAAGGAATGCATGCCAGGCATCTGGTATACATATCTGCCTATACAAAGATGCAGAGGCAAGAGATTGGATACTGACTAACAAGTAGTCTACTTTGTATGAAACTGAGAGTGGGTGAAAAGCAGCAATGGGGAAAGTCCATAAAGGTAGGGTGGATCCAGTCCAGGAAGGGTTTTGAATAACAAAGACATCTGTATTTTAGGGAGGAGAGACCCTAAACATTGTTGAGCAGGTCAAACTGGTTGCTTTGGGAAGATTACGATGATGGCACCTGTATGGAAGATGGATTGGAAAGGGGAAGGACTGAAGAAGGAGACTGAGTGGCTCCTTGGGCTATTGCAGTGGTCTGGCAGACAGGTGAGGAGGGACTGCACAAGAGTGGTAGCCATCTGAGTAAAGAGAAGTGTATGGATGTGAGGGATGCCATGGAGATAGAAGGGACAAGACTTCACAAACTGATTGGATGGTGAGGAGGAAGGAATCAATCGACCAAAAAATCTTTATTATACACCTTCTATGTGCTAAGTAAGTGCTTGGGAAAAGCAAAAATGATCACTGCCCTCAAGGAGCTCATGGTATAATGGGAGAGACAACATTTAAATAAATAGGAATATTCAAAATAAACACAAAGTAAACGGGAGGTAACTTTAGAAAGAAAAATATGTAGCTAATGGGACCAGGGGCTGTCTTCCTCCTACAGAGTGAGATTTGAGCTTTGATTTCTGGTCAAAGCTGCTAGTGTTCATCCTTTCTTGGAGATTCCAAGAATCATAGAGTTTAAGAGTAGTTACATTCATTCACTTGCTGGGGATTTGAACTTTATGATTCCCTAGTTTTATGGCCCCAAAGTCCTTGGCTGTCACAACATGGTTTCTTATCTGCAAAGAATTGTCCTGGACAGGATCAATGAGAGCTCTCATAGACTCATAAGAGCTTAGAGTTGGGGTAGGTGGGTGGGGATCAGTCAAAAGTCATCTAGTCAAACTGGCAAACCCACAGCTGAAACATGAATCCACTCAATGTCATTTCTGGAAAGCTGTCATCCAGCCTTTGAACACCCCTAAGATGGGAAACTTACTATCTACTGGAAGATCCCATTCCAATCCCATTCCATTATTGGACAATTTTGATTTTGAGGAAGGCTTTCTTATGTGAAACTAAAATGCCCCTCTCTAACCTTAACTAATCAGTCCTAGCTCTTCCTTCTGGTGCCAAGTCTGTTGGTACAATCTTGGCACCTCGATCCTTCTCCACAACAGTCTTTTAGCTATTTGGAGATGAGAGTCATTTAATCTATCCTTCTCCATTAGTTGCTGCTTCTCCAGGCTAAACATTACCCTACTAGGTCTTTGATCAATCCTCCATTGGCTCCCTTCTTTCAAAAAGTCCTTCTGCCTCAGGGGCAACCAGGTTTTAGAGTCAGAGAATCTATTTTCAAATCCCAGCCCTGTCAATTACTACCTTTTTATCTCCCTGGACCTCAATTACACAAGTATAAAATGAGAGTGATGAATTTAATAACCCCTTATGTTCCTTCCATCCTATAAGTATATGAAGTCTAGGAGTTTTCTCTTTTCCATGTCATCCACCCCAGCATTTTATATTGCCTCTAGGAAATGACCCAGGCAGGAAGTCTGTGCTTCAAATAGAGCCCTGACTCCAATCCTACTTTCTCTAGTCTTTCTCTAATACACAAACATGAGTTTGCATGAGTAAGGGAGAATGACCAGATTGAGGGAGGAAATAACCTCACACTCATGTGCCCTGGACAGATGACCTTTAGCATACTATGTTTAGTTTCTTGTGCCACATTTTAGACATTTATAAGCTAGAGAGAACACACAGAGCAGGGGAACCATGATGGCAAACAACTCCAAGCTCCCATCACATGAGGATGGACTGAAGGAACTGGAGATGTTTTGTCTCAAGAGAAGACTGAGGGGACAGGCATCTTTAGGTATTGGAGAGATTGAAATTAGAAGGATTGGGATTGTCTTGTTTGGCTCCACAGGGTAGAATGAAGAAAAATGGAAGGTCCCTGAAAAGTGACAAATTAAGTCTTGATATCAGGAAAGGCACCCTAACAATGAAAGATCTTCATAAATGGAGGGGAATCACCTTAGGATCCTTTGCCTCACTCACATGTGAAGTCTCCAAGGAAAATCTGGAGGTATCCCTGTTGGATACATGGTCAAGGGGGGACCTTGGTCAGATCCAGGTTGAGCTAAATGCTCTCTGAATTCCCTTCCATCTTGGAGGGTATATGAATTTCCTAAGAATGGTCATGGGCCCTCTTCAGTCTGGAGGCACTGTGGTATATGAGAAACTTGGAGAGGACCTGGATTCAAATCCTACATCTGATGCATACTAGCTATATAACTATAAGTAAGTTGCTTACCATGCCTGAGCCTCACTTTCGTCATCTGTAAAATGAGAAGGCTGTTCTAAATGGCTTCTGAGACCCTTCATCTGGAATATATAAATGCATGATCCTATGATTCTTTCTCATGCTCCATTTCTTCAAAAAGTTAATTGACACTGCTCTCCTTTCAGTACCTGGCATATGACACTCCATCTGCCTCCTCCAGGCACTTTCCCTGGCTGTCCCCCATGCCTGGGACTCCATACCTTCTCATCCCCACCTCCTAGATTTCCAGGCTTCCTTCAAGTCTCAGCTAAAGTCCCATGTTCTGCAAGAAGTCTTTCCAAGTCCTGCTTAATGATTTCACCTCCCCTCTGTTGACTAGCCTTCAGTTTATTCTGTTTACATATTGGCTGTATGTAGTGCCCACCATCTAATCCCCTTTAGACCGGGAGCTCCCTGAGAGCAGGGTCTGTCTTCTTTTCCACCTTCTTTGTATACCCCATGCTTAGCATAGTGCCTGACACATAGCAGCTGCTTAATAAATGTTAATTGACTGACTGATGTACCAGATAAAACTTTAAACAAAACTAGGACAATTGGCAAAGCCCTGTGGCTGTCACCAGAGACAGGCCTCCAGGCTGCCCTTGACCTATCAATGAACACTCTTAGAGCTACTACTTAGGCCAGATTCCACCTGGTAATTTTGTATGCAATTATCCTCTGGGGGACATGATCTGACCTACAATCTATACAAATATGCATAATGACGAGCCATATGCTTTCAGTTTATTTGATCATGCTGCAAGCTTAACCACTGTAAGACTAGAAATGCATGACCCAATTCTCACCATCCTTTGGAGCTGAGCTGAATGTGGGTCAAGCTGACTTCAAAAGGATCTCTGTCTACTCGGCTCAGCTCAGCTTAGCACAACACAGACATACAGATGATTGACCATTTGAAGTTCAAAGCCAACAGAGTAATGTTACAACCAACCTAAAAGATTTGATAATTTTTGCAATAGAGGCAGTGAAGTGGAGCGGACAGTGCTTAGGTCTTACATTTGAATGGCTCTTCTACCTTCCAGAAACTTCTCTATGAAGCCTTTTCTGGCATGTCTGCCCCTTGCCCCAACTACCAGTACACACCCCATTCCAAACAATCTTGTATTATTCTTTTGTGCGCTTCAATACCTACTTGGCTATCAATATGCCATCTACCCCATCAGACTGAGTTTCTGCAGGGCATGGACCAGGATTTTGCCTTTTTTGTTTTTTGTATACCCAAATCAGCACCTAGTTAATGATTAGTTGTTGATTGCTTGCCTAATATTTGCATCTCTGAGCCTCAGTTTTCCCTACCTATACAATAGAGATAACTTTACATATATTACCTGCCTGGCATCCTAAGATCATCCTATGTGATTCTATGGCTTCTGCCAAGATACAGCAGTGAACAGGGTGCAAAGAACAGCGTTGGACTTGGGATTGGATCACATAGGTTCAAGCCTAGATTCCTCAGCTTTCCAGCTCTGTGATTTTTATATCTCTAAGCATCAGTTTGCCTCATCCATAAAATGGGAACAATCATATTTATACTTTCTTCTTGAAAGGATACTTATGAGGTTCATGTGCTGTGACAGACACAGCAGTGCTTCACAATCATGAAGTTGTGAGCCATTATTATTGAAGACCTTGGGGAAAAAAAACAAGAAAGGTAAAGATTCCCACAAGACTGGATGGACTCTGAGATGGTGGAGGAAACAGCTGGCTTTGGGAGCCTTCAGGGAAGAAAAATTGCTGCAATTGTCTAATGACCAAATCCTAAGATAAAAATCAATTTTGCTTTAATGAAAGGTTATGCTGAGCTTGGTCAGGCAGTCCAGCTGCTGTCAGCCTCAGCTGTGGGCAAAATTACCTGTCCACTAAAAGGTTCTCTGTGCAGTGTCTAGTGGAGCAAGGCAAGGCTGGACTTTTATTAAACAGAAGTGTGATTGAAACTATGTGGAATCCAAGCCAAGGCACTGTTTACCTTTATGAGGCCACTCAGTTCCACAAAACCTAGGAGTTGCTATAGTCCTCATTTACAGCCAACCTCAAGACTGACCACTGGTATGCACAACATAACTCACAGTCACTTTGAGGGATGCATTTTATGCATTGAATGTGCTAGTCAAAATGGAAATTATGATTACTAAACAGTACTTAGAAGGATAACTGTGATAGTAGAAAGGCTACCTTATTTACATGCTAAATATCAGCTCTGCCAATTAAAACTATCAGTGTGAATCCTCCTCTCTTGGCTTCCATTTCCTCACTTGTAATATGTCGAGGTGGGACTCAACTTCAAAGGGCCCTCCTGAGCTATTTCTAAATCAATGATTCAGTATAAATCTTTCTCTGAGCCTCAATGTCCCCATCTGTAAAATGAGAGCTCTGAATATGATGATTTCTTTCCAAATCTATAATCCAATAAATGGGGCCCATTATCAATGGACCCTCCCAGAGCTGGCTCCCATGGCCCCTTGTCAAACCTTCTTCCATCTCCCTGCCCAGTTTTTTCCAAAGCTCAGCTGGAAAAACAGAAGACACCCAGCCACCCTTCTAAAGGCTAAAAATTCCCTGGTAATTGTTTTTGCTGCAGCATATCATGAAAATGAATCACCGCAAATTCTGAAAAAAAATCTGCCTTCTAAGTCTGTCAACTCTGTCCTGCTAATTCATTCATTATGGGGCCACATGACGTATCCAAAGGCTGCATTTTATTTAAATGTGACATATTTTCACTTTGTTTTGATCCACATCTGAAAATTGTCCCTATCAATCTTGCATCGTCACTGCTTTGCTCTGCTGGAACATTAAATACAGGCACAGAGTCCAGGGAGCAAATCTGAGGGGATAGGAGTAAATAAAGAAAAAGTCCACATGAGTGTTTGGACTTCTTCATGTCTGAAGAGTTTAACTGGCAACTTGAGAAGAACAGTAAATACACAGTGAAGGGAAAAAAAAAACCCAATGTGATTCTTCCTGTTATTAGATCACTTTTGAAAGCTTTGTTGATAATTACTAAGTTCATAGATTAAAAAAAACCAGCCCTTAAATAATAGGTAGTCTGAAGATTTTAAGGGTACCAATTATTTTTTTCCAAGGTTGAATTTTGGAAATTGTTCATTGCATCAGTTTTAAAATAACAGTTTGTTATCTCTTCCCTGGATTCACAAGACTTAGTTGGTCCACTGACTGCAATGAGTGACTTTTCCACATCTTTTGCTGGGGTCCTTTGGGGGAGGGGATTCCTCAAGGATTAGGGAAGCAGGCCATCCACTCACACTGCCCCTCGTAGATCATTTTTGTTCCGGAAAGTGTACCACAGGCATATCCAATATTGTATTACTTTCTTCTTTCATTCATGATGATATCACACCCGGGTCCTGAGAGTCAGAAAAAGAGAACAGAGTTTCCCAGGTTCGAAGGGCGGAGGGGACTGTGGACAATCCATCATGCTTTGTCTGCTAATGATAGACTCATGCATAAGAGGCCCCATAAGCAGTAAGAGGCAGCCAGCATGAAGAGAAGTGAATCAACTGTCACTGGTGGAGATCGGAAGGACTGTGAGGCTCTGATTAGAATTTTCAATCAGGGCTCCCACAATTCATCATGGGATGGAGAACAGGCCTGAGAAGTCAGGATTTCTTAGGAAGGGTCCTACTTTCATCCCTGGGGCTATGCTGAGGTCCACTTATATACAAATAAGGTTGTGAGCATCAATTGAGTTCAGGGTCTGTACATTGAGAAGCTTTAGTAATAGGATGGACGTATGCTGTGCAAGAGATGGGCAACTGTCTGCTTCTATCAGGAAATACAATATCCATGCAGTGTTTCCTGAGGTTTATGAATGCAAGCTCCTCAAGGCAAGGACGATTTCAATTTCTCTCTCTGATTAGCCTTCTTCTATATCCCTTGACATTCTTATTTTCATGAGCTCTTGAAAGATGGAGTACTAGAAATGAAGTCAGGAAGACCTGAATTCAAATCCTCCCTCTAACATTCACTAGTTGAATTAAGTTACTTACCTATTCTAAGCATGTAAAATGGCAATAAATAGAGCACCTACAAGAGAGATTCTTAACTTTTTACATTTCATGGACCCCTTTGGCAATCTAGTAAAGCCTATGGACCCATTTCAGAAGAACGCTTTTAAATATGCACTATAAAATACATAGAATTACAAAGGAAACCAATTGTATTGAAACAAACATGTAATTTTTCCCATCTGAGTTTATAGACCCCCTGATATTTATCCATGGGTGTATGACTGAGGTTAAGAATCCCTGACCTACAAGGTGGGTTGTTGTAAGTAATCAAATGAGCATTGTCCAACAGAAAGAAGCCTAACTATGGAGTCAGAGGATCTGGGCCCAAATCCCAACTCTGACAATCACTACATCCATGAGCCAGGAGTAAGGCATTTCAGCTCCCTGAGGCTGAGTATTCTCCTCTGTGAAATGAATGGATTGGAATGTCTCACTTCTGAGGTTCCTTTCAGCGCAGGATCGAGATCCTATAAAATTATGGAAAGCATCCTACAGAGCTAAATGAGTATTGTCATTAGTATTTCTAGGGTCTACCATAGCACTTGCCACAAAGGAGGCATTTGGTAAACACTGATTCTGAACTGGATTCAGTCTCCAAAATTTAGGAAGGATGCCAATAACATAGTAAGGGTGGCTAGGTGATGCAGTGAGCAGAGCGCTGGGCCTGCAGTCACAAGGACCTGAGTTCAAATCCAGCCTCAGACACTTACTAGCTTTGTGCCCCTAGGCAAGTCATTTAACTTTGCCTCATCTGTAAAATGTACAGGAGAAGGAAATAGCAAACCACTCCAGTATTTTTGCCATGAAAACCCAAATGGGGTCATGAAGAGTCAGACATGACAGAAATGACTGAGCAACAGCAGCTAGTGAGCTGAAGAATGTGAGAAAAGGGCAGCTGGAGTGGTGAAGGACCTTGAACTTGCGCCACATGAGGAACTAGGAAATTTGGCCTGGAAAAAAGAAGATCATTTTTAGGTGGTAGTAGATACCTAACATGGGTTATGGGTTGGACTACATGATCTCTGGAGGTCTCTTCCAAATCTGTGATTTCATGATTCTGTTACTAGATAGGGGAGGGAAGAATGAGATAACTGTCTTCAAGTATCGGAAGGATTACAACATAGAAGAAAGATTTGACTTGTCTACATACAATGTTTGGCCCAAAGTAAAATGCTTACTAAATGCTTGTTAACTGACTAATTGTTTGGCCCCAGTGGGCAGAACCAGGAGCAGTGGTAGAAGAAGAAAAGAGACAAAGAGAATCTTGTTGGCAGGAAGACCTCCCTCACCTTTGGAACCATCCAGAAATATAGTGGGCTGCCTCAGGGGGCAGCTAAGGCTGGAGGACCACTTGCAAAGGTAATGGTAAAAGAGGGGATTTTGTTTATTTGTTTTTGTGTTTATTTCCCAAGTTTGGGTTGGACTTGATGAGCCACTGAGGTCCCTTTCAGCTCTGAGGTTCTATGAATCGTATCTTGGCCCCCGATCAAAGAGTAAGTTTCACAAGGACAAAGATCATGCTGTCCTGCCCGTCCCACCTGTCTTAGTACCTCACACTATGTTTTCCATACAGGTGTTGCTTAATATTTCAGGAAAGAATGTGAATGATCCTTTCCCATCAAGTGATGCACAATCATAGTATCACAGCTCAGGGGAATGAGAGATGCTAGGCTACATTCTAGTCCAATTTTGTATCTTTTTGCTTTTGCCTTTGTATCTCCAGGATGAAGTCTGGCACAAAGCAAGTGTTCAATAAATTGTAATTGATTCACATAAATATTAAAACATAATAGAATGCTAGGAGCTCTTAATAGTCATCTGGAGAAAGTTCCCCATATCAACAACAGCTCATTTATTTGTCCCTTTTATTCTGAGAAGGGGTACAAAGGCTTCACTAGATTCCACAGGAGTCCAAGACTCGCAAAAAAATTAAAAACCTTTTTAGAATGCTAAGTAACCTTGAGGGCAGGGGTGATCTTGTTTGCTTGTATTTGTATTTCCAGAAATTTACCCAATTTCAGCCCATAGCAAGGGCTTAATAAATGCTCGTTCATTGACCCATTCACTCACTTCATTCACTCCATTCATTCATTGTTAGGTTTGTTGTGGAGATCCAGGTAAATAGTTAATATAAAGTACTTTGTACCTGGAGCTAGAGACAATGTGATGTGGAGATGACCAGAAAGTGTACTGAGACAGGACAAGATAAGATGGAGAGCTCACCAAACAGAGCTTGGGGTCAAAGGGATGGGAACATAACATAAAAATTCCAATATTCCAATCGATTAATAGTCCTGCCTTTGCACCTAACTAGCTGTTGAATGAACTCTTCAAGAGGATTTTCTCTCTCAGTTCCTAGTTTAAGAGTTCATGTAACCCATTAGTAACTTTGAGATGCCCTGAGAGGTGGATAGGACAATAGCTTGGGATAGAGAAGATCTGGGATCTAGCTGCAGCTCTTCCATATGAGCTAACTATTGAGCCTTAGGCAAGTTATTCTTCTTCCTCCATGCCTGTTTCCTTTCTACCAACATGTGGGGTTTGTCCTAGGTGATCCCTTCCTAACTCCGATATTCTCATGTCCTGATTTCTTTTCGGCTCCAGCATTATATGTTTTATGAACTGATTTCCCCTCAACTCTCACATTCTATATTTTCTTCCCTGTCCTTCTGATTTCATTAATGCAGGAAGATCTCAAAGAGGAATATTGGCCTATCAATGCAAATCTGCAGTCATTCCCAAACTCCTGGTCTTCAAGAGTCTGGCTGGGACATTCTGAAGTGAACCGACTAGCCACTATGTGACCACATGTAGTACCTGAACTCAGGTCTTCCTGGCCATGAGGATGTCTCTCTATCCACTCAGCCAGATTGTAGACCATTTATGTTAAACTCAAATAGAAACATGGGTCACCAATCCCTAGTGGTACATTAGGATGAATACACCCAACATATTGACTTAGTTTTAAAATGCAATATTATCTGTGTTTTATTATGTTTTTATTTATTTTGTTACACATTCCCCAGTTATATTTTAATCTTTGGGAGCTGACACACAGCAAGCCCTGTGCTTGATACGTCTGTCTTAGTTTACTCTTGAGATCATTTTCAGGTTTCACAGGATAGTTTTCTAAGGTCATGTCTAGCTCTGACATTTTGTGTTCTAAGGTTCTCCCAGATATGATATTCTACATCTTATGTCCCAGCCATTTCCAAACCTTGCCTCCTGCCCTCTGGCAATAATATTCCATCTCTAGGTCCTCCGGGACTCCGGCTCTGGGTTTATGGGCACCACCAGAGTTTGGGGTTAGTGGTGTCCTCTTATCTTGCATGGACCAGGCTTCCACGTCATATCCATTTCCTAACTATGGCACCACCCACTACCCTCCTCCACCACAAAGCTCTGTTTTATTTTTTATATTCTCCCAATAGAATGTAAGCTCCTTGAGGGCAGGGATTCTCTTGCTTCCTTGTATCTATGTCCCCAGCCCTTAGCATGGTGCCTAGCACAGAGTAAGTATTTAATGCTTTTCATTAATCATTAATTAAAATTCTAAGTTCTAATATTTTATATTCCAAGGTGACATCTAACTCTAACAGTATATGCCAGGGCTCTTTCTAGTTCTCCATTTCTATGTGCTAACATTCTAATGTTTTATCATTAATCATTCATTAAGATTCTATATTCTAACATTTTAAATTCTAAGACCTGTCCTACTTCTAACCGTCTATATCCTAAGGTCACTTAAAATAACATCTCTAACAAGGTGCATTTTAAAATACTTTCTAGTTCCTATTTTCAGTATTCTAACTTCATAATATTATATGATCTCTTTCAATTTCAATGTTCTATATTCTTTGTTATAAGGTCTCTTATAATCTCTAGCATCTTATATCCATGTCTGCCTAGAACTGTTAGAGCCCCTTTAAAAGTGAACAAAGTCCTGAGAATATGGAGAGTCAAACTAAGGAATCATTCAGCTAAGTTGTGTTTCCAAAAGCCAGTACCATCCCAAAGCTTTGCCTTGGGCTGAATGCATGAAATTCAACCACTCTATGAAGGACCTAATGTGGGTGAGCCTGTGTCAATAACACTAACACAAGCCCTGAGTAATAACAAGATAGATAGCCCAGGATGACTAGGCATTTCATGTCCGATATGTATCATGTCTAATACACTTAAAGTCGTTTGTGGGGATAATTGATGGGCTTTTTATTCCTGGCTTCATTTGGAAACATGTAAAATGCCTCCAGGGACTCCAGTGAGTTAAAAACAATTACTAAAAATAAAATTACTTAATTAATGAGGATAATTGGACTCTGTGTTATGTCCAGTATCCATCCCCCAAAAATGGAAGAAAGAAACATCTTTCGAACCCTGCAATGTGAAAATTCATCTGGTATCAAAGAGTAAAAATCTTTATAGCTAGGACAAATGTAATTTACATTAAAGAGGAAATGCCCCAAGTCCTCCTATAGGTGACATGAACAGCAAACATTTATCTGTTAAAATATCAGATCCAGTGAATTCCACTTTCTCTTAGACTTAACTAGAAATGTCCCTCTTTTGGCTAAAGTTCCCACAAAGTAAATATTTCACAGCATGATAGCCCGAGAGGTAGATGGGACCTTAGGAATTCAAGCCCAAACCTTTCTTTGTACAGAAGATGGTGCCAAAGCTCAGAGAGGGAAAAGGTGTAAAAGTAATAGGTGGCAGAGCTAGAATTTAAACATCCAGTGCTTCCTTAATTTACACAATCATACACTCTCAGAGACAGAAGGGACCTCAGAGGTCATCTGGTCCAATGTATACTCAAACAGGAATCCTCTGGACACATGACTATCCCCTGGTAAAATTGCTGCAATTCTCCAGGAAAAAAACACACCTCTAGCCGCTCGTACCCAATGTCCATGACAACTCAAATTTGGAAAAGTGCTTTGAGGTTTACAAATCACCTTTCCAACAACCATCCTGAGAGAGGGATGGCTCTGCTATTAATTTGTCACATGGTGTTGAGACCCTCTAGGCTTGTGGGGGAAGGAGGAGGTGAGATGACATCAGGGTCCCTTCTAGCTCTGACCTTCTCCAGGTTCTCTTCTCCTTATTCCGTGACCTCAGGAAAAGTCACTTCACAGTTTTAGGGTGTCTGTTTCTTCATCAGCAAAAGAGAGATGCTTAAACTTAGTTTCATACATTTCACATACCTGCTGTTAGGATTGAATGAAGCAAGGTATTTGAAGGGCTTTCTAATGGGGATACTCAAACAAGATAGTGCATGGTGCAGTAGAGAGGGCTGGATTTGGAGACAGGAAGACCAGGCTTCAAATCCTGTTTTAGACACTTACTATCTTCATGTCTCTGGACCATTTGACTTCTTTGGGCCTCAGTTTCCTCATTTGTAAAATGAAGTGGGGATGCAACTCCCTTCCAGAATGAAATCTTGAATCCTATGATCACTGATTTGAGAGTTCCTGCTAAAGCTGAAGATTGCAATCAATCCATGCTTGACCATCCTGGGTACCTCTTGCCCAGATCCTACCACAAGTGACCCCCCCAAAAGTGACAGACATCTTTGTTACTTTTTCTTGACATTCAACGACTCCAGAGGAGCCCTTGAGTGGTCTGTCTGTCATCCCTCACCCTTCCCCATATGACCAGCCCATTTTTCAGGAGTGGTGGGGCTGTGTTATATTGATGGGAACTGTTGTTGTTACTGGCCTAGGCTCCCAAAGCTGATGTCAACACAGAACAATACATAGCAGGTAGTTCATAGTGATTGGGAAAAGTTTTGAGTACAGACCAAGGTATGATATGCATGTCTACCCGCAAAGGCCATGATCCAACTAGGTGCAGAAGGGCTCATCAACACGGTTGACCACAAGAGGACATCTCTTTTGGGCCACAATTAACTTATGAACTATCGATTAAGGAACAGGGAGGCATTGATGTGTATCCATGCAACGGGAATAAGTCCCTAAAACACATAGGACATGAGATCATCCACCATTTGTTTGATGACCTCCAGAAAGAGGCAACCTGGTGTAGTAAATATGGCACTGGACTTGGAATCTAGAAGACCTAGCTTCAAATCCCACCACAGCCACAATAGCTATGTAACCTTGGTCAAAAGGTTATGCCACTTCTCTCTGCCTGTCTTTACTATAAAATGAGGGGGATGGCCTCGATGGCTTCTAAGATCCCTTCTAGAGACCAACAGACATTGAGATCACCCATTTCTGAAGCATTGAAGTATAAAAATACACAATGGTTTCCATCTGACTGGCATGTACCAATCCTTCTCAAACCAATATGCCTCTAGCTCATCTTTATGAAGTTGCTCTGCCTTGGAGCCTGATATCAGGGTGCAGAACACAACAGAAAACAGGATACTTAGGCAAAGAGCTCATAGAATCGTGGCACTGCAGTGACCTCTGAAATCATCTTGCCCAATCAGTACCTAACCAAGAACCCCCCTCCCCAGACAATATAGCCTGTGCTTGAAACCCTTACTTCATGTCAGACTTAGCAGTACATCTTTACCCAATGGTGTTTTGTCTTGTTACACAAAGCTGAATGACCAAAGATCAATGGGAAATCCAGAAACTTCCCTGATCTTAACTGATATGTTTTTACTGACATCCCTGCCAATGAGTTAATCAGAATCCCAACAGTACTCTGTCTCCCAGAAAGACATCGAAACAGTTTGAATGTCAGAAAAGGCAGAGCCCTTAGAACATAAGAATAAGAGAGCCAGGAAGAACCTTGAAGTACAGGATGTGGGAGCTGGGTGAGGCTTTAGAATATAGCAGGTCAGGTTTGGAAGGACCTTAGAACAGAAAATGTCAGAGATGGGAAGGGCTTTAGAACAGCCTATCGGGGCTGGAAAAGATCTGAGATGATAAAATGTTACTTCTGGAAGGACCCTAAGAACACAGAATATTAGAGAAGGCAGGAATCTTAAAATACTGAATGTGGGAGCTAGATGAGACCTTAAAACATTGAGAAATGTAAGGGACCCTAGCTTAGCAGGTCCTGACCCCAACACTTACTAGTTGGGTGACCTCACACAAGTCACTCAACTTATCTAAGTCTCAGTTCTTTTTTCTGCAAAATGTCAGCTCTAAGATTTTTTTCTACCTTGCTTACATAGGTTTGTTGAAAGGACATTGCTTGTGCTTACACATATTAATACACATACGAATATGGATGCTCCTCCCATCTAGGGAGGGAGACAGTGGAGTCCATGGTAGGTCTTGATCAAGAACAATCTACCAGCTCTACGAAACCAGGCCATCTGAAAAAGAGAAACGCCCGACTTGGCCAACATTTGCTTTCAGCTCAGCTGTTCTTAACACCAGCTGTTCCGAATGAGGAGAAAGGCACCAGTACTGACAACACAGAACCACCCCATTCTATATTCATCCCCACCAACTACAAATCTAATTTCAGGGAGAGAGGCGGGGAGGTGGGGGAGGCCTCAAATTGAATATCTCCTCCTATTTATAGCCAAAGGCATATTTCCTAAGAAAGTGCTTTGTAAGCCGATGATTCCTCTTTCCACCACTTTTTTCTCTTTCACAGTTTAGTTCCTGGGTCTGGTTTTTTTCCCCTAATACACACACACACACACACACACACGACTCAGTGGTTGACCACTGCTAAAGACATGGTGATGACTTGGTACGGTCAATAGAGTATTGGACTTGGCATTAGGAAGCCCTGGGTTCAATTTCCACCTTTAAGGATGAGTAATAATTCAGGGCAACCAGTCCTATGATGATGATGACTATAGGCGACATTCACACTCTTTCAGGTTTCCAAAGCACTTTACATTTGATCCTGCATTTAATGTAATTAATCAGGTATTATTAAATGCAAATTCTATGCCAGATTCCGGGGATATGAAGACAAAGTCTAGGTAATCCTTGCCCTCAAGAAAACATTCAGTTGCGAGGAACAGTGACTTCACAGAATAGTAAACAACAAAATAAAACTACCAAAAAAAATCAAATACAATATACAAAAATGCAATACAAAAAATAATTAAAATGTATTAAAAAACACAATACAATATATTACACAAAATAAATGCAAAACATTAGCAGGGAAGAGCAGCAACAAAAAACACCAGGTTTTTTGGTCTAATCACAGTATATGATATATACTTAATAATTTTTTTTCATTCATTTTTCATTATTTCACTCATTTAATTCCCATGACCCTGCTATGATACACTGAGGCCTGGATCTGTATAGATGGATGGATGAATGGATGGATAGATGAACAAAGTCTTTATTAAGCACTTACTATGTGCCAGATGGGGTCAGTTTAGTGGCACAGTATATAGAATGCTGAGCTTGAAGTCAGAAATACTCATCTTCCTGAATTCAAATCCAGCCTCAGACACTTTAGTAGCTGTGTGACCCTGGGCAAGTCATTTAATCCTGTTTGCTTCAGTTCCTCATTTGTAAAATGAGCTGGAGAAGGAAACTGCAAACCACTCTATTATCTTTGCCAAGGAAACTCTAAATGGGGTCCCAAAGAGTCAGACACACATGACAACATGTGCCGAGCACCAAGGATACATATAGAAAAATAAGATGGTCCTTGCTCTCAAGGCATAACTCCTTCCCATGGTGGAGACAACAGGTATTGAACAGATGTTCACAATCACTTCCAAAGGTGTTTATAATACATACATTTAGCCTTTGCCCATTCAGTCTCCTGGGTGGGAGCTTGAGGCCAAGAGTAACCTGGAGCATGGAGGTCTCTCAAGCAGCAGGAGTTGGGAGTGGCTCCCTTAGCCTAATGGCTATGACAGAAGGAGGGGATTTTTCTCGCACTAAGAACTATGGTACTCCCAATGCCCATAGCATCCTAAGATTCCCAGATCAATCAAAATAAGCACAGCGTCGTACCAGGGAATTCCTCATATCCATGAAATCACATATCCAGTCTCTGCCTCTAATCACCAAGATGCCAGCTGAAACTCTCTTGCCCTGTATCAATAAAAATATACTTTTCTATGGGCCCCTGTTGGATTCATGATTCTGATTGCCTTAAGTACCATCCCTTTGTCAATTGGTGCTCCACAGCTGAGATCCTAAAGCACAAATCTAACTATATCTCTCACTTAAAAAACAAAAACAAAAACAAAAACAAAAAACAAAACAAAACAAAACAAAAATCTCCAGTGGCTCCTTATAGCCTCTGGGATCACATACAAAACTTCTTGTTTGGCATTGTCCTTCACAACAACCTAGTTGTTCCAGCCTCCTTTTCCAACCTTATTATACATTATTGGTCTTGGTAAAAAACAAGTTTTAGAAGACCTTGGTTTGAATCCTGCCTTTGATGGGCTGGAGGAAATAGAGAAGCAGGTAATCAGGATGGTGCAGGTCTCTGAGACTATGTTATATGAAAATAACCTGAGGTATATTCATCTTAGAGAAGAAATAACTTAAGAAGGGCACAATAGTCATGTCAAATAGTTGAAGGGAAAAGTAAATAGACTTGATCTGCTTGGTCCCACAGAGCAGACCTGGGCACAATGGACAGAAGCTGAGAAGAGATAGCATTAAGCTTTGGATAAGTAAAACAAAACTTCCTAATAGTCAGAGTTCTCCAAAAGTGAAATAGGCTGCCTGGGGAGATAGTGCCCTGCCCCCAATCCCACTGGACATTTATAGGACCGTGGATTTAAAGCTAAAGAAAACTCTTAGTGCTACTGAGTCCAATCTCATTTTACAGATGAAGAAACTGAGTCACATGGAGGTTAAATGACTAATTTAGGTCACAAAGCTAGTAAGTTTCTAAGGACAGGCTTTGAATTTTAGTCTTCCTGACTCAAATCCCTGAGGTTCTTGTTTGGGTACATTCCAGAAGATGTGTTTGATTAGGTATGGAATGGACTACATTCCCTTCTAACTCTGAGATTCTTTGACTCCTCTGAAGCATGGGTATATTGGACCCAATGAAAACATCATGGGCCTAGGGTCAAAAGTTATTTGTAGCCCCATCTTCTTCTAGGTGAAATACGTGCAAACCACGCTGGTGCTTCCTTCTCTCTGACAATCTACAAGAATCCTTCCCCCACACTCTGAGCTCCTGGCACCACCGGGTTTGCTTTAAAGACTTGATTTCCCTCCATAATTATGAGATTGCTCCCCAGCCTGGGGAATTCTAGCTCACAAACACATTACAAATGTGTTGCCTTCCATTTTTTCATTATTCTTAATTAGCTACTAAAATACAATCCACCTCCAGAATGTGGCGGCTAAAAGGGAATATTGGTGAAATGCGATTTTCATTTCACACATAACAGTCTATAAGCATCAACTCAGTTAAACACATCAATGTCGCTATCGTGAGAGCAGGTCCCCACAGCAGAACCTGGTATCTTGGATCAGAATCTATCTGGGAGAAACTGGACCCCAATTTTTATCTCTGCCCCTAAAAGGCCATAGGACCCTTAGTCTAATCACAGCAGCAATCTGAGTCTATCTGTGAAAAAAAAAAATAAAAGGAGGGCTTGCCTTGTTTCACCTCTAAGGTCCTTTCCAGTTCTGGCATTCCATGTGGTTGACAATTCCAGAGAAAAATGGTGACCCTATTTTAACTTGCACTGTGTGCAGAAGAAAATGAATAAAATGAAAAAACACCAGATTAGACACATTGGCCAAACATCTGAAATTCATTCATCTACCTTTGACAACTTCCCTATGAAGCTTAAGTCTCACAAGACCAATTGAACTCCAACTGTCTTGACTTCAAGAAAATAAGATCAGCAGCTTTGTCAGCATCAGAAATGCAAGACCTTACTCCACTTGTGTATAAAATACATGGCAGTAGACATACATGCATATATATGTATGTATAGCTATATCTAAATATACAATTCTGGTATTATAGATATGCACCTGTGTATAGGTAGGTGTGTGTAGGGAGGTTTGGCCATAATGTATACAGGACAGCCTTCAAGTCACAAATTTGGCTGGATTTAATTAAAGACAGTATGGTGCAATGGAAAGAGCATCATTTCTGGAATCCAAAGTTATGAGTTCAAATCTTGGCTCTGCCACTTGCTACCTTTATGACCCTGAGCAATCCAGTTCCCTTCTCTGGGCCTCAGTTCTCTCATTTGTAAGATGAGGAGGTTGGACTATTATGTCCCTTTCTGCTCTATGATCCCATGTCTGAGGCCATTAGCCGCTCTCAGCCTCACTTTCACTCATGTGTAAGAAGGAGATAGCAATGTCCTCAACAAAAACGAGATGATGCCTCATCAGGGAGGCCGTAGAGGGCACTCACACCAAGGCACAGGTGAGAGCTGAACTCCTTTGAGATTCCCTTCCAGCACAGGGGTGTTGGGGTCGCTGTGGGGCTCAGAGAATTTGTATAGGTAAATGCTGACATGCATTTGCACTCCTCTCTTCTGTGAGGTGAGATATATGCAAGCACCCCTGGCTCCTGGGGGATTTTGGTATCCTAAAGTTAGAGCTGCAAGAAACTAATACCTGTATAGTCCAACTCCTTTCATTTTTTAGAGAAAAAAAGTGAACACGTGCCCAAGTGTCCCACAGGTAGAAAGTGAAAGAGCTAAGATTTCAACTGAAGTCCTCTGACTACATAGTCAGTGCCCTGAGACTCAGTTTCCCCTTCTGTAAATGAGGAATGACAATACTTGCAATTACTCCCTCACAGCATTGTCATGAAGCTCATATCACATGTATTGCAGTACTTTTCCAACTTCAAAACACTATTTGAAGGTCAGTTATTATGTAGGAAGACAGTGTAGTGCGATGACATAGGCACTAGACATGCGCAGCTGGGTTCTATTCCCAGCTGTGCCCCTTTCTGCCTGTGTGATGTTAGGCCAGTTGCTTTCCCTCTCTGGGCATTAATTTCTGCCTCTATAAAATGAGGGAGTGGGTCTAGGTGATAACCGAATCCTTTCTAGCCCTAAAATATTTATGATTTGAATTGAAAAACCTTTTAAGGACATTGCAATCTTCCCAAACATTCTGTCCTGACCTAGAAATCCACTGTACCCTGTAAATGTTTTTATACATGCCTTTTAAAATTCATGCCACCATCAGGAAAAGTGACAGGCTAAGTTATATGTCTGAAATCGAAGGGAAAAAAAGTGCTTTCAAATTCTTTCAGATACCATTTAACTTTTTGGCCAGCTCCATTTAGGTGTAAATCTGGGGACCAGTTTTTCTGCAATGGGTAAAACACTAGGGCCATCACCCTAAGGAAGGTCCCAGAGCGGAAGGAAAGCTCTTCCAAACTGGTTTAAAAAGTAGCTTGGAAAAAAGGGACCTGCCAAATAAATTCTGCCTCCAGGCTCAATAAAATGTGCATCTGTGCACACCCACGAAAGTGTCCTCATGTGGGAGTGGCCATGTACACACAGCGCACACATTCTGTGGCTTGAAAACCACATTTAAGGCACTCGAAGCATCTACATTCCTGAAACTATAGCTCGTATGTCCCCTCCACTAAGTTTCAATAGTCAGTCAGTGTTCACAATTAGCTCAAAGTCAAGGCATTATAGGAGAGAAGTAGCAAAATCCTGTCTTTATTAAAGCTGGGAGGAACTCTCCCACATATATACATAGTATCAGAAGGAAGGTGGGCGCACACGGAGAGTGTACTGGTGAGGAGACAAATGTCAAGGACACATGTATTCTAGGTCAGTTGACTCCTCAGGCACCACAGGGCTCCAATATATTTTCTTTGTTGGGTTCAGGATCTCTACTAGATGAGGTGCTTCATTACAATACCAATTGAAAAAGAGAGGAGAGAGATCCCCTCCCATCACCCCACTGGACTGCAGAAGAAGAGTGAAAAAGGTGATGAGGAATACCCTCTCAAGAACTGGCCTCTTGTTTCATAGAAAACATTCTTCTCAATCACGAAGAATGAATCTCTTTCAACTCTAGAAATTACTGCGTGAAAAAGTATGACAGAGATAATTGCCTGAAATGGCTCCTCATGGAATATGTTTTGGCTGGGAATGAGGGTGGTTAAGAGGTGACTTCTTAGATCCCAACAGGGGAATGGCTGATATTTCAGTTAGCCAATGACCAGCAGCTTTGTAATTCAGAAAACTGACAGAGGAGCATCTTCATATCTCTTAAAGGTGTGACTGAGTGTGAACCTTTCTTTATCTTCCTTTATAAACTGTGAATGGAAGGGAGCCCTCAGGGGGCATCAGCCACTCAAGGTCTCACACCCTTTAAAAGCTGAGAAAGGCTATCCACAAAGAAGAAAGAACTATGGAGTTTGAATGCAGATCAAGCATACTATTTGCTATTTTTTTTCTTCTGTTGTGTTTTGTTTCCTCTTTCTGGTGGTTCCTCCTATTGGTTCTAATTCTTACCTACAACATCACTAATCTAAAAATATGTTTAATAGGAATGTATATGTAGAGCCTATATCAGATTGCACACCATCTTGGGGAAGGAGGGTGAGAAAAATTTAAAACTCAAAAGCTTATGGAAGTTATTGTTGATAATTCAAAATAAATTAATTTTTTAAAAAGCTGAGAAAGGAGTCACTCAGAAGGAACACAAACTTAACACCTCTTTGTCTTGGTTACCTGGGGGACTCAATTGATCAGGAGTCCCATGATCGACCCTCTCCTCATATATGTAACAGACTCTAGCTCACACTGGTTCAAGGGTCACTCATTTTCTCTACCAGGGCTCTCAATGCACCTGGTTCCAATTTTTCAAAACAAGGATTTGAAGGCAGGAGAAGTATAGGTTCATCTTCCATCTCTGACATGTATTGTGTAAGCCTGGCCAAATCATTTATTGTCTCTGAACCTCAGTTTCCTCACTTTTAAAATTGGGATAAAAAACACCTAGCTCATACAGCTGTTGTCAGACACCAGTGGGATAACAGATGTAAACTGATTTGATAAATTTAAAGCACTATGCCAATGCCAGTTACTGCTAGTGCTTTGAGAGCTTTTTGGTCCAGACTTGTGATGTATTGGTATCAGGAATTCCTCAAGAGGAAACATCCTCTACCAAGTTGGGTAACAACAACAATAATAATGATAATAATAAGTAAAGCTAACAATTATACAGTGCTTTGAAGTTTACAAAGTACTTTCCATATGTTAACTCATTTGATCTTCACAACAACTTTGTGCTATTATTATCCCCATTTTATAGATGCAGATACTGACACACAGAGAGACTGAGTTACTTGTCCATGGTCATGCAGCTACTAAGTTTCTGAGGCTGAAATTGAACTCAGGTCTTACATCTCCAAGTCCTTAACTCTATCCTCTATGCCACCTATATTTTCCTATGTTGAACCCAAAGACCCTAAAGACCTAGAGAAGGTAGTGGGACTTGGTCAAGGTAACACAAGTCCATTGGGAAGACTACCAAAATCTCCTGTGTCAAAACCGTGTGTCTTTCTACTGCATGATGATTTTTTTCCCCCATTTAACTTCATAGGTTTAGAGTTTAAGAGAAACTAATTCCATCTGGTCCAACTTCCTCCTTTTAAAGAGCAGAAAACTCAAATTCGTGGAGGATAAATGACCTGTCCAAGGTTATACAGGTGGTAAACATCAGGGTGACATTCAAACCCACTAGGTCCTCTGATCCCATTGAGATGGAAGTCAAACGCAGACTTCCTAGATCATATTATAATCAAGTAATTACTGATTTTCTCCCGTGTGCAATGTACAAATGTCTCAAGGAAGCTAATTCAGTACAAGGAGATATAGTCCAGAAGAGACCAGCCAGGGTCCACCTATAGAGAGAAGCCCAGATCAAACCAGCAGAATATCATACGTAAAGAAGCATCTTATCAATGTGCCCTGCTGAGTCGGATGTCTTCATAGGCATCTGGATTTGGGAGTGAGCCCTATTGTTACTGTTACTCATGTTACTGTCAGCAGCTCACTTTGTTCCAAATTTAGACAATGCAAAGTTTCTTTGTTGGAATCATAAAACATTAGATCTGAAAAGGAGCTTAGAATATAAAGGATGAGAGCTGAAAGCATCATTACAACATGTAAGGTTATGACAGGAAGAAACTTTTAAATGTAGAATATTAGAGCAAAAAATGTTGGAGCTAGAAGGGATGTGGTAAGAGAAATCAACTTGGAATTAATGGGCCTGGGTCCAAATGTTATAGCAGAAAGAGATATTAGAACACTGGGAAGGGACCTTGAGGTCTTGTGTTATAGTCCCCTCATTTTACAAGTCAAGTGGCTGCCCAAGCTCTCAGACCAACTTCTTGACAAGGACAGGAGCTTCAGATTGCAATCACAGGTCAGCATCCATTTCACCACACTAAGGTACTGTGCCATCTTTGTTTCTAAAAGTCATCAGTCCTTACTAAAATGTAAGAAACTAATGCTGGAAATCCAGCAATGTTTATGAGTGCTCATATAAAGTCCCAGAAATTCTGAGCTCAGATGGGTTCTCAGGGATAGACCAGAGATCCTCTACTCTTAGGATTATGGAGGCAGATGGTAACTACAGTGGATGGTGCTTCAGATCTGGAGTCAGAAAGATCTGAGTTCAAATCTTGCCTGAGACACTTACTAGCTGTGTGACTCTGAAAAGTCACTTCACCTGGGTTTACTTCAGTTTTCTCATGTGTAAAATGGGGACAATAATAACACCTACTTCCTAGGGTTGCTGTGAGGATCAATTGAATAATTACTATAAAACACTTAGCACAGTGCCTGGCACATAGTAAGAGCTATGAAATGTTAATTACTTATTGTTTTTGTTGTTGTTGTTATTATTACATAAGGAAGTCAGCCATCACCTTGCCTAATCATCTCATTTTTCAAGTGAGAAAACTGAGCTCCACAAATGAATGGGTTTATGTAGGGTGCAAAAGCAGTGTTGCTACAGTTGAAAGAACTTGGTATCTAGAGCTAGAGAACCCAGGTTTGAATTTCAGTTTGTAACTTCTTACCTCTGAGAAGCCTGGCCTCAAACATATCTCCCAGCTCTAATCTGGGATTCCATGATCACATATAGCTAGTAAGTGGCCAGGCCATGATCTGAACCTAGACCCTCCACCTCCAAAGTCATGTGCTTTCCATGACACCATCCTGCCTCTCCAATGGCCTTTCTCATTTTAAAGGAGGAAACTGAGGTTCAGAGAGAAGTGATTAGTCCAGGGTCACAAATCAAAGCAGACACGCTAATAAGATTTTTCACCTCCAGCTGTTGGCTCCTTTGCACTTTTCTTAATTTCCTGCCGTGGAGGCTGGTGAAGAAGAGAAATTGAAAGGAGAATCAACCCCAACCTGAAGAGGAACATAGGAAAGCATCCTGGCACAGTGGAAGGCATGCTAGAATTTGGATCAAAAGATTTAATTTCAAATTCCAGCTCAGCCACTTACTCTTTGTGACCTTGGGCAGGTGTTTGTTACTTGGCTTCTCTTCTGTAAAATGAGGGCGTGGGACTAAATTACCTTAAAGGGCTCATCCAACTCAAATGTCTATGATCCTAAGTCTTTTCATGAGTTTCTATATTTACTATTTCTTATAACCCTGGCAAGGGTCCTCTGAGATCCCTCCCACCTCAAAATCGGTGATTCTATGATTACTTCCAAGTCCACCAGCATTTGTTAAGCCCGTATTCTGTGCTAGGCACTGTCCTAAGGTATGGGACACAAAGAAAGGCAAAAATGCAGTCCCTGCTCTCAGGGAGTTTGCATTCCGATGAGAGAGACAACATGTGAGCCAGTCAGTAGGTACAAGATAGATGAAGAGTAAATGAAAGTACATGATGAGTGCTCACCCATCTTTCACTTCCAGCCAAGAGCCACAAGGGAAAATCAGATAGATGGAGATATATGTGTGCATGTGTATATATATACGCACATATTATATATGTGTATATGCTATGTATATGCACATATATGTGTTATATGTTATATATGTATATATCACATATACATGTTATACATACATATATGTGTATATACTTTGATTTTACCTTTATATATATTTTATATTATATACACAACACACACACATATATGTATATATATATATATATATATATATATATATATATATATACATATATATTATACCTCGATTTTCAAGGAAATGCTAAGTATTTGCAAAGCATAAGGTACTTCCTGACCTTAGTGAGGATTCTGAGAAATTTACAAATGATAGCATTTTCTCCCTCAAGGTTCCACACCTGATTATTCATAAAGGGAGTGAAACAGAACCCTTTTAATAAAACTGAACACCAACCAAACACTAAAAAACACGTCCAGAGCATCACCTGTTTCCAGAGTCCCCTCTTTTTGTGGTGGGCATCCCTTTTTCAGGCAATCAAGGCTCAGATTATAATTCTGCCCCTGGGAACTGGAATATTTGGAAACACGGGAAGGTTCTGCTGGTGACAGAGGATCCGTCAGTGATGTTCATAATAGAAGCATCTAATAAGATCTGGTCTGACCTCCAGCTGACTTTTTCACTGCAAGTCCCATAAAAGGCTTTGTGCAAAACTAGTCTTCAAGGAAGCCCATCACGGTTCTTTATCTTGTCTGAAGCGCCCACCAAATGTCATTTTGCTTTCAAGAATGACTAGGTACACTCTGTGTGTGTACAGTAGATTATCTAGTAGTAATATGATACTGTCCTCAAAAACTATTTCTACTCACACAGATGACCTTTCCAACTAATATATACACTGCTTCGTGCTTCAGTTACAAGAAACGCACGACCTCTTTTCCCCCTGTGTTCCTACCTTAAAGAAATAAATCACCATGTTGACTGATTGAAATACTTAACTGCCAGTCAGATCACTCCATCCCTCCATACTTTCTGGTCAGCATGAGTGACCCTCCGTGATACTGAGCAGTGATTAAATTTTAACAACACATAGTCCCCCAGAGTGCTAAGCCAAGTGAGCAGTTATGAACAAATAACGGTTTGAGGTAGAGAGAAAGAAGCAGGTGGTTTGCTTCTGAGCATGTGGTGCATATGTGTGAGTACATCAATTGAATATATATGCATAAATGTATATATATGTATATGCATATGTATATATGTATGTACATATATGAATTCTGAATATATACATGTATGTGTGTATATATATATGTATATATATATATATATATATATATATATATATATCATATAAATGAGAGAGGTAGACAGACACAGAGATCATATATAAAAAGAGAGAGCAGTGACTGGAAAACTAGGCTCAGAACCGAAGAAGGCCTGGGTTCCAACCCCAACTAACACATTGTGGTTGTAAGACCTGGGCACGTCATTCAATCCCTTAGGGCTCTATGTAACTCTATGCTGATAAGTTACAGAGAAGGTACTGACCCACACTGGCAGAGGGACTGGGACACTCACATAAACTGAGTTCAAATCCTATCTCAGGCAAGTTACTTTACTTTACTTCTCCTTGTCTCAGGCAACTATTTAAAATTTATTGGTTAGGCACTGTTAGAAAGTTTCACACTGGGAGTTCCCCATGCCAATCAACTCCAAGGTCTAGGTCATAACCCTCTCTTCTCAAAAAAAGAGCAGTGTAATGGAGACAGTCCATGGCTCTGGAATAAAAGGACCTGGATTCAAATTCTACCTCGGCCATTTGCTATCTGGATAAGCTTGAGCCCTTTTGGGGCCTTAGTTTCTTCCTCTGTAAAATTAGGGGACTGGACCAGGTCACCTCTAGGGTCCCCTTCCAACTCTAAATCTATGACACTATATGACCCTAGGATCTAACCACATATGAGAGAAAGTGTGGTGTAAAAGAAGTAACCTTAACTGATACTGACATAGAACGTTGGGGCTTCCGCTGAGCTTTTAAGATGCTATCTCAGTCCAATTAATCAATCAATAAGACTTTAGTTAGTGCCTGCTATGGATAAGGCACTACTGTGCTAAGCACTGGGGAGATATGAGGTAGGAATTGAAGGTAGAATATGACCCCATTTTACATATGAGGAAACTAGGGCCCAAAGATGTAAAGGTACTTGTCTACAGACACACAGCTAATGAGTGTGTCCTTACTACTTATCTGCCTTTGACAAGTCACTTCATCCTTCTGAGCCTCAGTTTCCCCATTTATAAATGAGTAGATTAAACCAGATTAGATGATCCCTAAACTCCTATCTGGTTCTTAATGTGTGAGCCTACTGCTCCACCTTAGGCAAGTCATTACAACTCTCTCAGCTTGCAGGTTTTCACACCCATAAAATGGAGATAATTACCAGATCTGTGTTTAGAGAGGCCACATGGTCAATGGACAGAGAGTTGGCTTCAGAGTCAGGAAAGACTGGGCTCAAGTCTCGCCTCTGACATGCAGACTAGTTCTGTAAGCCTGGGCAAGTGACTTCACCTGTGAGTGTCTCCGGGCAATTGTCTATTGCAGAACAAACAGGTGCTTATGTGCCCTGGTATAGGGATTTTCCTCATTAAGAATCCCCTACATTAATGAATTTAGAAGTTCAGTCCTCTCCCCCAAAATGAACAACCTAACCCAGAATTGTAAGGATGAAATGGATCTGTAGCTGTTATTTCACATTATCAGGGAAGCCTCAGAGAGGACAGCTCCCAGTGAAGACCAACCTTCCCCCTGAGGATGAGAACAACAACAGCAAATGACAAGCACTGAGGCAAAAGCATTTCATATATGTGTGTGTGCATATATATATATATATATATATATATATATATATATATATATGTATGTATGTACACACACACACACACACACACACACACATATATATATATATATATATATATACTCATTTGATCTTGACAACAAGCCTGGGAGATAGTTGTTTTTATTATCCCCATTTCACAGAGAAGGACTTGCCCCGGGTCACCTATTCATTTAGTGATTTGCACTCAGTTTTAAATTCTATTGGCATTTATATGATAGGGAAAATATGATGGGTGCTACTGTCCATAGATGTGAGGAATGGGGTTTGTAAACTGTGAAACACTAGATAAGGAGGTGATATTGGCATTATTGAAAAGTGAAAAGGATTTAGGCTCCCAGTCTATCTGCCTTCCAAATTGCCCCTGCACCATTTTTATTAGATAAGATATACTGTTTCTGCATCTGAAAATGACTTCCTGAATCCATTAGCAGGAGTGGGAGAAAAGCACTCATCAGCCATGCACTGTGGCATGCACAGAATAAATCTGGGAGATTGGGTAACCCTCTACTAGCATCCCCTGGAACGCACTTCAAGAACATAATCGCTACTTTCCTATAAAATTCAAGTTCATCTTTTTTCATTACAAATTATATGTTGGAGGCCTGATTCTGAAATGTGTATCAGAAGGTACTTAAGGGATTATTAAAGAATGAAGAGAATTTTCCCAGCCTGATTTCAGGACTCTTTGGGAAGTAGCTCCCTCCCGAAGGAGAGAAAGAGAAATGTACATTTATTAAAAGATGAAAAAAAAAAGTTGACCATGACCCTGTAGAGAGCAAAAGCCTCCACAGGATTTCCAGGAAGGAGAGTGCATTGGAATGGCCT
This sequence comes from Phascolarctos cinereus, assembly GCF_003287225.1. NCBI lineage: Eukaryota > Metazoa > Chordata > Mammalia > Diprotodontia > Phascolarctidae > Phascolarctos > Phascolarctos cinereus. The sequence continues at coordinate 458,271,311 of NW_027555958.1, forward strand.
TTATCTAAATCTGTTCATGTTTACTAAGAGGGACAATTCGATCCTGATCATTACAGGGTAAAATAAATAAACGTGTCCATGATTATTTAAAGTTTATGAGTTACAAAGGGCTTAAATAAGACAGAATAACTGGAGGAAACAATGGATCATCTTGAGATTCTTACTCAAATCTCTCACAGTGTTTTGTTCTGGTGTTTCCTAAGGATTTATCCCACTCTATCTTGAAGGTCAGCTGTCTGAGTTTTAATGTCTAGCGGCACCATGATGGAGGGGAAAGGAAGGGAGACTTGATTTGGAAGGAGAGGGCCTGGGTTCATTGCTGGCTCCACCATTTATTACTTGGATGACTTTGGGCAAGTCACTGAATCTCTCTAGAATCTTTCTCATCTATAACATGAGGGGGTTAGATTAGATGGTCTCGGAGGTCACTTCCAACTCAAATCTACGATCCTGCTCCATGTTAAACTCCCTAAGGGTGGGGACTACATATATATGTGTGTGTGTATGTATGTGTATGCGTGTATGTATATGTATACATACTTACATTTATATATATTTGTACATAATTAATTATAGTTATCTGTGCTAGGTAATTATGCAGTTATATATATATATATATATATATATATAAAATATTATATATTATATAATGTTATACAGTTACATAACATTTGGAGATCCAGCACTTTGCCCAGTTCCTGGCACACAAGAGATGCTTAATTAATGTTTATTAGTTGATTTATTGATATATAGAGGCAGCTGGGTGGTATGGTGGATTGTGCATTGGGCTTAGAGTTGGGAAGAGCTGAGTGAAAATCTAGTGCTGGATGATTATGAGCTGTGTGATACCTGAAAGGTCACTTAACCTTAGTTTCCTCAGCTATAAAATGGGGATAATAATAACACGAACCTCCCCAGGGTTATTGTGAGGATGAAATGAGATGATGTTTGTAAACTGCTTAGCACACTGTCTGGCATGCAGTAGGTGCTATAGAAATGCTAACTGCTGTTATTATTATCATTGTTATTAGCAATGTTGTCTTCCTATTCTCAGCACCAAGCACAGAACCTTGCACAGTAGAAGCTGATTCCGGCTCATTAGAATGCAAGTTCTGTAACAATCAGAGCTATCCAAGAATAGAATGAAGCCTTTCTGAATTAATTTCCCAAAGTGGGGTGGTCTTAAAGGAGAAGCTAGATGACCATTTGTCAAGAATGCCATGGATGGAATTCGTGCTTAAGATGGCAGGGGTTAGAGCTGGATCATCTGGCCTGGCCCATCACTCCCATTTTTCAGGGAGGAAATTGAGGTCAAGAACATTTTCTATCCTGCAAGGTGGTATGCCTTGCCCAAAGTTACCTAGTTAGTAAATGGTGACAGACCTAAAACCCCAGGCTCTGGACTAACAGGCCAGGGTTTTAATGATTACCCTTGTTTGTTTTTCAGTCATATCTGACTCTTTGTGATGTCATTTGTGGTTTTCTTGGCAGAGATACTAGAGAGGTTTGCCATTTCCTTCTCCAGCTCATTTTACAGATGAGGAAACTGAGGCAACAGGGCAAACTGGCTAGCCCAGGGCCATAGAGCTAGTAAGTGTCTGAAGCCGAATTTGAACTCAGGAAGATGAGTCTTCCTGACTCCAGGCGCCACCTAGCCACCCTAGTGATGACATCAGGGTGTCTCTGCTCTCCAAAGTCTCGTCTTCCCCTGCTCAGCCCAATGCCTTCATGCACATACACCAGCATCTTGGAGGGGCAAGGCCCATGACACTTGGCTAGCCTATGGCCATGTTAAGGCAGATGTACAGCATATGTACATTTAATGTTGGCTTTCTTATTTTTAGCAGTGCATTGAGTGAGGCGGAGGAGTCACTGAACTGGAGTGAAGTTGGCTTTACTGCGCAGACTTGATAAGTTACTCTGAGGAAGGCTAAGAATACATGTTGAAAAGCCTTTATTTGGGAATCTCAGAAGTAGAATTGATGAGATTCTGCAGCAGACTCCAAGCAGTGCTGACCTCCGCTTGGTTCTTTCCCTTACTAGAACTGAGTTAGCATTTAGCAGCATTTGGAATCAGAGAACTTAGATTCAAATCTTGGTTCTGGCACTTTCTGGTACTTGGGCAAGTTACTTAATCTCTGGGCTACAATGAGATTCTATTTGTAAAGTTCTTGCAAATCTTAATGTGTGATATAGATGCTATGTTTGTCATCATCATCTTCATCATCATCAATGATTATTGCATTAGTTTCAACAGTCCCTGAAGTGCCTCGCATGACTAGATCTCTGAAACTCTCACAGTGGGACCAGAGGTTTCATAAGACCTGCATTTTATACCCAGCTCAGCAATGACTTCCTTCATGATCTTGGTAAATCTTGTAGCATCAGATTCAGAACTGGAAAAGCCAATCCCCTCAATTTACAGGTGAGGGAATTGAGGCCCTCAGGGAATTTCTCAAGGATAAACTGCCATTAATGGTCAGAACCAAGATTCAAACCCAATTCTTCCAAGAACCACATTCTTTTTTTTTTTTTGCGTTTTTGGTGAGGCAATCAAGATTAAGTAACTTTCCCAGGGTCACACGGCTAGTAAGTCTCATGTGTCTGAAGTCGATTTAAATTCAGGTCCTCCTGACTCCAAGGCCAGAGCTTATCCGCTGCACCACCTACCTGCCCCCAAGTACCACATTCTTTCTCCACCTCTCTGGAATACTATTTCCTCGTCTGCAAAATTGAATACAAGAGGTAGTATGGTACAATGGCTAGAGCCAGCCTTGGCATCAAGAAGACCTGAGTTCAAATCCTGTCTTTCACTCATACTAAGTTTCATCCTGGGGAAGTAATTTACCCTTTAAGGATTCCAAGCAACCCTCTAAGATCATAAGTTGCAGACAAATTACCAAATCTTCCTTGGTGAGAGGATTTCCACTTTAAACTGATGAGAGTTTCTATTCTCTATTGATAGAGGGTGCCCCCTACATCAATCAAACCGCCAATTGTGCCTGTACTACATACTAATCACAGTACAGCAGGTGTTTGGACTGGGTGGTTCCCATGATTCTTTCCAGTTTTAATATTCATTGTGGAACTATTATAATATGTAATGATGAAAATTATAATACTAAAATGATGAAGATAATATTACTACTACTACTAATTGCTAACATTCATATAGCAGTTTAAAATTTGCAAAACACTTTACGGATATATTTTAATTTATTCTCACAACAATCCTGGGAGATGTGTTTTTCTTAACTCTTTTTACAGATGTGGAAACTGAGGCAGACAGAGGTTAAGTGACTTGCCCAGGGTCACATAGCTAGTAAGTGTCTGAGAGCAGATCTGAACTCAAAGTCTTCCTGCCTCCACCTCTACCACTCTTTACTTCACCATCTAGCTGCTTTGGGAACAGTGCTGGATTGGGAGTCATAGGGACTGGCAAATCACCTGAACTCTCTGAGTCCCAGGTTTTGCCTCTGTAAAGGAAAGGGGTTATTAGCTAAAGCACCCCACTGAGTCCCTTTCTACACGATCCTCTAAGTCTGGGAACTTAGCCTTTAATTGTGAGATCCAACATGGATCATAAATCAATTGGATTGATTGGTGATGTCACCCTCCAATGACGCAGATCACAAGCCATCCATGCCTGTCCATCCTACTCTACTCCTATCTATGTCATCTCATCAATCCTCCAGGTTGGTGAGGAGGAGGGGCAGCCACTATGTTACCGGCTTTTCCCTACATCCCCTGTCATAACAAGAATGCCAGTGGTCCCCCAGGGGGCCAGCCTTGCATGGTACATTCCTTCCTCTTGCTATGTGACTGGCTCATCCGTTTGTCCCTCCAGTCACATTTCCCTGCTGACTGTTTGGAGCTTGAAAGGACCTTATAAGCTATCTAGTCTGACCTTTCATTTAACAGAGGAGGAAACTGAGTCTTGGAGAGGAAAAATAACCTGCAAAAGGTCACACCTCCAGTACATAGCAGAACCAGGATTCAAACCCAGGTCCTCTGGACTTCACAATAGAGTGTTCTATCTCCCTAGTTTTCATCTTTCAGTCGTGGAACACTTTCCAAAGGACAGAAAGAAAGGCACCTTCCTGACAGCTCAGACAGAAGTTGGCCCAGAACATTATTCAATGAGTATTTGATGAATATCCAATGAGTATTCAACTGAGTATTTCGATGGGTCAAGAATGTTTGCCTTAAGCAGTTGTCTGACACACTTTTACAGGCTTTTAGCAAACACATAATGAAACAACAACAACAACAACAGTAAGTAACACTTACAGGGATAGGGAGGAGACCTGTGATTTCATTGTTACAGGGAACTTCCCTCTGCCAAATCAGGTGGGCACCATCTGTGAGGCAATAGCTTTAGAGAGTTGACTAAGGCCAGTAAGAGGTTAAGGGACTTGCCCAAGTTCATACATCCAAAAGGCTAGACTTGAACTCAGGTTTTCCCGGCTTCAAGTATGACTCTCTAATGACTACATCACTCTGATTCTCGACTAACCTTTATAAAGAGCTGCAAGGTTTGCAAAGCATTTCGCAGGGATTGCTCTAAGACAAGCCTGTGAGGTAGGTGTTATCATTAGCCCCATTTTACAGAGGAGGAAACTGAGGGAGGTTCGGTTACCTACTTGCACAGGATCACACATCTAGTTGATGTCAGGCAGGATTTGAGCTCAGACTTTGCTAATTTCAGGTCCATAGGCTCTATCTACTGTGGCACCTAATTGTCTCATTCATTAATTTACTCTAGGAAAAGCCCGGGGCTGTATATAATGAGGGGTTCAAAAATAAATAAGACATAATTACTACCCTCAAGGAACATAAAATCTAATAGAGTATTATGTTGGAGGAGAGGGGGAGTGAAGCTTGTAATTTCTTCACAACTAGCAAAGGACCCGGTAACCCATCGCTCCACAGGTCATCTCCTTTCCTGGTCAACTGAGTCCTGGATGCCCAAATGGACCAGTTTTAGTCCTTAATTCATTCAAAAAAGCCCCGATGAAGCACTCATTATGTGAAAGGCCTTGGTGCTAGGGGATGTAAAGGAACAGAAGACATCCTTGCCTTCCAGGGGCTCATAGTCTAGTCGAGACAATAAGACAAAGATATAGACAATTGCTAGTATTTAAACAGATTAAATTTGGCAAAGCGTTTCACATGCTATTTCATCTGAACTTTACAACAACCCTCTGCAGAAGGTGCTATTATTATACCCATTTTACAGATGAGGAAACTGAAGTTGAGCGGTGCAGTGATTTTCTATGATCACACATCTGGGAAGTATCTGAGGCTCCACTTGAACTCGAGAGTTCTTGTCTCTAAGCCTGGTGTCCCATCTACCACATCATTACCCTAAAAATACCGAATATAGGCAGGGTCACTCTGTTCCACAGAAATGGGGCAGAGCTAAAAGTAGATGTGGAGATTGGATAGGCCAGTTCTCTCACACTATGGAGGAAGATGAGGTCTGGTACAGGACCAAGTTCATTTCACTCATAACTGGTAGAATAAGGACTTGGATCTAGAAACTACCACCAAGTATTCCAAGTATGGGAATACCACATATCTTGGGAGACCTGCATTTGAATTCTAGTTCTGCCATTCATTCACTTACCCTCTCTGACCCATAGCTTCATTATCTGTGACAGGGAGATAATTAGACTCACTCTACCTATGTCAAAGGGTTGCTCTGAGAAAAGCAAATTACAAACCTTCATGTCCTAAGAAATGAGAAAGGCTGTTTTTCTCATCACCCTATACTTCCTCTCAGAATTTAGAAGCAATTTGTTTCTCTGTTTATTCATTCATTCATTAAAGAATTTAGTTATTGAAAAAATAAAAATTCTATCAGGAACTCAAGGGAAAGAAAGGCCATTTGTTGGTAGAGTCAGGAGGGATGCCAAGGAAAATGTCATATGGGTCATGTCATTGAAATTGGGTCCTGAAATTACTGCAAGAGTCTGAGAATGAGTAAAAAATAAAATTAAAATCATTTTTGTCCCTAATTCTGAGAACCCAGAATCACTGAAGTTCAATGTTTGGAAAGGACCTCTGAAATCTAACCACCTAGCCATCCACCAAGACACCAGGGCCTTGTCATTACTAGGCTTTTGCCATCCAGCCTGCCTTCCCACCTTTTATTCTTGCTCAACAATTAAATCAATATTCACACTAATTATGGAAAAGTGTGACACCCGATGCCCTAGCAATCAGCAAATTTACAAGTATTTATTAAACATCTACTATGTTCCAGGTATTCTGCTAGGAGATAAAGACAAAAATGAAATACTTCTTGCCCTCAAGAAGCTTACATTCTGTCAGGGAGATTACATGTACTTCTATCAATCAGTTGTTTCAATCTGTCAAGTTACCCACAAACTCTTATCAAACACAAGGCTACCATATTCTGACTCCAGAATGCTCTCCCTCCTCAATTCTGCTTCCTGCAAGTCCCAGCTGTATTACCATCTCAGGCAAAGTTTCTCCTACTTCCCTTTAATTCTAAGTGTCTTCTGTCTGTTGATTATTTTTAATTTATTCAGGTTGTCTTTTGTTTCTACATAATTATCTGCATGTTGTCTCCTGTATTTGTCCCGCTTGAGAGCAGGGGCTGTCTTGCCTCTCCTTAAATCCCTGGCATTTAGACCATAGTGGATGATAATAAACACTTATTCCCCAAGTCCTCCCCGCCAAAAAAATCTCCCCACACCACGGAAACACTCCTTTATAACATTTATTGAAGATAGTACAGCAAGTCAACATACTGGTGTTTATTTGTCTTTCAGAAAAAAACAAACAATTCTGGAGAAGCGGAGGCAAAGTTATACACACGCAGACACACACACAGACACGTAGTGGTAGAGACAAGAGTACAGTGTAGAAACTCTATTGATATATTGGGAGGGAGGGAGGGAGAGGGGATGGGAGGGGAGGGGAGGAGAAGGAGGAGGACAGAGGAAGGAAGGAAGGAAGGAAGGAAGGAAGGAAGGAAGGAAGGAAGGAAGGAAGGAAGGAAGGAAGGAAGGAAGGAAGGAAGGAAGGAAGGAAGGAAAGGAGAGGAAGGAAGAAGAAGAAGAAGAAAGAAGAAGAAGACAGACAGACAGACAGACAGACAGAAGAAAGAAAGAAAGAAAGAAAGAAAGAAAAAGAAGGAAAGAAAAGAAAGAAAGAAAAAGAAAGGAGAGAAGGAGAGAAGAAGGGAAGGAAGAAAAGACAGGAGGGAAGGAAGAGGGAAAGAAAGAAAATGTGTTTTTCTACTCCCAAAGGAATTCATCTGCCTGACAGGTTAATAACTTATAAAAAATTTCAATAAGAAGCTGTGTTTTTAATTTTTTTCTAGCTAAGCAGAAAACATCAGAAACATCTTTACATTGTTATCTTTCACAACACAATTGAGACCTGCCCAATTAGCTTCTTCCAATTCATACCTTCTAAGAAAAGAGATGAGATGGGCAATTGTCATTCAGAATCCACACAGACAGGCTGCAAACAACACTCATGGTTCCTCCCACATCTAGTTATATAATGCAATGAGTTTATTGAGCTTCTTCTCAGGACTGAACACTGTGCTAGGCACTGGAGACAGGGGACAGATGCAAACGTGAAAATGAAACAATACTTGACTCAAGGAGCTTACATTCTACAGGGTGTGGAGAGAGGAGAAAACAATTTGTGAATTGAGCATAGTGGCTGCCCATGCCTGGAATTCCTTATACCCAGGGAGGCTGAGGCTGGGGAATCACTTGAATTAGGGAGGTCTAAGCTGCACTGCTGTTGTGTTGTGTTGTTTCAGTCATGTCTGACTCTCCATGACCCCACTTGGGGTTTTCTTGGTAAAGATACTGGAGGGGTTTGCTATTTCCTTCTCCAGTTCATTTTACAGATGAGGAAACTGAGGCAAATAGGATTAAGTGATTTTCTCAGGGTCACACAGCTGGTAAATATCTAAGGCCAGATTTGAATTCAGTTCTTCCGGACTCCAGGTCTGGTACTATACCCACCATGCCACCTACTCTGCATTATGACTAATGCTCATCCATGTCCACACTGAGTTAGCACCAATATGGCAAGCCCCTAGGTGGAAGATGGGGTGGCCATGAGGCTGCCTTAAAAAGAATGACCTTGCCTGGCTTGGAACCAGACAAGGTTAAAACTTTCACGTTGATTAGTAAGGGAATCAGTCCTATGAGAGGCCACCACACTTTTAATCTCAATAAAATAGGGAGAGTCAGTCACCAAAACAAAAGATATTATCCTGACAATAATCTGAGGAGGGGGAGCCCTCCCAAACTAGGAGGGGGGAGCTGACTCTGTTTCTGAGCCAAACAGAGCTGTGTGACCCTGGACAAGTAACTTAACTTAGAAATAATTGCTCATCACAACAACCGGGAAAAGTGGGTGGGATTATTATCCTCACTGCATAGGTGAAGAAATGAAGGCTGAAATAGGTAAGCAATTAAGTCAGTATCTCATCTATTAAGTGTGAGACAGGAATTTAATTCTAGTCTTCCAGCCTCCAAGTCCTATGCTCTAGCCAGAGCACAATCTGTCTATCAGGAAGAAAAAAGGTTTCCTGTGGGATGCTGCCTCCTTGTAGGAAGTCACAGATCCTCAACTGAAGCGGTGGTTTTCTAGACAGAGAATATAGACTGTGCAGTGTTGGGATGGAGGTGGGGGCAATTTGGAGTGGGGGAGGGGGCCTGGGAGATGAAATGCTGAGAATAAAAGTCACTGACTTCTTAATCAGGAATATATAATACCCTTAGGCATTGCCACCTAAACTATATTGCTCTTAAAATATTTATGATGTTCTAAAGTCTCAGATTAAAACTTACCTCTTGCATGCCAAGCTGTGTGAATACCCTTCAGAATAATGCTCTGACCCATTTAAGTTTTCAAGAATGCTAGCTCTGCAACGGCCAATTCACTTGGAGCAGTGGATAGAGTGCCGAGCCTGGAGGCAGGAAGACCTAAGTTCAAATCCGGCCTCAGACACTTACTAGCTGTGTGACCCTGGGTAAGTTACTTAACCTTTATTTGCCTCAATTCCCTTATTTGTAAGTTGGGGATAATAATAGCACCTCCCTCCCTGGGATCCTGTGAGGATCAAAAGAGATAATATCTGTAAACTGCTTAGCACAATGCATTTCACATAGCAAGCACTATACAAATGCTAGTTACTATTACTGTTGTTGTTGTTGTTGTTATTATTATTATTATTATTATTATTATTATTATCTGACTCTAAGTCCAGCACTCTACTCACTAGGCTACCCTGTCTTTCCTAGGATGCCAGCCAGGGGTAGCACGATATAGTGAATAAGGTGTGAGACTCAAAGATATCCAGATGATCTGGTTATGAATCTCACCTCCAAAATGTATAAGCTGTGTGACCCAAACCATATCACTGAACTTTTCTGGGCCTCAGTTTCTTCATCTATAAACAGGAATAAAGCACTAGTCACACCCTCCTCCGAGGGTTGTGTATGTGTGCTCATGTGTGTGTATGCTCATGTCATGCATGTGCACATGTATGTATATGTGTGTGCTCTCCCACATATGTAACTGGATTTCTGATTTCAATGGTTTAGACACTTAATGGTGTAGAAACTAAGGGCTGCTTACGGTCCAAAAAAGTTGCCTGGGACTCGGTAAGGTTAAGTTACTTGCCCAGGGCCACATAGCTCAGTATGGGTCAGGGGCAGAATTTGAATGGAGGTCTTCCTCACTCCAGATCTAGCTCTTAGGTTTTCTCACAGGCCTCTTATGAAACTCAGATATATGGGAAATGCTTTATAAATATTAAAGGACCCTAATGCCCACATGATTATTCAGGACTTGTCTTATTAGCTAACAGTATAATTTAGTTCAATTTACTTCATACATATATTAAGTACCTGCTGTATACAAAGCCCTTTGAGCAGAATTAGGAAAGAAGAAAATTTCAAGAAATCCATAGCTCCTGCTCTCAGGGAGCTCAGAGGCTAGGGAAGGGAATTCAAAGAATGAGAATGATTTAGATTAAAAACCACAATACACAAGAAGTGTGTACTAAGGGAATACAAGGAGCACAGACAAAGTGACCTCTCCAGGCTTGTCTCTTACAAAATAAAAGCCCAAGTTCCTCTTATGAGTGGGCCTTAAAAGATGGGTAGGAATTCATCTATTAAGATGCAGGGGCTTCCAGTCTCAGGGAACAGTGGGAGAAAATGCAGGAAAGCTTGAAACCTAAGCAGGGACTGGCTGGCAGGAGAACAGAGGGAGTGGCTTTCAAACCAGCTGGAAGGGGAGGGAGATACCAAATTGTGGAGAACATAGATGGCTGATGAAGGACTTTGCATATTATTCAGTGAACAAGGGGGAGCCCTTGAAGAGCTCCAAGGGCAGAATTTGTACGTGAGGCAGATCAGCTCGCCATTGTTTTCATTCTCCTGACTGAGAGTCTGGGGAGACTCTTAACTTGGGTCCTACTGGCATTAATTCTCTGGAGTGTCAGCTGACTGACTGTGTCTGTATTCCTTAAAGCATGGAGCACAGTGCCTGGCACATAGTAGGTTCTTAATTGAATGCTTAGGCATTGATTTATGATTCACATATACAGAAGCGGTCCCTATGAAACAACTTCCCCTGTGATGATATTTCACCTGTCATATTTCTAGGTTATCAATCAACAGTATTAGGGACATGACTTCTGAATGCAGATCTAGAATGCCATAGAAATCACAGAATGTTTTAACAGGAAGAGAACTTAGAGAATATTAAAGCTGGAAAGGCCCTTGGAGACCACTGCCTCATCTTATAGCTATGGAAACTGAAGAGAAATGAGTAGTCCAAAATCATACGGGTTGTTAGAGTTAACATTTATATAGAACTTTAAGGTCTGCAAAGTGCTTTATAGATATTATCTCATTTGATCCTCACAGCACCACTTGGGGAAGATGCTATTATTATCTTCTTTTTACAGTTGAGGAAGCTGAATCTGAGAGATGTTTAGTGACTTGGCCAGGGTCGCACAGCTGAAACCACATTTGAACTCAGGTCTTCCTGAGTCTGAATCCAGCATTCTATCTAATGTACCACCTAGGCAACTTTCTGAATATCTCCAAATATCCAGTAAATATCTAGATTTGGATTTGAATTCAGGTTTTCCTGGCTCCAAGTCAAAGGTCTATCCATTGTACCACCTAGTTGCCAGATGGTCAGGTGGAAGAGAAGGGTCTAAGTCTCTGGTCTCAGCATTATTTCCCCCACAGATTGCTTCCTCAGATTTCTGTGTGGTGCCCAGGGTGGGGTGTGCTGGGGATGGTCTGAATGAACTTGGGGGGCTGCCATAAACTCTAGAGTTCTATGCTGTTATGACAATCATAGCAGAGGAATCTGATATCTTGGGTAAAGCCTTGGACTTGGATTTGGAAGACCTGCTCAGGTAGAAATCTTGTCTCTTACACTTAGTAGCTCTGTCACCTCGGGCAAGCCATTTAACCCTCTGCCAGCCTCACTTTCCCCATCTGTAAAATGGGAACGATAATCTCCCCTACCTCACAAGGTTGTTGGGAGACAACAGTTGGATCATAGACTACTTATGTAAAGTGCTTTGCAAACATCAAAGCTGCTCCAAATTTTGAGCTGAGGCCGTTCAACCTCTCACACTCAATAGCTACATGACTGTGAGAGAAACTTACTCTTTCTTCATCTGAATTTCCATATATACTCCCTACTTCACAGGGTCACCGTGCACCTTCACCTGCACACTCATATGAACACAAGAGACATTCTTTACTCATATATGATGCAGTGGTCATTACTATGCACAGCAATAGTGGGACAAGAAAGAGGAAGGGAACGAGCATTTATATAGCACCTACTATGTGCCCGTTAGCATTATTGTTGCTGTTCGTATCTCATTTGATCCTCACAACAACCCTAGGAAGTGAGAACTATTACTATCCCCATTTTACAGATGAGGAAACTGAGGCAGGAAGAGATTTAGGTGACTTGCCCAGGGTCACACAGCTGAAGCCAGATCTGAACTCAGGTCTTCCTGACTTTGGATCCAGCACTATCTACTGTACCACCTAGGCAACTTTTTGAACATAGATTTTGGAGGGGGATGCTGTGAGTGGTTTCTGTCCCCAGTACAGTGAGGGCAGCAAGCCAGGACTTTAATCTCAAGGTGTCAGCTCCCAGGTAAATTGTGAAACTAATACTTAAGAACTAATAATAAGAAAGTGGAGGTGGGTGGAAAGGCCATAAATTGTTCCTTAGAAAACTCCAGTCCAAACTCCACATATTGATCTTCACAGATTTCAGGGCCTCCCTGATTGGCAGGTGGGCTGAGCTCAGTGGCTTGTACAGAAGAGAAAAACGAGTCAAGGGATTCACTGGTCAATTCTTTCTTTAAAATCCTGCTGGTATCCAATCCAATCTAATCTGTATTTACTGTCTTCTAGGTGCTGGGCAGCAAGTGGGTTCTGACGATAAGAAGACTTTGAAAATCCCTACCCTCAAGCGCATTACATTCTGCAATAATTGACACTCCAATACCACTGGAAAATTTACAAGTAGCCATACATGTACATGAATAAACCTTTTTCTTTTCAATCTGGATTAAATGACCTCTGAGGCACCTCCCAGTTCTAAATCTGTAATCCCATGCCCCTGAATGACTTTATTTCCCTTTGCTTCAGTTTCCTCATCAATGAAGTACAAAAAATGGACTGATGGCCTCTGAAGGCTCAAGGCTCTAGATCTATGATCCTATGATCCTAAGACATATAACCTCTCTGGGCCTCAGTTTCCTTATCTGTAAAATGAGAGGGCAGGACCGAATGGCCTATGCAGTCCCCTCCTAACAACTCCAAGTCTTGGATCTTTTGCACTACATTTGCTGCCTCAGTTTCTCTTCTATCTGAAGTCCCCTAAGCTCTGTCTCTAATCTTCTCAGTTATACTATTTGCCTCAATTTCCTTTTCTATATACTGGGGGATAATAATAGGGCCTATCTCCCAGCATTCTTGTAAAGATCAAGTGAGATAATATTTGTAAAGTGCTTAGCATGTGCCTGGCAATACTACATGCTATAAAATGTAAGTTATTGTTGTTGTTGTTATCTCAGCAGTGATTTTCTGTCACGTACTGGATCCATTTAATGCTTCAGGATTTCCCCCTTGACATCTTTCTTCTCTTTGCCCCTTTGGTTCTGTCTCTTCATCTTCTGTCACATTCCCTCACTGTCCTTCTGACACCTGGATTCCATCTGCTTCCCATCCGTGATTCCCACTCTCTCTGTTGGCTTCAGTGAATGATCCCAGTTCTCCTCCTTCTCCTGTTCTGTAGATAAAGCTGGCCCTTCTGAAGGTCCTTCTGCTCAGGGCCTTGCCTTCTGCTTTGGCTAGCTTCTCCCCATTGTTTGCTTACCGTACTGATTCATCCCTACCTCCTTTCTCCTTTCCCCCCAAGCCCATCGACCTGAAATCTATCTTCTTGCTTTCCACTCTTCAGTTCCCTAGCCTCCCCACTCTTTTATTTTGCCCCTGCTTTCTCCTAAAACCCCAGGGGACACCGCCACATTCATCAGGGCAGATGTTTCATGCTCTGTCGTTTCTCTCTTTTCGTTTTCGACCTTTGAAGTGGGCTCAGCTGTGACTCCCATTCACAGTGACACGCTCCCGGCCAGTTGGCATCTACCGCCCTTTTCTACCACAAAGGTTACAGACAATTCTCTTTGCAGGGAGCATCACCAAAAACACTTTTCCAGACTGCATGTTTTGCTCCAATAATTTCTTAAGCCTCATCTATAGAAAGCCTGAATGTATGCCCCTGAATGAATTGGCCATAACCCTCCTCTGCCTTTATATGAAAAACAACTAGTTGGTAGGTAGTCCCCCTCTCCCCTTGTTATGGGTCTAGGTTTCACTCCAGCACACTGCATTGGCTACTTCCATCATGTCCCAGGACAGCAGAGATGAAAGGGCCACTTAGCAATCGCCGAAGCCAATCTTCTTGTATACAGTAAACAGAGGACCAGGAATTGACTGAGATCATATAGCTAGTTAATATTACATCTAGGACTCAAACCTACCAACTACTTTATGACTTCTCTCTACCACGGGTCTTGGTTTCCTTATCTGTAAAGTGAGCGGGCTGGAGATCCCTCTGAATTCTTCATCTATGATGGTATGATGCTAGGTCACTTAAGTCTCTGGGCCTCTGCGGTCCCTTCTGGTTCTAGACCTAGGAGCCTATAATGCGGAGTCAGTTTATACACCTTGGCCTCAGTTTCCCTCATCAGTGAAATGAGGGGCTTGTTCTAGATGGCTTTTGGGGTCCATTCCAGCTCTGGACTGATGGCCCTAATCGTTAATGAGATAAGCCAGCACCGTGACCTCTACTATTTTGCTAATATATCACAAAACACATGGGTTTTCTTTTCAATTTTTTTGTTCACTAGATATGGGAACTTGAGCAGATACCTCTCCCCCTCTGGGTAACAGCTTCCTCATTTGCAAAATGAGGAGGGCACAGCAGATAATCTCCAAGGCCCGGGTGACAGCATTTCAGAGATGAGCTCAGGCAAGCTATATTCTTCAACAATCGAAATATTCTCCAATCCTATCAATAATTTCCCCGGAAGTTCCATTTTACTTTAGTCTCTATTTTGTTGCATCTTTATAATATCCAGATTTGCATCATTTCATTTAAAACGACAGCATTAATCTTTCATGCAAATGATGTATCATTATGCAAAGCCAGTCTGAAGGCAAATGACAAAGTGCAGATACATCATTAATTGTGATGCATTTAAAAGCTGTTTAAAAGTTGAAAAGTAAAATACAGTGTTAGTACCAAGACTTACTCTGGTGGCAATATATCTGACACATTATCCCAAGCTTCCATAGTCTGCTCTTTTCAACATTGATTCGATTCAACAAATATTTATTGGGCAACTACTACATAAGAGCCACTTCACCATGTGCTTAAGGGGATTAAAAATAGGAGGCATACACGTTGCCTTCCTCCTAACCTAATACCTTTTTAAGTGGATCAAGAAGGCATAAAAATATTGAATGTCCCAAAAGCTACTGAAGTTTAAAACTACACTAAGACTTTCAGGACATGTTGTATATTGTTTTTTGAATAGTTTCTTTTAAAATTTTCTTTTAAAGAGTATTTTCTTTCTTTATTACTTCTTCTCTGCCAATGGGGAAAAAGGAAAAGAAAAACCTGCTAGGCCCCTTAAACGCCAATATTTACTGATGTTCAGAGTTTTGGTGGGAGGAATCTTGGTGACCAATTTAGAGAAGTTAAGTGCCAGTCATGACAAGTCAACAAGCATTTATTAATGCCTACTACGCACTGGGTACTGTGTTAAACACTGGAGGTACAGAGTAAGGGACAAGGCAATCTCTGCTCCCCCATTTCATAACACAAAAATAACCATATGCAAACAAGATAAATTGGAGCTAATCAACAGACAGAAGACATTAGCATTAAGGAGGATTGGGAAAGGCTTTTTGGTAGAAGGCAGTATTTGGGCTGATACTTACAGGAAGTCTGGGTAGCTAGGAGGGAGAGGCAAGAATTATGAAGCTCAACATGGCTCCTGTGATTCCTTTTTCTCTACGTGTTCTTCTCACCATATTGGCATGGGCCAGGTACTTCAAGCCCCACAATCCCCAGGACCACCAACATTAACTGTGGACCATAGATGGTTGCCATGGATGGTTGGGTAAGCCCAAGCCCTCCAGGAACAGTACTGCTTCCAAGGCCATAAGCCCTGCCTCCAGTCCAGCTGGAAACCCTATCCCCATAAGCCAGGAAAGAAATGCTTGTGGATATACAACCTGACAACTGCCTCTGTAGGTACTTCAGCCTCTCCTTGCAGACCAGAACTGATGGTTCTCACCATCAAGGTCCTTGGCACTGTCAAATTGCTCACTATTAGAAACATATAGTTTTGTCAATGGGAATGGCATAAAAGAAGAGTCATGACCATCTGCTTTGCTACACCCTGAGGATAATGGGAGCTTTCTATCTGACCTGCAGTTGAAACAAACATCCCCTATATGTTGTCTCCTTTTCCTGGCATATGAGCTCCTTGAGAACAGAGACTGCCTTCCTTTTTCTTCATTTGTTTCACTGGTGCTCCTCTTTTTCATCAGCACCATGAGCAAAAACATTTATTAAGTGGCTGCTATGTGTAATATGTCAGAGGTTCAGGCAACAAGGTGCTTTTGCTCATAGTAAGTTCCCACTCATACATTCCTCCCTCCTCAAACTTTCTCCTTCTATGACTCTCTTTGAGGGCTCCCAAGGCATATCTACATACACATTTCATATGTGTCAAGAGTACATATTGAATTCTATTTTGTGCTAAATCAGGGAAGAATTGTCAGAGAATTTCTAAAATATTGTCCTAAATGTACAACTTCTGTTGAGAATTCTGATCTACTTCTCTGACATAAGCTGATGGTCTTATTTAAAGATGTTTACTGCTTATAATACATAAAAGTCTGAATTTGCACAAATCGTGTATTTAACAGCCTGGGGTAGCAATAACAAAGGACTTCACAGAGAGAATATGGGAGGAAAAAGCACGAAGGAATGGTGGCAAATAGCCCAGGCTGGACGCCAGGACACCTGGGTTTCAGTCCCACCTACTACTATATTTTCGGGCAGGGCCCTTTCTCTCTCAAGGCCCCAGTTTCTTCATCTGTAAAATGAGGGTTTTGGCCGCGTGATTTTTAATGTCTCTTCCAGTTCTGATACTCTGAGTCTTAAGGTCCATTCTAGCCTGACAATCTACAACCTAAATCACTAATATTCCTGATTCTAAGGTCCCTCCTAGCTTTGACATTCCATGTTCTAAGGCCCCTCCCAGCTCTGATATTCCCTGTTCTAAGGCCCCTCCCAGCCCTGACATTCCCTGTTCTAAGACCCCAGTATTCTGTAGCCTAAGATTCCCTTCAGCTCTTCATCAGTTAAAACTACAGGACCCACAAGTAGGAGGCAACATCAGCAGCCATCTATTCCTATCCATATCCAGAAGAGAACCCCGTCTGGATCCATTTAGCTTTTGCCTGCAGAAAAAGAAGAGCCCACTCCCTGTCTGAAAGTGGAATGGGCGGCCTTAAGAAGAGGCAAGATGAGCTGATGTCAGAGATGTTCTACTGGTGCTTCCTTTTTGTTGTGCTTAGACCCGAGTCCCCCCCCCCCAGCTCTATGATGATGTGACTTCCTGCCGGCAGCCCCCATCGCCCATACTAAGCTCTTGTTGCTAGGAAGTTATTTTTTATGGCTCCCTCTCTCTCTGCAGCCTCTATCCATTGCTCCTTGTTCAGCCCTCAGGGGCTAAGTGAACAAGGCTATCCCTCTTCTGCCTGACAACTTGGGGAATACTTACACCTGTCACTTACGTCTTTTCTTCTCTAGGCTAAATATCTTAAATATTTTCAGTTTCTTCAACCAATTTTATACATAATTATTTTATTTATATGGACACTATGCAAACTGTCTCCTCCTATAGAATGGAAGCTCCTTGAGGGCAGGGGCTGTCTAGCTTTTGAATTTGTATTCTTGGTGGATATCACAGTGCCTGGCATTAAAATGACTCTTGATAAATCTGTGTTGATTAATCATGATTTCAAGGCTCTTTAGCATGGTGACTGCCCTCCTCTGGATGACCTCTGACCGATCCCTGTCTCACCCAAGATGTGGAATCTGCCTCTGAATTGAATGTTGCCTTCCAGATGTGCCATGACCAGTCAAACAATAGCATTAGCATCTCTTTATCCTAGATACTGTAGCTTTATTACTGCAGCTTCTGATTACATTCACTCTCTGGGCTCCAATATCACAGTATTGACTCTCATTGAATCTGTGATCTTCTAAAGCCCTTATATCATCTTTCACTGACAAAATGATGTATAGTTATGCCTCCCCCAACTAACACTTAATAAATTTATTTTTTAAACCTAAGACCTGGATTCAAGTCTCACCTCAGATATTTATTAGCTGAAAAATCCAGAAATATTGCACTTCCATGTTTATCAAATTTGAAATTTCTTTGTCAGATAATAATCTTTTTTTATCATTCCATTTTCCCCTAAACCTTATGACCCCAACCTTTTTCTTCATCTCTACCAATGCTTCCAATCTCTCCATCCCTTAATACTTTCCCAGATCATCACCCCAGTACTGGCAATACTCTCCTTCCTTGCCAGTCTCCAACCCTTGCTGAACTAGCTCAATCTACACCATCTTTGACTCTTGAGTGCCTTTGTCTTCTTATCCTATCTCCATTAAAACCTTGCCAAACTTCAATCCTCAATTCCTCCTACCATCTGCCCCCTTCACTCCTCTGTTTGTACTACTGAAGAGGGCTGGAGGAATTCAAGAAACTGGGCTAATTGGAACCAAGACAAATTTAAGTTTGGTTAGTCTCATCCAGGCCCTCACTGAAACAAGGCAATCCTTCACTAATCAATTTTCTATTGCATTCACCTCATCAGCTGTTCTAAACTCTGTTATCATTAACTTCACATTTCCTCCTATCCTCTCCCTCTCAGCTGAGGCTCTTGTCTCATATGCCACCAAAATTAGGGAAGCCATTTGCCAGGAGTTTCCTCTTGTTCCCTTCTCCTCACCTCACAACCTGCTGACACCATCCTTCTGTATTTCCTCCTCTTCTCTAGTCTCTGATAAATACATGGTTCTCCTCAGCAAGGCCAACCAGTCTAGAGCTACTTTGGATTCCATCTCCTCCTGTTGTCTTTAACAGAATGCTGTCACTATCACCTCTGCCTTTCTAATCATCCATCTCTCCTTATCTCCTGCCTCCTTCCCTGCTGCCAACAAACATGCCTGCATCCCCTCTCCCTTATCCAAAAAATTCTCACTTAATCCAATTATCCCTGCACTAAAAAGTTGTAGGCTCATAGTTTTCTTTTCTTCTCAGATAAATTCCTTGAAAAAAATGGCCCATACTCAGTACCTCCTTTCCCCCTTCCTCGTAAACTCCTTGTAATCTGTCAGTCTCATCATTTTTCTGAAACCGTGCTCTCCAAAGTTACTCACGACCTCTGCATTGCTACATCTACATGTCTTTCCCCAATCTTCATCTCTCCTTGACACTGTTGGTCACTTGGATATTCTCTCCTTTTTGGGTTTTCCTAATACTGTTCTTTCTCGAATGTCCTCCTTCACCTTTCTGAGTGTTCTTTGTGTGATCTTCATCCATGTCATCACCATTAATTACTGATGTCACCCAAGGATCTATCCTAGTTTATCTACATTTTTTTCTTTTGAACTACCTCCATTGGTGATCTCATCACTGCCCATGAGTTCAATGACAATCTCCATGCACATTAGTTCCCAGATCTATATATCCAGCCCAAGATTCTCTTCTGAGAGACCTGCATCACCTGTTAGACATTTTGAACTGGATTTCTCATAGTCATATCAAACTCAACATGTTCAAAGCAGTTCTGAGTTCTCATTATTTTTTCTCCAAAACCCTCTGCTCTTCTGTTAGTCAACAGACAGTCATTAAGCACCTACTATGTGCCAGGCATTGTACTGAGTTAGAGTGTAAGCTCCTTGAATGCAGACACTACATCAATATTCCTATTAATATCCCCAATGCTTAGCTTAGCACAGCTTTTGGGCACACAATAAGTGTTTAATGAATGCCTTTTCGTTCATTCATTTATTCATTCATGGTTATACATCTACTAAAAGTCAGAAACAGGATTTAAGACTCTACATACTATGTCTACTGTTTTTAAGGAAAGTAGGAAACAAGCATTTATCAAGTGTCAGCTATATGCTATACTATACTACATTAAGTGCTTTGCAAATATTATTTCATGTAATCCCCATAACAACCCTGGGATCTCCATCATTAGCCTTTAGGGGGCCTGTGAATCTCGATGAGAAAAACCGTTACATCTTTATTTCAATGTAATTGGTTTCTTTTGTATTCTTATTTATTGAAATTATTTGTTTATTGTACTTATTAAACTAAATTAATTTATTTGTTAAAATATTTTATCAATGATTTCTAAAAATTCTTGCCTTTAAAAGCATAATTCTGGGAATGTCTATTGGTTTCCCCAGACTGTTAAAGGGTATTGGACACTATACCATTCAAGGAAGGTTTTCTTACAGCTCTAACCTTTTACATCCTCCCTTCTCAATTTCTAGTATCCTATGTCCTATGAAAACACCGCTGTCCAAGCTTCACCCCATTCAGTGATTTACCCCATTCCATTTTCTTCTGCCACCTCAGAGTTCTTGACGAATCTACTTTTTCCCCAGCCGGACACAAAGCCACTGCCTCCTTTCCTTAGAATGCCAGCGACCAAATTTGCAAGGCTGAGTTCCAGAATTGTGACCATTTCCTGATTGAAGTACAGGGATCCTTTCTGGGTTTTGTTGGGCTCCCTGCAGGGTGCCCAATTATGTTTCAATTTCGGGCTGGCCTTTCACCGCTTTGAGTACTGACTTTGGGGTTGTCAGACCCTCATTCACTCCGATCTTGAAGTCCTACATCAAGGGCCATGTGCTTGACTCCTGGCTGGGCTTTTGCTTATAAACAGCTTTCTTTCTTTCAGTTTCAGATCACTCTTTGGCTTGAAAGGACTCTTCACAAAAGTCCCAGGCTACAGGGCCAGGGTGGGAAACCTTTCTCTAATGAGGGCCAATAACTAACTTACCAAGAGAATCAAAGAAGACAAGAAATATAATTTAGGGGGGCTTTATTTTTAAATTTTTTTGGGGGGAGGGCATTGAGGAAAGGGGGGACAGAGGTAGGCATCTTTAGCTTCCCAGGGTTTCACAGGTGTGCAGAAAGAAACCTGAATGAGAAAAGCTGCATCAAGAACATTCAGAAATAGCGAGGTAATTGTCATAGGAGGACAGGCCATCTGGTCTAAGCTCCTCTTTTAACAAATAAAGAAACTGAGGCCCAGGGATGTTATGTGACTCACCCCTGATCACAGATAGTCAGTGTCAGAGGTGGGATGTGAACCTAAGTCATCTGACCAAAGAGACAATGTTCTTTCTATTCTGTCTTGGTCAACCCACATCTGTAAAACAGTCTGTTTAAGGCCCCAGATTTCAGCAAGGAAACGGATAAACTGAAGACAGTACACAGGACGGCAACCAGGACAGTGAAGAGCCTTGAGTTTGTGTCATATGGAGATTTCTTGAAGGGGGGGGCCGTGTTTCAACTAGGGAAGAGAAGACTGGGGGTGGGGCAGAGGAAACAAGAGAGCTATGTTCAAGTATTTGAAGGTCTGGAATGTAGATGATATACAAATGAGCAATTAGATTTGGTCTCTTGGTCCCTAGACAACAGACTTAGGAGCAATGGTGAGGTGGGGTGTGGGTGGAAAGCTGAAAAGAGGCAACTTTCTGCTGAATGTCAGAATCAACATCCTACAGATTGGAGCTGTCTCGGGTATCCTCTTTAAACATGTAAGAGCAGAGAATGGATAACCATTTCTCAGGTATATTTCAGAGGGCTTGTTTTTCATGTAGGCTTGGATGGGATAGCTATGAAGGACCCAACCAACTCTGAAAGAAAGTCTATGGCCTCAGTCTTCTCTAAAATCGAGCTCACAGGCTATAAAGAACTCACATTTCTGTATACCTCTTAAAAATTTAAGAAGAATTTTGTTCACAATTGTACCATGAAGCAGGTTGTGAGTCTTCCCCTCTGCCCACCCTGTATCTACATACCCACAGTCCTCCAGGGTTCTCTTAAGACAACAGTCAGTTAAATATTTCAAATATCTGTGATTTCATCAGCATGCTTATTCCCTCCACCAACAACCTCTGCTTTGGGAGAATGTTGTGGCCAAAAAATGTGTCACCCTGGGGCCAACTTGAAGATGAGACTTTTTGAATAAGAGCTGAGACATTTTGTGATAGAAAAAAAATGAAATTAAAACAACAACAAAACAAACCTCATTAGATACTGAAAACTCGCTAGATACTCACTGACTAAAGGAAGGAAGAACAAATGTGATCTATGAATGCCATGACATCTTACTGCATGGTGATTCTGCAGCTCCCAATGCCTCCCCTTAAAAGAAATTAGCTTGAATTTACTTTGCAAATGTTTTGAATGGTCCTGGACATGTACATTCCCATCCTGTATCAACTTTAGGGCTCGGACTATTTCATTTTTGTCTCCGTATGCCCCGGACCTAGGCACAGTGTCTGGTACAAGGTAGGTGTTTAATAAACACCTACTGATTGAGGAATAACATAGATGGGGGATACAGAGAAATTTAAGAAGATTTCTATGAACTGATAAAGAGCAAAGAAGTAGAAGCCAGTGAAAAACCAATACAAGGGCCGACCTCCAAAGTATGAAGCAAGAAAAT
This sequence comes from Phascolarctos cinereus, assembly GCF_003287225.1. NCBI lineage: Eukaryota > Metazoa > Chordata > Mammalia > Diprotodontia > Phascolarctidae > Phascolarctos > Phascolarctos cinereus. The sequence continues at coordinate 458,293,717 of NW_027555958.1, forward strand.
GCTAAAAGACATCAGAAGTCAAACTCATGCAATGATCAATGGTGATTCTTGAGAGCTACCAATGAAGCTTCATTCTCTGGGCAAAGAAAGATGGCCTAGAAATTTCAAATGCTACATTTGCTGTCAGCCAGGCGTTAACATGATGCTTTGGGTCTGTTAAAGTTTTGTTTTTCTTTTGTTAGAAAAGAAAGTTCATGAGAATTACCAGGAAATAAGACTACTTTATTTTGATTTATTTTTTTTAATAACAATGATTTTTTAAAAATTATCAATAAGACTTTTTTTTTGGACTTTAACACCATGCCTCAGCTACAATCTCTACCTGAAACCTTCCTCTACTCCTAGGACCTCCTTCACCTGGAACATCCAAACTGTCCTGCAGCCTCTTTTCCCTGGAGCATCCTTTCATGACAACCCCCTTTTCCAATTGGTGAGCTCCTCCAGGGGCCTCAACTCAGCCAGTCAACCTTCATTCCACTCTTGGCTCTTCTTCTGACTTCAGCTCCAAGCTCCCATCTTGGATATCTTCACACACACACACACACACACACACACACACACACACACACACACACACACTTCCCACCTCTCTTTTTGTATTGACTTCCCCCATTAGAATGTTAGCTCCTTGATGGCAGAGACCATCTTTGGTTTTGCTGGCATTTAGATCCTCAGGACTTATTATGGTACTTGATACACATATAAAGTACTTAAAAAGCTGGTTGCTTGCCTTGCCTTGTCAAAGAAAGGAGGGAAGGAAGGAAGGAAAGAAGGAAGGAAGGAAGGAAGGAAGGAAGGAAGGAAGGAAGGAAGGAAGGAAGGAAGAAAGGAAGGAAGGAAGGAAGAAACAAAGGAAGAAAGAAAGAAAGAAAGAAAGAAAGAAAGAAAGAAAGAAAGAAAGAAAGAAAGAAAGAAAGAAAGAAAGAAAGAAAGAAAAATATGAGAAAGTGGACTATTTACATGTATTACAATTTTATTAAGAATTCATTGACTTACATGTAGTATCTACAAAAATGCATCCCAAGCCCAATTACCACCTGGAGGAAGGCATCTTTATGGAAAACTCCTACCAGTGGCCTTACCAGACCAGAATCTGGCAGGAAAGTGATCTTGGGCCTTCAGACTCCTACCCTAGATTCAGGGCTATGATTTATAGATATGCTCTGACATTAAACATTGACAACCAGAATGTGGTTGGGTAGTGGGGCAGCACTGGGGACAGTGTTGACATACTGAAGGGAAGCTCTATGTATTCTCTCTTCTGGTTTTGTTATTCTTCCCTATTAGGGCCAGAACAAAGCTTTCTACAAAAGCTGGTGATGCAGAGCACTTTGGGTCTTCTAGGAACATGGAGTTGGACATCTTAACTCCTTTTCCTCCAACTGCTCTCCAATTTTCTTACAATTTCCTTTCTTACACCTCCTCTACCCCCCACCACATTTACTACTTAATATATGCAGATTTATTGACTTTCCAGCACTAATATTCTATGTTCTAAGGTCCATTCCAGCTCTAACATTTGTTGTTTCTTTGATTCTCTCTCTCCCTCCCTCCTTCCCTCTCTCTCTCTCTCTCTCTCTCTCTCTCTCTCTCTCTCTCTCTCTCTCTCTCTCTCTCTCTCTCTCTCTCCCCCAAGAAATTAAGACACAAGGACATTAGCTGCCTTGGCCAAGTTCACACAACAAACAGAAGGAGGGCCAAGACTGGAAATCCCAGAGCTGTGTTCACTACATGCTATCCAATTGCTTTCTCAAAGATCAGTTAATAGCTCTTCACTTTCTTCCATCATAGGGAGGATGCTGACAAGACCTCAAGCTGTATCTTCTTTCCCCTCTCCCATTTCACCAGCGGAGCTGCTCATTCATATTCAAGATGGGGGGAAAAATGTATCAGCCCTAGTCATAATACAACTAATGGACTCAATTAACTGCAAGGTTCCTAAGTCCCAGTGAAGACCTGGTAAGCCTAAGACATCAGGGCTGCACCTGAATTGAAAATGATAATTGCTCTAAATAAAAAGCTCGGGTATATAATGGTGCTGCCTACTTTCTGAGCTCCTGTGGTACTAGCGGGATGAATGGCTGGCCATGCCTGGCAGTTGCTCAATTCAAATTGTGGATAGTTTCCACTGGATTATGAGATAAGAAAGCCTTTTGGAATTATCATAATTATCATTCAAATTTCTTTCAGACTTGTAATAGCCCTGGCAGTGTTTGATGGTTCCCAAAGACTCCTCTGCAGGAGAGCTCTCCTCCTGATATGAATTGCTGCGGGTTTGAAACACCATTGCTAAGTGTCTGCAAGAAATTCAACAGCCCGTTACTATTGTAGCATTTATATTTAGGGTTAAATGTTTACTGATAAATGCCTGCCACGGGCAGGTGGGGTGGTGGGGGTGTGGGGAACAGTGGGAAGGAAAGCCAGTTACTAGCTGCTTACTCTGGCAAACAGAAAGGCCTGGTTTCAAAAAGCATAGAATGTTGTCAAGAGAAATGATATAAGAGTAGAGAATGTTAGAACACAGAACACATAATGTCAGATCTGGGAGAGACCTCGGAACAGGGCTGGGGAACCTGCAGCCTCAAGGCCACATGTGGCCCTCTAGGTCCTCAAGTGTGGCCCTTTGACTGAATCCAAACTTCATGGAACAAATCCCCTTAATAAAAGGATTTGTTCTGTAAAACTTGGACTCAGTCAAATGGTCACATTTGAGGACCTAACGGGCCACACATGGCCTCGAGGCTGCAGGTTCCCCAGGCCTGCCTTGGAACATTCAAGGTTAGAGCATAGAGCCTAGACTGTTAGGATTGGAAAGGACTTAAGAATGTAAAATGTTACAATATGGAAGATATTCTGTAAAAACTAGGAGGGATCTTAGAATATAGAATTTTACAACTTAGAGGATAGGATGTGAAATGTTGGAAAGGTCCTTAGAATGTTGGAACACAGAACATACAATAGGAGAACTTGGAAGGGCTTTAGAATATGCAATGTTTGAACATAGAATATAGAATGTAAGGCTTATAAAAGACCTGAGAACGCAGGACGTTGCAATATGGAACATATATTAAAACTGAGAGAGACCTTAGAACATAGAACATTCAGTGCTATGGCTAGAAAGGTCTTCAGGATTTAGAACGCTAGAACACAGAGCACAGACTGTTAGGTCTGAGTAGGCTCTTGACACAAACAATGTTAGAATGTAGACTGTTGGGCTATTAGATATCCTTAATCCATTCTAACCAGAATGTTAGAACCCTGAATCTCAGGACTGATGGACCATCTTCTAGTGCCTTCCCTGCACCATGTTATGTAGGAGGAAACTGAGGCTGTAAGGTGAGAAGTGGCCAGTGCCCAAAGTTTCTCTTGGTAGAGTTGATGCTAGAACCTGGGTCACCTCATATAGTTCTCTCTCCATCACAGCTTTAGATCCATTTATCCAATTATTTTCATGCTACCTCCAATCCATTTATCAAACAAGAGAGATCCAGGCCAGAAGCAAGGATGAGAACTGACATGGAAAAAAAAAAAAGAAAGTTTTGTTTGTTTGCTTGCTTTAAAAAAATTAAAAAAAAAAACACCCAGCAAAACATTTCATATCTGAGGATTTTTACAACTCCCAAAACCAGAAAAATCAAAATTCAGAAGACATCATTTGCAACAAACTGTTTGTATTTAAAGGCGTTATCTGTGTCCCAAGGCCAAAGCTTGCAAATTGGACTTTCAACTTCTTTACATTAGCATCTCCCTCATAATTAATCATAGGTTTGTCAGTGACATGTTCACTTTGCAAATTGAAACATTTTTTAAAACTGCCACAATAATAAAATGGCCCAGATCCAGACCAAATTATCTGGTCTATTCCAACACATATCAGTTATTTTATATGCCAACAGAGATTATGCAGGCAACTAAAGATACCCAGTGGCTAGCACTCTGGCTTGGAATCAAGAAGACCTGAATTCAAATCCGGTCTCAGACTCTCACTGGCTATGTGACCCTGGGCAAGCCACTTAACCCTGTTCGCCTCAGTTTCCTTATTTATATAAAATGAGCTGAAGAAGGAAATGGCAAACCATTCTGTTATCTTTGCCAAGAAAACCCCAAATGGGGTCATGAAGAGTTGGACACAACTCAATAACAACAACAAAGAAATTATGATTCCTAACTTTTTGGTCTTTGGGGTTGGAATTCTGACTGGTTCATTTGGCTTTGGAACTGCCAGGAAGGACTGAGTAGAACAGTTCAGAACTTCTCCTTGGACCTCCCAGAATCCATTTCCTTACAAGAAACCTCTGGAAACAGCCTCTGTGGCTTTCTTCATGTTCTTTTACAATTGCAAACACCCTTTTTTCATATCCTTTAATAATAAGAGCCTAAAAATAAAAGAATTTCATCTGCTTGACTAGCTACATTCATAGAGTTAGCTTATTATTAGCAAATATTTAGTATTTACAAATCCCAGGACATCCACAAGGATTTTTCAAAGATACATGAACCATATTCCATCAGTTGACCTCACTAAAAACTATTAGAAATATTTTAGTAAGAGCAAAGAGCTTTTAAGTACCCAAAATGTTTTTAATTAATATTTTGTGTCATCTTTCTTATTTTTTGTTCTCTTTCATATGTTTGATAATGTATGTAACACACTAATAAAATTACATATATATATATATATATGTAAAATTCCTAAATAAATCTACATATGTATACCAGGTAGTGATGCTCAAAAACAATTTTACCAATATTCAGGCAGGCAACAAGTATTTATTAAGTGATTATTGTGTGGCAAACACTGTGCTAGTGGTGTATGATTTTTTTTTTAAAGTGGGAGATTAATTTGTTTGAAAACTTTCCATGCTCCCAAAGACATTCACCTGACTTTATCCCCCCTCACTCAGGGCAGTTATAACCCTCAGCCCCCAAGGAGATAGTGGGTTCCCCCTTGCTGAAATTTTTACTCATTGGTTGGGTAACTATTTAGAAGCTGTAAAGAGAATTCTTATTTAGGTTTGGCCTGGACAATGTGACTTCTAAGGTCCCCCTACAAGTCAGATTCTATGATTCTCCTCTTGTTCTGCTATTCAAATTTCAAGGAATGAGGAAATGAAACAACTGGGAGAGAAACTGTGGAGTAATACAGGAGACGCTGGGGTTAGATATCCTTGGGCAAGTCTCATAGCAGTCTTGACCAAAACAAGGGAAGCTCTAGGCTTTACTCCTTCCACCCATAAACAGACAAGAGCAGTGAGGTCTCCTCAGAGGTTTTCCATGGTCCTAGAATACAAAGATAAAATCAAGGCATTGTTGTTTGAATCCCATGCAAAGACCCAAAAGGATTGAATATAAGACACAGAAGCACGTGTGAGAAGACTGAAAGATGGCACCAGTCACCACTATAAATTGGAAAACTACTCTCTGACTCTTAGATTCATCTCAGAAATGCCCCCAGATGATGCTGGTGTTCTGAATTTCTGGAATAAAGTGATCAATCTAAATAATCAACATCAATAAGTCTCCTAAAAGATGTAACCTTATATAAACTGCCTTGATGTGCTATCATTAAACCACAAGGGAAAGTAAGAACCCCCAAGTTCCTGGACAGCATTTATTCTGTGCTTGGCTACTCAGAATCCATAGGGCAAAAAGTACAAGATGTATTGGGAGGGGAGCAAGCACATTTATCTCTATATGACTGGTTACCTGAATCTTTGACATAAAGCAGATCTTTCAGTCTTGCTTTGGCCCAAAGCAATAGCCCTATGATGACTGCAAGGGATCCCAGAACTTGATGGATATTTTGGGGAAGGAGGCTGAGGGTCTCCAATCATTCGTGCTCCTTTTGCCCATGCTACTATACCCCAATGGATTATAATTGACTCCCTCAATTCCACTGGAGTCTCTCTGGATCAGGATGAGGAGCAGGGAAGGACCACAGCCGAGAGATCTCTATTCAGGGAAAGACTAGAAGTTTTGAACCAATAATTTGGTAAAATCTCTCTGAAACCTACTAAAAAAACCATCATAAAGACACAAGATACCATAGTGAATAAAGTGCTGGTCATATAGTCAGGAGACCTGGGTTCAAATTCAGGTAGATATTGTTTCATTGCTCCCTGTCTCAGTTTCCCCATTTGTAAAATAGGGATAATAAATACATTTGCCACTTACTTCTAAATGTTATTGTAAGACTAGTACCTTATAGATCTTAAATGAATAAGGACAGTCAAGTCAATTCAACAAGCAATTATTAGGTATTGGATCTGTTATATCACCTATGGAGAGAACTCCAGGAGAGGAGACTCTCTTTATCATCAATTCAGATCAGTACTTTCTCTGCAACACATATTATAATATTATTCTTATAAAGTTGACTGGGGTACTGAAAGGAAAAGGGATTTTCCTAGGGGAGGGGTGAGGAACCTGTACCCTTAAGGCCACATGTGGCCTTCCAGGTCCTTGAGTGCAACCTTTTGACCGAGTCCAAATTTTACAGAACAAATCCTTTTATTAAGGTGATTTGTTCTATGAAGTTTGGAGTCAGTCAAAGAGCTGCACTTGAGGACCTAGAGGGCCACGTGTGGGCTCAAGGCTGCAGGTTCCCCACCCCTTTCCTAGGGTCACAAAGACAGTATGAAAGCTTAAACTTGGATCTTCCTCACTCTGTCTAGTTTATCTGCTTCATCATGCTGCCTCTCATAAGCCTTAAAGTACCATAGAAATGGTAGCTATTATCACCAAGAAAATCTTGTCTTAAACATTGCAGTGATCAACGGTACTTGGCGTATCATAAACACCCAACAAATGCTTACTCACTCTAGCTATCTATCCATCCATCCATCTCTCTCTCTCTCTCTCTCTCTCTCTCTCTCTCTCTCTCTCTCTCTCTCTCTCTCTCTCTCTCTCTCTCTCTCTCTCTCTCTCTCCCCAGCCAGGATACATTACCAAGTGAGTTAAACAAAACTACTTAATATGAAAGTTGGTCATTTCTTTCTCTCCCTTTTAAAAAGAGAGAGCAGCCACTAAATTGTCTCTGGTTAATAGCTACTCATCATATCTACCCATCGAGACTCCAGCAGCAGCACAGGCCTTAAATTGTCTCATCTAGCTGTGGCCATGTTTATTTGAGGCTCTTCTCCTTACAAGACTCCATCGCATTACCATTTAGAAATGATGTAGGAAAGACAGGCAATCATTGCCGATGCCGAGCCAGACATATTGCACAATTCATAGACTCGGCAATCATGAGATGGGATTTATTCAGTCTCAGACACTGACGTTGATGTGACCCAAACCTAATTTTCTAGAGGACAGCACAATTCCCATTGATTTTGAGTGGAGGAGGGGGAGTGATTTTAGCCATGTTGGTTTCCCATGCAGACTAGTTTTCTACACTCCAAGTGAAAATGACTATTAAAAAAAAATAACAGAGAGATCTCCAGAAAGCTCTTTTGTTTATGTATTTGTTTTAAAGACAGAAATGACCCAAGAGACAAAATGGCCCTGTTGTGATATTGCAGGATGGAGGAGAGCATAATCTTCTTGTAAAGAGTGGAATTGTCTGAAATGTATAAAGGGATTCCATTAGATGCATGAAATTATTTCCTTCTCCAGTCGACTGCAAAATTTTGGCATTTCATATACATTAAAAGGAAATCTTCCAGAGGAACGACTGAATCTACAGTCTCTGTGATGAATGTGTCTAAACAAGCTCAAAATAACAGCAAGCGCTTCCTTCCCTTTTCTGACACATCTTTTACTTTTGACCATGACGGTGCAATGTATACAATGTCAGAAAGTCGAGATCACTTTGCTTACACATTACATCATACAATACCATTTATAGTGATAGCTCGTTGGGAAGGTCACTTGGTGACACTGAATCAAAAATGTTTCATTACTTAGAACTTCTTATTTAAATATCTAATTACATCCAAGGCAACTCATGTCAAGGACCTATGACTTCCTCCATGAAGAAGCCTATTCTACTGAGGCTGATTGCTGCTCTAACTATAATTTATCATCATAGATCATAAGATCAGAGATTTTAGAGCTGGAAGGGGCCTTGGCAGTCACTTAATCAAATCCCTTCATTTTACAGATGAGGAAATTGGGGCACAAAAAGGTTAAATGATTTACCCACATTCACACAGGTAGAAAATAGTAGATTTGGAACTAAGCTGACTGAATCTAAATCCAGTGTTCTTTCCATTACACCGTACTTCCTAGGGCTCAAGACAGTAAGTGACCTGTCTGTGGTCACAGAGCAAGGGTCAAAATTGGGATCTGAACTCAGATCTTCATGACTCCATGGCATAGAGCAGGGGTGGGGAACCTGCAGTCTCGAGGCCACACATTGCCCTTCCTGAAGTGTGGCCCTGAAGTGTGGCCTAAGCTTCACAGTTCTTCACAAAATCCACAGTTTGGATTCAGTCAAAGGGCCACACTTCGGGACCTAGAGGGCCACATGTAGCCTCAAGGCCGCAGGTTTGGCATCCCTGATAGAGAGTACCCACCCAGCCACACTGCAACTGAAATGAAGAGAGATACTGGCAAGCAGGTATATATCCAAAGAAGGGGAATAGTGAACTGGGTAGCATTTGGGTGTTCCAGAAAGGATCAGAGGTTTCAGAACTGCAGTGGGGCATTCACAACCTAGAGTCTATTCATTTTCTTAATAAAAATGAATTTTGATAATGATTTCAATGTGGTTGGTTTTCTATGCATTTTATTTGATGCATTCAGACACATGAATCTGAGAAGAGATCCCCAGGACTCACCAGACTGACTACCCAAGTGGAGCCAGGGCCCAGGACACAAACAAAAGGTTGGGGCACCCCTCCACTATGTGTCCGCAAATGCCTGTTCTATTTGGTGGTTAAGGTTAAAATAAAAATCAATTTTAAAAAGACTTCAGGAGACATAACAATTATCTTCAAGTAGAGAAAAATCCATCCTAGATATCACATGGGAGGGAATTAGATTTGTTGTAGTTAGCACCAGAGGATAGAACTAGGAAAGAGGAGAGCTTGCACAAAGCCATATTTTGACATAATAAAAGAACAATAGAGTAATTATGAAAAGAGCAGTGCACTGGAGTTCAAAGACCTGGTTTTGAATCCTGGTGATATTATTTCCTACAAACATGGATCTTAGTGATGTTATATAACTATTAGTAAATTATATCAGTGATACAATTTCCTGTTGAGAGACTTTCTTAAAACCTCAGTTCTCTGACCTCCGAAATGAGAGGAGCAGCTTCAAGGCCTTCTAAGGACAGTTCTGGTTCCATATCCTGTGATCCTTCCAGCTCTCGAATCCATTATCCTATCTCTGCATTGCCTCCTAGGCATAGAGCTCTGTACCATGTACTAGAGGAGATTGCAACATAGGGAATAAAACGCAGTCCCTGGCCTCAGGGTGCTTTCTGTCCAGAGTGGGACATGATAGGTATATTTGAAGGATAGAAAATAGTGAGTGAATTCATCAACAAGGTTTTAATAAGAACCTTTTATGTTCCAGTGAGAGGCAGCATGATGGATTTTCACATAATTCATTTATGAAGCCCCTACTATGTGCTAGGGACTAGGGACTATGCTAAGAATCAGGTAAAGATCCATAGAGAAAATCTTCATGATATAGTAGACAGATTGTCAGAATTGGGAGTCAGGAAGATCTGGGTTCAAATCTTAAGTGAAATATTTCTTAGCTGTGTTATGTTGGAGAACTCATTGAACATTGCTTAGGTCTCAATTTCCCCATCTGTAAAATGCAGCTGATAATATTTATATCTCCTGTTTTGAGACAATGCATGTCAAACCCTTAAGAAACCTTAAAGTACCATATAAATGTTGGCCGTTATTGTCATATAGCGGAAAGAATACTAGACCTCCAGGTTTGAGAACCTCAGTGGATCTAAAAGAATCACAGCAACTGAGAGAAGGAACAGAGCTCACCAGCCATGTAATGCAAACTAGAACCAAAAGTAATCCCAATCATAACATCTTTAACAAGTATTCATCAAGCTCCTGCTTGGAAATCTCCAAAGACAGGCTAGCTCTTACCTCCCAAGGCTGCCCATTTTTGGACAGTTCTCATTGTTCAGAATCTCAATTCTGAATGGCACTGGTCCAAGTAACTTCATTTCTCTGAGCCTTGATATCCTCATCTGGAAAATGGGATTGTGATTCCTGTCCCACCCAACCCCCAGAATGGCTTAAAGGGAAATGTGTTCAGTTGGCCTAAAAGTACCAGAAACTGGGGAGGGAGACTTACTAATCATGATGATCTGCTCTAACGTGGTGCTAACGTGAACAACGTAGCTTTAAAATTCAAGTTTGTTCATGATATCATAATATTGGTCAAGTCATTGAAAAAAAGAGACCAATGATTTGAAAATGACACATGTACACAAATATCTATCTATATAAATTACACATATGTTACACACATATATGTATATGTGTATATGCATTATATATATTTTTTACGTGTGTGTGTGTGTGTGTGTGTGTGTGTATATATATATTCCTAATTTCACAGTACAGTAGATATTGGGACAGGAGATGAACTTACACCTCAGGGGTCATTCTCATCTTGTAGTCAGGAAATATTAATTTGCCGATCTTCTTTATGTGGATGAGTTTAAAGGGAAATTGGCATAAATGGAACCTGGGGATTTTACGCCCACTTCAGCGCCAGAGTGAGGGCCATAAAGAAAGGAGGCAACTTTATTGGCGTATTTTACACCACAAAGGTCTGAACTGGAGAATTGAAATATTAATAAAATATTTCCTGTGCTGAATTTGTTGATTAACTCAATAGCAGGAGGGTTTCGTCAAGAGCTGATGGATTATGGGGAAGATTAAGGGCAGTTTGTCTCATCTTGTAATTACTAATAGGAAGGCTTTAATTACACCCATAACTCCCTAGATGTTGTTGCTGCTGCTGCTGCCACCACAGAGCCTTGTGGCTGAAACATTGTCTCTCCATGGGATTCTTCCATTACCCACAGTCCAACATGAAATCCTATCAGTGCTGATTCACTCTTCTAAGAAAGGACTCCAGAAACTCATTCTGTCATGTTTGTAGAGAGTTTTGGTTTTCAATATGTGTGTCTATTTCATTCACTTCTTAATTCTTGACAGAAGAGTACAACCCTCATAGATGGGAAATAGCAAAAGGAGTACTAGACATGGATTCCTGGGTTTCTTGGGCAAGCCATTTCTTCCTTGTGGGCCTCAGTTTCTCTATCTGTGAAATGGGGATAATAATGCTAGCATGGCCCCCCTCATGATATTGTTGTGAGGAAAACACTTTGTAAATATCAAAGCACACTGAAAATATAAGCTATGATTATTATGAACACATCGTTTAATTTGATTTCTTATGACAACTGTCTTTGGGATCAATAGTTCAAGTGTGCCAGGGGTCAGTCAAGCAATCTACAAACATTTTTTCCCACACTAATTATATATGCTGGGAGACATGAAAAAAAGATAAACCATAGTCCATGCCTTCTAAGAGCTTACATTCTAATGAGAGAGACAATATGTTTCTCAATAGATAAATGCAAGGTACACCAAAAATATAAACAATCTTAGAAGAGAAAGAACCAAGTAGCTAACAAGTCTAGGAAAAGCTTCCTGCAGAATAAGCAAAGTCTGGGGGCAGCTAGATGGCGCAGTGGATAGAGCACTGGCCCTGGATTCAGGAGGACCTGAGTTCAAATCTGGTCTCAGACACATAACACATACTAGCTGTGTGACCCTGGGCAAGTCACTTAACCCAATTGCCTAGCCAAAAGACAAAAAAAAAAGAAAACAAAAACAGAATAAGCAAAGTCTTGAAGGAAGCCAGGCATTCTAAGAGGTAGAGGTAATGAGGGAGAGTGTTCCAGGAGCAGGAGTGACAGGGAAAGTAACTACAAAGGTTGAGAAATAGGAAATCATGCTTGAAAACCAGTAAGGAGGTTGGTCTGTCTGGGTTGCTATACTGGGGCACTCCTCATGTCCCACAGAGCCGGATATGGACCCTTGATCCCTTGCTGATGGATGAGGGCCTTGCTAGGATGGCTCAGTAAATACATAGGAGGAGTACAAGCTGGTGGGTCCAGTCCAGAAAATCCTCTGTTCATGCCTGTTATGGAAGTATTTCCCCAGTTTACAGATGAAGAAACTGAGGCTTAGAGAGATTAACTGAATTGCCCAAGGTCTCAGACCTCTTCAGTTTGAATTCCCATAGAGACCTACTGAAATAATCTCCAGAATCCTTTCCGATACCCCACAGAATCCCTCAATTGCTATTACTACTATTAGTCATCCAGTACACCCATGTTTAAATATTGTTTTCTCTGTAAAGTCTTTTATGACCTTCCCAACTAGAAATGGTCTCTTCTTCTGAGTTTTTTTTCCTGTATTTTGTTTGTACTTCTACCATGCACTTATCACATTCCATTTTCTCAGGAAATTTCTCATGTATGCCTAGCCTTCCCCACCAAAATGTGAGTTCCCAGGAGAGAGGGACAACATCTTAGTTATCTCCACCCAGCTGATAGCGATCATTCATTTTTATCAGATCATTCATTTTTATCAGATCATTCTCATGATACTGCGTCTAGATTTCTTCTTTGCCTTTTTTCACATTTTGCTGTATATGACAGTTATTAGACTTTACATCTGAGCATTCCCACTAGGTTTCAACTCTTGTTGGAGAACTTTGTGTTTAAAAAGGCTTGAGGGTTCATTAGAAAGAGTGCTAGACATGAGAAGTCAATAGAACATGGCATCAAATCCCACCTCAGATATTTAGTAGCAAGTTGCCTCCACCATCAAATGGATTAGAAAACATTTATTTGGCACCTACTATGTTCCAGGCAACAGAAACCAAGAGTCTCATGACATGATGTTTCTTGCTGCCTTTGGACACATGAGAAAACCCACTGGGACAACTTTTCCAATTCCTTGTTTGCCTCTCCAAGGAGAACCTTTGAGAATCCCCTGAGGGAGGCAGTTCGTCAGGTGTTAGGGACACAGAAACAGAAGTCAAGTAGTCTCTGCTCTCAGAGAGCTTATCTTCTATTGGGGGAACCAACATGAACATATTTAGCTATATAAAAATTGATAAAATACAAAGTGGGGAAGGGAGGAAAGGTGAGAGTGGTAAGGTGGGATTAGGAAAAGGTTCATATAAAGGCAGCTCTTGAACTAAGTCTCAAAGAGATCTAGAGATTCTAGGACATGGAGATATGAATGGAAAGAGGGATTCTAAGATGTGGGAGTTTGATGGGAAGGCATTCTGGGTAAAGGAAAGTGACAGAACTCAGATACTGGGAGTCAAGCATAGAGAAAAGTGAGAAAGCCAATAACCCCGGTCCCATCATCTGTAACATGGGGACATACTAGCACCTATTTCACAGGATTGTTATGAACCATGATATAATGTAGATCTACAAAGCACTTTGAAATCTTAAGGCATTAGATGAATGTTAGCTTATGTTATTTATTTGGAATGCCTCCACAGTACTTTGCATATATTAAGAACTCAGTCACTGTTTTTGGAATGAATGAATGAATTCCAAATGGATTGGAGAGAAGAGCCGGCTTGCCTGGGAACATGGACAGGATAACTGGCAGACACACATGACTGAAGGCTACATAAATGAGATTTCCTTGTTTCCAATAGAAAGCGTCTAAATATATTCTGCTAATATTCCAATTCTGATTTCCTAGAACAGAAAATGTCATACTATAACTCTCCCCACTGCAGGGGACAATATAGTTCTAGCCAGAAGTGTACAGAAAAGTGTTTTCTGGCTAAAAATGGGTTAATTACAATACTTGCAGTTTTTAGATGCAAGAGAACCACTTTTTCAAAATTTAATTTCTCTCAGTATATTGCTACACTATATAATGAAAACTCAGAGAGACATGTGCATTCAGTAGATGTATAGCCAATATATTTTCTGTTGTTTTTATAGTGAACAACTTTTTTTATATCCTAACATTTTATGCCAGCCATGAAAAAGATAAATAAATATTTATGACATTCACTCAATTCCATAGTAACTACTAAGTTGTGCGTGTTCTTTCTCAGGTTTGCAATGAGCCTGATTGGGCTATGTTTCTGCATCCTCCTGGAGAAGGCTGGGGACCAGCCGGTTCTCATCCCCAGACCCGAAACACCTCGTCTCACTCCCTGCAAGCCAAGGCCGCCTCACAGTACAGCATAAGAAGCTTAATTACAGCAGCTGTAGATTTGGATGGATCCGTGCCCCCGGGCCATACTATGAACAGTTAAATGCACATCCCATTTGCAGTCTCTCAGTCAACACTGGCTTCCTTTTAGTAAGGACCATGGACAAGAGAAGCCTGATCCAAAGCTCCTATGGAAAAACCCCAGAACCAGAAGGGACCTGATTGCTATGTTCAGACAGCTTTGCAGACTGGCTTCTTTTGCGTAAGCCTGCCTAGTTTGCACCTTCTCTCTCAATGCAGAGAGGTATGTTTGTAGAATGAAAATGGTAGAGTGATTTGGGGCAATGAGGTTAAGGAGGAAAGCATTTAAGTATTCCCTTCATGATACCTCAGCTCTGCCAAAGCCAGTAGAATGATATCATCACAAAATCACAGTATGTTACAGCTAGAAAAGACCATAAAATGTAAGTATATAGAATGTCAGAGCTGGGAAGAACTTCAGACCAGGGAATGTCCAAGCTGGGAGAACATTAGATTAGAGAACGTCAAAGCTGGGAGGAACCTCAGAAAATGGAACATCTGAGCTGGGAAGACTTTAGCATATTGAATGTTAGCATGGAGGATGAAACACTATAGAAGTAGCCTTAAATGTAAGAGCTAGAAGAGACTTAGAATGGAGAATGACATAAGCATTCTAAGAAATCCAAGCAAAGGTGGGATGACCATTTGTCAGGTGTGATACAGTGGGATTCTTGGTCACATCTAGCTTGAAATATGAGGTACCTTCCAACCCTGAGAGTCTTCTGTGAGTTTGAGACACAGAAGGTAATGTGTGAGGGCTGGGAGGAACCTTAGAACATAGACTGATGAAACTAGAAGGAGCTTAGAATGTAGAACCTCAGAGCCAAAAGTGATCTTAGAATCTTTGATGTAAACAAATACTGTAAGATATCAGAGCTAGAAAGGACCCTAAAACATAGAACTTCAGAGCTAGAAGTAATCTTACAGTATAGAACATAAGAGACCTAAAAGAGAACAGAGAACAGAGAACATTGGAGATTATTTAAAACCAATAGGGATCTTAAAACATAAAATGTCAGCTGTTAGGGACCTTAGAGCAAAGAATGATGGAGCATAGAATTTTAAGGCTAGAAGGGAACTTGGAGATTATCTAATTCAACAGATCCCTTTTATAATTGAGGAAACCAATGACCAGAGGAGGGTAATGACTTGCCCAATGTCATAGCAAAATAAATGGCAGATCTGGAATTCAGAGAGTCCCTCTAACACCTAGACTAGAGCTCTTCCTACTAATTATCTCAATGCCAACAAGTCATAGAATCACTGGGCGTGCACAGACACTCAATATGAACATCATAATGCCTTCCCATAATTCTCAGCAACATGAAAAGGTTTTTAAGCTGCATCACTCATCTCTTTCTCCTTTGTCCATAAATTATGGTTAATAAACCTTGCCTAATATGCAGCTTGATTAATCTTACACATATTCAGAAGAGGAATATCTTTTAGTATTGCCATCCAAAGTGAATTATGATAAACCATGTCCCAAGTGTGCTGACAAGGAATAATGTTCTTTTCTGCTATAAACTGCATTTCCCCCTGCTTGAGGCTTGTTCGGAGTAAGCAGCGAGAGAGAATGTGGATGGACAGTTGTCACCAAGGTCAAAGGAAAGTATCCTGAATATTCTCAGGGAAGATTCTAGAATCTCAGATCTCTGCAGCTGGAAAGGTCCAGTCACAACACCCATTCCCTCCACTTTACATATGAAGAATCTGAAGCCTATAGGTGGGGAAGGAGGCTTATGTATCCAAGATCTTAGAACTTGTCTCTGACAACCAGAGTTATTGCTCAAGATATTCTTTCCTCATCTATAAAATCAGGGGATTGGGGTTGGATGAAGGGTTTTTAAGCTTAATTTTTGTATCATGGATCCTTTGGGAAATCTGGTGGAACCTGTGGACCCATGCTTAGAATAATGTTTTTAAAGGAACAAAAGAAAACATATAGGATTATAAAGGAAATCAATTACATTAAAATGCAAGTATATGACTATTTCTCAAAAACAAGTTTCTAACCCCCCAGTAAGAAGCTCTGCTCACTAGCTGGACCAAAAGGTCCCTTCCAACTCCAGATCTACAGACCTAGGTTTATGGACTTTTGTCCATAAAGTATTGTTTCTTCCACCATCAGATGGGTTTAAGTTTTTTATTGATAGGTGAAATTTATTTCAGCCTCCATTGAGAACTGGAATGCATATATACATGCACTTTCAGCTGAGGCTACCAAGGTATGCCTCAATGGATAGAATAGAGGGTCGGATGCAGATGTCCGGAATCTAAGGTTCTAGTGCTGGCTAGAGAATGTATTTACAACTGGAAGCATCACAAGATACTAGCCTAGGAGCTGTAAGGGACCTCAGAAGTCATCTGGTTCAACCCCGGAATTTTGAAGAAAACTAAAAGCCAGAGAAGGTAAATGATTAGCCCATAGTCACAGAAGATATCATATGCAGAAACCAGAACTGAATTCTGGGTCCTCCTACTCAAAATCCAGCACCTTCCATGGTACCACCTTGCCTCTCTCCAATCCTGCTTGCTCATCACAGATTCACTGTGTGGCCTTGGGCAAGTCACTTCACCTCAATGTCTCAGTTTCCCAGTCTGTAAAATGAGGAAATTGGAGATTATCTCTAAGGCCCTTTACTGATCTAAGCTCCTACTGCTCCTGTTATTCTTCTGAAAGAAATTTAGACACAGAAAGTTCCTCAAATATCAAGTCTAGCCCTTACCTGACTAAGGGTTAACTCTCTGTCACATCTGGTGCATGCTCATCGGGCTTTTGCTTTAAGGTCTCCAATGAGATGGGCATTGCCTGCTCACCTTGCCTGAACTGCAGAGATAATTAAAGTCTGTCAGTCCATAAGCATTGATTAAGCACCTACTATGTGCCAGCCGCTGTGCTAAGCATTGAAAGAGGACTATCAATCCACAAACATGTGTTAAGTGCCTACTGTGCACCAGGCACCATGCTAGTTGACAGATAAGGACGACGATGACATACTCCTTGCCCTCAGAGAGCTTTCTTTACATGAAGGAAGACTGTACGTGCAGATACAGGTGGGCATTAAAAAAAAAAGAAGATATGTGGGGATGGACTCATCAAGAAAGGTCTCGAGTAAAAGGCAGCACCACAGTGAAGTCCTGACGGAAATTAGGCTGGGTTGAGGAGTGAGTGCATTCCAGGAATGGGCACAGCGAATGCAGACAGGGCGATGGGAGACTGAGTGCCAAGGGAGGGAAGCACGGCCAACGAGTCTAAAAGGTAGTTCGGAGCCAGGCGGGGAAGGGCTTTCAATAGGGAGTGATCGCGTAGGGGAGTGAGATGAGAACTAGATGCAGGAGACATGTGGCACCAAGTGGGGCTTAAAGCCCTAAATAAGCATAAGGGTTCCAGAAGCTTCCATGCTAAGGACCACTTCAGCGGAATACTTCACTAGATTTTCAATCACATGCCCTAGTTCAGGAGTGGAAACTGCAGCCTCAAGGCCACGTGTGGCTCTCTAGGTCCTCAAGTGCAGCCCTAGACAATCAGTAAAAGGCCTCGAGGGCCTCAAGGGCACAGGTTCTCCATCCTTGCTCTAGTTCAATTCAAGTGTTACTTACTTAGTATGGACAGATACTGGTAGGCGTGCCTAGGTAGAGAATCTCAGCCCAAATAAACAAACCTATATCAAGAACCTATTGTGTATGACACATTATACTTAGAAATAGAGGAAAGAAAAGTTTAGATAGTCATGACTCTGCCCTCATGAAGCTTACAATCTAGTTGTTGAGACAGGAAAATAAGCCCCAAGCACAGATAAGAAACACTATTGCCTTAGTGACTTTGGGAGCCACAAAGTACCCAGGATTGGAAAAAAAAAAGTTTATTATTGACTATGGGGATCAAGAACAGCTTCCTGGAAAAGGTGACCTAGGAGCTGAGCTTTAAGTGACTGTTGGGAATTCAACAGGAGTGGAGGGAGAGTGAGAATATTCCAAGAATATCCGAGGATATTCCAAACCCAGGGAATAGTCTGAACAAAGGCCTAGAGAGGACGGAAGGAAGAGTGTGTAAGACAAGGAAATGTCTCCTTTAGCTATATCCAAGAATGAGTGCAGTAGTGAGTTAAGGCTGTAAAGGCTGGGTGGCACCAATTGGTACTTGAATGCCAAAGGAGTCCATATTTACAATGGAGGTAATAGAGAGCCACAGGAGATATTTGAGCAGTATAGTGACTTGATGAGACATATAGAAAAGGAATAAGACATCTTGTACATGCTGCTGCTCTGTTAGCCCCTTAGACAACTAACATAGCAGTGGTGTGCTCTGACAAGTCAGGATAAACCATTAATCCATCCATTCTTGAGCACTGCCACCAACCTAAGGGAGAAGGGAGAAATGGGCAACAATCTCAAAGAGAGATAATTCAAAAATTATCTCTCTTTTCCTTTGGCATGTGCTGTTTTTTTCCCTCTTTTTCAAGAGTTTTACATTCCCAGGAATGTATGCCTGATGGTGGCAGCAGTGTGTGTGTTTGTGTGTGTGTGTGTGTGTGTGTGTGTGTGTGTGTGGGTGGGTGGGTGTTGTGTGTCTTTAGGCCAGGGGCAGGGGGAAGGGAAGCAAAATGAGAGTGAGAAGATGGGCAGCAGCCCAAAACCATACTGGGTAGCAGAAGGAAGCCAGCCTGAAATTTCAAAATTGGCTTCAGATAATAATCTCCAAAGTGAATGAGTGAGTGCTTAAAGTATTTACATTAAAACTGAACTAGATTAAGAACGAGAATCTCTATGTCATAGAATATAGAATGTTAGACCCAAGGAACCATAGAACAGGGAATATAAAAACCTAGAACACCGTCTTTGGTAGGTGGAGGGGGTCTTAGAACACTGAATCTTAGAATCGGAATGGGTTGTTCTGTTGTAAAAATACAACAGAAAAGGGATCAAAATGTTTAACCCCTCATTTTACAGGTGAAGAAACTGAGATCTAGAGAGGAGGAATTACTTGCCCAAGTTCTGCCGGCAAACAAATAAAACCTGGACTTGAACCCAGGTCTCCCAGTCACACCTACCCCATGATATTCTTCAGAACATCACCCTCCATTTGGCCTCTTGCACTTCTACAGAATGGTATAATGGCTAGAGTGATGTAGTACAGTTACAAAGCCTTGGGCTTGAATCCCCCCTGGCCCAGGGCAAATTAAATAACCTCTCTGAGCCTCTGTTTCTTCATTTGTACATCCAGGGAGTTGGACTTGAGCTCTAGGGGCCTTTCAAGCTCTAAATTGAAGGCCCTGTGGTTCAAGCAGTGGATTTCACAAAGCTACCTGCAAAGTCCCATTTTGAAATTCAAAGTCCTTAAGTTTTCCAAATCTACCAGGTGAGAGGCCAGTGACTTCCAATTTATTTCAAACAAACTACTGGTATCTGGTGAATAAAGAAGAGCTCTACAAATATGAGGAGTTAATATGTGAATATTTAAAATTACAACAGAAGCCGTTATTATTGTCCTCGTATATTCAAAAGATACCACTAGTGGGAGACTTTTTCCTGCAATAAAGCAGAAATGATCAGAATCACTGAACTCCAAGCTGGAAGGGCCTTCCCAACTGCTTAGTGCAAACAGTTAATGAACAAAACTCCCTTCTCCATATCCCTAATGAGTGGCCACCCCGGTTCCAAAAGAAGACTCCCAGTGAGGGGGAACTCACTACATTCCAGTGCAGCCCAGTCCACTCTGAGACAGGTCTAGTCAATGGAAGTTTTTGTCCAATTTTTTCCCCTTATATTGAAATAAAATTTGTAATTTTTTTTCACAAATTCTCCCCATTGCTCCTGATTCTGTCCCATGGGGTTGAGGACAACAAGGCTGATCCCTTTTCCATGTGAACAGTCCATCAAATGCTTGAAGATGGCTTTCATATTCCTGCTAAGTTTTCTCTTCTCCAACCTGGTCATCTCCAGTTCCTTTTGCATCCTATCTACTCACCTCTTTTATCCTCTAGTAGTGTTGAGTGTGGGCAATTAGGTGGCATGGTGGATAGAGTGCAGGCCCTGAAGTTAGCTAGTCTCAACTTCTTGAGTTTAAATCTGGCCTCAGACACTTATTTGCTATGTGTCCCTGGACAAGGCATTTAACCCTATTTGCTTCAGTTTCTTCATCTGTAAAATGTATTGGAGAAGGAAATGACAAACCATTCCAGTATCTTTGCCAAGAAAATCCCAAAAAGTGTCACAAAAAGCCAGACACAACTGAAATGACTGACCAACAACAATGTAAAGTGTGTATGTGGTATATGTTTGTACATAAGCTATTAAAGTTAGAATTCCCCTAAGACTTTTTAAATTTATCTATCTATATGTATGTGTGTACATGGATATACGTGCACATACACATTTGGAATCTTTGGTTTTTTTATTCACTAGATTTCACTTTTATATTTGAAATAAATTCAGTCTTCTTGTACCCTCTTTGAGTGGATTGCAGTGTGCTATTTATTTTGTATTTATATGTGTAGGAATATGTTACAGTTTAGTGGTCCATCCCTCTTCTTCCCATTTTCAGAAACTTTGCATCATTATGCCATATTCCAAGATATTGCAACTTGGTACAATCCATGCTATATTTATGTAGAATCTGTTAAGATTTTAAAAAAAATGTTCTATTAACTGTATTTTAATATGATTGGTTTCCATTCTAATCCTATGAATTTCATTTTAGGAATTTAAAGTAGTATTCTAAAAAAAAAAAAGGTCCATAGGCTTCACCAGACTTCCCAAAGGGTCCATGACAGAAAGAAAAAGAACAAGAATTCCTGATGTAATGGAGAGGGCATTGAATTTGGAGTCAGGAAGGCCTGAATTCAGATCCTACCTTAGACATTAACTAGCTGTATGACCCTGGGCAAGTCATTTAATTTCCATGGTCTTCATTTTCCTCATCTGTAAAATAAGGGCTTTTAACTCAATTGCTTCTGTGGTCCTTTTCCAAATCTAAATCCATGAATCTATCATTCTTTAGGCAAATCTTAGCCAGAAAGATCATATGACATCTGCCTTGGGGGATACACTTAGAAATTGTTTTGATCAGATCTTCTAATGAAAATATAACATTGCATTCTCTCTGATCCCTTTTGTGACAGCCAGACATGAATAAGAACTCAGCAGTTATTTCTTCAACCTAAAAACCCAACAAAGTGGTTTCAAATTCACCCTTCTTTCATTTCAACATTGTAAGGATCCCCAGTTTCTATCCTTGTGGGTATGCTTTTCATAAATACTAACCACAACCTCTCCTTCCCTTAGAAGTGGCTATGACCAAAGCTACCTAGCTGGACAACCATATGGTGATCAGACTCTCCATGCTTAGGAGCCTGGTCCTTACATTGCAGATAATATCACTTTTGGGGCTTAGACTTGAAGAGAAGTCTAAAACCATAAGTCAGCTTGGTAGGAGCGTCAAGATGGTATTCTATTGGCAGAAACGTCAAGATCCCAGTGGCACCTAGATATCAATGTGGGCAGATCAGAGGCAGGCATGGAGAACTTCCATCCTAAAGCATTACAATATAAATTGAGCTATCCTCTTTGATAGGAAGGAATTAGGATTTGTTCTGCGGTCATATCTTGCCAATGAACTTTCTCAGTAAGATTTCCTAGGGAGAGCTGTCTTGACTTGTCCTTGAAGAACATAGAAACAATGTCTATGGAATGCTTGTCTGAGTTAATCTCCCATCCGTCTAGAGTAACATTGTACAAGATTGCTTGACATATTCTCCCAGTGCCAAACCTATGTTATTAGAACAAGCTCTAGGCATTTATCACAACCCAGGAGCCACAGAACACGAGGAAGATAAAGACTTGTCCATGATGTAGCAAACTCAAATTTGACAGAAGCTTCAAAGGATGCAAGTTCCCATTTGTAAAAAAAAATGCATAAATTTGGGACTCACAGATTTGGAGAACATGTTTCTAGCTGGAAGAGACCACAAAGGCCATGTAGTCTAATCCCCAAATGTTAGAGAGTATGTAATTGTGACAAAAAGAGGTAAAGTCACTTGCTCAAAGTCGCATGGGCGATACATCTGGCATCCTTTCCTCTCTAGGGTTATGTTTAAGGTTAAAGCTAAGATCAGGGTAGCCAGCACAAGCTGCCTTGATTTTCAAAGTTAGAAATCCTGGCAAGCATTTATTGAACACCTGCAATACATCCTGTGATACACTAGGCACTCCAGAGGGAAAAAAAAAATCAACAAAAGGCAAATATGTCCCAAATCCTGTCTTCGTGAATCTTACAGTATCTGGAAAGCAACTGGTTTCATACATATGAGGCAGATTCAAGAAAGGTAATATAAGATGAGCCAGTGAATATAATGCAGTACCCGGAACAGATTGTAGAGTGTACGTTCTATATGAACAGAGACTCAGAGAGATGGAGGAGTGACTTAACCTAAGTTACAAATCTAGAAAACATTAACAAGAGAAGGTGCCAAAGAGAAGCTTTGCCTTGGTTCCCAATTTTGCCAAAAGTATCTCAATTACAATCAATCCAGAGCAAAAATTAGAGCTGATAAAAAAAAATATTCCTCTCCCACCAATGTCCTTTCCAGGAGATCTGAAGACAATAGGGAGATCACCAAAAAGGTCAAAATTATTCATTCAGAGTCAATTGCTTGCCATCTCAAAGAAATGTCCCAACAATATGGAAGACAGATTATTTTCACATGGCGGCTTCTTATTTCACCAAAAAAAAAAAAAATACCAAGAACCATGTTGCTCATCCCAAGGAGAATTAGAAAATTGATTTACAGATGAAATTCTTAAGCCCTAACCGTGAAATGTAATTTTATTTCAGTTATGTTTAGCAAAACCTCCCATTATTGGTGGGTATGCAACAGAGAATGAAACTGAGAGACTTTTAAATCTCTGCATTAGAAATGTAATCAGATATTGGTTGAAACACCTTTTGTTTCAATTTCAAAAAAAAAAAACACTCACAGGGCCTGATGGCACATGGTGTGCCATGCAAAGACTGCTGCAAGGCAGAAGGACAGCAAAGTCAACCTGGATGACACAGGGCTCACAGAGGAAGTGCCTGTCTTGCCGTTAGCCAAATAATTGCAAGGAAGCTCCTCCTCCAGCTGCTCATTCTTAAAGTCTATCAACTCTACGTATCTAGTACAACAACATTTCCATGTACGACTCCCCAATTATATCATGAGCTACTGGAAGATAAGGACCATTTTGCTTCCTCTCAAATTCCAAGTACAACACAGATCATATAGCACATAGAAAGCACTTAATAAATGCTTAATGATTAATCAATTAAATCCCCTAACTGATTATTTTGTTTTGTTTTGTTTTTATTTGGTATCTACTTATCTATATGAAAAGGCAACTTGGAATACCTTGGAGCCATGAAGAGTTGGGTTCAAATTCTGCCTCTAACACTTACAAGCTGTGTGACCCAGGGCAAGTTGCAAACTCTCAGTGCCTCAGGCAGCTCTCAAAGACCAAAAAGGTACAGAGAAGGTGCTGACCAGCTTTGACTTGAGGAGTTTCCTTTTACTGATGAAGTCACAGCTCCCCATCCTTGTTAGGGCTGTCATTTGGTTGTTTTTCGATCTGTCCAACTCTTTGTGGTCCCACTTGGGGTTTTCTTGTCAGAGGTACTGCAATAGTTCCTTCTCCAGCTCGTTTTACAGATAAGGAAACTGAGCTAACAGGGTGAAGTGACTAGCCCAGATTCACGAGCTACTAAGTTTCTCAGGCCAGATTTGAACTCTTGAAGATAAGACTTCCTGACTCTGGGCCAGGCCCTCTATCCACTTCACCACCTAGAGACCCATCCTTATCTGTGTTTATGTTGTTTTGCCCAAGGAGAATATAAGCTGTCAGAGGCAGAAAATATTTCACTTACGCCCTCATATTCCCAATGCTGAGCACATGGCTTCACACATAGTAGCAACTTGAGCACTGTTTATTGAATGAATGAAGAAACAATAGCCGGCCTGTCCACTTTATATCCAATATCTCATCTGAGCTTTAGAATAACATGGAATAGGGAAGAGAACCTATAGATATTATTGTTATCCACAATTTTCAGAGGAGGAAACTGAGTCTCAGAATTAAAGCTATCTGTCCATCCATCATCACACAAGCATCAGAGGCAGGATTTGAAATGAGATTTCCACTCACACCAAAATCTATTGCTGGCTCCACAGAACCCCACTGCCTCTCAAGTCTCATGCAGTGATGAATAATAATATATTCTTTTCTACATGTGTAAGTAATTTCCAGTAGGAAAATTCTCTCTACTAATTCAAACCTGCACCTTCTATGCATCTAGAGTCTTAGAGGGTTACCTGGAGCACTAGGAAATTAAGTGATTCAATCAGGGTCACATAGTATGTATGTGTCAAAGGCAGGATTCGAACTCAGGTCTTCCCCTTCTCTATCCACCCTGCCTCTTTAGTGATGATTATCCTTTATATATTATATCTTAAATTTCTTTCCAGCTTTAGGATTTACAAAGTATTTTCCTCATCATATCCCTGGGAGGTAAAGGAAGGTTCATCATCCCCATTTTACAGATGAGGAAACTGAAATTCAGAAAAGTCAAGTGATGTGCCCAAGGTGAAAGAATAGCAAAGCCAGAATTTCAATGCAGTTCTTTTAGTTTCATGGGCAGCACTCTTTCCCCTGCTGCCTATTTACAAATGACAAAGCTGCCCAGGCAGGCAGTGAGATGGGGTGGGGAGACCAGGAAAAGGGGAGAAGGAGAGCTGCTATTCCTAGTTCTACCAACAACTCACTTATTACCTTGGACAGGTCATTCATACTCTGTTGTACTCAGTTTCCTCATCTGTAAAATGGGGGTACTGGAACATGAGATTTCTAAATTCTCGTTCACTGTTGCATTTAATGAGCCTGTGGCTATTACTCCAAGTGCTTTCTCTAGCAAGCAGGGATTGTGGGAAGTGGGAAGGCACTAGACTCTGAGATCTTGGGTTCAATTCCTACCTCTTATACCTAGTATCTTATGTTACCTTAGAGGAAGGAAAGGGAAGTAGAGGGAATAAGCATTTATGTTGCATCTAAGCATGATATAAAAATCAATAATGTCTTATGAAATAATATCTCTTTTAATCTACACAACAACCCTGCAAGTTAGTTATTATTCCATGTTATAGTTGAGGAAACTGAGGCAAGGAGAGGTTAAGTGACTTGCACAGTGCCACAGAGCTCATAGGTATTGGAGACTAAATTTGAACTCAGGTCTTCCTGAGTCCTGGCCAGAGTTCTATCCACCTAGCTGTTCTTGGGCAACTCATTTCACTTTTCTTGGTCTCAGTTTCCTCCTCTGTAAAACGAAGAGACTTACTAGGAGAAGTTGGATTCACTAGCCTTTGAGGTCTCTTTCAGCTTTCCATCTAGAGTCCTATGATTGCAGAACAAAATGAAGACCCCTGATCCAGGGCTGGGGAACCTGCAGCCTCGAGGCCACATGTGGACTTTTAGATCCTCAGGTGTGGCCTTTGGACTGAGTCCACGTTTTACAGAATAAATCCTTTTATTAAGGGGATATGTTCTGTGAAGTTTGGATTTAGCCAAAGGGCTACACTGGAAGACCTAGAGGGCCAGATGTGACCTCAAGGCTGCAGGTTCCCCACCTCTGCTCTCATCTAATATATTCTAAAGAAAGGGGTTTTCAACCCATTACCTAGCTCTGTGAGCAAAATGCTTGCCCCCTCCACACTTCCAGTTTTCTCACCTCTAAAATGGGGCTAATAATACGCACCTGTTCTACCTACTTCAGTGGCCTGTTGTGCAGATCAATTTAAGCAATGTGATGAAAGCATTTGTGAAAAGCACAAAATATGCTCAATGTGTAAGGTTCCATTATTATGACATTCCCACCTTCACTGAATTTGTCACTATAGAAAATATTGTGATTGGGAGGCTCCGGGTGTAATTTCCTCTTTCCCCGCCTCAGTGTCCTAATTTATGGGAAGAAAAAAAAATCCCAGGCATTTAATGTTTCTGAATTGGCTTCCTGATTTAATGGAGTCTCCAATTTCAATCCTCTGTCTGCTCAGAGTCAGATTTTAGACAGAATCAAAACAGGTAACAACAGTACTGAAGTCAACAGATGGGGGGAAATAGTTGCAGCAAACAAGACTTCCAGAAACCCTGAATGTGGCCTGACCTCAGCTAGGAAACCCAGAAAGCTTTTGTAAGTCACTGTTCCATTGGATGGGGAGGAAATGAGTTGAAAAGAGGATAGGATCATAAATCTAGAACTGTGAAGGACAGCACAGGTCAACGAGTCCAGAATTTACAGGTGAGAAAACTGAGTCCCAGGGAAGTAACATGAATGGCCCATGGTTACAAAAAAAATTAAAAATTGAAGGCAGGATTTGAAATGAGGTCCCCAAACTCCTGAGTTAGTATGCTTTCCATTGTAGGAGGAGAGAAGGGGGCAGGGGAGAGAGAGAGAGAGAGAGAGAGAGAGAGAGAGAGAGAGAGAGAGAGAGAGAGAGAGAGAGAGAGAGAGAGAGAGAGAGAGGAAAGAGAGAGGAAGAAGAAGAAGAAGAAGAAGAAGAAGAAGAAGAAGAAGAAGAAGAAGAAGAAGAAGAAGAAGAAGAAGAAGAAGAAGAAGAAGAAGGAGGAGGAGGAGGAGGAGGAGGAGGAGGAGGAGGAGGAGGAGGAGGAGGAGGAGGAGGAGGAGGAGGACGAGGATGAGAGAGGTATATAAAAAGAGGAAAAGGAGGATAATCCTATGAGTAATCCTTCACCTGTTTTCTATTCACTTAGCTATAAATGGGGCTATTACAACTGCCTCCTAAAGCATATCTCTGACCACACTACTCCTCTGCTCAAGGATTTTCAATGGTTCCCTATTGCTTCCCAGAAGAAGGAACAACTCCCTACCCTACCATTTCAAGCCTGGAACTATCTGACTCTAGGCTCCATTTTTATTTTTGTTTTAATTTTATACCTCTTCATTGAGTCTACTTTTAAGCCAAACTGGTCCACTTGTTTCTCATCTATGCTATTCCCCCATCTACCACATTACCTTTGTATAAGCTCTCATGATGCCTGCAATACACTCCTTCCTCACCTCTACCTCTTAAGAATCCTTAGTTTGCTAAAGGCTCAGGTCAGGTACCACTTCCTAAGGGGAAGTCTTTCCTGGACCCACTTTTCCTTCCCAAATGCCCTCCTCAAATTATCTTGTATTTGTTTTTCTGTGTACATGCCACATATCCGAGGAAAAAGAAAGTTCCTGGAAAACAGGGACCATTTTTGTTTGCCATATCTACAGAGTCTTGTAATTTGTAGATGGTTAATAAATGTGAAATTAAATTGTAGAACAGAATGAATTTGTCTTGATCTCTTCATTCCTAGAAAGACAGTGGGATGAGGACATTTACAGATATTCTCAGTCCTGGAACAGATGTTGGATAAACAATATAAACATTTCTTTTTCATTAGTTGCTTTGCCAACATGTCCCCTTCCAACTGAAATACAGTCTAGCTGTAGATGTGGAAAAAAGGCTCCAGGAAAGCATTTCTTCCTTAAGTGATTATTCAAATGACCAATACTAAAACAGACTTTTCACTTACAAGATATTCCCCCAATCCTTGGCTTTGAGTGAAGAGGAGCATGTTTGTGAATAGCCCCATTCAAAGGGAAGTAAGTAGAGTGTTGGACTTCAGCTCTGGAAGACCTGGATTCCAATCCTGTTCCAAGTACTATCTAGCTATATGACCTTGGATAACTCTCTTTCTCTGTTCCTCATCTTTCTTCTTTGAAAAATGAGGAGGTTGAACTTGATGACCTCCAAGGTCCCTTCTAACTCTAAATCAATTATCTACGTGCATTTATTAAACATCTGTTCTGAGCCAAGCTCTGAGGATCCAAGTACAAAGAATGAAACAATCCCTACTTTCAAAGAGTTTACATTCTTTTACTAATGTATCCATTTCAATCAGCCAACTTTGAGGAAGTAAGGACCATATTCTAGGCATGGCACTAAGTTTTGGGCACACAAAGAAAGAGCAAGCACAGTCCTGGTCTTCAGGCATTAGAGTTAGATGTGGGCTAGCCATGGGGAGTTAATAAAGGATCATTGGAGTTTATTTGAATAAGGAGTCAGTCTTGAACTTCAGGAAAATATCTTCGGCAGCCCAGAAGATTTAGCCAAGAGTAGAGTGAAGAGGGGAGAGACTTGAGACAGGGAAATTCGGGGAGACTTTAGGCAGGGAGACCAGTTAAGAGGGGAGGACAGTCTGAAGAGGGGTGATGGCTATGAAAGGGAGAGGAGACAATCGCTAGAGGTTTTGTAGAGAAAACAATTAGAAGATGTGGCAACAGATCGGATGTGTGGGGTGAACAGGTGAATGTTGCCTTCAACCGTAACAATGAAGTTCAAGAGACAGGAAGATTTAAGGGGAAACCTAATGACTACTGCTTTGGATAGGTTGAGCCTCTGGGATGTCCAGTTTGAAATGTCAAACAGGCACTTGGTGATGCAGGACTGTAGTTCAGAAGAAACCAGAAGGGGATAAACAGAGCTTTGAGTAATGTATACTTATTAATTGTCAGGTGTGTCTAGAACAATGCACTGAGTGCTAAGGGACATAGAATATTTAGATCAAGGTTTCTTCATCTTTACCATGTCCTAGACCACTTCAGAAGTCTACTGAAACCTATGGATGCCTCCTAAAAATAATATTTTTAAATGTTTACAACAAAATACATAGGGGAAACCAAGTATGTGAAAATACGGCTATCAAAATATATTTTAAGAAGACAAGATCACAGATCTAAGGTTAAGAACTACAGGTTTAAATAAAACACACTCACTGTCCTCATAGAACATACAGTCTGGTATACTAACCAAGAGAACTACAAAACTGGAATAAATACAAAGCATTTGAGTCACAAATAAAATGATTTAGTAAGTTATTACTATATTCCAGGCATTCTACTAAGTTCTGGGCATATAAAGCATATACAGTCTCAGTCTTCAAGGATTAGAGTTAGATGTAGTTACATCTGGGTCAACAAGGGAAGATTGTTACAGATTTGGGGGCAGCAGGAAGATGAAACAGGGTAGAGTGAGGGCTTTATGAATTGTCATTCTATCCTGTGGTTCACCAGTTACCCCAATAGCCTGCCTGAGAATCATTTTTCATTTTCTATGACAGTTGTGAAGAAAGGCAGACAGCCAAATACAGTCAGAGAAGACAGAGGCACCGACTCCAGTGCTCTTAAAAGCTGACTAGGGCCATTGCTTTCCTGACTTAATATAAGCCATTGGGGGAACAATCATTTCAACTAGTAATGAGGTGGCTGAGTCTGAACCAAGCAAACATTTGAAGGTAGCTTCACCAGACCAAAAAAAATAAATAAATAAACAAAACCCTGCACATAATTTTAACTGTACATACTTTATTCAGCAGAATTCTATTTCTGTTGGCATGTCTCTTTATGAGAATCCCCCACTGGCATCATAGATTGGCTGTATGTTGGTTTCAAATAAAATAAAATAATAATAATAAAAGCAAAGCTGGCAATTTCTTTCCCATAGACTATGCTACATATTTCATGAAAAAGAAGTCAGAGGAGCTTTATGATTTTTGAACCAAAACTTTCCCCAATCTGGAATCTAAATGAAAAAAATATATATACATGGAAGAATAAAAATAGGAACTTGAACATTTTTTTGCAACATCTAGGAAATATTTAGGTGACTGCTTTAATGACTGTTTCACTGAGGTTGTACCACACAAAGAACCACAAAGTATCAGGAGTTAGAAGAAACCTTTGAACACAAAATGGTAGAGCTGGAAGGGGTCATAGAACATGGAGACCCAAAACATGGAGAACAGGGAGACCCAAAAGGGACTTTAGAACAAAAAATTGGAAGAGGGGGGATCTCAGAACCTAAGATTATAAGGCTGGGAGGGATATAAGATCTCAACTGGGCTAAAAATCTCATTTTACAAAGGAGGAAATCAAGCCTTAGAGAAAGAAAGGGACTTGTTCAAGTTTACACAGCAACAAATACACATATATACACACTCTATTTCAAAAACTGTGTCATAAGCCGCAGCACATGCTAGTTCACTTAACAATGAATGAGTTTTCTAGGCTTGAATGTCATCTCGCTTCCCTGAGCTAACATTTTCTCTCATCTGTAAAAATAATCATCTTTAGTACACACCCCCCCCCCCGTTACAGAGAACAAGTGCCTGGCATACTGTACCTCACACATTGGGCCACCCTTTGCAAAACCCAACATCAGTGCTATTGAGACCATCAAATCACCTTGACGGGATGCCCATTTTCCAGTTCTAACATGCAATATTTTAAAGTTCCTTTGCAGCCTAATATTCTATGTTCCTGAGTTCCTTCTCAACTCAGACATTCTATGTTCTAAGGTTCCCCCTAGACTCCATCTCTAATGTTCTAAAGTCCATCCCAACTAGGGCATTCTTTGTTTTAAGGCTTCTTCCCATTCTTACATAATATATTCTATGTTCAAACATTCTAATGTCAAACATCCCTTCCAGCTCTAGCATTCTGTAATCAAATGAATGACTGAAATTAATGGCTGGTTGTCTCAAATTAATTTGCCTTTAATTATGGCTTGAGACCTTAGAAGTCCATCAAAGGCATTTGAAAAAAAAATGCTCTATTTCAACAAGTATCATTTCAAACACCTTTGTACCTAATCTCTGTCCAGTGCAGAGTGGCACGAGAAACATGCTGGTATCTGGTTTGGGGGAGAGGAAATGAACACTAAGTGATACAAGTCTCATTCTCAGCAGCTTCGCACAATGGCCTAGCCTGCAGATGAGACATACTGGGAAACAGCTTGTGAGATGAGTCCCATCAACGAGAAGTAATTTTTATTCTGTTTTTATTGTCGAATACAATGAACATGATTGAATGTTTCACTTGGGCCTATTCAGACCTGAAGGAAGCCACCAAAGAAATCTACTTTCAAAAAATAAAAATAAGAATGCTTCTAAATCTGCTTTTGGGGAAATTGCTATTCTGATGTACAGAACCGAGTTCCAACTTTCCCCCATCACTCTTGGATTCTCCCCCCGCCCCAACACACACACTTCCAAACTCCCAAATAGCCCTGGCCATGTCTCTGGCTACATAATGTTTGCATTTCACATTCCCAGTCCCTTCCCCCTCTCAGCAGTGAGTGACTCACTCTCCTATGGTTTCTCCTGCCAGAATTACAGAGAAAATCCTGCCCTCCCCGAGCATGTGAAATTCCAGTAGCCTTCCCAAGGGTTGCTTTGGGTCTATCTGTGTAGGGAACAATGCGGCTTCAAAAGCCATTACTTTGAGATCCTCTGTATACTAGTTTGCATCCTGGGATTCAATCAAGGACATCTTCAGACCATGTTCTGATTGCTTAAAAGTTGACTTTCATACTCACAGGACTCTGATTAGGCCCTGCATTTTTCAATAGGAAATCAAGATCAGCTCTGATCCTGTCAATTTCAGTAAGTCCCCCAAGCTGGTCAAGACTGGGAGAAGAGTGCAAGAGGCTCTCCAGATTTGCCCTGCCTTCTCTCTCCTCTTTCCTTAGCATCTCTAAGTCCCCTCCTATCTTCCTTTCCTGGGCTAATACATGCAAAGCACTTTGTAACCTTAAAGCTACAAATTCTATCTATTATTATTACTTTCTCCACTACATCTCTCCTGAGTCCTTTCTTCTCGCCTGTTCTCCATTCATTTCTCATTCTCTGCTCTCTGCATCCCTCACCTCCTTTTTGCTACTCCCTCCCCTCTCCACTTTCCCCTCCCTTTTCTCTTCCCCCTCCCTTCTTCTCTTCCCTCCTCTCCTGTCTTTTCCCTCCTCCTCTCTTCTCCCCTCCTCAAATCTCTCTCTCTCTCTCTCTCTCTCTCTCTCTCTCTCTCTCTCTCTCTCTCTCTCTCTCTCTCTCTCTCTCTCTCTCTCTCTCTCTCTCTCTCTCTCTCCCCCCCATAACTGTCCCTCCCCATCTAGCTTTCTTGAATGTACATTTCAAGCTCCATCCAGAATCCCTCCTCATTGGGATAATAAAACAATGGGGGCTAATTCAGGGGGTGGAGAAGGTTTATAATTTTATGGATTTAACACAGACCTATAATTGGCACATAAATGTGCAAACGTGAACTAGATAATTAGGGGGTTCTGGAAGTAACCACCTTTAATTTATATGATTACTTGAAAATGTGTTAAGTGTTACGGAAGTGTCAGAGGAACCCCCACCAGGCCCTTATTCAAAACCATCAACATTGCTAAACTGGGGAAGGCATGTGGGGTTGGGGGGGCTGTACTCTAACTGCCCCCCTTGAATCCTACCCCTACAGCGGGCGTGTGAGGGCAGCTGCTTACAGTTTCGGGACGCGGCGAGAGAGAGGCAGCCCAGCTTCCCTGGAGCAGGGCAGCATGGTCCACGCAGATCCCGCAGCACACACTGTCCCCAGCTGGAGGGAAGCTGCTCTGCTTTCCTCTCCTAGTTCTCGCCCCGCCCGCCCTTTTGCTCAGGGGATCCCTCTTTTTCATGAAGATAAATAATATATAAACAAGCAGCTACGGTTCTTCATTCTAGTCGGTCAGAGGGGAACATTAGGACGGTGACAGATAGCCAGTCGCGGCTAAATGCATGCTCGTCTAAACCCCCGCGCCGCACCCCACTGCTTCCACCCGCCTGCCAGAGGAGTCGACACTGACCCCCAACAATGAGGACTTGTGTGGGGTTCGGAAAAGAGGATAGGGAAAAGACACACTAACGTCTCGGCTTGGTCACACGTTGGCAAACACTGGCAAACACACACACTGGAAAGCAGTCCGAGCAGGAGCTGGGTGCACTTGATTGGCAGTTACACCCCCAGGGACACCCGCTGCTCCCCACCCCCACCCGGGCCCAACCACTCATTAACATAACAACAGCTTCTAAAAAAAGTAAACCAAGGAGGGGTGAGCGCCTTCCTAGACCTGGGTGAGGAGCACGGGGCGGGGGTGGGGTGAGAGGAGGGGACCACTGCGACAGAAAGAAGCCCCCTCCCCAGGCTAGTTTCCAATTGCTCCTGGGGCACAGCATCTTTTTTTTCTTTTTTTCTTTTCCTTCTTTTAATCCCCGTGGGCCGCTCCTCCCCCTTCCGTGCTCCTTCCCCCAGCATTCTGATGCCTGGCCTTCTTCTCCCTCCTTCTCGGACCTTACGCCCCCTCCCCACTGCACCCCTGCGCTGTCCCTCCAGGAGGCCAGTACAGAGCCTGGGGGACAGAAAGTTTCACTGGCTTGGCAAAGGTCGGGGGAAGGAGAAAGTCCTGGGAGAAGAGGGACAGGGATGTCTAGTAAAGGAATCGACTATGGAGAGGGGTTGGGGGGCAGCAGTGATGCTAAAGAGGGGGTTGTGCAAGTGAGCGTCTCTCTCTCTCTCTCTCTCTCTCTCTCTCTCTCTCTCTCTCTCTCTCTCTCTCTCTGTGTGTGTGTGTGTGTGTGTGTGTGTGTGTGTGTGTTTTAAATAGGGGATGGGGAGAGGGAGGGAATGAGGAACTCCGGAGTAATCTTCGGAGGGGCCAGCTTGGGAAAGCTTGGGTAGGGTGCAGAATGGCAAGGCATCCTGAAGAGACCAAGGACCCGGTTCGGGTAGCAGTAGCAGGCACAGGGGAGGAGCGGGGGAGCGTTGCTTTGAGAAGGATCCGATTCTTTGGAAGGTAGGGGACAGAGGGAAAGACAGCTGGAGAGAGGCAGAGGTCTGGGATAGGAAAGTAATAAGACTAAGGGATGGTGGAGGGATGTGGGATGTTCCCTCCTCCATCTCGCCCCCGTCCCAGTCCCCTGGTAGCCAGGTGTGCCTGCCAGCTGTTGAGAGCCGCCCCCAAATCTGGCAGCTCAGTCAAACTCCAGGAGCCGAGGCTGCGGGGCATCCAAAGAGCTGAGCTCTCCTTCCCCGGCAGGAAGCCCGGCTCTGGATATCCTAGTACAGAGTCCTTCCTTCTTTCCTTGCTCATTCTCTCCTTCTCCTCCTCCTCCACCAGTCCCTCCCCAGCCTCGGGGCTAAGCCAAACTTACTTCCTAGGAGCTCGCCCTGTGCTGTCCGCCGGCACTGTTCCCAGACCAGCCTCCCCCGGCTCTCGGGGATCGCCCTCCTGCGCTCGTGGCAGCCTCCAAGTACCAGAACCCCATGCCCGGGACAGCGGCGGCTGTGGTGGTGGTGGCGGCGGCGGTGGGACTCGGACACCGGCTCCGGCTCCCCGGTCCGCGCGCCCTCCTCCGGCTCCGGCTGAGGCTCCGGCTCCGGCTCCGGCTCCAGCTAGCTCTCTGGGTTCGGGGCCAGCCCCGGCGCGCGCCAAGCTGCTGCTTCCATCCTCTCTCCCGTGCCGTGCATGCCACGGGCTGGGCGGCCGAGAGCCGAGGAGGGCGGGCAGGGGAGGAGGGAGGATTAGGGGGGAGGAGAGCCCCCTAGCCCCCTCCTCCCCGCGCGCGCAGGCTTGCCGTCCCCCTCCCTCTTTCCCCGCTCTCCCTGCCCCCCACCCCCGGGGAAGTGGGGGGCTAGAGCTAAGCGGAGCGCCGGCCGGCACTCACCTACCTGCTGCTGCCGCTTTTACAGCCTCTGCCGCCGCCACTCCTGATGCAGCCGGCTTACCCAGCACTCGCTGCCTGCTGCCCACCCGCCCGCAAACCGCGTCGGCGGCTCTGCCGTGAGGCTCCTTGGCATCCTCTCTCTGGCCCCACGCGTGTGCGGCGGCCAGCCCGCGGGGGGGGGGCAGCGCGCGGAGCTGGGGCAGGAGGGGCCGCTGGGGCGCGGGGATCGGTAACGGATGGAGTCCCCGCGGGGCAGAACACCGGAGGGGGACCCCCAAGCGACTGCTGTGCAGCCTCCGAACCTGAGATGAGCCAGGCTCCTTGCCTTCTCTGGAAGAAGCCACGTGGGGGGAGGGAGGATGGAAAGGGGGGGGCAACCCCCGACAAACCCTAAACACAGAGGAGAAGGGAGAGAAGGCGCTGCGAGGGCCGTGCCTTTTGTGAGGCTACCCTGTGCCCCCGGTCTCCAAGGCAGGGGCTGGGGCGGCTCACAAAGTAACCAGTGTCTCCCTCGGCTCTCCCCACCCCTTGTCTCCCTGTCCCTCCCCCACACTCCCGGACGCCCCTCGGGTTTTCCAAGGGTTGCCTTGGCCGGCGCTTTTGTCCAGACTCTGTACATATGAGAAACAAGGACCCTCTGGACTGACGGAAGCTTGGGGCAGATTCCAGAGCAGAATGTGGGCTTTCCTTTCCTCAGGCCCACTCTCCTTTCCCTCATTTAGAGGGGGAGGGGAGAACTCTTCCTCCTGCCCCCTCTACACTTGGAGGATTCGAATCACCCAGTTTTTGGCCCCTGCCCGGCAGACGCTCAGCTTCGGCCTGGTTGTACTACGTTTACCCCTGCACTGCAAACTTTGGGGATGGGGGAAGAGCTTCAAAAAGAATCACAAAATTCCCCAGTTGGAGCGAACTTCACACATTATCATCCCACTGACTGAACCCAAATCCCTCTACAACAGAAATAACAAGTGTTTAATAACAAGTTCCATCCGAGGACTCCCAATGACAGGGAGCTTACTACTCCCCAAGGTACTTCTGTCCACTTTTGGAATACCTTCCTAGTTAGGAAGTTCTCCCGTGAAATGTGGGTCCCTTAAACTTCGACTCCACCTATTTACTAATTCTTGTCATCGTCAACCTGCGTCCAGCAAAGTTAACCCCCCAACCCCTTCCGAATTAGACTGTGAACTCCTTGAGAGCAGGCAGGGAATTTTGTTTTCCCCTTTCTTTGTATTCCCTTAGCACATTGCCTGGCACATAAATGCAAGTTGAATGACAGACTGGGTGTGGTACAGGAAGAACTGGGTTCGAATTGAGTCAGTCATTTAATATCAAGATAAAAATTGAATGACTATAGGCAAGTCACTTCCCCTTTTTGAGCCTTAGAGAACAAATCTGTAAAATGTCAATAATATTTATAGTTGCTAGTTAATAAGATTTTGTGTGATTGAAGTTCATTTGAGACAGTTTTTGTAAAGTATATTACAAGTTTCACAATCGTATAAAATGCCGCTGTTGTTACTTTCTGTATATTTGATGAAATTAGGTTAGAAATGGTTCTGGAATAAGTCATCCTATTGTTATCCTTACGTGTATAAAGTTCATTATACAGTTGAACAGGTTGATAAAATGATGGACTTTTTATAATTCAAAGAAAGTATTGGGAGTGAAACATCTTCTATAGGCTCATTCACTCATTACATACTGGGGACAACTCCAAGAATAGCAAGGATGATGCAGGCGACATATAGGCATCTCATGCCTTTCCTACATAATTAATTGTGATATCTTCCCCCAAGGAGCAATATGTTTTGAGAATTTTTTATTACACTGGTTGCTATCTTTTTTGTTCAGTCCTGTCCACTCTTCATGACTCCGTTTGGGGTTTTCTAGATACTGGAGTGGTTTGCCATTTCTTTCTCCAGCTCATTTTACAGATTAGGAAATTGAGGCAAAGGCATTAAGTGACTTAACTAGGGTCACACAGCTAATAGGTGTCTGAGGCCAGAACCTAATTCAGGAAGACATCGTGCTGACTCCAGGTCCAGTACTTTATCCACTGTGCCACCTACACTTCGTTTGGAGAGTATGAGTTTTTGGTATGCAAACAGCTGTTTTTTAAAGTTCTTAAAGTTTTGTGTATTAATATCTGAGAAGTTGGGAGCAGTTGCTTTACAGTAATTCTTTGCTTCCAGTAATTTATCTGTGGAATTCACAGAGATGTTTGGGGACTGGTATTTATAATTTGGGGATCTGTCTTCTATTGGCTCATGAGCAAACTTCCGAGGTTTAATTCTGGTTGATCTTGTCTTTCTAGGTAGTTGTTAGATGTTACATTTTTCCAATCTGGAGGAACATTGCAGTTTCTATGATTTCCTTACTAAATCAACAATAATCAATCAATAAAGATTCCTTAAGTATGAATTTGTTTTTGTAATTTTTGTTGGCAGTCACATGATCTCATCTAACTATCAATAATCATTTCATTTTTATAAACAAATACTTCAGGTCCATTCATTTGTTTGATTCTTC
Source organism: Phascolarctos cinereus (assembly GCF_003287225.1). Taxonomy (NCBI): domain Eukaryota; kingdom Metazoa; phylum Chordata; class Mammalia; order Diprotodontia; family Phascolarctidae; genus Phascolarctos; species Phascolarctos cinereus. The sequence continues at coordinate 458,331,123 of NW_027555958.1, forward strand.
TTTGTTGGCTCCATGTCTGACATCACGCACCAAGGGCCTTTTGGCTCACCTGGAATATCTTAGCTATTTTAGAGTCTTAGTCTGCAGATAAACTGGTTTGGGTTGTGTTTAATAAGTATATAATGCTTTTATGTTGCTGCTATGATTCTTTATTATAGCCCTATATGAAGTTCTATATGTTTTTATTCTCTTGATCATGCTGTCTGAGACCATCCCAGAGTTATTCTTGTTGTTTCATTCCTTTCATATTTTCATAGAGTCATATAAAAGCAGTCCAAGGACAAGTCATCATTTTTCTCTTATCCTTTTTTAATATTTACTATTCATTTTCCTATTGCACAGATGGATAAAATGATTGGAATATAAGTTTGTCTTGCTGAAGCCTCATTGAAAATATCTTGGTACAACTTCAATAGCAGATAGGACAAAAGGGTGACATCCTGTTTCTTGATCCCTCATTATTTTAAGCTCTTCTACTAGGTTTCCATATTTTTAAAAGCTTTTCTTTCTATGTAGTTTGGGGATTCTTTGTACTCAGTACAGCAATAACTCTTTTAAAGGTTATGCTCAACTTTTATGAATCTTCTATCTTTAATAACATTCTGGTTTCAGGATAACTAATCTGAGGAATTCTCATGGATGTCTTCGTTTGTTTTAGCTGTAGAGGGATGCATCAACTGTTAGTTTATGAAAAAGTGAACCTCTTGTAATTTATTCTTGTGACGGTATCTTTCTAGGTACCTAGTAGATGCTAAAACTTTGTAGCCTTCATTGATACTTTGTGGTTTCCACTGCTTTGTTGCACAATCTGCATTATCTATGTGTTCAGTCTCCTTAAGGTGCATTGCTGGAGTTTCTGATGGCAATATCCATATCCGGAATGGATATAATCCTTCCATTTCTTTAAACAAATCTGCATGACTGATTTGGCCATTTAGCCAACTTGTCTGCTTACAAATTGTTGGTTGGGCTCATGTGGATATTGTCCATAGAGATGTTTTGATTCTACTTTTAAATCTTAGATATCTCTCAGACTCTGTCTAGAGATAAGCCATGTTCAATTACATTCAACAAATCCGGCGGCATACACTTATGATCATTCTTTACTGTTGCTTTGTAAAATGAAGTCTGTTCCAAAAAGATTTATAAAATTGTAACCAGTTTATCATCTTCTATGAGAATATCTATTAGACTGTAATGTTCTCAAGGGTAGACACTATCTTTTGCCTTTTCTTTTTTTATCCCCAGCAATTAGTATGGTGTGTAGCACACAGCAAGCACTGAATAAATGCTTATGGACATCTATCAAACCTTATCCTCCTTTTGACAAGGAAATTTGCATCTTTCTATACTACCTTGAAATAATGAACCCTGTGTTTTATATATTTTTGTTAGGATAATAAACATCTATATCTATTATCATCCAGTCTATTTGGTAAAAGTAACCATTAACATGAGTCTTCCATAATCATTAATTATTCTAAATGTGTTCTTCCTACTAAGCTTTGACTTCAGGATGAGAATTGGTCCCTAACATATTTAATTTTAGCTTTATTTTTGATATCCACATGCTAAATATGTCCTATCTGGAGGTTATTAAGATTCTTTATGGAAAACTTTTCTTGTTTAAGTATTTAAAGTATATTTTAAGTGTCACCTTCATTCATTAGTTCAATTTGACTTCTGGACTTGAGCCTAAAGCTTTTAGTCTCAATTCTTCCTTGATGCACATTAAGAATTTTGAACTCATCAAGTAGAAACAGCATTTCACATGCTTGGAGAAAACATCCATGAGCCCTACACCAACGAAATAAAAGAAAAAGGAAAAAAAAACCATAAATGTACAAAGATATTTATAGTAGTCCTTTCTGCAGTAGCAAACAATGAGGAATCAGGAAGATGCCCATTCATTGGGAAATGGTTTTTCAAATTATGGTGATGGAATATGATTGTACCTTAAAAATAACAAAGAAGCCTGGGAAGACTTGTATAAACTGTTGCATAATAAAGTGAGCAAAATAAGAACAATTCATACAATAACATTAATACTGAAAAGACAAACAACTTTGAAAAACTTAAAAATTTTGATCACAATGACCACCCATGATTCCGAGGTCCAATGAGGAAGTATGCTACCCAACTCCAGACAGAAGCAACAGACACGAAGCAGAAGTTATATAGCTACATAAACATTTGTGTAATATAAATAAATATTTATATCTATATATGTATTCATTCTACACCCTGAGTGCATCACTTCTTTGTAAATAATGCTTACAATAAGCATCCTTTTTTTTTCTCCCTCCAAATTCTCCATTGGGGGAAAAAAAGCAAAAGAAAACTGGAGTAATAAATATTTAGTTTAGCAAAAGAAATTCTGGCAATCTACAAACATGTCCAGATTGTCTTTTTTTCTTTTATTCTGAATAAAAGAGGCTGGAGGAGGAGAACAAATGTTTATTAAATTAAAAAAAATAAAATTTGAAACAAAATGCAGTAAAATAAAATCAGAAAAAAATAAGGCAAAACATACATGAGATGAAACAGCTGCTTCATGTACTTTGAGGAAGTAGCTATATAACTTAGTGCCATCCATGAATATCACGGGATTCTTTGCCCTGAAAGCCATGCTCATTTCTGTATGGAAATGATGATGTTGGACTTAATGCTAGGCAGAACCACAGTGGCCTTCAATAGTCTCCCTCAAGATGACACATTTTATTTATGGTATTCTTGTGGAATGTGACATGTTTGAAATAGAATATAGTTTTTCATGTGGACATCAAATGCTCTCATGTTCTCCCTATACATGGAACCTTTTATTCACATGTTTGTAGGACATGATTAAGACAATGGCTGAGTCAGAGGCTTAGTGATAATTAATAAAGACAGCATCAATATTATGGCATTTTCAGGGTGGCTTGTTCAATAATTGCCAAATTGATCAGGAGTTGTTCTTTATTTCCCCAAGGCATTTTGGCACATTCCCTTTGCTCCTCAGTCAATCTTTCTTTCTTTCTTCCTTCCTTCCTTCCTTCCTTCCTTCTTTCTTTCTTTCTTTCCTTTCTTTCTTTTTCTTTCTTTCTTTCTTTCTTTCTTTCTTTCTTCCTTCTTCTTCTTTTTCTTTTTCTTCTTTTCTTTCTTTCTTTCTTTTCTTTCTTTCTTTCTTTTCTTTCTTTCTCTCTTTCTCTCTCTCTCTTCTCTCTCTCTCTCTCTCTCTCTCTCTCTCTTCTCTTCCTTCCTTCCTTTCTTTCCTTCTTTCTTTTCTTTCTTTTTTGGGTGTGATACAACCTGTGAATATTTTGTATAGAGTACATAAACATTTGGTCTGTATTTGGAGTGATTACTGGTATTCTTGTTTTTTTAGAAATGCATCTGTGATTCCTTCCATTAAAAAAAAAAAGGATGGAATCAGACATAAGAGAGAGAGCTTTTGAAGTGATTCACTACTAACTGAGATGCTACTGTGAAACAGATGAGGCAGTAATCATTTATTTTATTGGACCTTTGCCATTATAATTTCATAGGACAGCTAGAGTTTCAGGGACGATCCTTCATGCAATCATTGTCATTCATTATAATATTATTTGTGTTTCTCATTTGATTTAATGAGCTTTGATGTTTGGACTTCCTTCAACCATTGTTGTTTGTTTAGTCATGTCCAATTCATTGTGACCTCATTTGAAATTTTCTTGGCAGAGATCTAGAGTGGTTTGCCATTTCGTTCTCTATTCATTGTACAAATGAGGAAACTGAGGCAAACAGGGTTAAGTTGCTCAGGGTCACATAGCTAATAAGTTTCTGAGGCTGGATTAGAACTCAGGAAGATGAATCTTCCTGACTCCAGGCTCAACATTCTATCCATTGTATTACCTATCTGCTTTGATCAATTGTACCAAAGCAGAGTAATTGGAAAAAAAAAATAGACATCTGCTATAAATACTGTAAATTAATGTATTCTCTTATAACATTTGTGGGAGAGTGTGCAAATATTTACCAACATGTATGCAACAGTATATTCTATACCTATTGCCATGGTAAGGAGAAGAGTAGGAAACATAGAGCTATTTTGGAATATTCTTTTTTATAATTTATTTATTTTTAGTTTTCAACATTGACTTCCACAAGCTTTTGAGTTTTAACTTTTCTTCCCCTCCCTCTCTTCCCCCCTCCCCAATGGAACATTCTTAAAGAGAGTTAAATAATAAAATTACAGCAGTGTATTGGACAATATTTTTAAAAAACAGCAGAAAAATATTAAAAGATTACATCAATGTCTAGCCAATACAGGCAGTAGAAGAACTGAACACAGAATTTCTCAATTAAAGGCAATGAAAAAGTTTTATGCAGAATTGAATCCAGAAAATAATATGTTCAACATCAACTAAAAATATATATTACAGATATCTGAAATGCAGATACAGTAAAGGAGAGACAGAGAGGCAGAAATAGAGACAGAGATATAGAGACAGAGAGGGAGAGAAAGAGAGAGACAGAGAGAGAGAGAGACAGAGAGAGAGAGGAGAGAGAGAGAGAGGGAGAGAGATACTAAAGGATTATGTGCAATATTTTTAGTGTCTATGGTTGAAGGAAGGGGACTGACACTGGAGTCAAGGAGATTTATATTCAAATCATTCTTTTGATATTTACTAGCCAGTTAACCTGCTAAGGCATTAGTGTGTTCATCTGTAAAATTATGAAGTGGGGCTTGATGAACTTTAAGGTCCCTTCTAACCCTAAATCTATGATCTATAATGTTATGTTTCTATTAGTTTTGTTCATGCCATCAAATTCAAAATCAGCTTTCAGAAATTCCAATCTAAAGTATGCCTATCTGCTTTTCAACATCATTCAAAAAATTGGCATTATTATGTTAATAAATTTAAAAATATTTAGTAATATGTTTCATTAGGTAATACTTGAGAATTTGTGTTAAGTATGGATTTCCAGTGCCTTCAAGTTCCTCAGCCGTTTTTTGTTCCTTTTCTGTTCCTTTTCTATGCTTAATCTAATCAGTATATAGGAAGGATTTTTTTTTCTTACTATTACTTTCCTTTGGTCTATAATTCATTATTGTGCAACTTGGAGTTGTGGATAACCTTGCCAAAAAGCAATAAAATATCTTTGCCTGTAATTCCCAAAATTACTTTTCCAGATAGGTTATAGTGTAATCCTAATACATAGTAAAGCATGGATGTTTTCAGCCTGTTTCATGTGCTCTCGTGGTTTGCTAATTTTGGGGGGCAATGAAGCATTTTGAACAGATGGGATATTGGTATTTCCTTTTTTAAAAATTTAATTTAATTTATTTTTGTTCCATTTTATGTACAAAACTGTCTCCCTTCTTCCCTCCTCACCCTGTACTAGAGAAGGCCATCATTTAACACACCACACACACAAATATAGATATAGATGTAAAACCATACTATGCCTACTTCTATTTATTAATTCTTTCTTGAGAGATGGATAGCATCTTCCTTCATGGGTCCTTTGTAGATGATCTGAGTATTTATAATACTTAGAATAACTTAGTCTTTCACATTTATTCTTCTAACAATATTGCTGTTACTTTATTCAATGTTCTCTTGGTTCTGCTCATTTCACTTTTCATTATTTCATTCAAGTCTTTTCATGTTTTTTTTCCCCTAAAATCAATCAGCTCATTATTTCTTATAGCATAACAGTAGTCAGTCACAATCATATACCACAACTTGTTTGGCCATTCCCCAATTGGTGGGCATCTCCTCAATTTCCATTTCTTTGCCACAAGAAAGAAACATGCTATAAATATTTTATAACATACAGGCTTTTTTCCTTTTTCTCTGATCATCTTGAGAAGCAGACTTCATAGTGGCCTTGCTGAGTCAGAGGATATACACAGTTTCATAACTCTTCGAGCATAATTCCAGATTGTTCTCCAAAATGATTGGATTGATTCATAGTTCCACCAACAGTGTATTAGTGTCTCAGTTTTTCCACATCCCTACCATTTGTCATTCCACTCTTCTATCATTTTAGCCAGTCTGATAGGTGTGAGATGATATTAGTATTTCTTATTAGTTTTCATGGATGTTGCTTTATTATGGTACCAGAACTCCAAGTCCTTCACTCCTCTGATTTCCACATCAAATAGACCATTGCAATGAGTTCAAGTAGAGCCAGTCTACAAACCTATACTTCTCCATTTATTTCTTAGATTAATAGGAACAGTTCAATCACACTGTCCAGGATGCTAACCCAAGGAATGATGTTTCCAGAGACTAATTGTCTGACATTTCAGGTGTTCTTGTCCAGCCTTCGTAGCTACCATTAGTGGCCTGCCCAGCATTTCCTTACTTTGCCATTCCAAACCTTCCACCTTCAATCCTCAAAATATTGACAATGGGTTGGACTTTGGGAGGACTTATAATTATAACAATAATTACCTTATTCTAGGTATATTTTAAAATGGGGTTCAGATAGAAATGATCCACAGACCAGTTGCTACTCTTTTATTTTATTTTTTTTTAACATTCTGTGGACTATTGCACACGGGGATAAAATGTTTGCTATTAGCAATTGAACAGGAATTAGAAATATAAGCTCATCTTTTGTACATTTGCTAAAAATGTATTCCTCCTCCCCCTCCCCCTACTACTATTACTACTATTTTCCACTGGTGTCCTCCATACCTAGAATGTCCTTCCTCTTCATTCACTTCTGCATTCTGGTTTCTTTGGCTTCTTTCAAGATTCTGATCAAATCTTCAGGATGTCTTTTCTGATCCAACTGCTAGTGCAGTTCCTCTAAGATGACCTTATATCTGTTCTCTCTCTCTCTCTCTCTCTCTCTCTCTCTCTCTCTCTCTCTCTCTCTCTCTCTCTCTCTCTCTCTCTTTCTCTCTCTCTTTCTCTCTGTATGTTTACACATATACATATGTGTTCATACATACATACACAGAGATAAATAGATATAGATACATAGAGATATAGATAGATTTTCATCTATCTATGTCTCATTTATATCTCATTTATTGTCTGCCCCTTTAGAGTTGAGGGCAGGGACTGTTTGAGCCATTATTTGTACCCCTAGCACTTAGCATGGTGCCTGACATGGAATTAAAACTGTATAAACTCTTGTTGACTGGCTGACTGATTGAAATATGAATTCTTCTTCTTCTTCTTCTTATCATTATTTTGGTACTAGCATGGGTTTTTATCAGTGTGTAGTACTCTTTCCCTTAATACAAACCAGCAATATATTTGTAACTTCTGGTTTTAGTAAGTTGTCTAAAGCCACTGAGAGGCTGTTATTTGCCCAAGGTCACACTGCTAGTTGTGCCAGGGACAAAGATTGAACCTAGGTCTTTCTCATTTCATGCTTGACCCTTTATCCAGTATGTCCTCCCAATAAAACGTAAGCTTCTGGAACACAAGGACTTTTCATTTTTGTCTTTGTATCACCTAATGCTTAGCATAGTAGTAGGCATAAATTAAATGATTAATAAATGCTTATTGCTTGATTGGTTGATTATTTATTTAAAAATGTGAGGTTCTTGAGGATAGACTATTTTTTTTCTTTGTATTGACAAGCTCTCTAGCAAAGTGGCCAGCACCTAGTAGGTACTTAATATGTACTTTGAGATTGATGGAATGCCTTTCATGATCTGTTATTTAAGGCAGAAAAAAGAAAGACATCTAGCAGCTAATGAATTTGGAATTGAAGATAGGAAGTTTCTCTCATAGGCAACAGTTTCTTACAAAGTTTATTTTATTCTTTTTGGTTACAGTCTTTTCTTCTTCCAGCTGTGTAATAATAACACTAATGTAGTAGGTTTTCTCATGGCTTCTCTCACTCACCCATGAAAATTTAATGAGGCATTTAGGGCCATTATGTCTGGAGTCAATGGGCTAAGCATATTTTGCCTAATGCACTTGCTGGAGAGCCAAGAGGTCCATTGCTGGCACACAGCGAGCCATTGAGAGAGCCTCCCCTCTACACAAAATTCACGAGCCATTAAACTTATTCCCTAATAACAGCTTCTGTACAAATGGAGGCCAATGCAAACGGAGGCTGTCATGCACCTCCTGAAAAAGATAGCAATTTACATATAGACAAGAAAAAAAAAGGCTGATGTCATTGGCAGGATGAAATCTTAGGAGACTGGTTCATCAGAAGAACCTCCCATAAAGGTGGAATAGCATTCTCATTCCAGCTGCTACTCTGTTTCCTTGGGTAGCATGACTAGCAAAGAGAGAATTGGAGGGAGGGGAGGCTGGAGTAGCAAATTAGGAGCTAGAAGGGATCTCAGAGGCCATCTAGTCTCACCCCCTAATTTTGTAGATTTGAATACTGAGGGCCAAAAAGGTTAAGTGACTTGCCAGGGTCGTACAATCATAGAGCTAGGGCTGGAAGAGACTTTGACAGTTCTCTTGTCTAATGCCTTCATTCTACAGATAATGACACTAAGACCCTAAGAGTGTAAATGACTTCTAAAGGTCACATGGGTAATAAGTATCTGGCATAAATTTGAACCTGGATCACACAGAGAGCAGGTCTACAGGCAGTCTGGTATTATAATTAATAATAGTAACAATAACAACTAGAGTTTATAATGCTTTAAAATATCAAAGAGTTTTACATTTGCATGCTAAATAGTTTTCTGGACTTGGAGGCTAGAAGACCTGGCTTCAAATCCTGCCTCATGCACATGGGGAAACTCATATGGCCTCTCTGAGATCTGATTTCTTCAGCTGGAAGGTAGAAATGATAATAACAGCATCTGGCTCACAAGATGTTGTTGTAAGGATGAAAGGAGATAATCCATGTAAACTGCTTTGTAAATCTTAAAAGATGACATGAAATTGACCTATTGTTATTACAAGCAACAGACCCTGGGATTCCAACCCAGATCCTATGATACTCTAGATCAAGGGTTCTCTAGCTTTTTGTGTGTCCTGGAACTCTTTGGCAGACTGGTGAAACCTATGGACTCATCCTCAGAATCATGTTTTTAATGTGTAAAATAAAATATACAAATTGATTATAAAGAAAGCCAATTATGTTGAAACACAGTTTTTCATATATATATATATACATATATATATATATATATATATATATACACACACACATATATATATAGACACACACATATATATATATATACACACATATATATATAGTGTGTGTGTGTGTATGTGTGTGTGTGTGTGTGTGTGTGTGTGTGTGTGTGTGTGTGTGTGTTTAAAAAACTCAGCAGGCTGCAAGACCCCAAATTAAGAATTCCTGCTCTAAAATGAAGGCACTATCTATTGCACCATACTGTCTCCTATTAAAAAAAATACTCCAATACTTCCAAGAGACAAGCTCTTCTCTGCTTGGGAACCTTAAGAGAGTCTGCTAACTCAAAGAATCATAATTCAATCCTCTACATTTCTACAGTACAACATATATGTTATTCCCATTAATATGCAGAGCATATTGCTTTTCTTCTCAGTGGGTGGGGGAGGACTGAAAGGAGGGGAGAGAATTCAGAACTCAAAATTTAAAAAAATAAATGAATAATAAATGTACTTTTTAAAGATGTAGAGCACCTGTATAAGGTAAAGAGTAAAAGTATTCCTATCCTCATTTTACAGATGAGGAAACTGAGTTTCAAAGGAGAGAAGTGACCTTCCCCAGGTAACAAAGATAGTAAATATCATACCTCCAACTGGAATGTAAGGCCAGCCTTTGTTCCATAGGCGACTGTAAAATGCTTTGAGGACGGGGTTGAATATTCAAATGTTTGAAGCCCTTAAAAGACCCAGCTTTGCTAGTATGAAGTGTCTCCTTCACCTGCCTTTTACCTTGTCGTGTTTTCACTTGACATCATGATTCCAGTCTCTGAGGGATGCACAGGGCACTAGTTTGTCAAAGAACTGGAAAAGGGGGCAGATTTAGGATAATGTTGGATCTGATAAAGCTTAGGCAAGGGCCCTAAAGTTCACTGCACAGACTCCCTTGGAGCCAGGCCAGAGACAGCAGGGCATGTTAGGGTCTTCCCCACACTCCTGGTGGAAAAATGGGGGAAAAAAAAGTATTGATTAACATTTTCAGCTACCTTTGGCCAATGCCTGCCTGTCATCTTTGAAAGGCCAGACTCCAAGAGAGAAACAGTTTTTAGGATGAATATACACTGAGGCAGATCACAACTTTCCTTGCCTTGGTTGATTCATTAAATTCAATCTAGTCCAATTAAATTCATTTCAATCCAGTTCAATTTAACATATATTCATTAGGCTCAGACAAATCCTGGCTTCTGCAGGAGGACTTTTTCAGCCCCAAAACTTTAGGGGCCAACTTATTCCTTTTTCAAATTGCTTTCCACTTGCAGTTTATACATCTTATAGATACACAGTAATTTACATGTTATCTTCACCTTGGAATGTAAGTTCTTCCAGGGCAGGGACTGTTTTTATTTTTCTATGTATCCCTAATGCTTAGCAAAGTGGCTGACACAGAACAAGTACTTAATAAATGCTAGTTGACTATCAAACTCCTAAGTGCCCTGTGCTTTGCTGGGGTCTGGGGATATACAGACAAAAAATGAAACGTCCTTGCCCCAAAGAAGCTTGGCTTCTGCTGGATGGAAACCACACCTGGGAACAGATGAGTAAAGGTATGCAAGGTAACTTTCGGGTGCATGTCTTGCTCCTGCCATTTGCTACCTGTGTGATCATGGGGAACCTTTCTGTGCCTCAGTTTCTTCATCTGTAAAACGAGAACATTGAGATCTCTCTAGTCTCAAATCTGTGATCGCCTCAGAGCACAGCCTGGAGGACCAGGAGTGGTCCAGCATAGTTTGAGGGGGCCCTTGAGCTGAGCCTTGACAGGAGCTAGGAATGGCAGGGGGCAGAGGTGAGAAGGGAGAGCATGCCAGTCTTGTAAATGTGTCTAGGCAGGGGATGGGATGTTGTGTTATGGAAACAGCAAATTGGACACTTTGGCCAGAATATCAAGTGAATGATGCGCCACTGAATCTTGAAAAGTCAGTTGGAGCCAGATTGTGAGGGGCTTTAAATGGCAAACTGAAGAGATTGTATTTTATCCTAGAGGCCATGGGGAGCCATTGAAATATCAGGATGTCACATAGCACTAACTTTACTTAGTTTGACAGTAGAAGAACTTAACGGACTTTTTTCATTTGCTCCTTTGTTAAAGGAATCTCAGACATTGTGTGGGAAGGGAAGAAATTTGCAGGGCAAGCCTACCTTCATGGAGTTTGTAGGTAAAATACAGATTTTCAAGAGGAGATCAATAGATGAGTCAGAATGTGTTACTGACCTACGATATAGCATGTACCGTAGTAGGCTCTGCAGATCCACAAACAAAAATGACACGACCACCAAGTTTAAGGAGTTTCACTGTCTTCCTGGGGGCTTTGCCTTCCTCTGATGACCCTGAATTTCTGGCTTCAGAGGCAGGATGGTGAAATCATCCAGCATTTATTAAGTGCCACCAAGTACCAGGCACTGAGCCAGGCACTGAGCAGTCCCTATCCTCAATGAGCTAGATAGTAACAATTAAGGTCCTATTCTGTTTGGCCAATGAGAGAGAATTGGGGATTCGGTGAGGAGTTCCAGGGAGGATTCAGAGAGGAATGCTGGGGAGGATCCTGGTCCCAGTGTCAAAGTGGCTAGAAAGGATGAACAGGGATGCAGTTTGTCAGGACCTGAACCCAGGCCTTGCAGACTAGGAGTGACTGGTTTCCTTACCCTCTTTGTGCTCCTTGGAATGGGATGGAGGGGAGTTGAGAAAATTCAGTTCAAGCCCTGACCTGTGATTCTTTGGAAACTAAAGTAGGATTCAATCAAAGGGAAGCTCCATTTTGGAGAGGGTTGTGGATTATTAGTTGACATTGTTTCTGAAAATATAGTTGTTTTCTATTTACATTTTACTACCCCTCTTTCTATATGCCATTTAAACAGTGTGCTAATATTATGACACTTGATCTTGGGGTGAAAGAGCTAGAGCTGGGAGAGCCTTCAAAAGTCCATTCTCACCCCCTCACTTGCCAGAGGAAGAAATTGACATTTCTAAGGGCATCAGAAATAGAACTTGAACTCAGATCCTCTCACTCTAGAATAATTGTTCTTTCTGCTGTACCAAGCTGCGTCTGGATGGTGAAGGGAAGAAGGGGAAAGTCAGTAGGATAAAATCTTCAGGGACCAAGATCAGGGTAAGTCGCACACACACAAACCCTGGACTAGAGAATTTTTGCTCATTTTTTGTGTCCTGGACTCTGGCAGTCTGGTGAAGCCTATGGACATATTTCAGAGTGAAGTTTCTAAATGCCTATAATAAAGTATATAGAAATACAAAGGAAACCCAAGGTTAATAAAAATAAACACTTTTTTTTCTGTTCTATTTCATGGGCCTCCTGAAACCTATCCAAGGACCTGGGTCTGTAGATCCCAAGTTAAAAATTCCTGACCTTGGCCAAATAGGAAAGTGGAAACATGCACAATGTGACAGGGAGGGAGGTATCCAGCTCTCTGAGAGCCAGAGAGAGCCTGGTGGTTACAGCAGCATGCCCTGGAGTGTTGGATGGTGAACATGATAGGTGACAATGAGCATGATTTGACAGCACTTAATTCTTACTACTGAAAAAGATCAGGGACTGGTCACAACAGCTTCTGGGACTGGTCACAACAGCTTCTTGCACAGGTGTTCTCAATGCATTGATTTTTTTTTTTTTGGCCAGGCAATGGGATTAAGTGACTTCCCCAGGGTCACACAGTTAGTAAGTCTTATGTGTATGAGGCTGGATTTGAACTCAGGTCCTTCTGAATCCAGGGCTGGTGCTCTATCCACTGTGCCACCTAGCTGCCCCCCCAATGCATTGATTTCAAGGGGCCTATGAATTTAGATGGGAAAAAATACATCTTTATTTTAACGAACTGAAATTTAGCATTTTCTCCAGTTATAGATTGTTTTAAAGAAACAAAAATGATCCTGAGGAGTTCATGTTTCTTCTCTCCTTCCTGAGGCACCCATAGAAGGAGTGCAGATTTCACCAGACTTCCAAAGGGGTCCATGACATAGGAAACAGAGAAAGGTTACATGATAATATGAGCACAGCTCATCCTTTCTCCTTTTGATTCCTAATGAATTAGAGATAGAGTCCCATAATTAGAAGGGATTTCAGAGATTGGTGAGTTTAATTCCCACCTAAAACAAGGTTCCCTCTACAACATACCCCAAAAGTAGTCATCTGCAGCCTCTGCTTAAAGACATCCAGTGAAGAGAAACCCCTCACCCCCAGGATCTTACTTCTGGGTAACTATAATGGTTAGGAAATATTTCCATACATTGAGTCACAATTCTCCTCTCTGTAGCATCCACTCATTGCTCAAAGGAGGTGACAAGGAGCTGCAGAAAGAGCATATCTCTGAGGTCAGAGGACCTGAGTACAAATTCTGTCTCTGATACTTCCTCCTTGTGTGGCCTTGAAAAACCCTCAGTTTCCTCATCCATAAATGAACTGGCCACCAAAATTGTTGGCCACCAAAATTCATTTCAGTTCTAGATTTATGATCCTACGCATTCTATGCTCTGATGTCAAGCTGATCAGGAGCCCAATATCTCTCAAATAGCCATGCTTTAGATAAGGCTTTCCCTCATGCCTAGTATGTACTCTCTCCTCATCTCTGCCTCTTAGAATTCCTAGCTTCTTTTTAGGCTTATATCAAGGACTACCTCCTAATCTCCCTGTTTGCTTATGTACTCCCCTCCTGCAATTACTTTGCATTGACTTGGTAAATATTTTGTACTTACTTGTTGGAATACATGCTGTTTCTCATCAGAAGCATGTGGGGTTTTGGAGGGGAGGGACTGCTTTATTTATTTATTTTTGTCTTGGTATTCTTAGAACTTAGCAGCAGTCTGGCTTGGCAAGACACTTAATCTCCCTGTGTATCAGTTTCCTCATCTGTAAAATGAGGTTATTAGATAGATTGGCCTCTGAGGTGGCCTATAATAGACCATTAATGAACAGTACTTGAATGATCTAAATGAAGGCAACAACCCTGTACCTCAAGTCTTGCCTTCTATAAACTAAACATTTTCTTCAATTGATCTTCCTGCGGCATGGCTATGAATCCTTCTGCCATCTTGGTCTTATTCTTTGTATGCATTCAATCTTTTCATTACCTTTTCTAAAACATGGTGCAAAGAATTGGGTATCTTACAACAGATGTGCTAAGACCAATCTTAGCTTGCAGGCCATACAAGAACAGGAAACAGGCCAGATTTGGCAAATGGCCCAAAGTTTGCTAACTCCTGCTCCATGTGCTTAATTAAATATTTGAACCAAAGTGCAAGTGTTTATACTTATCGCTATTAAATTTTATCCTATGATATTTGACTCATCCTTCTAAACACTTGTAATCTTTTGGGATTCCAATTCTGCCATCTCAAGTATAAATATTCCTCTAAAGTTTGTGTCATGCAAATTTGATAAATATAATATCTATGTTCTTCCTCTATGGCTTTATGTTGAATGGTGCCAGAGAGTGACACCTAAGGTCAATACTTCTCTTTGCCTCTTACCAGCTGTATGGCCAAGGATAAGTCATTAAATAATAGCAGCTGATATTTATATGGTGCTTTAAATTTTACAAAGCATTTTACATATATTATCATTTGATCTTCATAAAAAACCCACTGTATTGTATGTGCTCTTATTATTCATCATTTGCCTTTCCCCAGATGAGGAAACTAAGGCCCAGGGAGAAAGGACTTGTCCAGGGTCACAGAGCTGCTGAACCACTGAGGCAGGATTAGAACTGAGTTCTTCCCGACTCTAAGTCCTGACGCTAGGCCGCCTGGCTGACTTTCTCAGAATCAGTTACCTCATCTGTGAAATGGGGATAATAATACCCATAATTCCTAGTTTATAAGGTTGTTATTAGGCTCAAGTGGGATTATTTGTGTAAAGTGTCTTGCATACTTGCTGTGGCTATATTAAGTCCAGTTATTCTTTTCTCCAGAAGTTCCTGAAGTTACCATGTTTCCCTTTTCAAATGTTCTCATTCCACTCTATCCTAAGAGTCTTTACAGAAGCCAGTGCTACAGATATCTACCCAGAATTCACATGCTCACAAGGAAGAGGTGGCTAATTCCATTTTCTCCTTCGAAACATACTGATGCAAATCACACTTTATAAATTTTTTTTTAAATAAAAAGAATGTAATTGCTCACTGAATTGTAATATGAATGCAAATTAACTTGCTGTAATTATCCTGAGTAATTTTCTACTTTAAAAAACTAGGAAAATGGAAAAGACCTGATAAGTAATTTGAACTGTAATTCCTCATTGTATCCTAGTTCATTATGCAATGGTAACCGTAAGCAATCTGTTCTGTTTTAATGTAAAATCTTGGAGTTCATACCTTTACATTGCAGGTACTCAAAGAGGACATTCAACACTTATACATTCCCCTTCCAACCCCCCAAGTACAATGTAAGAATAGTCAAGATAAGAAATTAATGTGGCATAAAGGAATTTGAGAGAAAGTCTTAATATATATATATAATATATATATATATAATATATATATATATATATATATATTATATATATATATAATATATTTTTTTAATCTAGGAACTTGGAAAAATTTCCAAGTCCTTTCAGTTCATCTCCTAGTTCTATTTTACGGAGTCCATGCGAAACTCAACATAGATAAACTATAAGCCTCAGTGTGTTGTTTCAGCAACATGACTGATGGGGAATGAATTTCATATTTAGAATTAATGACCAGTTGAAAGAACCTAAGGGCCTTTCACCCACTCAGGCGTTCGGGGCAGAGAAATGGCTGACATGGAGATCATCTGTGATGATGAAAACGCAACGAAAAATAATTACCTGTTTACATGCTAATCATCATTGAGAATGGGGCTTCACTTAATGCACTGAAGGTTTGTGGGAGGAATGAGATGCATACAAGTTGAGTGATGTGCTCAGGATAGCATAGCATAACGGAAAGGGTGGAGGGAGGGAGAAGCTATTGCTAATGTCTTCCCCCCCACACACACACACTCCATTTGCCTGTTATTTACTTTGTGTATACTCATATGTCTACATAATATCATAGATAAAATGGAAAGGGAAGGACCTCACTGGGGGACCTCCAACTCTTTAATTTTATAGATTAAGAAACTGAGGCTCAAGGAGATTAAATCTCTTGGCCAAAATCCCACAGAGGGTCAGCATTAATAAAGGATTTTTTGAAACAATATCTCAGGGACATACATTAAAAATAGAATGACCTTAGTAGCTATCTACTCTAACCCTCTAATTTCACAAATGAGGAAGCTCAGGCCTGAGGAAGAAAAGAGACTTTCTCAAGGTCACTCATATAGAAAGCTGTCTGAGGTTTGTTTGTGTTTATTGTTTTACAGGAAAGCCCGATTTCATCAGCACAAGGTATCCCTGAAGTAGAAATTTCCTCCACAGCTACAGGTTAGCAACTGGCCAGTAACTTGAGAGTTCAAATGAATTGCCCATGGTCAACAGATGCCAGGAATAGGAATGGAACCCAGGTCTTTCTGATTAGGAGGTTGACTCCTTATCAACTATGCCACTCTCTCTAAAAATAAGTATTTACTGTCTATTTTTCTAATTGAACCAGATGAAAATGAATTGAAGCAGTATTGCTGGGGGATTGGGGTCCAGGTCCACTGACTCTAAATCATATGATCTTAGGCTCTCATGTACATTGTGGCATGAAAAGAGAGTTGAAGAAATGAAAGATGAATGGAAACTTCTTGAAGGTTTATCAATATCCCATTCTTACCATTGTGTCCCAAATGCCAGGCACATAGTAGGTGCTTAACAAAAGTTTGTGAAAATGAAATTGAAATGAAGGAAGCTTAGAGGACATCTCGTCTAATGGTTCCTCCTGCCCCAGACTCAGCTGGAACTGAAGGACCCATTCCCTATATTGAGCCAGAATCGTCATTTGTAGTATCCAGTCCTTGGGTTCTGATTCTACCCTGTGGACTCACACACACACACACACACACACACACACACACAGAGGATATTCTGCTCCTACTTTAGGCATTTGAAGATGATCAATTCAAGAAAATACATATATATATATATATATATATAATATATATATATATATATTCATATGTATGTATACACATACATATGAATATTATATGTATGTATATTCACACACATATTGCTATGTTATATGTAAGATGCATTCAAGGGGTCATAGGTGCTAGATTTGGAACTGGGAATTGGCTTAGAGTTGCAAGAGACCTTAGAAGCCATCAAATCCTACCCATTTGTTTAATAGATGAGGAAATTGAGTCCTAGGTAGGTGTAGTCACTTGCCTAAGATCACACATGTAGTAAGTTGCAGGCCAGGATTTGAACCCATGTCTCTGGACTCTGGGGCAGTTAGGTGGTACAGTGGTTAGAGCAACAGGCCTGGAGTCAGGAAGACTCAAGTTCAAATATGACCTCAGACACTTATAAGCTGTGTGGCTCTGGACAAGTCATTTAACCTTGTTTGCCTCAGTTTTCTCATCTGTAAAATGAGCTGGAGAAGCCTCCAATTTCTTTGCTAAGAAAACCCCAAAACAGAGTCAAAGAGAGTCAGACATGAGTAAGAACAGCTGAACAACAATAAACTCCCTGACTCCAAAGTTAGCACTCTTTCAACTACTTTCAAACAATGTTCCTTCAAATTTTCCTCCTATAGCCTAGCCTCCATTATCTTAATCACCTTGTTAGCCACCTAAAATCCCTTCTAGGATAAACTGTGGTGTCCAGATTAGCACCCACCACCCCCAAAGTGCTCTGTCCAACCTACAGGAGAGGGATACCATCACCTCCCTCTGTCCCCCTCATCCTGAGCACTAGACTTCTATTAACACTGCCTTAAATTGCCTCAGTGCTTTTGGCAGTATTATTGACTGTTCAAATACATAATTCTAATTAGGAGTATTAGTTGTGTGCCTGCCCTGGAGAGTCAATCTCCACTGCTCTCTGTCACTGGGCTAGTTAACATGTATGGGAATGGATGGATAATGAAATGCCCAGCTTCCTGAGTCCTGAGGATCAGCTGATAAGGAGAATAGCCTTTCAAATTACAGGAGTCCAAGAGGGTAATATCAAAATAAGACAGACATTTACTATTACATTGTACTTGATTCAATTGTGACGTCAAGGCCAGCATTCAGTTATGTGGATAGATTATCACCAGCTAGTGTCTCTCCCCATAATAATTGATGCTGAGATGCCATAAAATGCATAGACGAGTTCATTCCATTTCAGGCCTTCCCCAAGGCCTTTTTCCATTTTTTTCTTCTGACTTTGGGAAATTCCTGCTTGAGAAACCTCTGATTACTGCTAAGTGATAGAACAGAAGTGGGATTCAGCTTGGAGTCACAGAGACCTGAGTTCAAATTCTGGTGTTGTTACTTATTAACCTGGTGTCAAGGTCACTTTTAAGCTTTCCATTCCTCAAACTTTCCTCAGACGGAAAATAAGAATTGGGCTAGATGGATACTTCCAGCCCTCTAATCCTAGCTCTATGATCCTATGGTTGTAAGTGGACAAAGAGGGGGAAATGTGGGGAAAAAAATAATTGGGAAATTAATAAAGGTACTATATCCAAGATTAGGGGGACATAAATCCCACTGTCCTCTGCTCACACCTGGATCACTGTTTTTGGTTGTGAGAGCTTTACTTTAGGAAGGATATTGAAAATATGGAGAGAATTTAGAGCAGGGCATTTACAATGGTGAATGACATTGAATCTATGCCATATGGGGTTGGAGAGAAGAGAAAAGAAGAGAAAGAGGAGGAAGAGAAGGGAGGGAAGGGAAGGGAAGGGAAGGGAAGGGAAGGGAAGGGAAGGAGGAAGGGAAGGAAGGAAGAAGGGAAGGGAAGGGAAGGAAGGGAAGAAGGAAGAGGGAAGGGAAGGAAGGGAAGGGAAGGGAAGGGAAGGAAGGAAGGGAAGGGAAGGAAGGGAGGAAGGGAAGGAAGGGAAGGAAGGCAAGGGAAGGAAGGAAGGGAAGGGAAGGCAAGGGAAGGGAAGGGAAGGGAAGGGAAGGGAAGGGAAGGGAAGGGAAGGAAAGGGACTGGGGTAGGGGGTGGAGGACACCGTAGCTGACTTCAAGTATTTGAAGGGCTGCCCTTTGGTAGAAGGATTGGATTTCTTCTGTTTGGCCACCAAGGACAGAACCAGGAGCAATGCATAGAAGTCAAAGTAAGACAAATGGCCCGATGACAGGGAAAAAAGAAAAACTTTTTAATTGACTGTTAAGGAGCAATCTAAAAGTTAGGAGGCTATCCTCCTAAAAGCAAAACAAAAGAACCCTTCAAACACTTGAAGACAGCTGTTATGTCCCCCACCTTTTCTAAAGTCTTCTCTTTTCCAGGTTAAAAATATCATGTTCCTCCAGCTGTTCCTCATAAAGCATGAACCAAAGACTTTTCATCATTCTGGTTGCCTTCCTATGGAGACACTCAAGTTTATCAATGCCCTTTTTATCCAATAGTGTCTGGAACTACATATAGTACTCAAGATGAGGCCTGGCCATGGCAGAATGCATTACAACTCTTACTTCCTTATTCCTGGAGCCTAAGTCTCTATTAATGGCACTCTAGATCAGTGCAGCTTTCTAGCTACCTTGTCCTACTGCTGACCCATACTGAGCTTGCTTGCAGTCCACTAAAATCCCTAGACCTTTTCTTTTTTTTAGAACAACTGATGTCTATCCCTTCCTCCCCCATCTTGTATTTGTGAAGTTGACTTTTGGACACAAGTACAAGACTTTCCATTTGTTGCTATTGAACTTCATCTAATTAAGTTCAGTCCAGTACTCCAGCCTGCCAAGGGTCTTTTGCTTCTTGATTTTGTCATTTAACTTGTTACCTGTGCCCCCCAACTTGTACTCTTCAAATTGGATGAACATGCCATTTATACCTTTGTCTATGTCATTGATAAAAAAAAAATGGAGGTAGCACAGGGCTACGGATAGATCCCTGGGGTCACACCACTGATTTTGGCCATACAACCAATCCTACATACATTTTATTATATCGCTGTCTAATCCATTTCTTTCCATCTTCTCCTAAGAATAGCATGGGATACCGGATCAAAAGCATTGCTGAAATCTATGTGAGCTATAGCCACAGACTTGTTCTTATCTACTAGTTTAGTAATCCTGTCAAAATAAAGAATGCCCTGTTCTTGAAGCCAAGATGGCTTTCTGTAATCACAGCTTGCTTTTCCAGATATTTACCAACCATCCCTTTCATGTTGAATTCTAGAATTTCTCAGGATTTAAAGTCAAACTCACCAGCTTATGGGTTTCAGAGTTCCTTCTGTCATCTTTTTTTGAAAGCTGAGGCAACATTTGCCCTTGTCCAATCTTGAGGCCCCCATCCTGTTTTCCAGATTACTGACAGTGGATCACCTACTAGTACTTTTATAAGGGAGGGCTTTGTGCTCAGGACAGAATTGAACTAGCTAATCTCTGAGGTCCCTTTCTACTCCCATTTACTCTGCTGCTCCTCATTTTGAGCATGTGTCTTAAGCAGTGAGGGTGCCTCTAGCTGTAGCAGTGAAGGTAACCTGTTGCTGTTGTTACTCAATTATTTCAGGCCTGTCCAACTTTTCATGACTCCATTTGCGGTTTTCTTTTTTTTTTATTTCTTTTTCTTTTTTTTTTTATTTGTGGTTTTCTTGGCAAAGATTTTGGAGTGTCATTTCCTTCTCCAGCTTATTTCATAGATGAGGTAACTGAGGCAAATAGGGTTAAATAACTTTCCCAGGGTCACAGAGCTAGTTAGTGTTTGAGGCCATGTTTGAACTCAGGTCTTCCTGACTCTACTAATCTCTAAGAAAAGGAATCATTCATCAATAGGACCAATAATCTTATTTGGTCTATAAATATAGGATAAAATAGAATTTAAGGACCTCAAGAGATCATCTAGCTCTGCCTCCTCTGCCCTAAATAAGGTAGGACTGTAAGCATCAAACAGGCTAGGGCCAATGTTTATATAATATATATATATATATATATATATATATATATATATATACATATATATATATATATATATATATATATATATATATATATATGCATATATATATATACATATATATATATACATATATATATGCATATATATACACATATATACATATGTGTATATATGTATATGTATATATATGTGTAAATATATATGTATATATAAACAAATCCTTTTATTGAGGGGATTTGTTCTGTGAAATTTGGATTCAGTCAAAGGGCTTCACTTGAGGGCCTAGAGGGCCACATGTGGCCTCAAGGCTGCAGGGTCCCCACCCCTGATAGGGAATGGACCTATACCTTTATCTGCATGGGGAATTCCCAAGTAAGGAAAATCCCTCTAACAATCCAGATTGATGCTTTCTCTGTAACAACTTGTAGTATTATAGAACTGTCTATGGCACTGGACTGCTAGATGGTACAGTGAATAGAGCATTGGGCTTGGAATTAGGAAGACTCATGTTCCTACATTGAAATCTGGCCTCAAGGGGCAGCTAGATGGCGCAGTGCAGAGAGCACTGGCCCTGATATCAGGAGGACCTGAGTTCAAATCTAGCCTCAGACACTTACTAGCTGTGTGACTCACTTATCTCTGTTTGCTTCAGTTTACTTATTTGTAAAATGACCTGGACAGGGAAATAACAAGCCACTCTAGTATTTTTGCCAAAAAAAAAGTGGTCACAAAGAATCAGACATGATTGAACAACAATGTATGTGGCACTGAGAAATTAAATGACTTGTCCAGGGTCACACAACCAGTTTGAATCAGGGCAAGAATCTACATTTTAATGATTCTAAGACCACCTCTCTAGCTAACATTGTCATGCTATCCTCTACTCTTTTAAGTACACTCAATATGACTCTTTAAAACTCATAAAGAAAATAATATACTCAGTTTGCTAGACTCCAGAGAGCAAAAATGAATGGAAGTATCAGAGAATGGCAAATCTTGGCTCTAAATAAAAATCAAACAAAAACAAAACAAAAATCTTCCTAATGATTAGAGCTGTCTTGAAGTAGAATTGACTGCACTGGGAAGTCACAAGTTTCTTATCAGTAGAGACATCCAAGGAAGGTTGAATGGCCCATTGTTTGGATGTTGGAGAAGGATTCTGAGGTGCGATAGAGTGCTGGACCTAGAGTCAGGAAAACCTGAGTATGAGTCAGAATTCAGACACTTTGCTGTCTGTGTAACCATTGGACAAGTCACTTAACGTCTATTTGCCCCAGTTTTCTCAACTGTAAAATGAAGATAATTTAAAAACAGCCACCTCATAGTATGGTTGTGAAGAACAAGTGCTTAGCCTAGAGCCTGGTATATAGTAGGTGCTATATAAATGCTTAACTCTCCCCTCTCCTATGTATCAGTTGGTTTCTATGGCCCCTAAGGTCTTCTACAACTGGGAAATGCTATGGTTCCGTGAAAGATTTAAGTTGTATGAATGCAAAGCATTACGCTAGGGAAAGGAGAAGATAAATAGAGCTCACAGTAGGAGAAGGTTATGCATTGACTAGGTAGTAAAGTGGCAAGTCAAGATTCAAACCAGGTATTCTGAATCCAAATCCAGCATTCTTTGCACCCAATACATGCATGCCTGTCAAGAGAAAGTGAGCACTGTGTTCACTCTGTAACTAATATCTATATTTCTTAAATAGCATCCTGCTCATTGTCTCACAGCTTGCCTACTTATTTACCTCCAATTCAAATAATCTATCCATCTCATTCCTTCCTAGAGATATTAGAAACTCCATTAGGATTCTCATGGAATTTCACAAGATAAGACCCTAGTCTAATAAGTATCTGCTTCTGGGAGGGAACATATCTAATGCCTTTATAAAATGCAAGCCCTGTACTCCCATGTGTGAACACAATTTCCACTTAATCTTTCACTGCATCATCAAAATATCTCATCCCATATTAGGAGGATTTACTCCTTAGGATATTCTTTTATTTCTTCTCAGAAAGGTCAATAAGGAACTGGATTGGGTTCCCAGAATTTTATTTCATGATGGTGACCTAATACAATGTTAGAGGGGCCAGTCATATCAAAGGACAGATGTCAATTTAGGTTTGCTGTCTCAGGAAAAAAAGCTAGCATCATTTCCTGAGTATCTGCTGCATCCAGAGCCTTGTCCCCAGAAACCTGGGGAGGATAGCCAAGAAATAGAAATTGTAGCCTCCTTCCAAAGACCTACGTGTATTTTGGGAGCCCTAAAGACTACTTTAAAAATGTATAAAAGCTGTTTAGTGACTTCTAGAGAGCATAACACTCTTGCAATCCTGCTCATTATCTCAGATTTGAATGTTCACTGATCCCATCCAGTAACCTTATTGGCTATTAGCTAACCGTATTCTCTAACACTAATCCTATTCATGAACTCTTACCCAATTTGCTAACTCTAATAGGAGCATGAGATCACAAGATTCAGAGTTGCAAGAGACTTTAGAAATCATTTAATCCAATATTAGGAATCAACTCATAACCCTAGAAAAAGTGACTATATATAATAAAAGCTTCATATGCTGCTAACTGTGGTTTGGTATTAATTAATCTGCCCCCTGAATGAGTGAACAGCATATACTGACATTAGAAACATTGACATTTTTACAGCCTTTTAAAGTCTATAAGGTAGTTTAGATATGTTATCTCTTTTTGACCCTCAAAACAAACTTAATTGGGGGAAGAGAAGTGATAATTTATTTATTAAAAAGAAGCATTTATTAAGCACCTGATATATGTCAAACACTGTGTTTGGTAACTAGCTATCATTGATTTAATTACGATTTCTGTTTTGATCATTCTTAAAGCTATCCTGCACCAATGTTTCTGCTGATCTCCAATCTCACACCTCCAACTGTGTTTCAGACATCTTGAATTGGATGTCCACTAGACATCTTAAATTCAACATGCCAAAATTTAATTCATTCTATTTCTCCATTTCATACTTTCCTATTACTATCAAGGGTGCTACCATCTTTCCAGTTGCCCAGGCTCACAACTTCAGTTATCCTTAATTCCTCACCATCTCACCCCCCATGTCCAATATCCATTTCCATATCCAATCTCTGTATAGGGAGTATAGATTTCACCTTTGTAACATCTCTCAAATATGCCACCTTAAAATTAGAAATTGAGGGAATGCCCATTGATTGGGGAATGGCTGAACAAATTGTGATATATAGATGTAATGGAATACTACTATGCTATAAGAAATGATGAGCCGGCTGGTTTCAGAAAAACCAGGAAAGACTTACATGAACTGATGCAAAGTGAAGTAAGCAGAACCAGGAGAACATTGTACACAGTAACAGCAACTTTGTGTGATGATCAACTATGATTGACTTAACTCTTCTCAGCAAAACAGTGATCCAAGACAATTCCAAGAGACTCATGACAGAAAATACTATCCACTCCCAGAGAAAGAACGATAGAGTCTGAATGTGGATCAAAACATATTATTTTCACTTTTTTGTGGGTTTTCACTTTTGTTCTGTTTCTTCTTTCAGAACATGACTAATGTGGAAATATGTTTACATGATCGCACATGTATAACCTATATCAGTTTTCTTGATGTCTGGGGGAGAGGGGAAAGGAGAGAGGGAGACAAAATTTGAAACTCAAAATCTTAGAAATAATGAATGTTGAAAATGATCTTTAAATGTAATTGGAAAAAATAAAATACTATTTGCCCCCTCCAAAATTCCTCCTTCACTCTTCTGATGCTGCCACTACTCTAGTACAGGCCCTCAACACCTCTTGTTTGGAGTACTGCAATAGCCTGCTGATGGGTCTGCTTCCCTCAAGTCTCTTCCCACTCCAATCATTCTTCATTCAGAAACCAAAGTGATTTTCCTAAAGTACAAGTATGACCATGTCACTCTGCTACTCAAAAAATTCCAAGTAACTTCCTATGGCTTCTAGAATCAAATACAAAATCTTCTTCATAACCTACCCCTCCCACTTTTCCAATCTTCTAACACCTTATTCCACCATATACTTTTCAATCCAGTGATATTGCATTCTTCTGTTTCACAAATAAGATGCACCGTCTCAGCTCCAAGCAATTTCTGTGGTTGTCTCTCATGCCTGGAATTAAAGTATAATTCCTCATTTCTACCTCCCAGATTCCCAGGCTTCCTTCAAGTCCTAAGCAAAATTCTGCCTTCTACAGGAAGCTTTTCCCAAACTCTTTTAATTCTAGTGCTTTCTTTCTGTTGATTATTTCCTGTCTAGCTTGCCTATTGCTTTTTTCTACATTTCTTTGCTTGTTGTCTCCCTCATTAGATTGCAAGCTTCTTGATGAGAGTGACTGTCTTTTGCCTCTTCTTGTATCCCTAGCACTTAGCACAGTGCCTACTACTTAGCAGGCAGTTAATAAATGCATATTGACTGACTGAATGAAGTGACTTCCCCATATTCAAACAACTTACAAATGTAGGGACTAGATTAGGACTTACTTCTTCTTGATCCTAAACACAGCCCCATGGCCACTATGCCACTTATTTGGTTTTACAATGTGGTATGATCTGTTCCATCCCTAGGTTTCCCCTATGGTTGTTAATATTGTTATGGTCTCAGAAACTTGAGGATGAGTCACAAGTCCCTGATAAATTTCACTCCAGGGTGCTATGAGATATTGTAGGTGTGTAATTTCCAAGATGCTGAAGACTCATGGAGAACACAGGAGGTACTAAAGGGTTAGAAATGGGGAAAATGTCCTAATTTTCAAAAAAGGAGAAGGAAAATACTTAAAACCATAGCTTTACAAATTTGACACTGATTCTTGGTAATATTATAGAATAGGTTGTTAAGGGGATCATTTGTGAACCCTTAGAAAGAGAATAGGTCATTCCTGAGAGTCCTAGCATAGTTTCTCATTAGAAGAAAGTAATGTCAGACAAACCTCATTTCTTTTCTTGACAGAGTACAATCAAGTCAATGCCACAGGCTGAGAATACCTGGATTTCAGTAAGACGTTTGACAAATAATCTCATTATATCCTTTTGGACAAGATTGAAAGATGTGGACTGGAGGATAGCACAGTTAGGTGGATATGGAATTGATTCACTAACCAGATTCAAAAAATGTTGGGTAACAGATTAATAGCAAAGAAGAGCAATATCCCTAGTTGGGGCCCCACTGAGCTCATTCCTTGGCACTGTAGATTTACGTTTTTATCTGTGATTTTGTCAATGACACAGAAAGCATACTTATCAAATTTCAACTTGGTACAACAGTGAGGGGGGATAGTTAAATAATTATAGAGAAGAATCAAGATGCAAAATAATCTCAAAAGGCATCTTATTGAAGTTCTAGATCAACAGGAATACATTCTATAAAACACTGCCTTGAAAAACCTGTCTATGGAATAATTCCTAGTTCTCCCCAAACCTACACTGAGAGACACAGACAAACTGAACCTTCACAAGGAAAATTTCTTCCTACTGAAAAGAAGTAATATGATGTTTTTATTAAATGCTTATTAGATGCCAAGTACTGTGCTAAAAAGAGAGTATATAAATAAAAAGAAAGACAATCCTTTCCTTTAAGGAGTTTACATTCTAATGAATGATAGAACACATATGAGAGGGGGGTATAAGTGGTTTTGGAAGTGGATTCAACTTAGCAAAATAATAAACCAAATAACAGATGAATTAATTGATATATCCTTTTCCAAAGGTAATAGAAATGTTGAATTTTATTACATTTTAGAAAGAAATAGAAAGGGGGTGGTGCTGGTGCTAGTGGTATAGGACCACCAGAAAATCACTAGGATGAAGTAGTTATATGGTCCCATGGAAAGCAGAGTGAAGTGAATTAACTTCTGTCTTAAGTGGTCTGGTCTAGAGAGTCGAATAGCAGAGAAAAAGAGATTAAAGTTGCATAATTAAGGAGGGATGATAGCAAGAGTAAGGACTTAGAAGAAGTTGGAGAGAATGGTACCGAGGGAATTGTTGGAAATATTAGTCTTAGTAAGGAAATAGATATACCTCTTCTGTGTAACGAAAGCAAAGGAGAAGACAGTGGGTGATAATGGTGAGGAGGTATGAGAAATGGAATAGGGGAGAATGATAGTCTCAAATTCCCATTAGAATTAAGTGCCTATTAGTCCACAAAATATACCACAACAGAAAAAGGGCCATGTTTCCAAAGGAAGAAAGGTAAGGATTATAAGAAAGTTTAGGTTATTTGCAGTGTCCACCATTGGAAGTGTCTTAAAACTATTTCAGAAGCTCTGGAGGCTGGCAAGCATTGAGAAAGACAGTGAGGCTCTGAGCTCCTTACTGGGACTTAGTAGCTGCAATTATTCAGCTCATTATCAGGATGGTGATACTCTGGCTCAATCCATTTGACTGCAGCTTCCTTTATAACTAATTATTTGCTACCTGAGTGATCCTGAGGAAGTCCCTCTATGGTTTTGAGGTTCCCCATCTGTAAAATTAATGGATATGACTAAATGATAGCTAAGGTGCCTTTCCAATACTAACATGCTATAGTGTTTACTGCTTGCCAAAACGTGAGCTTTCTACCCCTGGACAGAGCCAGTGGTTCAGCACCTTAGACAGCTCCCCATAAAATAGTGAATTATTAATTATCATATTCCCTACCAGACTCTGTATAATATCTAAAGCAACTCTGTATAATATCTAAAATTAACTATTTCCCCATCACTTACAACTGTTTAGGCAGCATTCACGACTTTTAAGTTGTGTTTGTTTTTTAACACATTACAGAAACCTCTTCACTCTGGGAGTTTACGCTCCCCAAGACATCTCATCCTGGAACTAACTTACCCCACTGTAGTGTCTGTATGACTCTCTGGTTCCTCTGAGGGTATGCATTTTAATTAGGACACTCAGGCCAGCCGTATCTTCATTTAATTTCAAACTACAATCCTGACTGCCTGGACTTCCTCTATTTTCATCCCGATTTCCCAGAGCACTGGGCCTGAAGTCAGAAAAACGTGAGTTTACATCTTGCTAAAAGTAAAGATATTTACTTGCTGTCTAATTTACTTGTAAAGATATTTACTAGCTGTGTAATCCTGGGAAAACCATTTAAGCTCTGTTTGCCTCAGTTTGCTCAATTCTAAAATGGGGATACTAATAGGACCTGCCTTAAAGGAGGATGTTTTGAGGATTGAATGATATATTTGTAAAGCACTTAGCACATATGCTGGCATATAGTAGGAACTAAATAAATGCTTCCCCTTCCTTTCCTCCTCTCCATTATGTTTGTAGGTTTGTGGCTATTTTTTTAAGGTAAGACTATTATATGTGAAAAGTGGATGGAGAAATCAAGCAATGTCATTGTTCTTTTCCACCCAACAGATTCCTTTTATATATCATTTCCCCCATTACACTATCAGGCCCTTGAGGTCAGGGACTGTCTTTCTGCTTGTGTTATTATTCATGCCACTTAGCACAGCACCTGTGCCATAATAAATGTGTAATAAATGTTTGTTGACTTGACTGCACAGAACAAGGGCTTACTAAATGTTTGTCAACTTGACTCTGCACAGAGTAGGGGCTTACTAAATGTTTGTTGACTCTGCACAGAGTAGGATCATACCAAATAGTTGCTGAATTGAAATTTTGGAACCCAACTGAAAAATAAAAGATGTTATAGTCCATTGGAATTTTGTAAGAAATCTTTCAAAACTTTCCCAATGAGACTAAATTAGATATTTCAGATACCTGGATAAGCTCTCAAACTCTGGAACCCAATATTGTGGAAAGGAAAGCTCAAGCATGCGTTAGCATTAGCATGGGGGTCTAGGAATGACATGAGTGTGTGCATTATGTTGTCGCTGTTGAAGGCATTCACTCCTACCTATAATAATTCTATTAAGTGGTCCTTAACCATAGTGATATCCCCCTTCAAAAAATTCCACAATACATGCAATATTATTGACAGAGTTCCTTTCTAGGCCGATACAAAGGAATATTCATAATAGCTGATGAGTATATTATGCATTGGGACAACTACGTGGTTCAGTGGAAAAGAGTGGTGGGCCCTAAGTCAGGAAGACTCATCTTTTGTGGGTTCAAATATGGCCTCAGATACTTACCAGCTGTGTGGCCCTGGGCAAGTCACCTAACCCAGCTTGTCTCAGTTCCTCATCTATGAAGACAAAAGTCAAGATAATTGGCTGTGGCTCAGGATGCAGTGGATGACCTTAGTGTCTTCAGTGCCTGACAAAACTCTAAGTACTGCACAGAGCCTGCATCAGCCATGGCAATAGGACAAAATGGGAAGACTTATATTTAAGGTGATTGAACTGGAGAAAGAAATAGCAAACCACTCCAGTGTTTCTGCCAAGCAAACCCTAAATGGGCTCACAAAAGGTCAGATATGACTGAAAAACAACAAATAACATGCATTAATGATATATAAGAAGGTATGTGTATATATACATATATATGTACACATGTATGTATATATGAATATATAATGCTTTGTATACATTAAAATCTGATATGTATATTATATGCGTGTATATATACAACATGTATTTATATACAATAATGTGTGAGAGTATCACAATGATCCTATCCCCATTTTACAAATAAGGCTAAGCAAGACTGACTTGGCTATGGTCACAAGGGGAGTGTCAAAGATAAAAGTGAACTTAGGACTCCCTGATTCCAAAGCCAGCAGTCCAGCTAAATTTTCATGCTGCATCATCTAACATCTTGATTATTCAAAAGAATTAATTTACATTAGACATTGGAGATGTTGACATTCTCAGCAAAATAACAACAACAGCAACAGTATTTTTATAGCACCTACTATGTACCAGGCACTGTGCTAAGCCCTTCACAATTATCATTTCATTTGATCCTCACGACAACCCTGGGAGGTGGGTGCTGTTATTATCTCCATTTTACGGAGAAGGAAACAGAGACAAATCATTGTTAAGTGACTAGCCCAGGATCACACAGCTTGCAAGTGCCTGAGGTCAGATTTAAACTCAGGCCTTTCTGACTCCTGGTCTGGAGCAAAATAGTCAGAAAATTCATTTTTTAATGGCATTTCTATATCTTATTAGAGTAAACTTAAGACACTTGAATTTTATCTTCAGGTATGTGAAGGCCTGGATGAGGCATTTGTTCATCTTGGCCCCAGAGGGCAGCACTTACCATAGAAGCTAGAAAGAAGAAAATTCTAGCTCAAAATAAGACAGAGTTTCCTAACAATCAGTTTATTTGGGAATGTTCAAGTCACTGCTTCAGAAGAGAACATGTTTCTTGACCAGGAGGTCCTCAAGCACTGGCTGGTTGACCACTGTTTTTCACATTGTCAGACAATTCATGCTTCGTGTAGAGTTCAAACTAGATGCCTTCTCAGGCCCATTCCAAATCTCACATCCTTTCATTCCATAGCAAACAAAGTGGGGTACATTACCCAGCTGGCTTAACTCAAGTCTACAGCCCAATTTTATTTTAGTTTTCAATCTTACCCCTTAACAACAAACTTCAGTTTGAAGGTGATTTAACCCCAATTTTTAAAATCTGGCTTGTGTTGATGCTAACTGATACATTTATCACTCTGAAAGCAAATAAGTTCCTTGAACCTAAACCTATTATCATCTTTTAATGACTGAATGAACAAACAGATGAATGAATGAATGAAACACTTATTATATTCCAGGCACACTACTTAGCTCTAGGGATAAAAGAGCAAAAGAGAGATGGATTGTCTCTGACCTTAAGAAATTTCCAACCTATTGGGTATGACAACACATATAGAAGGGTTTTGGTCTGGGGAGGAAAGGAATTAGTGAGTGGTGCCATAGTGAGTCTATTGACTTCCCCCTACCAGAAGCAATGGTGGTGTTGATGCGGTTACTGTTTTCAGAGTAAGAGATGAAAAGGAGGGATCGAGAAGGGGGGCAAACACTCTGGTTTGAGAAGGAGTTACTGGACTATTTCAGGTTTACACCAAATATTAACTTTCCCATATACTCACTAGCAGCTATAGAAGAAGCTAATATAGTTTGCAAAACTGTGCACATTCATTTTCAGTTTGTTTTTTTTTAACTCGACGACTTTTCCAGTAGTGAATGATCTCAGTGTTTGAACCAGACAGGTAAAGTTCTTCCAAGGGCACACACTCATCACAAATTGCTTCCTTTTGACTCAGTGAATTACTAAAGCCTTTTGGTATTGTCTATTTGGCAAGCAATATACAATTCACAGCTCCTTAGTAACTTGCCTCCCTAAGCCCAGAGGACTTCTCGTAGGACAAGGAATACACATTAATACACACGCAAGGAAAATCCTTAGGAGCCCAGGACCACTGCAAATGTGCTGATCTATTGCTATGAGCTTCTGGGTGGTAGTTCTGGTTCCTAAGCACTATTGGGCTCTCTGTATGGAAATTGGTAGGGGTGAGTTTTCAAAACCCAACAGCGGAAATTCCATTTCTCTCTGCCTAATTATGCTGCTGCTAATGGTACTTCCAGTATTGGTAGGAGGCTGGCACACTCTCTGTGCTCCTTTTTGCCCCAGTGACCCTTCTGCACTGTAATCCCCAAAATGCTAATAATTACACAGATGAATGTAACATACCAGGCCCTGCATATTAAAAGCAGGTGATTTTGTAGATTTAGGAAAAGGGTCCCCAAGTGGAGAAAAATCGGTCCCACTTGGCCAATAGTGCATGGCATTCTTTTAATAGAATGGTAAAGTCATTGTTTCCTCAGGGTCAGATGAAACAGACAAATAGAGATCTTTCCCCATTTCCATCCTGGCAAGACTTACCAGTCATCCATTCAAAGTCATAAAATCAGTTCCTGGCAAAGCTAGGACTAAACTTTTGCATCCGTAGGACTCCACATCCATCTTAAATCACTCCCAGGGGAGGAAACGTCGTAATTGGCAGTCACCTAGATCTCTTCTAAAGACAAGTTTTGGTCATGGGAGGGGATTAAAGCATGAGGATGTCAAGGACCTTGAAGACGAGCAGTAAGACAGGACAGACATGTAAAGCTAAAGACTTTAGCAAGTACTTACTATCTGCTAGCCGCTGGGCTAAGTACTCTATTCAAATAAAAGCAAAATAACCCCTGTCCTCATAGAGCTTACATTCTAAAAGGTAAGACAACCTTTGAAAAGGGAAGTTGGGATTTGAAGAGAGAAGGGTGAAGAATCACACAGAGTCACACAGTGGCTTGAAAGAAAGTTTTTACCCATTTATGATTTTTTTTTCCTTTCCATGGCCCAGAATCTGTCAATGCCAGAACTATTATAAATACAAATGAATGAATGAGGATAATTTGTTAAAGTTCTATTTCCCAGGCACTCTGCTAGGCATAAGCATGTAAATACATAAGCAAGACAGTTTCTGCCTTTAAGGATGTAATATTCTAATGTGTATGGAAGGAAACAACATACTTAGTGGAACAGAGGAGTTTTTCTGGTCTTGGGCGACACTGGGAGGGTAAATGTTGTGCCTTTTACAGAAGGAATGGTAATATTAGGAGACGATCTGGACCTTGAATTAAAGTGGTATAGGGAATTTCTGAGTGAGGAAACTCCTTCTGCCAAAGCAAATTGCAGCTTCTCTGCAAGGAGTTTTAATGAATTGCCAAGAACACTGAGAGGTGAGGTGATTGCCCAGGACAGCAGAGCTGGTATATGTCAGAAGTGAGACTTAAATCTTCAGTTTGGGTTCTTCCTGGATTTGGGTCCTAAATGTATTAATCACATCAATTCTACCACTATGAGAAGCAGGATTGATTTGATTAATATATTTAAAACTTCAAATAATAACAATAATAAAATAAATGAGAAAGATAAGTAGATCATAGGAGATAGAAAACAGGATTTGGGACCAAGAAGACCTGAGTTCAGATCCTACATCAGATACTTATTAGCAGTGTGACTTTGGGCAAGTCACTTACTCTACTCTTTGTCCTTTAGTTTCCTTATAAGTAAAATGAGGAAAATCATGGTATCTCCCTCCCAAGATTATTGTGAGGATCAGTGAGTTAACATATATCAAGCACTTTGCACATCTTAAAACACTATACAAATGCTAGCTATGATTGTCATTATCTTTAAGAGTGATAACAATAGCTCATAGGGGTTTCTAGTTACATAATGGTTTACTACTCCCTTACATGGACTCTATAATCCAGCCAAGCAGGGCTGCTTTGGGTTTTTGACCTTAAATTCTAAAGAATTTGAGCTCTCTAGGGGCAGGAACTGTTTTCAAATGTTTCAACCTCAGTGCTTACTTAACATAATGCCTGACATACAACAAGTGCTTAATAAATGCTTTTGATTGCTGGTCATATGCCTTATGTTATTTAATCTTCACAAATCTGAATTCTTTCTCTCCTTCTGTGGAATAGTAAAAAGAATACTAGATTTGGGGCCCGGAGACCTTGACATTGGCTATGACTCCAGGCAAGTCATTTACCTGTCCTAAGCCTCAATTTCCTCAGTCCATGAAATGGATATAGTGACATTCGTACTCTCTACTTTACAGTGTTGGTTATTGTAGAGAAATGTTTCATGAATCTTAATAGATGATAGAAACAAGTGACTCTCATTATTTTCTAGAGATATGTAGACCTGAGAGGCAACACAGCTAATGGACAAGTAAGTTGGCCTTAAATTTAGGATAATCTGGGTTCAAGTCCTTATTCTGACAGAAACTGAGCAAATTACTTAACCTCTCACTTTCCCAGCCAACTGTCATAAACTATAAATTGCAGAAGCATTGCCCGTGTGCATCGGTAGTGAGCAAGGAGGTAATGGTTCCTCATCACAGGCCCCCTAGTTCTACAGAGCCCCCCAAAATGTAGACCCATGGAACTTTTTCTAAAAGAGGGAAAAACCTGTTTTAACTTCTTTTATCTTTCAGTACCACACATTTAGTGGAGACAATATATTCCTGTGGGGCAGCTAGATGGCAGTGTATAGAACACTGGGCCTGGAATAAGGAAGACGCAAGTTCAACTGTGGCCTCAAACATTTAATAGCTGTGTGACCCTGGACAAGTCACTTAACCCGATTGCCTCAGTTGCCTCATCCCTAAAATGGGGGTAATAATAGCACCTACCTTAGAGGGTTGTTGCAAAGATCAAATGAGATAATTATAAAATGTTTAGTACAGTGCCTGGCACCTAGGGAGCTATATGTAAATGCTAGTTTTATTATTAGTATTTATTTTACTGGATTGGATTGGATGGAATCTCCTTGTGGTCTGGAGAATTAAAATTCTTCTACATAGCACAGTATTGGGAATATAAAAGAAAGAGAGGAAGGAAGGAAGGAAGGAAGGAAGGAAGGAAGGAAGGAAGGAAGGAAGGAAGGAAGGAAGGAAGGAAGAAAACTCATAGCCTTCAATTTTTAATTTGATAAATTCTTGTTTCTGCGTATCAGGTTATCTACATGTGATATCCCTACACTGATGGATAGCTGTGGTTGCTGTAGGAAAAAGAAAGGAGCAAGTTTTGTGATCCCTTAGAATACAGAGGGCAATTTCAATGGCAAGACTTTGATTCCTATCCATAATCTCTACATCCTAAGCATGTGAAATTTGAATGAGTGTATCTGGGCTCTGATGACCTCAGTTGTGGTATTCTTGGGTAATTACAGCCTTTTGGAATGATTCAGTGTTTGAGGAGGAACACAGAGGCTAAAGGAACACTATTAGGATTCTGAGTCACTTTCATGGGAGATGATAAACCCTGATGTACAGGAATCCAATCTAAGGTGAACTGAGCAGAACTGAGCCTTTAGTAAACATCTTCTATGTTCCAGGCTCTGTGCTAGGCAGTGAAGACACACACATAAAGCAAAAACAAATAAGCAAACAAACAAAAAATGAAAAACAGTCCTTAACCCCCAGGAATTTACATTCTGCTTGGGGTGGGGAGTGACACCCATGAAAAGATACAATTATATCTACATATTTAATTAGCCAGGTGCCATTGTGGTTAGTGTACCAGATTTGAATTCAGGAAACCTCAGGTTCAAATTCTACTTCAGAAACCTATTCATTGTGTGACCTTGGGAAAGTCACTCCACCTATTTCAGCCTCAGTTTCCTCATCTATAAAATGGGGATAATAATGACACTTACTTCCCAGTGGTTGTGAGGATGAAATTAAACATATGTAAAGCATTATGCTAACATTAAAGTGTCATACATTTTCTGGCTGTTGTTATTGTTATTCTATTATTATTATACCAGTATAAATTATTAGTATTATAAATGATCATTTGAGGGAGAGAGAGAGAAAGAGAGAGCACTAATACTGAGGAAGATCAGAAAGAGCTTCTGCTGAGATGTGATAGAAGCTAAGAGGTGGAGATCAGGAGGGAGGGCACTCCTGGCAGGTGGAATGGCTCACTCAAAGATGCACAGGTAGGAGATGATATGCCAACTTTAGGGATCAGTAAATAGGCCAGATTGGGTAGGACATAGAATGTATGAAAGGGAAGAATGTGAGATGAGCTTGAAAAAGGAGGTTGGAACATAAAGGAATTAAAATACCGAGCATTTAAGGAAAGATATAAGATTAAGACCCGTTCCATTCTCTTCATCTTTTCCAGGAAAATAATGATAGCATAGCTTTTTGACACAATGCAAAAGCTCAGTCCTTATCTGCTACTTGGGTTCCATATCTATTCACATTCAGAAATATTCATATCCTTGTCTGAGTTCCAAATCTGGCTAGCAGTTATGTCAGTACTAGAAGACAGCATAATCATATGTGACTGTTTAAGTTTGATTGGACATTAGAGGACAAGTGTTTCCTGTGGTTGCCATAGGATCACATAATACAGAAGAAATATAGCCTATTTCTAACCCATTGATTTTTACAAAGAAACAAGAGGAGCCCCAGAGAGAAGTGATTTCTCTGAAGACACAAAGCGAGTTAGTGAGAGTTGGGTCCAGAACGGTGTAGTAGAACAAATGTCAAACTTGGAAATAGCCCTCTACTCAAATGGCCCTGGCAACATTTGGTTGCCCAGAGAAGTTCGTCAGTCTTGTGTGCCATTTCCATGATGGCCTGCTTGCACAGGTTCTAGATAATGGATGGTGCTCTCCTACTTTCTCAGTCACCAATGGAATGAAGCAGAACTCTATGCTTGCTCTAGTGCTTTTTTTCCTCATGATCCTTCCAGTGATGTTGTGGGACACCATCTACGAGGATGAAAATGGCAACAAGGTCAGCTCCCATGATGATGGCAAATTAGTTAACCTGAAAAGGCTAGAATCCAAGACAAAAGTGGAGGGGGAATTGGTGCATGACTTTTTATTCAGAGATGATTGTGCACTCAATTGTGCAAAAGAATATGGATGAATTCTCTGCCACTTATGCTAATTTTTCCCTGACCATTAACACCAAGAAAACAGAAATTTGCTACCAGCCAGCACAACACCATCCATATATGGAACCATCAGTTACAACAAATGAAGAAATTTTGAATTCTGTGGATAAATACACTTACCTTGTCAGTAAACTTCTCAGGGATGCACACATAGATGATGAGGTTGATGCATACATTGCCAGAGCTAGCTCAATCTTTGTGAGGCCCCAAAGGAAAGTGTGGGAGACAATCAACATTGGACTGCCTATCAAACTGAAGGTCTGCAGAGCTGTTGTGCTGACCTCATTGTTATATGCCTGTGAAAACTGGACAGTATATCAGTGCCATGCAAGGAAATAGAATTGCTTCTTTTTGAGTTATCTTAGGAAGATTCTGAAGATTACCTGGCCAGACAAGGTACTGTTCACTGAGATCCTTTCCTGAGCTGAATTGCCAAGCATTCAAACTCTACTGTAGAGGGCATAACTCGAATGGGCTGGCCAGCCACACTGTTCAAATGCCAAAAGTACATTTCCCTGAAAGACTATTTTATGAGAACTCACACAAAGCAAGCAATCACATGGTGATAAGAAGAAATGATACAAGGACATTTTAAAAATCTCTCTGAAGAACTTTGGAATCAGTTGTGAGATCCAGGAGACACTGGCACAGAAGCACGCAGCATAGTGTGCCTGCAGCAAAGAAGGCACTGTGCTCCAGGAGCAAAGCAGAATTGCAATAGCTCAAAAGAAATGTGAGATGCACAAATTTAGAAACATTTACCCTCTGAATGCTCATATGCATTATTTGTGCCTGACCTTCCAAGCTTGATTAGCCAAAGTTGGACACACTGTACCCTGATCCCAATGTAATGATGCCATTTTGGTCCTCTTTGAGCATGAAGGACAACAACCTAACCAAACCTGTGTGACTGAGGACCAGTCCTAGAGTCTTAGTTTCTTCACCTGTAAAAGGAAGACATTGGACCATATGACCTCTAAGTTCCCTTCTAGACCTGGTGTTCTATAGTTCTGTGGACCGACTAAGTGATCTCTGAAACTCCTTTGAGCTTTGAATCTTATGAACCCAAGTCTCTATACTTCTAGATTGATCCTTTTTCATTGAAATTGGCCAACCTGTACACCTCAGTCCTAGCTGCAGGCAAGTGTGGTTGTCTTTAAATGTGATCCTTTCAGAGATTTACTTTTGTAAGTGAAAATGCATTGCTTTTTTCATTTATATTTATAGTCATACCAACCAACAGAAGTTAGAATCTAAAGAAGGGAGTAAGCCACACAAGGACTTGTAGAATCTTAGCAGTAGCCACGAAGAATCCGAATGAACATCTAACCCAAGTAATCCAAACCAAAGCAGGAGACTCTGCACCATTCCTGACAGTCAATCAATTAGTTAATCAATTAGCATTCATTATTCACCTACTATAGCATGTGCCAAGTACGAGGCAAGGAGTTATAAGTAAAAATCAAGCAAAAAACAAACAAACATTTCCTAAGCATTTGTTATGTGTCAGGCACTTTGTTAGGCACTGGTGATGCAAACAAAATAATCTCTGCCTTCATGGACCATACATTCTACTGGAAGGTACCACTCCATATATAAATATAGACAAAGGATAGGTAGATGATCTGGACTTGCGATTTCGCTGGTATTGGGAACACTTAATAGGTTAGGAAACTCCCTCTATTTATGAAGGTTGGCACCTTCTCTGCAGCTTACAGTCTTAGCGATTTAACCGAACACTGGAGGTGAAGTAACTTGTCTAGAGTCAAATAGCCACTACATGTTAGACTCAAAAGTCAGCCCAGTTCTTTTTGTCTAACTCAATGTCTACCTCATGCTGCCTCTACTAAGAATATAAAAAATATATTTGTTGTCGTTGTTCACTCATTTCTGACTCTTTGTGACTCCCTTTGGGATTTTCTTGGCAAGGATAATGGAATGGTTTGCCCTTTCCTTCTCCAGCTCATTTTATACATGAAGAAACTGAGGCAAAAAAGATTAAATAGCTTTCCCAGGTTCCCATAGATAGTAAATGTCTGATTTGAATTCAAGATGAGTCTTGCTGGTTCAAGGTCCTACACTCTATCTACTTCTTCACCGAGCTCTCCATTTGTACTAGGGACAAATATCACAAAAAATAAGACCAGGGTAAGCAGTTGGAAGACATCAGGAAAGCCCTAATGTACTTGGTAGCATTTGAGCTGAGCTTGAAAGAATCAAGGGATTCTAAGAAGAAGAGGTGAGACAGGCATACATTACAAGAATGGAGAATAGTCAGTGCAAAGGTGTAGAAAGAAAGCTAGAATGTCATGCTGAGGAAGAGTGAGGAAACCAGTTTGACTGGACTATAGTGTGTGTGTAGGAGAGATAACCATTCAGTTTTCACTTAACACTTTCAATTGTTTTGTGGTGGAATATCCCCAAAGCAAGGATTAAAAAAAAAACTTCTTGGCCAAAAATACAGGAAAAGGACCTTGTCTCTCAGTCAGCTGGTAAAGCCATCCGTTTGGATTTTAAGCCTTTGGAAGGGACATGGCCTCCCATATTCCTTTGAAACCTTTGTTGATCTGACAGAAGGCAACATCATGGAGTATGCACCTGGTTAAATTAACAGCACTCCAACTCTGGGATCTTCTTTATGGGGTTCTCAGACATCTTTTTACTACAAACTTAACTGGGAAAGAATGGTGGGAGGCAGGAAAGGAGAGAGGAGGTAGGATAACGACAGAAATCAATTTTTCCATTTAATCAACTTCTTTGTTAATTCAACCATAAATGATGAACTAGAGGAGTCTAATCACATTGTATATGAATCTGGCATAATTTACATTAATTACAGCCTGAGACTTAAGTGTATTTCCCAGCATATTGTATGTATTTTTAGTTTACCTCATGAAAAAAAAGTTACACTTGCTAATGGTAGGCATGGCTTTTTTATTTCTTCAGGCACACAAGAGGAGAAAAAAAAATTGTCCTGATTAATAGAAGGAATGAGTCTGCTCAGAAGAGAGATACTTTAACACGGTTGGTACTTTAGTGTCTAGGGAGTCAATTCAATTCCATTGAATAAGAAGCATTTATTAAAGACTTACTATATGCCAGGGATTATGCTGCACAGTAGGAGGCAAGGTACCCAGCATGGGGGCATAATGAAGTCCTGAAGCAAGGTAAGAAAATTATGCAGTGTCTGCCCTGGTCCCCCTCCTAAAATAGGGGATCTGGGAGGAGCTCTGTGATATTCATATTCTACCCTTTCCATTCACATGTAGGGAGGGGCCTAGGGGTAGGAGATGAGGAAGAGGTTTGGATTTCAGATTTCATTTCATCTTGTGGGAAGATGAGTTTCTGGACACAGTGATGAAGTCCAAGTGTGCAGACTGAGTTGACTCCTGAGGCAGTGGGTACCACTTTGGGACAGCTCTCATTGTTAGGAAGGTTTCCTGACAATAAACTAAAGCTACCTCTTTGCAGCTGTCATTATTTTATTTTTGAATTTCATCCTATAGAACATTACCTATTAATTTGTAGCCATACCTGAAAGGCAAAATTCCCATACTAATGAAGACACAAATCATCACCATAATAAAAATAGTTAGGAATTTGTATATCACTCTTATAGTCTTTGAAACAACCCTGCTAAATACGTGTTATTATCACTCTCATTTTGCAGATGAGGAAACTGAGACAATTAGTGGTTAAAAAACTTGCCCAGGGTCACATAGCTAGTAAGTATCTGAAGCTGGATTGGAAGTCAGGTCATCCTTACTTC
This sequence comes from Phascolarctos cinereus, assembly GCF_003287225.1. Lineage (NCBI taxonomy): Eukaryota > Metazoa > Chordata > Mammalia > Diprotodontia > Phascolarctidae > Phascolarctos > Phascolarctos cinereus. Next base: position 458,371,342 of record NW_027555958.1, read on the forward strand.
AGTTCTCTGTCTACTGTGCCACCAATTAGCATCTGCTTAAATGAACCAAATCCATTTTTGCATTTCAATTTTGCTTTCCAATGAGTGCTGGTTACTTTTGTCATTTGCTACTCTCCTCTTTTGTCCATATAACTTTTGATTGTCATTCACATGAGTAGGGGAGAGAAGCTATTCAAATGACAGAGTTTTAAAATAATAGAATATAACATTTGAATTGACCTCTTCTAGTTAATCCTTACCTAAACTATGAATCCCTTGTGTTACATTCCCAACAAGTGGTCACTCTGTCTCTTCTTAGATATCTCACATGAAATTGCAGGCATTTGATAAATACTTGGTATATGGAAGTAGAATGTGAAAATAGCCAAATAATAGGAATCTAGCATCTCCCTTTTATGAATCATCATCAAGTGAATCATACTGTGTCTGGAATCTTCATGGGCTCTACTCTACAGACCATTTTTGGAGTTTATAGTTGACCTATTTTCAGTTACTAGGCATTCATTATACCTGACATCTGGAGTTTTGCTGGGAGTAGTATCTAGGCCTTTGGAGATGAAACTGTGGGTATTGCTGATATCAAGAGAAGGATTTCACTTGGGGCACTGAATAATAGAGGATGAAAATGGCAAGGCATTTTAGAGGAAGAGTGGTATAGTAGAAAGAGCATTGGGTTTGAAGTCAAAGGACTACAGAGTGTATTCTTGGTCAGGCACTAGCTAGAGCAGGAAGCATTTGTTCCTTCCAACTCTGAGATTCTGGGATTCAAGTTCAAATTCTGGTTCTGCCCTCTGTATGTCTTGGGACAAGTAATTTCCCCTCACTGGGAATGAATTTTATTTTCTGTAAAATGAGGGAGTTGGAATGGATGATTCCTAAAGTCCCTTCTGGTTTGAAATTATATAAAACGTTGTCCAACCTTCCCCCTAATTCAGGAGTCTTTTCTACAGCTTACCTACCATTGTGGTGTCCAACCCTCTGCTTAAATGCCTTCATTGACAAGAAGCTTATTATCCATCAGAGTAGGCCACCCCATTGTTCAGAAGCCCTGACTTTTAGCAAGTTTTCCTTGCATTGGGTTAACATTGGAGTACTTATAAACTTCACCCAGTGGTTCTAGGTCTTCCTCTACACCAATACAGACCAACTCTGTTCCCTTTTATTCATAGACCCTTTCATGGGATCAAAGGATTAAAGCATCATAGTCCTAGAACTATAAGGGACCTCGGAGGCCATCTATCCAAAAGCATTATTTCCCAGAGGATGAGACAGAGACCTAGAGAGGCATCTGCAGTGTTAAGAAAAGTCAGCACACCTTAGCCTGAAGTGATGAGAAAAATCAGCACCTATAGGCTACAGCTGTTGAACCAAGAGAAGTCAAAAGTATATACAACTCTCATTGCTGTACTAAAAACCTGACACTTTCAAGTTGGTCACTGAAGCAAATCTACCCAGCACAACAAATGAAGTGATTCATTCTTCTCCTGTTGTGTTAAAGAGACTGAAGGGTTAGTTAGGAGTTGAGGCTAAAACTGACAGGAGACATGGGGCATGGCAGCAGCCGTTTGGAAAAGAGTACTGTGAACATTAACTATCACCTCTTTATTCTCTTTGACTAAATAGATTTTGCTTTTAATTTGTGTTTTATCCGGCTTACTCTGGCTTATCTGGCATATTTGTGAGGGTTCATAGCTGGAATCTGAATAGACAATTACTTCTAACAGTACCGTCAATTTAGGGGAATAGCTGAGGAGTGGGCTGTATATACAGAAGGGTCTGGGCCACAATTATGTTCCATAACCTAAATAAATTACTTTAACCATGCCACTTATATTACAATTAAAGATGATGCTAAAACCACTTAAAACAAAATTCCCATTGGAAAATGAGGAGGATAGGACATGGATAGCCGAGAATGATATTGCTAACATTTCTTCTTCACCCCAACAAAATCATAGCTCTGAGGATAGCCTGTGGGATTTATTTGGTGTGATTCCTAAAAGGAGCCCTTGGATCAATGGGGGCAAGTTGCAGAGAGTAGGATTTTGGGTGAAGCAAAGGAAGACTTCTTAACAATAAGGAGTATTTCCTATCACCTGCAAAGCAGTGACTTCCACCAGGGGACAGCTTCAAATACTAGAGGCCCTCTGAGGTTCTGTCCATGGTGCTGTTTCTAGGACTATCTTCTTAGAAAGCTCATTTTAAAAGACTCAAGTCAAACAACCTCCTTTGTTCCATGAAAGAGTTAAATTATGATATGCCTCCCTCTGTTTATGAGGCCACCCAGGCCAAATGTGTGCAATGACCTTCATTAATTCATGCTTTGTATTTTTGCTGGGGAATTGCGGCTGTTGCTAGCGCATCTGCTCTTCCCAATTTGGCCTGTTTTGGTAGGAAAGCTCCCAGTGATCATCTAAACCTCATTTGAAGCACCTGTGAACAATTCATTATATTAATATAACAGCAGGGGAGGAGTAGAGATACTAATAAACAAGTTGTGGTTCATCCTTTGTTGCCAAGCTTCCCCGATGTCACCGGCAAATGCACCCTCTGCTTTTTAATCCAACATAGCCTCCTGCCACGCTCCACAGCAACTGCAGCCGATGAGCTCGTGGGAAAGGTCCCAGAGACCTCAAGAGCGGCTGTTGCATCACAACCTGTCAGCTCACACATCTGCTATAAGTTAAGCACACAAATTAATTGTCTCTTGAAATCCAACTTAATATGGCCAAGAGGCCTGTGTGTGATTGGAAACAACTTATTCTTGGTTAAAAATGGAACATGACTGTTCTCCAGTTACACGGGTTCTGAAAGACAGGCAGTAATGAGCTGGGCCAGCTGGGTTCCCATTTATCAAAAAGGGCTCCATGAAATAGCAATAAACCAAAGGAAAAGAAATTGTTTGTTCTCGGCACACCTCCCAAACTATTTAACATTTCTCCTTTATATAGTTACCAAAGGAAAGGGAAGCAGGTTTGAGATATTAATATATTTAATTTCCATTTGGAAATATTGATATTTTTGAAATTATAAGCTAGTAAAGTTAGGTCTGTCATGGTGAAGAAAACTCTTTTTATTATAATTCAGGGTGCAAATGAGTGAAGAACCTTCATTTGGTCCATAGTTGCAAGCCAAGGCAGGGAGAAACATCAATTGGCACATAGAAAACTGTGTCTCTATGGGGCAAGAGGACTTCTGAATCAAGTCATTTCCCACAGTTACTTATAGTCATGCTGTGTTTAAATCAAGTCAATTGCTAGTCATTGCAGGGGTGAGGGGGAGATCTGTAGTTTTTTTTTTTTATTTTCAGGAAAGGGGACAGGAACTTCCTAATCTGCGGGTCTGTCATTGGCTTCAGGAGTTTCAGACAGGGTGTGTTCTGTTCTTTTGTGGTCCATGCACAAGAACTAGGATAAAGGAAGGAAAACTTTAAGGATTAGATGTGACTTACTGTTTATGCTGAAATAGAGGAATTCAAAAATGAAATTAATGTCAAGAAAAGGAAAACGCATGTGCCTTCCTATCTCTGCTACCACAGCCCTAAGATTTGAAACAACATAAATCAAAATCACTTCATTGATCAAAAAATATTTCATAAATTCTGAAACTCCACTGAGATGTCAAATGAATGCATGCTAATGGACTGTCTCTGGAATAAGTACAAGTCTAGCTTCATCCTGTCACCAGAGCATTCATCTACTCTTTATTAAATAACTACTTTTTATTGGCAGTGTTTGAAACTACAAAAGAGCAGATGGTACAGTGAACAGAATTCTAGATCAAGAAGATGTGGGTTCAAATCCTGCCTTTGACACTAAGCTATGTGACCACAGGTAAGTCATGTTGCTTCTCTGAGCTTGTTTCCTCAACTACAAAATAAGGACTTAACAATCTTATGGTACTCATCTCACAGGGATGTTGTCAGGCTTACATGAAATACCTTATGTGAAGTTATTTGTGACTAATCAACAAACATTTTTAAGAGTTAAGATGTGTCAGGCAATGTACAAAGAACTGGAAATACAAAGCCTAGCCAAAACAAAACTAAACCACTCCCTGTCCTCTTGAAGCTTACATTCTAATAGAGGAGACACAATGTCCTCATCTATATACAGAATGCATACAAGATGACAAAATAATTTGGGGAACATGTGATCTAGTAATTGAAGAGTTCAGGGGAAGCTTCATGTAAAAGGTGGTGTCTGAGTTGAGTCTCAAAGGAAACAAGAAATTCTAAGCATTGGATAGGTGGAGGAAATGAATTCCAAACATGGATAGGGAGATAGCTAGTGCACAGGCACAGAGATTTAGGTGGAGTGTCATGTGTGTAGAACAACGAGAGTCCATTATTGCTAGACTTTAGGGTATGTAGATGGAAGTAATGGCAACTGACAAAGTAACAAGGAATAGGTAAATAAAATAGATTTTAAAAATACAGTAAATACAAAGTAATTGACTATTATTTTATGTGATATTGGTTCAACTAAAGGTAATGCTTTTTTTTTCTAATCAGTGTTATTTTTCCATGTTTATATGTATGTGTGTATATGTGTTTTTGTTCTTTTGTTAAACATTTCCCAATAACATGTAAAAAATAACATGTTTTTAAAAATGAGCTTCAAATTCCTTCACTCCCCTCCCTCCCCCTTCTTCTTTGAGATGGCAAAGAATTTGATATCTATGTGAATTCATGCAAAACATTTCCATATTAGCTATGTTGTAAAAGAAAACACAAACAAAATAACACAATAAAAATAAAGGTAAAAAACTCTGTTTCAATCTTCATTTGGAGTTCATCAATTCTCTCTCTTGAGATGACATCCTTAATCATAGGTCCTTTGGAATTATCTTGGCTTATTGTCTTTCACAGTTGATCATCCTTACAATATTGCTACTACCATGTGCAGTTTTCTCTGGGTTCTGCTCCCTTCACTTTGTGTAATTTCATTTAAGTCTTCCCAGGTTTTTTCTGAAACCAGCTTGCTCATCATTTCTTATGTCACAGTAGTATTGCACCACAACCATAAACCATAACTTGTTCAGCTATTGCTTAATTGATGGGCATCCCCTAAATTTCTAATTCTTTGCTGTCACAAAAAAAGAGCTGCTATAAATATTATTATAAAAATAGGTCCTTTTCCCTTTTGGTTTATCTCTCTGGGATATAGCCCTAGTAGTGGTATTGCTAGTATGTGCAGTTTCATAGCTCTTTGGGGATAGTTACAAATTGTTCTCCATAATGGTTGGACTAGTTCACAACTCCATCAACAATAAATTAGTGTCCCAATTTTTCCACATCCCCTCCAGCATTTGTCATTTCAAACCATACAAATTGGCAAAAATGACCCAAAAAAATTGACAACAGTCAAAGTCGGGAGGGCTATAGAATGATAAGCAGACTGATACATTGTTAGTTTAGCTGTGAAATGGTACAACAATTTTGGAAAGCAATTTAAACCTATGCAAATAAAATGACTAAAATAGTGACTAAAATACTCTTCATACTAGAGAATCAATTTCTGGGGTTAAACCCTAAGGAAGCCATTGATAAGAAGAAAGTCCCCATACACTTCAAATATTTATAGCAGTACTTTTTATGATAACTAAGAATTGGAAATAAAGTAGGCTTCTGTCAATTGAGGAATGGCTAAACAAATTGTGGTATGTGAATATAATGGAATATCACTGTGCTATAAGAAACAATGTGAGTGATGAATACATAAATGCATGACAGGATCTATATGAGCTGATAGAGAGTGAAGTAAGCAGAAGCAAGGAAATAATATACATAGTAACTGTAATAATGTAAATGGAAAGACCAGCTACGTCCCCCAAAATCAAAACTAATATAATAAAATTCTAACACCAGGACCCAAATGAAAAGATATGAGAAGACAGCCCCAATCTGCCCCTTCGTGGGAGGTCCGCAGGTGTTTCCACATCAAACACTTTAATAAACCACACCTTTCAAATAAGAGATTACATTATAAATACATATTTATAATCAATAAAAATGTGAAGGAAGGTGCTCTAGCAGTCACAGGTTTCAAACTATGTTATAAAGTGGCAATCATCAAAACAATTTCATACTGGCTAAGAAATAGTGGTGGATCAGTGGAATAGATTAGGTACACAATACACAGTACTAAATGGCCATAGTAACCCAGTATTTGATAATCCTGAAAACTGAAACTTTTGGGATAAAAACTCCTCATCTGGGGGCAGCTAGGTGGTGCAATGGAGAGAGCACCAGCCCTGGAGTCAGGAGGACCTAAGGTCAAATCTGGCCTCAGACACTTAAGAATAACTAGCTGTGTGACCCTGGGCAAGTCACTTAACTGTACTGCCTAGGGGAGGAAAAAAATATCATCATCTGACAAAAATTACTGGGAAAATGAGAAAGCAATTTGACAGAAACTAGGCTTAGACCAGAATCTAAGCATCTGTATACCAAAATGAGGTCAGAATGGATAAATGAATTAGAAATAAATGGTGATATCATTAATAAACTAAGAGGCTATGGAAAATTGTACCTGTCAGATACATAGATAAGGAAGGTATTTATGATCAAATAAGAGATAGAGAAAATTACAAAAGGTAAAATAAATAATTCTGATTACATGAAATTAAAAAGCTTGTGAAAATATAAGACTAATGAAGACAAATTATTCCCCAGTTTATAAATAGCCAAAGGATATGAACAAGCAATTTTCAGAAGAAGAAACCAAAACTGTCAACAGTCACATGAAAAACACAAATTAAAACAGTTCTGAGATACCACCACATACCTATAAGATTGGCCAATATGACAGATAAGAAAAATGAAATATGTTGGAGATGTGGGAAAATTGGAACACTGAAACATTGTGGGTGGAGTTGTGAATTGATCCAATCATTCTGGAGAGCAATTTGGAACTATGCCCAAAGGAATATAAAACTTTGATCCAGCAGACCACTACTAGGTTGATATCCCAAAATGGTCATAAAAAAGGGAAAAGGATGCATATCCTTTTGTAGTGGCAAAAATTTTGAAATTGAGGGGATGTCTATCATTCAGGAAATGACTGAGCAAGTTGTGGTATATGAATGTAATGGAATACTGTTGTGCTATAAGAAATGATGGACAGGTGGATTTCAGAAAAACCTGGAAAGACTTGTATGGACTGATGCTGAGTGAAGCGAGCAGAACTAGGAGAACATTGTACACAATAACAACAACATTGTGTGATCATCAACTATGACTGACTTAGCTCTTCTGAGCAATACAATGATCCAAGACAATTCCAAAAGACTCACGATGGAAAATACTATCTACATCCGGAGAAAGAACTATGAAGTCTGAATGCAGATAGAAGCATAACATTTTCATTTTTTTTCTTGTGGTTTTCAAACCCTTTTGTTCTAATTCTTCTTCCACAACATGACTAATATGGAAATATGTTTAACATGATTGCACATCTATAACATATATCAGATTGGTTGCTCTCTTGATGGGGGAAGGGAAGGGAGGGAGGGAGAAAAAGTTGGAACTCAATCTTACAAAAAATGAATATTGAAAACAATCTTTATATATAATTGGAAAAAATGAAATACTATTAAGTACCAAAAAGGGGGAATTTAGTATTTTTCAAGACTATTCCATCTTGGTCTCTCTGTCTCTGTCTGTCTTATCATATCTCTAACATTATATATATATATATATATATATATATATATATATATATATATGTTCATACATTTAATATGCCTCATTCTATATGAAACCACTTCCTGTCTCCTCCCTCCCACTAAGTGCTATATATAAAGAATACTTGGGGTAGAGGAGGAGACAAGAAAATATTTCCTGCAGAAGGTGGCATTTTATCTGAGTCTTGAAGGATCCCTGGGGTTTTAGAGAGGGTAAAATGAGGTAATATTTGGAAAGTGTTTTACAACATATGAAGTATTTTATCAAGACTCTTCTACTTGAACCAGTCTTCTTCCTTGCACTATTGTTTTGCTCTTGCCTGCAAAGCTTATCAGTGTCAAAACTGGACTACTACTCTTACCACACTGTCATTCTACCTGAATACTTCTTCAAGTACTTCACTAGAAATCTGCCCATCCTATAGATGGAAAAACACAAAGGACTTGTAATCAGTGAATGAGTCTAGGTCCCCTAGGTGCTTGGAATTTGGAATGTTGCCAAGAATTTCTTAGCATGATATTTCCTTGGAGGAGCTGGTAAATATTGAGACAAGATGCTCATCAACTTTTCTTTGCAAACCATGACAATAATCAATTCCCAAGATGACAAAAGCATTTGTTAACAGCTCTATATCTCTCTTTTTTCAAAGTCGGGTTCTCAATCTGGCAACATTACAAAGCAGGAGATGAGAAGTGTTGCTAGCAGATGCCAAACACTTGTCAGAGGAGGAATCCAAAGGCATGATGCAATAGCATCAGCTTTTGCATCCCAACCAGCCCCACACCCTCACTTCCCTGCAGATTCATGGGGGATGAAGAGAAGAGCTGTAGAGCTGTCAGGTGGAGGGATGCATTTGAGTTAACTAAAGAGAAAAAGGCATTTGGTGAGGAGACACCCTGCAATACTGAAGCTAAGTATTTATGAGCCCCCTGTTCTACAGGATAGATCCCCACAAAAGACACATCTGACCCCAAATACTGAAGTGATATGAGTGAAGCACAGCTCACGAGCATTTAATAAGTACATGTTGTCTGCCAGGGACTGTACTAGGTGCTGAAGACACAAGAAAAATGAAACAGTCTCTGACCTCAGGCACCTTAAAATATATCAAAGGAAACAACATATAAAACATCTAGGCGAACATACACACAGATATACACACACAAAGTAAAAGGGGGAAAGATCTGTTATACTTGGGGAGCATAGGACAGGCCTCATGTAGGAGGTGTCATTTGAGCAGAGATTTGAAGGCAGCTAGGTGACTCAGTGAATAGAGCACTGGGCCTGGTGTCAAGAAGACCTGAGTTCAAATTCCACCTCAGATATTTCCTACCTGTGTGACCTTGGGCAAGTCACTTAACTTCTGTTTGCCTTAATCCACTAGAGGAAGAAATGGCTAAACACTCCTGTATCTTTGCCAAGAAAACCCCATGGGCAGTATTGGCATGATACAGTCCACAGGGTCGCGAAGAGTTGAACACAACTGAATCACAACAAAGGGAGTTAAAGAAACACATTAGTATGAAAGCTCATTGAGGGAAAGGACTGATTTTGCTTTATTTTTTTAAATCTCTAGACTAGTGCCTGGGCACATAAGAAGTGTTTAATAAATGTCTGGTAACTTTATTTGAGTACAGAGTGCAATTCCAGGCATGGATTATACAGCTTGTGAAAAGACCAGGAGTCAGGAAACAGAATATTGTGTGTGAGGAGAAGCAATGATCAGTTGTGATGTGGTACAGAGGGAAGGGCACTGAATTGGAGGCAGATATTCTGAGCTTAAGTCTCGGTTTTGCCATTTCTGATGTGGGTGATTCTGGCCAAGTCATTTTCCACCTCCTCCACCCCCAGAGTCTCAGTTTCCTTATCTGCTTAAAAAAAATGCCCTACATTAGTGATTTCATTCCAATGAAGAAATTTCAATAGAGATTAGGACCAACTCTGAAACGTGTAGTCTCAGAAGACGTAAGTGCCTTGTCCATGGTCACACAGTCAGTAAGTCATAATGCTGGCACAAGATACAAAGTACAACATTGGCTCTTCCCACTGTCTCAGGCTGATTCTTTAGACTGATTTGACAACATGTCTCCCCACTGCCAATGTGCTAGTGAGAGTCCCATTGTGTGTGTGTGTGTGTGTGTGTGTGTGTGTGTGTGTGTGTGTGTGTGTGTGTGGCTGTGGTTGACTCCCCAGAGCCACTTCAGCTTTTGGCTCTACCCATTTTATCCATAAGGCATATTCCTGTCTTCATGGCCCAGTGGTACCCTCTCTTGTTTTCTCACTTTTATCACCTCTGGACTGGTGTTTCTCCCCTAGTTCAGTTGGCTAGACAGTGCAAAAAGCACCAACTTTGCAGTCAGAAGGGACAGGTTCCAATCATACCTCTGATTCTGTCTTTCCTTTAGTGTCACTTCTGAGTTCCAAAATACTACTATTAATACTACCACCACCACCACCACTACTACTTATATAATATATAATTGTTGAAATAATTGACATTAAACAATTATTATAGTAAAATATTATATTATGAATATATAATATAAAACGCATTATTATAGTAATAATAATAAAAAATAAGAGTAACATTTATATATTACATTGTACCAGGCGCTGTTCTAAGTGCTTGATAATGATTAACTCCTTTGATACTCACAACAACCCTGGAAGGCAGATGAAGTTATTATCTCCATTTTACAAATGAGGAAACAAATGTTAAGTGACTTGCCCAGGGTCACACAGCTATTAAGTGTATGAGGTTGAAATTGAATTCAGGTCTTACTGATTCCAAGTCCGCTCTGTCTACTGTAGTGCCACTTAGCTGCCCAGAAAGCAGTTCCATGAGAACAACCCAGTCCCCAGAATGGGAAAAGATATTAAACGCTGACTCATAAATTCCAGGTTCTAATCCAAGCAATAATACTGATTAATTATGGAAACTCACCTAATTTCTCTGTGCCTCACTTATTTTTTTCCACAATATGGGCTTAGAACAAACACAATTACTCAATTGAACAATCATCATTCAAACATATACTATGTGCCAAGCTCTGTGTGCGGTTCTAGGGAAAGACAAAAGTGAAAGAGTTTCTGCCTTCATGAAGCTTCTGTTCCAGCATGGCCAACTTCACTGGCTTATTGTAAAGAATGTTTGTGAATATTAAAGCACTACAGAGATGGGAGATGAAATCTCTTCCCTCTCAAATTTCCCTAGAGCCCCTGTACTGGCCCACTCCTCTCCCCTACACCCTGCATCATACTTACTTCATAAAATAATAACATTTAATTATTATTGATGGAAATGTATTACAGGTAGGTAACTAATTGATATAGGCTATTATTACCATTTATTCCTGTTACATTCATAATAGATTGGGCCCAGCAATCTGTCTGGCTCTCAGTTCTGTCATATAATTAGTTAATCTGTTCATCTTTTTATCATCTGCAAAGGATGATCATCTGATAAGGATACTATCTAAGACTATTAGATGAGTTATTGATCAAAATGTTAAATTGTTTCTGGCCAACCATAGATCCCCGGGGCACTCCACTGGAGACCTCCTGCCATGTTGACATTGAGTCCTTAACACCTATTCTTTGAGCTTGGTGATTCCAGTCCCAAATCTAACTATATTGTTGTCTAACCCACCCCTCACTATCTTTTCTATAATAAAATGTGATATAATTTACAAATGTTTTGTTAAAATTCAATTAAATTTTATCTCCAGCATCTTCCAGTTTAGAAGAGAATAAATATTTATTAAACACCTGATATATTCCAGTCCCTGTGCTAAGCACATTACAAATATTATCTTATTTGATCTTCCTAACAGTGCTGCAAGATAGCTGCTATTATCTCCATTTAAAGTTGAAGAAACTGAGGCAAACTGAGGTTAAATGACTTGCCTGGGGTCATTAAGTGCTTAGGGCTTGATTTGAACCCAGGTCTTCCTGACTCTAGACTTGCACTCTCCACTGTGCTATCTAGCTGCTTCAGAATAGGGACTAGCTTTGTGATTTCATTGGTATAGTGATCCCATTAACTAGTGAGGAAATTCCCTCTACCAAAGCAGGTGGGTGGCATCTCTAATTTCTCATTGCACAATGTCTACAGTACTTGGAAGTTCACAAGGTCACATAGCCAGTATGGATCAAAGGCAGGATTTAAACCCAGGATTTCTGCCTCCAAAGCTCTTTCTCTTTATACTCCATCACACTGCCTTTAGTGTAGTAATCTTATCAATGAGAAAGTAAGTTGACTCTGGTGGGACCTGTCATTGATGTGAACATGCCTCATCTTGGTGACGATTCCTTTCTTTGCTGGATGAACATTGGTTATTTCTTTAATAATCCAGTACAGATTTCTTCTCCAGAATCAATGTCAAACTCATTGGTCTATGGTTTGCAGACTTTATTCTCTCTCTGTGTTTTGGAAAATTAGGGTGGAATTCATCCCTTTCCAGTATTGCAATGCCTCTCTTATTCTCTATGATATTTCAAATATCACTGACTCAGGAATCCTATCTTCCAATTGTGCCCTTACTCAAGACCAGAGTTCACCTGGGCCAAGTAAATTGAATTGCTCAAGGGCAATTTGGGGCCCTCTGACACTCCCTTACTCTTTTTGTAACTCAGCTGTCTTTCACTTGTGTCCAAGTCTTCATGAACCCTTTTGGGGTTTTCTTGGCAAAGATACTGGAGAGATTTGCAGTTTCCTTCTCTGGCCCATTTCGCAGATGAGGAAATTAAGGTAAACAAGATTAAGTGACTTGCCCAGGATCACACAGTGAGCAAGTGTCTGAGGCCAAATTTGAACTCAGGAAGATAAGCCTTTCTTACTCTAGGCCCAACACTCTTATCTATGGTGTCACCTGCTTTCTGTTCTATCCATTCAAAGGACATTCAGAGAAAAACAAAAGCAAAATGGGGAAAACAAAGCAAAATAAATATTAGGAAGCTGTCTGCCTTCTTTCTTTTGACAGTATCATCTCCCTCAGCATCCTGAGTTCTGGTACTATTCCTTCTTCAATAACATTCTTTGACCCAATATAGCTTTTAAAAACCAACCATTTCCTAAGATCCTTAGGTTCTCCTTAGATCGATTCTCATTATGAGATCTAGCACTCTTGACATTTTTCTGACAATAGTACGTTTTCGCACTCCCCTTCACTTGAATCTTTTAGACAATCTGAGTTGGTTGATTATCTCTGCACTTGCTTTTACAGATAACTATAACTCCCATCCCCCCGTTTGCAGTGTTTTCTTTTTTGTGTCTTCAGCATTTTATTCTTCGGTCTTTCCTGTCCCTCTTCATCTGACATTTCTTGTATAATATAAGTGTCCTACCTATATTTCCTCTGAACCCTCTGAAATCTTCTTTCCTAAAATCTAGAGTACACATCAGGCTATGCCCAATCTATTTCTTAATGATAAACTCCAGGAAAGAGTCTTAACTTCTTTCTAAGGATCTCATTTTTTCTCACCCCAAGTAACCAATAACTCATTATTGGTAAGAGTCAGGTCCAGGATGGAATAGCAAAGTACTTCTCCCTAAGCATCATTTTCTTTATTTGCACATAAAGGGAATTAGATAAGATTATCCTCAAGGGGTTTTTCCATATCAGAACTCCAAGAAGCCATGTGAATAAAGCATTGGATTTGAATTCAGGAAGGCCTAGGTTCAAAACCTGCCTCTAACATTTGATGACTGTGTGATTCTGGAGAAATCATTTAACCACCTCAATTTTTTTTTATTTGTAAAATGAGGGGTCGAAGCCTCTAAGATCCCTTTGAGCTCCAAATATGTGATCCTGCTGTACACCTTCTTCAAGGAGATTGAGAAAGCAAGAGAGTGAGAGCAGGAATCATGGAATACCTCTTTGCCATGAGTGGCCTATTCCTTAATGTGCAGACAGTGTGCATGCACATGATCTTACTAGGATTATTCTTGGATGTCTTTCAACAAGCTCAAGTATGTTTTGTGTCATAAGACTGCATATCCAGCTATTTGGAATCATCTAGGTTTTGGCTTGTTATAGCTAGAACATTCAGATGATTGACTGAATTTTTCATGTTTCATCCCAACATTCTGGCGTCAGGTAGACCCAGACTCAATGTACTCCTCAGGCACAGCCTTGTTTTTTTTTAACTCATCCAAGTTAAATTCCAACTTGCACCCAGGGATTTTCAGGCTAAATCTTGGCAGTTTGGGTTGAAGAATCTCAGGAATGGCTTGTTTTGTGTCTTTTGCAGCTACGGTTTTTCACCCACAGAATTTCACATCTTCACAGTTTTCATTTCAGTTGAGATTTCTGTTTCAAAACCTTGGGTGTTGAACTTCATGGAAATGTGAGCAAGGCATGTTTCCCCTCAGCTGGTCCTCTGCTTTGGAAAGGCAAATCATTTCCCCAATAACTAATCTGGACAGGGGTAAGGGGGTGGGATGACTTTGGGAATTTGGAGGTCTGAAAGAAATGATGCACAGATGCAACTTTGAGGGGCACACAGAGAGTGTCTTGCCAGGAGGGGAGCAATGGAGAAGCAACATTGGGTTAAGCATCAGAAGATCTAGGTTCCAACCCTAACTCTCCTATTTAGTAAATATAAGACTTGAGAAAGTCATCTGATAATCTTAGCTAATACACATAGTGCTTCAAACTTTACAAAATGTTTTTCTCCTCAATTCAAGTTTTAAAATTACTTGTTGGGGGAAGCTTGGTGGCTCAGTGGATAGAGCACCAGCCCTGAAGTCAGGAGGACCTGAGCTCAAATCTGGTCTCAGACCAAACACTTGACACTTACTAGCTGTGTGACCCTGGGCAAGTCACTTAACCCCAATTGCCTAAAAAAAAGTACTTATTAACCTCTTACTACAATAATGAGAAAAATCTGTGCCCTGCAGTGGCTCCCAATCTGGGTGGGAGGAGAGGTATAATATATAAACAGATAAGTAAAAATATAGTCATTTCAAGGAAGAGGCCATTACAACCAGGGGGATCAGGGCTCCACTTAGAGGACATGTTTTGAATATGTTGGGTTCTTGGGGCAGCTAGGTGGTGCAGTGGATAGAGCACCGGCCTTGAAGTCAGGAGGTCCTGAGTTCAAATGTGACCTCAGACACATAATGCTACCTGTGTGACTCTGGGCAAGTCACTTAACTCCAATTGCCTTGCGAAAAAAAAAATGTCGGGTTCTAACACAGGGGCAATGAAGGAGCTTTCTGGCCATAAAATTGTAGGTTCCCTAGCTCTTTCTATTCCTAATAATCTTTATTATAGAAAGTCCCTCTCCCCTCTGACAGTCTGTGTTCTAAGGTCCCTCCTACCTCTAACATTCTGTGAAGTCTCTCTCAGCTGTGGAATTTTGAATTCTAAACTCCAAACCAGTTTTAACATTCTATTTCCTAATAGTTAATAGGATAGTGAGTAGAGAAGTAGAGTCAGGAAGACCTGGATTCACATCTGACCTCTGACGTTTACTAGGTGTGTGATGCTGGGCAAGTTACTTAACCTCTATTGGCCTCAGTTTCCTCATCTGTAAAATAGGGATAATTAACAGTATCTGCCTCATAATGTTGTTGTGAGGATAAAATAGAATAACACATGTAAAACACTTTACACATTTAAAGTAATATAAATATAAGTTATTAATAGTATGGCTATAACAAGTGTTATGATATTAAATATCATTATTATATAATATACTGAGGCTTATGATCTAATATAGAGGAACCCACTATGCCTGAGGAAGGCCATGTTGTGACATTCTATATTCTAAAGTTCCTACCAGTTCTGACATTCCATTTACTCATCTTTGTTCTAAGGTATTTTTCAGCCTTCACATTCTGCATTCCAAAATTCAATTAAATTCTACAATATAATTCTTCTGATACTATTATATGTACAAAGTATGGACAGAAATTTCTCAGAACAGTCAAACTGCGGCTTATACGAAATGTAATTGAATACATGGCTTCCCAGCATTTCACTTCATATAAATGAAAATCAAGACAGTAATTAAACAAGCCTGCCCCTGGACAGCTTATGTTTTGTTGAACCTTGCTAGCACAATGCCAGGCATCATAAGAAGGCTTTGTTTAAGAAAGAATTTGTTGTGAAACAAGGCAAATGGTCCTTTAGAGTATAATCGTAAGCATGGAGATTTTGATCTGTGAGCCACAGAATCATGGAATTTTAAAGGTGGAAGTACCCATACTTGGCAAAGAATGCCCTCTATAGATTCCTGACAATGAGTCTGTCAGAATCTCCTTAAAGGCCTTCAGTGGGGGAGGGGATACCGATTACTTCCTAAGTCAGGGCAATCTACTTTGGAGTACTTCTCATTGTAATGAAGGCTTTTTTTTTTTTAACAGTAAGCCTAAATCTGTCTATTTGCAGTTTCCACCCACTGTTTCTAGTTCTTCCCTCTGGTGCCAAATAGAGCAATTTTTTTTCCCCTTCAATGCAACAGTCATGCAAATACTTAAAGCTAACTGTCTTCAGCTATCTATGCCTCCCCATTCTTCTTCCAACCACTTCATTTTTCCAGGTTAAACATGCCCAATTCCTTTAACTAATACTCATGTGGCATGCATGGGCCATAGGGACACAAACCTAGAGCCGAAAGGAAACTTAGAAGATACTTTAAGGCAGCTAGGTGGTGCACTGGATAGAGCACTGGCCCTGAAGTCAGGAGGACTGGAGTTCAAATCTGGCCTCAGACACATAGCACTCACTAGCTTTGTGACCCTGGGCGAGTCACTTAACCCCAATTGCCTAAAAACAAACAAATAAACCCAACCAAAACAAAGAAGATGCTTTAGTCCATCCCCTTCATTTTCTCATTGTTGTTCAGTTAAGTCCTACTCTTTGTGACCCCATGGATCCAAGCTTTCCAGGCCCTTCTATCCTTCACTATCTCCCAAAGTCTGTCTCGTGGTCATTGTTGCCAAGATGCTATCTGTCCATTTCATCCTCTGCCATTCCCTTTTCCTTTTGCCTTCAATCTTTCCCAACATCGAGGTCTTTGCCAATGACTCTTGTTTTCATTTTATGTGGCCAAAGCATTAAAACCTCAGCTGAAATTCAGTCTTTGTCCTTACAGATGAGGAAAATAAGACTCAGAGAGCATGTGACATCACCAAGATTGTGAAAGTAGTAAAAGCCAGTGGAATGATTTGAATCCACATTCTCTGACTGTCAATCCAATGTTCTTTCCATTATCATTTACTGACTCCGAGGCCCTCTGTGGACCTGGCTGCTCTACTCTTACTTTTTTCCCCAGAATTCAGTCCCCAGTATCCCTGACACTTAGCAGAGACTGCCATATAAAAAGGGCTTAATAAACATTTGTTGGCTTGCAATGAATTACCAGTTTCCATATGAAAGAGGCAGAGAGAATGGAGAACAGAGGTATGAACATTTACCAAGTGGGATGGGTTCATTCATTCACTATTCACACATTTATCAAATACCACATTCAAAGAACCATGTTAGGGCCTGTGGGAGATACAAAGACAAGCCAGACGTAATTCCTGTTTCTGTAGCCTATAAGCTATAAGACAGAAGGCATTGCGGTGTAAGGCTGTTGGGGTTGAATTCAGAGGACCTAGGCTTCAATCTTGGCTCCAAAATTTCTTAGCTGTGGGAACTTGTGTAGGTCATTCCTCAAGCCTTAGTTTCCTTATAAAGCAAGAACAATGATACTTATACAGTTTATCTTATAAAAGAAAAAAATATATAAACCCTAAACTGTGGTTGTATTAATATCATCATTATTAGCAAGGGGTAAATGACAAGCCCACTAGGCAGGTCAGCCAACATTTATTAAACACCTACTGAGTACCAGGCAATGGGGCACTGTGCTAAGCAGTGGGGATATAAAGAAAGACAGTAATAATGCCAACTGACTCGTTTTGATAGATCGGAATGGATGGTTTCTTCTTATTGTTTATTCAGTGCTGAATAAATGTGAGTTGACTGATTTTTTATGTTGCAGTTTTGATAGCATTATATATGACAACTATATACTAACATTTGACTTCAAAAATTAACTCCACAAATTCAGGATGGGAGAGGCAGCAATTTATCTGGAAAAAGATCTGAGGTTTTCATTAGCTCATGGGCTCAATGTAAGTTAGACGTGTAATATGACAGCCAAGAAAACTATCAGGACAATAAGCTAGAGGGGTAGCATTTCAGGAAAAGGAGGTGATAGTACTGCCAGAGGCAGTGGATAGAGTGCCATATCTGGAGTCAGGAAGACCTGAGTTCAAATCTGGCCTCAGTTACTTACTAGCTTGGGCAAGTCCCTATTTGCTTCAGTTTCCTCATCTATAAAATGAGCTGGAGAAGGAAATGGCCAACTCCTCCTGGTTTGCCTGGAAAACCTCATATTGGGTCACAAAGAGTCAGACCTGACTGAAAAATGACTGAACAGCATAAACAAAGCCCGCCATAGCCTGCTCTGTTCAGCACACATCTGGAACACTGTCACTTTGGGAGCCTCACTTTAGAAAGCAGAGTCATAATTCAGGCTGTATCCAGAGGATGGTGATCAGGCTGGTGAATAGCCTAATGACCATGCTGCCAGGTAAAGATGCATTGAAGAAACTGGGGCTGTTTAGCCTAAAGAAGAGATGGCTTAGGAAGGATATGCTAGGTGTGCTCATGTATTTGAAAGGTTGTTACTCAGGATATGGAGAACTTGTTTTTTTCTTGATTCTTGAGGGCAGAAGTAGAGATAATGAAGAGAAGTTTTAAAGAGGCAACTTTAGGCTTAATGTCAGAAAAGATTTAGGCCTCATGGATGATAGGAAGGGAAGATGGGCTGGTCATGGTACAAGGAGTCAGATAACAAATGGACAGTCAGAATACTCAGTGGTATCTTCATGATGTTGGGAGAAAGTGAAGACAGCCTCTAGCCCATGGGGCGGATCCCCAGGGACAAACCCTTGGGAGAAGATGGGCAAGGGTCACACAAGCAGTGTAAGCTCAGATGTGTGTGTGGGGCCACCATTGGAAATAATTCCTGAATCAATGAGGGCAAAGATCTGCTTGTCTATTTGAGTTAGAAAAAAAAAACTTGCTAACAATGAAAGCTACCCAAGGTATCAAGG
Source organism: Phascolarctos cinereus (assembly GCF_003287225.1). Classification (NCBI taxonomy): domain Eukaryota; kingdom Metazoa; phylum Chordata; class Mammalia; order Diprotodontia; family Phascolarctidae; genus Phascolarctos; species Phascolarctos cinereus. The sequence continues at coordinate 458,390,145 of NW_027555958.1, forward strand.
AGTGCTTCAAGAGGAGGGAGGTTCCCCTCACTTCAGGTCATTACAAAAAAATGAGATATCCAGCAGCCAGATGAGTTCAAGGGAGCATGCGTGTTCTGCTACACCTCGACCAGATGATATCTAAGGTAGGTGCCTTTCAACTTGATAATTCTGTGACTCTGTGGTATGATAATTTTGCCATAGCTATAACAGAGAATAAGAGCAGAAATGTGGTACAACTTGGCAATTAAGACTGAGGGAACAAGAATCATTCTTAACCTGTTTTTTTTTTCTTTCTGGTATGAGGAAAAAAGCAGTCTGGTGTAGAAAGAAGGGTATTGAATGTAGAGTTAGTTTAGGGTTTGAACATTCACAAACTGTATGACCTAAGGAAAATTATATAACTGCTCTGGATCTTAGCTTCTTCCCTTCCAAATGACCAGAATTGAGGGATTTGGATTAAAGAATCTCAAAGACCCCTTCCTGCACTGATAAGTCAAGAACCTTAGAAGCTTTTGCCTGACCCTCAGCTATGTCAGTTTGCTTCCTCCTCAAACTCTGGATCTACAGATCCCTTTCTTCCTTCTCTTGCCCTCTCTAGTTAACATCTCATAACTTTGCTCATTGGGCCCTGGCTCTTTCCCACCAACCCAGTGATTTTTGTCCCTCTACTAGGTGTCCCTGGTGTCCAGGCACCATTTTCATTTTCTATCAAGCTTAGAAAATCTTAGTCCATTCATAGAAGACAATCACCACCTCTATCTGTCCCAGCCCTAGGCCCAGCCCACACCTTCCATGTATGTCTTGGTAGGGCTAGGAGTGACTGGGCTGAGAAAAGAAACAGATGTGAGAATGCTTCATTATTTTTGTTGTTGTTGTTTAACTCTCCTGGATAGTATCTCATACTCATAATCTTTGTGCAATAAGATGATAGAATTAGAATCTGAAAGCAAGAAAGGATCTGATAATCCAAAATGTTAGAATATAGATCACAGAGAAAGCTAGAAGAAGGCTTAGACCATAGAACATTAAATGTAGAAAATAAAATGTTAGATCATAGAATCCCCAAAAAATTAGACTTAGAAAGGACTTTAGAATATCAAATGTTAGAACCTCAAAGAGCTTTGATTCCAAGGTCATGGAGATCAGTTGAAAGAGCTAGGGATGTCTTTCCTGGAGAAGAGAAGACCCAAAGCTATTCATTTGACTTCAAACATTTGATAGTATTAAATGGAGTAGGCATTAGATTTGTTCTGTTTGGCCCCAGAGAGCAGAATTGGAAGCACCGGGAGGAAGTTGCAAAGAGGCCAATTTGGGCATGAGATTAGGGTAATCCAGCCTAAAATGAAGAGCTGTCCAAAAGTGGGATGGACATTCACCTCCCTAGAAGACACTTAATAGAGACTGGATGACCACTCACAAGAAATGATCTAGCCAGGATTACTTCTGGGTATGGGCCACTTTGGATTGCCATTGAGGTCCCTTGAAACTCTGGGGATACTATGATTTCCTGAATATTGGTGCTGGAAGGAACCTTTGAGCAGAACATGTTAGGGCATAAAATGTTAGTGTTGGAAGAGATTTAAGGATATGGAATGTTAGAATTTGGAGGAACCTCAGAGAATAGAAGGTCAGCACTGCAAGTTAACTTCAGAACACAAAATGTAAGAACAGGGAAATACCTTAGAACAAAAAATTTCAGAGCATAGAAATTGACATTTCTTAGAGCATAGAATGTTAGAACAATGAATGTTATAGCTTGAAGAAAACTTAGAACACTGAATGTCAAGGCTGGGAGAGACCTCGAACATAGAATGTTTGTGCTGAAAAAGACTAGAAACTACTTATTTCAAGTCCTCATGTTACAGAGAAGCAAACGGTGGTCCAAAGAGGTTAATGAGGAAATGCACTAGAGAGCTTCTTAACTTCTCAATAAGTTAGTGTTTGAGTTAGGACTGGAGCTTGTCTTTTGATTCCTTGCCCAATACATACTGCCTGTGGTATAATGTATGTGTTTGTCCTGTGCAATTTAAATCTGAGAAGAAAAAAACCTCCATATCATTATCATTCACAAATCACCATTCCCAAATAACATGTGCTGAACACCCACAGTTAGGAGGCTCTGTAGAGTGCACTTTACTGGGGAGAGAGAAAATGTAGTTTCCACTCTACAGAAATTTAAATTGGCTCTTCTGAATTATGAGCAACATAAGGAAACAATGCATATCATTAGAGTTGCAGAATTATTTTAAGGGGAATCTATTAAACTATTTATAGGTCATTATTTATAAGGAAGGCGATTCCTGTGATATTGGTATATTTCAAATTGTATCTTTTTTTTTCCTCTTTACACTATTGTAGTAATGTGAATATGGAGCCTGTAATCAGAGGAATCCAGGGGCCTGGAAAGCACATAATTTTCTCATTTCTATTATTCCCGTGAGAGAAGCAGTAAGCATGTTGCCCAAGCATGCAGGAATACACAAGGCCACAAAATTTTATAACTTTATTTCCTATGTTATAACCCCAACCTAACCTTTGTAGCTTTAGCGAATGTTAGAGTTGGAAGGGGCCTTATAGGACAGTTAGTTCCACCTTCCTAATCTCACAGAGGATGAAATTAAGGTCCAGAGAGACCTAAATGACTTGTCCAAGGTCATACAGCATATTTGTAGAAAAGCACTTCCTGACATCTGGTTCAATGTTCTTTTCACTGTACAAGGTCCTGTTCTCAAGTTGACTGATATGTCTAGGTTTCTATTACAGTCAGGGTCATGGAAACATCCTTCAAGGAAGTAATCTTAATTACTAAATATCTCACAGTCTCATTTTCCAAATTAGTGTAAAGAACAAATTTGTCTGACCATATCAGGGAAGATAGCCAGTCAGTTCCTGAGTTATATTTCCCTAATGAAGAATAATCATGGAAAGAGGCCAAGCAAAACCTTTTGCCTTAAATATAGGTGTCACAAAAAAAGTATTATCTAAATCTGAGGCCCTATTGTGAAATATGACATGCAGAATTCTAAAACACAGTGAAATTTAAAAGCAGATCACTTTTGTAATGGCAATTACTATCATTAATTAGGACAGATACTCTCTCTTCAAGCCCATGACCACAGCAGGAAAATAAAACAAAGATCTCATAGAAATAATTTGCTAATTGTTCTTCCTCTGATATGGCCATATACTGGGATTTGGCCCTCCATCATGACAAATTCCTGCAGCCTAAGATTTATGGTGGCCAAATAAGAATGGATGCTTTATTTGACTATGACTATTTATTACCTCGAGATATTCACTTGAACTTCAGGACCTTAAAATATTTACTCTGTAACTAATTTAGTCTTTAATGAAAGATTACAGTATCATAAGGTTATGCTCACAAGAAGACTCAAACATACCTCTATTAGCCAAGAGGCTGCAGTCTAATAATGCAATTCTTTGCTGCAAAATTAAAGACAAGAGATAGAAATAAGATGGGATGCACAAAGGTGGGTTCCAGGAGAACACTAGTAACAACTGACATTTAATAACACTTTCAGGTTTGCAAAATATTTACCATATACGGGGGGGTCCCAAAAGTCTTAGTGATGCTTTAATACCTTAAAATAGTTCTAAGATTTTTGGAACACTGTTTGCTGTGATTTGGCTCTCCCAACAGCCCTGTGAGGTGGATACTACTGCTATTATTTTTTTCCCCATGTGATAGATGAGGAAATGTAGGTTGAGGATTTCAGATAATGTTTTTTTTCTTGTTTTGTTTTTGTCCAGCCTTTTGATTTTATCATACTTGGAGACTCTTGTTGGGGAAACTCCAATCAAAAATTGGTCCTATAGTATTGGAGTTGCCTTTCTGACATTGATCCCACTAGGTAATCCTCTGGCCTCCACTAGAAGACCTCCAGTAATGGAAATATAACAAGCCTTCAGGCTGCTGATTCTACTTTTGGACAGCTCTCATTGGACAGAATTTATTTGGACAGCAATTCTTTGGCACCTTGGCAGAGTGAAGAGAACACTGGACCTGTGTCCAGGAGGCTTTGCTTTGGTTTTCATTGTGGACATTTATAGTTTTGTGAGGATGAACCTTTTTGCTCTGAGCCTCAGTTTCCTCAATTATAAAATAAGAATGATTATGTTATCACCATTAGGGGTAATTGTGATAACATCCATAGTAAATTTTAGTATAATATAGAAATATGAATACAATGATGACAATTATGATGATAATGATGCTGTTGTCTCTTTGGGAACACGTGGACTGCCATCATCTTTCTCTATGCCTTTGCCCTGGCTGTCCCTTATGCCCAGAATACATTCTGTCTTTAACTTTCTATCTCTTTGCATCCCTGGTTTCTTTTAGATCTCAGCTTAGGTGCCACCTTCGATAGCAAGCCTTGCCTGGTTCCTCAAATGCTAGTGCCTCTGACTGTAGACTTATTTTGTTCATATTTTGTATATATCTAAATGTGTCTTCATATTGTTTCCATCATTAGAATGCAAGCTCCTTGAGGGCACGGACTATTTTACTTGTATTGTTGTATCCCAAATAGCTAACACAGTTTCTGGCATAAGGTAGACACTTAATGTTCGTTAATTAATTGATCAATTGATTGGCTCATTGATTGACTGATTGGACCTCTCCCAGCACTTTTAAACTTTGGGTCACCCAGTTGCAACCCACAGTTTAAGAAGCACTGAAAGGGTCTTGAGTGGAAAAAAAAAATTAAGAACAAGCCTAGGCTAAGGAGGCCCACAAGAAGTTCAGGTTGGGACACATTCAGTTTGAAGTGCTGGGAGAACATCTTGATGATGTCTTAGAGACATATATTCTAATATTTGGGTGGATTTGCGATTTCTTCAACGTGGAAAGTTTCTCCAATGATGCTGATCACAATGTAGCCATGCTTACCCATCTTCTGTAAGGCGTGGCCATGTCCTACTTTGAGGCTACAGCAGAAAGGTCCCCAAAAATATGTTGGTGGCTTCATCTAGATATCGATAAATTTCACAGATATTGTCAGTTATCCCTCATTGTAAATACCAGTTCATCTTTATTTTTTAAATCACACACAACTCACACACACACACACACACACACACACACACACACAGTTACATAATGAATGAATGAATGAATCTGACCTAAACAATTACAAAACATTGTCTTCACAATTCTGAAAAGTAGGCAAGGCAAATATAGTTATCCTGCTTGTGAATGATAGAAGTAAGACTTTGAACCCAGATCTTCTGATTATTTAATCTGGTGGGATTTCTAATGTGACACAAGACCTTTTCCATATTATTCCTTCCATATCCTAAATTTATCTAGAATGTTGCACCTTGAGGTTAGGTAGGTTTTTTTTTTCCCTTTTTTGTGTGTAGTGAGGAATATAACATCTTTGTAAGTAAATACAAACAAATTACAGAGAAATTTCAAGAGGGAAGACTACAAATAAGCAAGAAGGTGAGAAAGAAATGGCGTTATCTAAGTAGCACTTGGAGGTGACTGGGTTGTTCAATGGTTAGAGAGCTAGGTCTGGAATCAGGGAGACATGAGGTCAAATCTGGCCTCAGACACTTACTAGCTTTGTGACCCTGGGCAAATCACTTAACCTCTATTTGCCTTAATCCATTGGAGAAGGTAATGGCAAACCATTCCAGCATCTTTGCCAAGAAAATCTCACGGACAATATGGTCCATAGGGGCATGACAAGTTGGATGTGACTGAATAACTGAACAACAGTAGGTGGCACCTAAGATGACCTTTGAAGGAAGCTAGGAAGTCCATGAGGTAGAATGAGTTTATTTCAAACACATGACTCCTCAGAGTATACCCTCAAAGAGCTTACAGAGGATCTTTGACATAAGAGATGTTTTGATAAGTACTTGGTATCTTGTTAACATATCATGAACCTGGAATTTTTCAGGTCGGGAACTCCCTCTGAAGTCTCAGAGTATCAGTCAATAATCAATAAACATTTATTAAGTGCCTGCTATAAGCCAAGTACTGTGCTAGGCAATGATGATGTAAAGACCTCACAGACCAAATGGGGGAAGCAATAAATGAACAGCTATGAACAAGACATCTATGTCTGTATCCATATTGAAATCTATATTGATATCAACATATATATACACACATACATACATATATATATATCATATATATATGTGTGTATGTGTATGTGGGCATATATATGTATGTATCTGTGTATGCATATTTCTATACACACATATGTAGGATAAAATGGAAGGAAGGAGATAAGATTTATTAAGTGCCTTCTATATCCCAGCCCCTATGCTAAGTACGTTACAAAAAGTATCTCATTTGTTGTAGGTGCTGTTATCTCTATTTTACATTTGAGGAAATTGAGGCAAAGAGAGATTAAGTAACTTGCCTTGGGTCCTACAGCTAGCAAGCATCTGAGACTAGATTTGGTATCAGCTTTTCCTGACTGCAGGCTCTGTTGCTCTATCACTGTATCTGTTGGGTCACCTAGCTCCCTCCAGAGATAATCAACAGAGGAAAACATGAGAATGCAAATTAGCCAAGAGGTTACATTATTCCCATCCCATTGGAAGCTCCCTATGAGTAGGGATTGATTTTCATTCTTTGCATTTCCAGTGCCAGGCACTTTACAGGTACTTAAAAAATTCTTGTTAATTGGAATCAGAGGAAGTGGGTTCAAATTCTATCTCTGCTCTTTCCTACTGTGTGACTCAGAGCAAGTTATTTGACTTCTCTTAGCCTCAGTTTACTCTTATTTCAAATGGGGGCAGGTAGGTGGCACAGTGAATAGAGTACCAGGCCTGGAATCAGGAAGACTCATCTTCAAGAGTTCAAATCCAGTCTTAGACACTTACTAGCTCTGTGACCCTGGGCAAATCACTTAACCTTGTTCACTTTAGTTTCCTTATCTGTAAAATAAGCTGGAGAAGAAAATGGCAAACCACTCCAGTATCTCTGCCAAGAAAACCCTAAATGGGATCATAATTAGTCAAACACAACTGAAAAGACAGAACAAAAACAACAGAATGAAGGGATACAATTCAATAGTTTTTACAGTTCTTTCCAGCTTAGACCTATGAAGCTATATTACTGCTATGACCTGGGTTCAAATCTTGCCTCTGACACTTAAGTGCTTGTGTGACTTTAGGCAAATCATTTCATGTCCAAGGGCCTTTGTTCTCTCCTCTGTAAAACAAGATGGGCTTATGTTGTCACGGATTTTTTTTTCTTTCTCCCCTATTAATTTATTCTAAAACTGGGGCAATTAACTCTTTTGTCTCACGTAGTTTTTATTTATGATCTCTTGAATCATAGATCCAGAAAACCAGGCTTTGATAAAGCCCATTGGGATTCAAATGGAAGTACTTGACTATGCCTTTAAACCTAAATCACTCTGGCTTTCATTGATTGGCCAGTACAGGTTCCAGTCCAAACCTCCACTTACTCGTTGTTTAGGTTTTCATGGTTCCGAGTGAGTCTAAATAGCGATTGTTTCTGTTCTGGCCAGAAACTCTGAGGGTCTTCCCCTCCCAGACTGATTTTTTGTGAGGGCAAACTGGGCTATCTTTTGCCTCGGTTCATAGCTATCCTTTAAGTATTGAATGGATGTTGCCTCAGACAAGTTGGACCTTGGAAAGACCTTGGCTTTAAAAGACCAAGGTCTCTCCCCGCATGTGGGGCCAGCACCAGTCATCCTGCCCTATGTCTTGCCACTGGACCCCGATGACTCTGGAAGAGAGAGAGAGGTTGATGACTTTTGCACAGTTTTGCCTCACTTAAATCCAATTCACTTGCAACTTGAGACATCACCCTCTGGATGTCATTGTTTCTCTTGGAGAATGAAGGATGAACAACAACAATGTAGTTTTTAGCAACAGACTTGTGATTCTTTGACTTTTCTTCAAATCTGGCCTCTGTTACTAATTACCTTGGGCAAGTCACTTAGTTACTATTGGTTTCAGTTTCCTCATCTGTAATATTTTTTGGGGGGTAGATAGATGGCTTTTGTCATTCAGCTCTAGATTCTATGACCTGGGATCAAATTCTGCCTCAATCGCTGCCAGTGTACCTTTGGATAAATCACTTAAACTCACTAGGCCTCAGTCTCATCTTCTGGAAAATAAGGAAATTGGCCTAGATGGAACCCAAAATCCCTTCTAGTTCTAAATCTCTTATCTTATGAACCGGTAACTTTATGACCCTGAAAGTCTCTTTCAGCTCTTTCTCAATCATCATATAATACAACCCGATGAAAAACCCAACAAGAGGATGCTGAAACAGGGAAAGCCCACATGCATCATTAGTTTCTTTTAGTTGGATGCCTGATCTTCATTAAATGCTCCGGCCTGATTTCCTTAGGCATCAGGGCTAGTTCTCAGGGTGCCACAGATAAAAAGCTTAGATAAAAGCTCTCTGTATCTGCTAAGCAGTATTATGATAAACTTTATATTAAATAATATATATCATCTGAAGATCCCCTGGCCTCTCCTGGGCTCAGAACACTGCATCTCATTTACTGCTACCCAAAGATTTGGCCTGTGGGGATAAGAAGCTCAAGGTCTCAGGATTACATTAGTAGGCTTGCTTTTTAACTGCAAATGCATTTAACAGCTACTGAAGCCCATGGTCTTGCCCTAATGCATTTTATTTTTAAAAAATGATTTGGAGGTATTATGCACCTGAGCCAAACTCTCCCCTGTGGGGAATGATGTTTTTTATAACACGTGTGGAGCAATGTAGAGAATTTTTCTTTGACAGCATGATATATAGACAGCAATCACAACCTATCCGAGCATATGATTCTTCCCTTGGTACCTGGCAATCAATAGCCTTGGTGGAGGGGAAAGACCCTAGGATAGGGAGTCAGGAAACCTGGGTTCTAGCCTTTGCTCTGATACTAATAACAATGATGGTCTTAATAGTTAGTAGTTAAGATAGCACTTTAAGGCTTATAGAACATTTTACAAATGAACCTCAACAAAACCTAGAAGGTAGAGGCTACATTATCCCCATATCCAGAGAAGAGAAAACAAGAGGCAGATAAAGGTTAAGTAACTGGCCCAGGGTCACACAGAAGGTGTCTCAGGTCAAATTTGAACTCAGTTCTTTCTTATTCTTGGTCCAGGGCTCTATCCACTGGGCCACCTAGCTGTCTAGCCTTGTCATAGAAAGCAGGGGTTCTTATCTTTTTTTGTGCGTGTTATGATCTCCCCTCCCCCACCCACTCTTTCACATTATAACGAAGCCCCTAAGTCTCAGAATGTTTTTAAATGCAAAAAACTAAAACACATAGTATTACAAAGGAAACCAATTATATAAAAATACTTATCTATATACATATATGAATGTGTATCTATGTAACAATGAAAGTATTATCTATATATTTATCTTTATCTGAATCTCTGTATCTAACATCTATCAATGCAAATATCTACATACCAATGTTATATATATGTGTATATATGTATGTGTATATATAATATATGTATGTATATGTATGTACATGTGTGTGTGTGTGTGTGTGTGTGTATAATCTGGTGAAATTTATGTATTTATATATAGGATGAAATTTGAGTCCCATGCCCCAAAATCTTTTGCTGAACTTCAGAGAGGTAGTATCCAGGTAAGAACCAATTTCCCCTTTGGTCTCAGTTTGCTTTGCTGTAAAATAAGAGGGACTAGAATAGTTTGTTTTAAAGAACTTTATTAGTATAAAATGTGGAAGGTACACTTAGGTAGTGGTTCATCTGAACTATGGGCTTGGGGGGACTCCAAACTCAGTAAGTCAATAAATAGTCTGTTTTAGCAGCAGGAAAAACATATAATCTTGGGCTTCATTAAGAGATCAAGTGTCCAGCAATGGAGAGTTGAAGGTCTCCCTCTCCCAAGTCCCCATCTAGGGTATTGTGTTCACCACATTTGAAGAAGTATAGCGAGAAGCTGTGATCACAGGAGAGAACAACTTGGAGAATGAAGAATCTCAATGTCATCTCATGGGGGGAATGGTTGAGAGAACTGGGCTGTTTAGCAGAGAGAAGAAAGGGCTTGGAGTGCATGCTGGTTGTGTGAATGTATTTGAAGGGCTACCATATCAGTAGACCCATTCTTCTTGGCTCCAGAAGGCAGAATTAAGAGCTACTAGTGAAAAAGTTGAAGAATCAAATCAAGGTTTGGTAGCAGAAAAAATTTACTAACAATTAGGGCTGACCAAGGGATTGTCTTAGGAAGTAGTGGGGCTGCCCTGTTATTGCTGTTTGTCCTTCATGCTTAAAGAGGACCAAAATGATGTCATGATGTCGGCATCAATATACTGTGTGTCTGGCTGTGACTGACCATACCAGTACAAGCTCAGAAGGCTCTACAACAGGTAAATAACTATAAGTCTTAAAGTAAAATCTGGGTGAGCACTTCTTGGGTATATTGCAGAAGGGAGTTGTATTACCCTGTGGAATGAACTAGAGTCCTCTATGTGTCACAGGGGATAGAACATTAGACTTAGAATCAAAACCTGAGTTTAAAGCCTGCCTTTATTTGAGATCTTACACTTAATACTGGTATGACCCTGGGTAAGTCCCTAATCTCTGTCTGCCTCTGTTTCCTCATTTGTAAAAAGGTGATGATAATAATAGAACCTATCTCTGTAGGGTTGTTGTGAGGATCAAATGAGATAATCCTTGTAAAAATACTTAGCAAACCTTAAAGCACTATTGAAATGATAGCTATGAGTATGGCCTCTGAGATCTCTTCCAGGTCTGAGCGTCTGGGACTGTTTAATGGATGATCTCTAAGATTCCTTACAGCTATGGCCAAATGAGATTCTAGAATTGCCCAGAAGCTGGCTTTTGGTGATTCAACAAACATTCATTATGTATCAACTAGGGAAGCTTGGTATAGTGGAAGGAGCTCAGGATTTGGAGTCAGGAAAGACGAGTTCAAGTGATGCTCTTAAACACTTATAAGTTGGATTACCACAGGTAATACACAACATCTGTGAGCTTCAATTTCCTCCTTTATACAATGGATGAAATAATCCCTGAGGGATCTCCCCCTCACCATATCTACTAGGCCCAGAGTCACTAAGCTTCACTCTGGTCATCTTCTTCAAATGCTGCCTCTCTATCCTCCTCCCCCAAAAGGCATTTCAGTTCTAGCTCTGGAGCCTTTTCCTTGGGGTGAGTGGAGAGCTCATCATCTTTATTTATGCCCTTGGAACATTGAATCACATTGACAGCGCCATTCCCGGAAAGGACATGTTAAACAATTGACCTTTGTATCCCTTCACCATTGCATTAACTTCCCGGCCCAAAATACCCTTCATTGTCTACCACTCCCCCATAGATGTGAGCTGGAAAATCAGCTCAAACCTGCTCTTGAGAACCGACTGTAAAATTTTCAGTGGGAGCATTTATACTTTGAGAACTGGCAAACACTATAAATCAGAATTCCATTGATTATTTTGTTGACTTACAGCCTTAAGAAAGTGATGGAGAAAAGGTTGATAATGTATATTAAATTTTAAAGTGTATCATGTATTCATTTTTTGGGGGGGAGTCAGTTGTTAAATATTTACTAGCATCTCCCTGACCATATATGTTGTCTTTACTTACTAGAATATAATGACTCTTCAGGTCAGGAACTATCTTTTTGTTTTGTATTTGTATTCCCCATATATTTGCATCGCCCCTCCTTGCATAGTGTTTGGCATATAGTAAGTACTTAATTAATGCTTTTTTCATTCATTCTTTCTTTCTCAGATATGTGAGGATTAAATGAGATCATGGATAGAAACCTTAACACACTCTTCAGATGTTGGTGATTCCCCTTCAGCTGCAAGTATGCTCCCACCTCCAGTTCTCTTGTATCTCTTTTCTATTCATTTTTTAGTATGCTGCATACATACATTTAGATCTCTCTCTCTCTGTCTCTCTCTCTCTCTCTGTCTCTCTCTCTCTCTCTCTCTCTCTCTCTCTCTCCCCTTGATTATTTGTGTGCCCCCAATAAAATGCAAAATCCTTGAGGACAGGGAATGATTTTTCTTTTTATCTCCAGCACCTAGCACAGTACCTGGAACATAGCAGGTGCTTAATAAATGCTTATTGGTTGATTCATTGATAGGAGCTGGGTAAACTTAAATATTTACTTGTGTTTGTGATCTCACACATGTGGACCTTCCTTCCAACAATGCAGAACACAACCCTTCCATGCCTTTCCAAACCCTGAGCAATTCCTCTCTGTGTGTTCCATAAATTTGCCAGACCTGGAGTCATCCGATGCTGGCACTTTCCTTTCTTTCTCTTGATAGCAGGAAGATATCATTAGAACATGTGGGCTGTCCATCAAATTCCCTTCAGGCTCACCACATGGCCAGTCCATCTTCCTTTTGTTCACACATTCATAAGATCATATAGTCATTGGAATAGAGCTTGCAGGGACCTTAGAGCTTATGGAGTCTAGCCCCTTCATTTTAAAGGAAACTGTAGGGAAGCTGAGGTCTAAGGGAATTATGTGACTCTACCCAGGTCACATATCTAGTAAATATCTGAGGTGGGATTTGAACCCAGGTCTTCCTGATTCCAAGTCTAGTGCCTTATCTGCTGCTCCATTCTTTTAATAAGATCCCTAGGGGGCAATAGTTCTCCTTTGAACACCAAAGGTGTTATACATGCAGTGAAGCTAGAATTCCAGCCCCTTTTGAGTTGGGACCTTATCTTAGTAGGAATTTCATGAGATTCTTATTATTAAGGAAGTAAAGTCAAATCTTTCAGTTTTTTTTTTTAAATTTTAAAAGTAAATTCAGCTGCTACAGGAGGGCACAGAGTTTTGTTTTAATACATGAGTAACATGATCAAGACACAATTTGTTCAAACATTAATATAAACATCTATATCCAAGGCAGAAATAATTGGGTTGTTCTGGTTTCTCTGACAAAGGATAAAATGGACATTAAAAATATATCTAACTTTCTCCCCTTCAGACCGACATTGTAGGTAAGCCATTGGAAAGTCAAGTTCATAGAAAGATGCACTGATAAAAAATGTAGGGGCTGTGAAACATTTATAAGGTGAAAGTACGTGGTGGCATGTAGCTAAGAATCTGAAATGACATTTTGGTGCAGAGCAGAGCTCCCACAGGCATCACTGAATGTTCACCCAAATTCTCAAGATGACAACTTTCAAGATGAACCATCAGGAATGCTTAGGTCATTACCCCAAAGCCCTCAGTTAATGAGACAGGCTGAAGAAGGGGCTAAAATTAATTAATCACAGCTCTAGCTCTAGCTGGAGCTGTGATGGACCAACACCTCTCGCCCTAAACAGCCCAGGTGGGGATAGAAATAATGTGGGCCAAGTGTTGGTTGGTCAGAGTGCCGGAAATCAACATGAAAGTACACTGAATTTGGGGTCAGTTGACCTTGGTTCAAAACCCAGACCAGCCACTTTCTACCTGTGTGACCTTGGGCAAATTCCTATAGCTCTCTGACCATCACTTTCCCAGACTGTGAGATGAAGGGGTTGGCCTAAGATTTAAATCTACAGGCCACATTGCTCAGATGATGAAGCCAAAGAAGCTACTTTCTTCTGCTGGTCCTATTTTTTTGTAAGCGTTTTAAACAGCTTTACAAATATGATTTAACTTTCCAATCACACATGGGGATTAAACACTTCACTTACAAATTAAGATGCAGAGAGGTTAAATGCATTTATGAAAAGTGTGATCTGGAGTCTTTTCTATAGAACAACATTCCCTGTGAAGAAATTTAAGCTAAATCTCAGACTTTGGAATTTGTGGGATCACAGTCCTATCTCTGAATAGTTATACTACCTTGGGTAAGTTAAATCACATCTAGCAGCCTGCAAGTTAGACCAGATGCCTTTGAAGGTCCCTTCTGGCTTTAACCTATTATTCTGGAAGGGACCATAACATGGGAAGATAACAAGTATTTATCAAACACCAACTATGTGCCAGGCATGGTACTGTATTCCTCAATCAATCAACATAATTTTTTTTTTCCCAGAAGGCACAAGAGATGGTGACATGGTTGAATCTTGTTAGAAAGACATAGCTAACATACAGGAAACTGTTAGAAAATACTACAAGAAAATTTATCAAATCACTATTCAATTCATCCTGTTGATTTTGACTATCTAATATCTGTCACATCTGTCTCTAGCTTTCTATACCCACCTCCATCACCCAAATTCAGGCCTTCACTCCCTTTTACATGGACATCTGTAACAACCTTCTTGCTCATTCCTTTGGACTAGACCTCCCATTTTCTTTAGTGTGGAAAACTACCACTGAGGAGGCTTCCTCTTCCAATGTAGATAATTCACTGCTCTGCAAGGCAATCTTAGAGACCTATCTGGAGGAACTGACATTATGACTTGCACAGGGTCAAACAGCCAGTATGTGTCAAAGTGTCTTGAACTCTGGTCTTTCTGTCTGTGAAGGCAGCTCTTTATCTACTATGCCATGCTGTGTCTTCTGAAATACCCTATTAATAGGCCTTCCTGTCTTGATTTTCTCCATCTTCAATCCATCCTACGCAAGCTGCCAAAGTACTGTTTTATATACATGGATCTGGTTGTATCATTACCCTAAAATGGCTCCTATTTGCTTGTAGTATATTGGCCAAACTCCTTAATTTGTCATTCAAAACCTTTTATAATCTAACTGCTATGTATTTCTCATACTATTCTCACCTTAGACAGCCTACGCCCCAAATAAATTCCATTACACTCTGTCCCTCAGGCATGTCTAGTGTCTTATTATTTGGTGCAGCCAAAACCAGAACCAATGTCTTCTGATTTGAAGTCCTGGACCAATTCCGTGATGTGATGCCACCTATAAAGCAGCTTCTCAAGGAAATAAATCACTATCCTAAAGTCCATAGATCAGACTCAGAAAGTATATATTTAATGAATAATTTGTGTATCAAAGTCCCTGAAATCACTCTCTCCAAAGCTGAGCCAACAGCCAGTATGATTGGAGTTGGAAGCTAGTGGGCAATGGGAAATTCTATGTCTGGATGCCCTTTGCCCCCACTCCCTTGGTGCAACCAACAATTAAGTAACAGTATTGAATATAGTCAGGGTGCCCTGAGTCAATGATTTCCTTTTCTGTCACTACATTCAAATCAATTAAATTTACCTAGGATGTATTGAGTGAACAAGGAATAACCATAAAATTGCAAGATTCATTTTTCTGAATAGCTTATTGAAGAGATCTCACTATTGTGTATATGTGCCCAGAAATGTGTTAGTATTGTGATGGATTGGCTTATTGAAACCAGAAGGCATTTATTAGGTATCTACCATGTGCCTGGCAATGTATAGGTTTTGGGTACATAAGGACAAAAAAGGACTCATCTTTTCCTTCAAAGAGCTCATGTTTTATCAGGATGGAGAAAATATATATACCATGTGGCTGATTTGCAACTAAGTCAAGAAATGACCACTTCTAGAAGAGGCCATCCAGGATGGTGTAGAGCCTGGAGATTGTGTTATGTGTGTTTATCAGTTTTAAAAGGAGGGGTGCTGAAGCTGGAGAATTCACATAAGTTCAGTTCTATAAGTACTGCTATATATCAGGTACTTTACTACAGATGAGGAATACGAAGACAAAAACAAATTCCCTAACCTTGAGAAGCTTATATTCTACTGAAGAAAATAACATGGACAGAGATAAGTAAACACATAATTTATACAAAATCAGTTAAACAGTTTTGGGTACAGAAGAATCACGATTGGAGGTAGGACTCAGCAAGGCCCTCATGTAGGAAGTGGCCTTTGGGTTAGCTATGAGGGGATCTAGGGGTTCTAAGAGGCAGAGGCACAGAGAGAGAACGTTCTGTGCATGGTGGGCAGCTTGTATAAACAGAGGTACAAGGGCCAGAGAAGATATTGGGAGACATTGGAATATGTTGTCTGTGCTTACAATTTAAAGAGCCAGCATGTGTTGGAGAGATTTGACTTATTCTCCTTGGCCCAAGAAAGTAGAACTAGGTGCAATGAGTTGAATATACAGGGAGGCCAAGTTAATTCAACAAAGAAAAAAAAGACTTGCTAAAGATTAGAATTATTTAATATTGGAATGGGTTGCTTGGTTTTTTTGTGAGACTGGTGTGAAGGAGAAGATAGCAAGGAACAATTTTGGAAGGATGTGAGATGAGAAAAAAAAGGAGAAGAGGGAAGTCTTGGTGAATGACTTTAACTTTTTGGTGAAGCTTTGGATGAGGTCTTCAGTAAAAGGAATAAGGGAGTCAGTGGTACGGGAAGGTTGAGAGGAGAAGAAAACAGTCACTATGGTGAATGTGATAGGGAATATATTGAGAAGTAGTAATAGGATTGCTTTGCTGTAATAAGACCAGTTGAGAACAGACCTTTCCTCAGGGAGGAGACAACATGTATATATGGTGGTATTTACAAAATTAGGGGAACTTGAGAGGTTTAAGGAAGACCTTATGCAAATGGTGGCATTTGAATTGAACCTGAAAGGAAACCAGAAATTCTGAGATGGGAAGGTGAAGATAGAGAGTAGCAGGGATGGAGGGCAGTTGGTGAAAAGAAACAGAGACAGGAAACTGAGTGTGGGACATTAGGAACGACAATAAAGTCACTCTGGCTATACCCCAGAGTGTGTGAAGATGAATAATAGCCTGAAGAGGCTCAGTGAGGTCAGGTTGTGAAGAGATGTCAGTGCCAGACAGAGGCACTTATATTGTATTCTAGAGGGGATAGAGATCCACTGGCATCCACATTGCATACCTGCGGTAGAGTGTCAGCTTTTTGAGGGCAGGTGAATATTGGATCTTTGTATTTCCAGCATGTAACACAGCATCTTGCGTGTAGTAGCCATGTAAGAAATACTGGTTGCATTGGAGTTAGATGTTAGAGATCACCTCATCCAGTCTCCAAGAGACTGAGGCCCAGGGACATGAAGGAACTAGCCCCATATCACACAGCAGTTACGTGAAGATACTGGACATTCTTTGAAGGTGGGAACTCTGTATGGCTCCCAGGCAGCATGGGGTCAGAAGGTACCCCAAGCAGTATCACAAAATCTCTTTTCCTCTCTGATCCTCAGTTTCCCTACCCTGTAAGATGGGAACTCAAGTGCAGCCCTCCAAATATTTTAAGCATCTATCACATGCAACACATTCTGCTCGATGCAAGGATACAAAGACAAGACAAAACAAACAACAGCCCCATCCTCAATGAGCTCAGATTCATTTGGAAGAGATAATACACAAGCAACTATGTGTGTAGAAGCTATAGACTCTGCAAATGGCACTGTTGTGAAGGTCAAAAGTAACTTCTATTGAAAGCACTTTGTAACTGTAAAAGGGTAGGACAGGATCTGTGATTTCATAGGTATAGGGAACTCCCAGGTGAGGAAAATTCCTCTACCAACGCAGGTTGGCTCCAAACTCTCTATGCCTCAGTTACCTTATCTGTAAAGTTGGGATAATAATACCACCTACTTCCAAGGGTTGTTGTGAAGATCAAATGAGACAACATATGTAGAGTAATTTGCCAACTTTACCTTTCCTTATGAATTATATCTATTGTTGTTGTTATCTGCAACTTATACACTTACAGTTTCCTGGAATATCCACAGATAAAATGACTAATGCAGAATCACACGGTCAATATATGTGAGAGGCAGAACTATGAAAATTTCAATAAAGATGATTTCTTATTAGTATTCATCTTGGAATTTCCCTCACACCAAGCACAGCACCACCTTGAAGAGGAAGCACTTGATAAATGCTGGTTGAATGGAAATGAACAGAACGCGTAGCTCAGCATTATTGGAAACAGAGATGACTGTCATTGTTATGCAGTCCTTATTATCTATTCAATAGGAGCAATTAAATTCAACTAACATTTACTGCCAGTTGGCAATGTGATCAGAAAAGTCCAAATCCATGAAGAGAGTGAGAGATGCTCCAGGATGCTAGGAACTCTGGAGGCATCAATTCCAAGCTGTAACCAAAAAGGAATACTCTCTTTGACATTTCCAAGAAATGGTCACGCGGGCTTTGCCTTGAGAATACTCAGTGAGGAGGAGCACTCCACATCACAGGGCAGCCCACCCAGCACCGGGACAGCTCTCATAATTACATTTTGTTTTTGTTTTCCTCCTGACATTGAACCTAAATTTGCCCTTTTTTCATCTGCCATCCAGTACTGCTGGTTCTTCCTCTAGGTTCAAGAAGAAAAATTCTCATCCTTCTACATGATGACATATTAAATGCACGGCTCTCTGGTCTTCCCCCATGTCAATTCCTTAACATACTTCTACTTTACCAGTTCTACCAGTGGACCATCATGTGACATTTTTTTGAAAAATGTCACCTTCTTGGTCACCTCATGAAAATATATGGTGGCGCAGTGGATAGAACATTGGGTCTGGAGTCTGGAAGACCTGAGTTCAAATCCAGCCTTGGACATTTAGTTAATATCTATTTGCCTCAATTTCCTCAACTGTGAAATCAAAATAATAATAGTACCTATCTCACTAAGTTGTTGTGAGGATCAAATGAGTTAATATTTGTAGAAAGCACTTAGCACAGTGCCTGTCACATAGTAACCAATTAATTGATCGATATGTTTAAACACCTACTAGGTGCCTAGCACTGTGCTAAGTGCTGAGGACACAAAGGGAAGCAGAAAACAGTTCATGCCTTTGAGGAGCTTATCATTAATGGGTGAGACAACATAAAAACAAGTTATGTACTGGATAAATAGGGGATTATTGACAGAGGGAAGACACTAGGAGTAAGAGCTGTTGGGAAAGCCTCCCTGTGAAAGATGGGATTTTAACTTGGACTTAAAGAAATCCAAGGAAGTCAGTGGGCAGAGTTGAGAAGGGAGAACATTCTATACATGAGGGCAGCCAGGGATAATGCCTGAAGATGAGAAGTGGAGAGCCTTGTTCAGGGAACAGCCACACATCCAATGTCACTAGTTTGAAGAGTACACAATGAGAAGTAAAGTACAAGAAGACTGAAGGTAGGGGGTTAGGTGATGAAGGCTTTGAATGCCAAACAGCTATATTTCTTAGGTGCTGTGTAAATTCTTATTCCCTTCCCACCTTATACAAGATGGTCTCCTATTTATCAATGTCTTTCTTTCAATGTAGCATAGTCTTAATGCAATCTGACCCAGAGAGAGGACAGAAGGACTCTCATTTCAATGGGCCTGGACTAGGATATTCCTCCTTCAGTGCAGCATTAGATGGCTTTGGGTTTTCTATCTCCTATATATCACTAGACTTACATGGAGTTTGAAGTCCACCAAAACCCACAGATCTATTTTAGACTAGCTGTAGTCTGGCTGTCAGCTACTTGCAAATTTTATATTTTGGAACTCAGATGTCATATTACATTTTATGCTTACTAATTTGAACTTTATTAATTTATTTTTGCCTTTAAAGATCTTTTTTAATCCTCCCTTTGTCATCAAGTATGTTGGCTAATTCACCCAGGTCTGTGTTATCTGCACATTTTAAAATTTAATTATCATTTCATTCAATTATCATTTCATCTATTCCCTTATCCAAGTTGACGTACATTACATAGTAATGTATAAGCATAAATTCTATAAGAGTTGTTGGAAAGTAGAAGACTCCCTCTAATTTTGTCTGATTTTCAAAGCCAAGGAAAACTGTGGATATAATTATTGTAGTTAAAGAGAGTAGCAGAAGGTAGTATAATTCAATTCAATTTAGCACAATACAAAGGCCAGTCATTAAACCTAAAGTGAGCAAAGTTCTGTCCAAGGTGCTAGGGAGATGCAAAATTCAGATAAAAGACAATTCTTGCCTTCACAGAACTTACTATTGCTCTTTAAAATAAGACATATAGACAAATGGCTTTCAGCAAATGAGAACTTCAGCCTCCACTGAAATCAATTAGTCTATCAACAACCATTTATTAAGTGCCTGCTATGTGGAAGACACTGTGCTAATGGGGATGCAAAGGGGGGAAAAGACTGGTTTTATTTTCAAGGAGTTTGCATTCTTTAAAGAAACAAGCAGGTGCACATATTGTTATATGTAAAATAGACACAAAATAGAATCAAGGTAACTTTAAGGGGGGGAGGCACCACCATCTGGGAAGATCAGGAAAGGCCTGACATAGAATGTGGCTCTTGAACCAAGTTTTGAAGGCAACTAGGGATTCTATAGATGAAAGTGAAGAAGGAGATACATTCCAGATAAAGGGGAAGACCAGGGGGAGGGCACAGAGATGGAAGAAGATGGAGTACTGTGTATGACAAATAGCATGGTGCAAAAGGAGAGGAAGTTGTTCTTGAAGAGTAACACTGACACACAGTGATGACAGTTATGGGAGAACAGATATCAATTGGGAACAGCATAGGAATATATCACCCATAGCCTTTAGCTCCACAGTCAGGCTGGTAGGTCAGATGTGCAGCAATATGTGCATTCTGATCCAAAGTTCAAAGCCACTCAGGACTCAACCTTAAATCTTAAAAAAAAAATAGTTGAAGTCACACTAATGGAAGATTGCTAAGTCACCAGTGAGTCAATGCAGTGGCGTAGTTTAGACAGCTAAAATGAGGGTAATCTCTGAATTGTATTAAAAGGAATAAGAAGTGAGGGGTAGAAAGCCAAAGAACTTAACTCTGTGCCATAGCAAAATGGCGGACAGGACAGAGAGATACCAGATCTTTGATGTCCCTTAAACCTTAGCATACATGCATCCTGGAGGCTGGAGCCAAACTAGTCAAATTGAGTTTCATACTCACAAATGGTAAGAACAGCTTTTCTGGAGTACAAAATGGATGAAGAAGAGTAATGAAGTTCCTTCAATGAGCAGATTACTGTGCTAGGTTTTACAGAAGATAGTTTAGATAATACATGGTGCCTGCCTTTATTGAGTTTGTGTTCTAGTACGGGCATCTAACACCTAGGCAAAGAAATCTAGTTCCACATTATGAAGTTGCCACAACTTTTTTAAGGGTTGGGGGAGGGAGCAGATCTCATACTTTTCATCTCCACATTCTCTAAAGGGAGATAGAAAAGGCTAGTTTTCATCTGAAAAAAAGGAGTTTCTAACAAATAATGTCCTCCATTCATACCTATGTCTTTTGCTTGTGCTCACTGAATTGATTGCTAGTTTTATTGTGATATAGCTTGTAAAGGTTATTTTTAGTCTTTTTCACATTTATTTTCAATTTCTCTGTCTTTTTGTAAAAAGGGGCATTTGGTATTAAAAATGTATTTTCTTTACTCATCTCATTCAAATCATACCATAAATTTTTTAGCTCTAATCTCTAACAATTTGTTCAAATCTATATTTTCTCTTTTGTTTGTCTTTCTGTTAGATTTGTCCAGCTCTGAGAGAGGGATATTAAAGTTTCCTGCTATTGTTGTCTTACTATCTACCACATTGCCCCTTTATAAAGCCTATTAGATTGATCAGAAAGTGTTCTAAGGAGATTAAATTAGCCCAGAGGGTGCAGGATTGGGGTCTGGAGAGAAACTTGGAATAGAAACATCAGTTAGCAGCCCATTTCAACAATTTTGGCCAAGCATAGAATTTGGAGCAGGAATAATCTTTAGAAAGTATCCAATCGATTTAATTCAGTTAATTTCAATTCAATTTAACAAGTATCTATTCATCATCTTTTATCTTCACGGCACTATTCTAGGCACAACAAAGAACGATGACCTCGAGGAGTTGAGAGTTTACTGATGAACATTCAACATGTAAACAGATAAGTATAGGGCAAGGCAGAGAGTGATAAGGGCAAAGGTGAGATCCAGCAAATATGGTTCAGGAAAATTTGTGTGGGGAGAGAAAACACCTTCAACTATGGTAATTGGGAATAATTCAGGGAGGAGACAGCTCCTGAGGAGGATCTTGAAGGGAGTAAAAGATTCTGGAAGGTAGAGATAAGGAGGGAGTACATATCTAGTATGGGGAACAAGCTGAGATGTAGAGTATATAAAGGGGAGTCATTCAACTGCATTTTAGAGTTGAGGAAACCAAGGCTCAGAGATTTCTTGCCCAAGGGCAGGTAAAAAGTTGCAGAGCTGGGATTTGAAACCAGCTCTTCTAACTCAGAACCATTTGATTCTTTCCAATGTACTACACTGGGACCTAAACTAGGATATACTGCACCATACTTGGAGTCAGGAAACCTAGGTTTGATTTTTGCTTCAGACCGGCTGTGTGAGCATAGGAAAGGGACTTCAGCTCAAAGAGCCTCAGCTTCCCCATCTGTGAAATGGGGATAAGAATAGCCATAGAACCTGCCTTATGAGGTTGTTATGAGGTGGTACATTTGAGAAGTCAGGAATGCCTCTAGTACATTTGGCTGGCCTCATTCAAGACTCAGCTATATCCCTTCTGCCAGAGGTCTTTCCCAGTCCCCTTTACCACTAGTGTCTTCAAGTCTAAGGTTACTTTCTATCTATTATATATGTATGTGTGTATGTATATATCATCATCTCTTTCCATCCTATATTTCCCTGAAAATGTCATACACACATACATATACATATACATATACATATACATACATGTGTATATGATACAGACATCATACACAAGACACATATACATAAAATAGAATAGGTAAAATGAATAAATATGTGTATGGTTGTATGCATACATATGTGTGTATGTGCATATGTGTGTGTGTGTGTGTGTGTGTGTGTGTGTGTGTGTGTGTGTGTGTGGTAGCTGGTGGCTCAGTGAGTCTGGAGTCAGGAAGAAATGAGTTCAAATCCAACTTCAGACATTTCCTAGCTGTGTAACCCTGGGCAAGTCACTAAATCTCTGATTGGCTGACAAAAGGATTCACTGGGTCCTCAGGAGAAGGAAATGGCAAATCACTCTAGTATCTTTGCCAAGAAGACCCCACAGACAGCACTTGTGTGCTATGGTCCACAGGCTCACAGAGTTGAACAAGACTGAATGACTGAATAAGTACACACACACATGAACACACACATACACACATATATACACACATGTGCATACATATATTTATATATAAATATATAAGCACATATGTATATATGCATATATACTTCTATATTTATATACAAGTATACATGCACACTTATCTATATACATACATACCACATTAGAGAGGGAAAGTTGAAGTTAGGGAACTCTTCTTTTGTCTTTGTATCCCCAGCATGTAGCACACAGTAGGTTCTCAACCAATGCTTGTTCCTTTGATGGACCATGAAGACCACAGCTGTATGTCGGTACAGCTGAGCAGGTGAATCCCCCAAGGTGGTGTCCAGGCCACGCTCTTTGGTCCCCGCCCCAGGCCCCACCTCAGGCTGAATAATTCAGATTTTCTCTCTCCTCTGTACAAATTTTAGCTCATAAATGTCTCAATTATTTTGAACCTATTATAATTGGTAATGTAAAGGACTTCAAGTTAGGAAAGGTTTCTTTCGAAATCCGTTTTCCCCAACCTAGGGGCTGGTGAGGTCAAATTAACTGATTTTTTTTTATATTTTAATGATTTGGGGATGCAATTGAAGTAAGGGTATTCCATTCTGCTTTGACAGTCTCTGAAAGTATTAAGCTTTCCCAGCATCAAACAGCATTAACACCTACTGCCAATAAGGCTTCAGCCACAGGCAGTATCTAAAAACATCCGCAGCTACATAATCACATTACCATTTAATACTCTCGAGTTCAGCTAAAATCCCTCCTTCCCCCGTAAGCTTTTGTGTCTCTTCTTACTGAAGGAGAATATCATCGGTGCTCAGACAAGCCTTCACAAAACACAGATGTCGAAGGGTCCTTTCCCCACTGGTGAGCTGCTCCTGGAGGTAAACATAGCCAGGGTCTGGGCAAATATCTCTCATAAATCTGTCTCTCCGTCTCTGTCTCTCTGTTTCTGTCTCTGTATCTCTCTGTTTCTCTCTCTCTCTCTCTCTCTCTCTCTCTCTCTCTCTCTCTCTCTCTCTCTCTCTCTCTCTCTCTCTCTCTCCTCCCTCTCTCAGGTCATCCAGTTGGAGTTTGAGGCACAAGAGAATTACCAGGGAAATTCATTACTGCCACTCATTCTCATTTTCTTTCTCAATATAATTAAGCTTGGCTAATTGTCTATCATTATTAAAAATCATGCCAGGAACAACCTTGTTCCCTCTTCTGGCTGTGCTCCAATCCTGTTAATAGCGCTTGTTTTAGGACAGTCCAACCTGTACAGCTAAGTGGGGGAAATTCCTGATGAAAGCTGGAATCCCAGAAAAAGAAATATAGGAAGATGATATGGGATTTCCCAGTTGGAAGAGATGTTAGAAGGCATGTGGTCATTTAGGGTTCTGTCAGGAGGGCTTGGGTTCCTTGCCACTTGAGATCTACAAAGGAAGATTGGATCAACCTTGTGTTTCAAAAGAAATTTTCTTTCAGATAATCCATCAATCACCAATCATTATGTGCCTGCTATGTGCCAGGTACTGTGCTAAGTGTTGGTAATACAAAGACAAAAGCAAAACAACCCTTGCCCTCAGGGAACTTACATTTTAACTACTGGCACTGAATAAGATGACATAGGAAATCTTTCTAATGCCCATATTCTATATAGTAGAGCCCTCCATTTTATAGATGAGAAAATTGAAATCCCAAAAAGGTGAATGACATGACCAAGGTTGAGTCATTATTTTTAGGCAACCAGGAACACCAGTAACAACAGCAGCAATAACTGTGGCAAGCTTTAAGCATTATGATCACTCTGGAAGGTAGGTATTTTGTTAAGTCAGTCAACAATCATTTGTTATATGCTTACTATGTTCCAGATATTGTGCTACAATGCAAAGAAGGGCAAAAGAGTGGTCCTTACTCAGAAGATGCCTATAGTTCAATGAGGGAGACAATCTGTAAACAACTACAGAGTATCCTAAACATCTTTCACTAGCCCTAATCTTCAAAAAATTAAACTGAAATTTAAAGTGAAATTTTAAGTTTTTGAAGCTTAAACTTGCACAAAGTCATTTGGGACACCTTGCACACACACACACACACACACAAGATATTATTGGCAAGACATAATGTTGTTAACAAGATTATTGGAGGTAGTATCAGAAGGGAAAGGACTAACTTGAAGATGGGATCGTTTTCCCCATTTTATAGATGAGGAAACTGATACAAACAGAAACTAAGTGACTTGCCCAGGGTCACATAGCTAGTAAGTATCTAAGGCAGGATTCCAACTTAGATGGTACCCAAGTCCAGAACTGTATCCTCTCTGCCAGTTAGCTGATAGCATTGGAGCTTGGAAGGGCACGGGAAGAGGAGGCCTAACTGACATACTAGATGAAAGAATCCTAATACAAAATTATTTTTGTGGGTTAAAGCAATAGGCTGAAAACAAGTAAGTGAAATTTATGAGTGCTAGTTTACATCTATTGTTCCTAAAATCAACTCTACCAGTGCAGGATTAAGAAAGACCGAGCTGACTTGACAGCAGTTCACTGAAAATAACCAAAGAAACTCCCCAAGCCCTCGGGGTTTTCAAGGATCATAAGCCAGCAGTGTGATGCCTCAGTTAAAACAGGAAAACAGATCTAATCATTCAATCTAGAAGCTTGTCTTAAAGGGCCTATTATATGTCAGGCATAATGCTAAGGTGGGGACACAGAGACGAAAAGGAGACAGTCCTGGCATAACAGAACTTAGGTTCTAACATGCGAGCATCTAGAACTAAATAATCGAACACCACCCAACTGTCTAGAATTTGGCAAGATTCCCTCTGTGCTCTCTGCTGCTCAGGCTGTAATTCGAGCATTCTGGGCTCTCCACTTAAAATCAAGGTCCTGTCAAACCAGCACTAGAGTGCATCCAGAGGAGTGCAGGGTAGTGAAGGCTCAGCACCTGGGCCTTTGGAGGGTCAGCTAAAAAAAGCTAAGGATGCTTAAACTGGAGAAGACAAGATATAAGAAGATGATGATGATGATGATGATGAAGATGAAGATGATGAAGATGGCTGGCATTTATATAAGTGGCTTAAGATTTCCTAATACTCCAAGTAATCTCATTTGAGTCTCACAACAACTCTGGTAGTGGGTATTATTATCATTACCATTTTCCAGATGAGGAAACCCAGGCAGATAGATTAGGTGAGTTGTCTAAATCTCATTATACTGCAAGATTTAATTAGCCTTGATACTCATATCTCATTGTTACCCTCTGCCCCTTTGACTGGACCCTGTGACTGGAGGATGGAACCATGGTGTCTAGGACTTCCATTTAAGGAGGGGGCCCCACACAATCTTAGCCCCATTTCCTCCCATCTCTACTACGTTTAGACTTCTCTATGTTGCCTTTGTGCCAGGTACCTTACTGTGACCTTCACCCCCACCCCCTTCCTTTTGTATGTTGTCTTTCCCCATTAGATTGTAAGTTATTTGAGGGCAAGGTCTAGCTTTCTTTTTATTTGTACTTGTATCCTTCATACTTAGCTCAATGCTTGGCACATAGTAGGTGCTTAACAAAAGTTTTCTTTCTGACTTTCCCCATGTCACACAACTAGCTAGTATTTGAGGTAAGATTTGAATTCAAGTCTTCATGATTCCAAATCTATAACCACTATACTACCACGCTGTCTTTAAATATCTTAGGGGTAGTCACATGGAAAATGAAGAATGATCATTCTCCTTGGTCCTAGAAAAGAGTGCTAGGCATAATGGGTAGAAGTAGAAGAAAAGCAAATTTTGATTCTACATACAGAGGAGCTTTCTAACAATCAGAGCTGTCCAACAAAGGAAGGTGCTGCTTTGTTGGGTAGTGAGCTCCCTGCCCTTTGAGGTATTCAGTATGACACTGAATGGTTAGGAGGAATGTTACAAAGGGATTCCTACATGATGAACTAGAAAATCTTGGAAATCACATTTCATTTGTAAATATCTTATAATTTTAGCTGTCTTCATTCCCAAAAAAACAGAGTTTGACCTAGGGCTTTGGAAAATTAGACTCTTACTGCAGGACCCCTGGGCCATGCCATCAACTACCTAAACACCAAGTCTGTTGATAGTATTATAGTAAGACTCCAGAAGTACATGCACATGACAAATACAAATAAACATACTCCGGACAGTGCTAGTCTATAAACTCCATGAGGACAGAGGCTGATCTCGTCTTACCTAATTTCATACGTTCTCCAGCAAGAAAATCTTCTAACATTTATATAGCACTTGAAGGTTAGCAAAGCCTTTTATATAAATTATTTCATTTGGACCTCACAACCCAGCGAAGTGGGTACTATGGGTTTATCCCCAGTTTACAGATAAAGAATTTGAGCAGCAAAGGGAGTCAGCCTTCTTGGAGGTTATGTTGGAGCAGGGGATGAGGCATGGACATGAATAACTTTAAGACACAATTGTTCATGATAAGTGCACAAAAGAAGTTGAAAACCAAATCCAGTGTTCTAGTCTGCTCGTTCAGTCCAGTGATGAATTAATGAGCATTCCTTAAGCAGCAACTACAACCTCAAACCAAACGAGATCGCTTATGAAGAGTGAGATACTTTTGCTGATATTGGGCATTGGAGGGAAAACTGTGACCCCAGAATTTACCAGCAAGAGGCCACTGCTCAGGAGGCCAGTATGGGCAGAGGCAGCATGGGAAGCTTACCACATCAGGCCACCCAGTTGTTTCTTAATTTACTTAATAAAACTCTCACATACAAATATACATGCATACATGCATACACAGACATACACACACACACACACACACACACACACACACACACACACACACACACACACACACTCCAGCACTGAGGAGCTTGAACCCAGTTCTTGGAATTCCTGTCTCTGCCTGGCAAACAGGCAATTCTCAGCTCTGCTGTGATTCCTACACCGTCACGACTACCTGCTTTTCTCACTTTCACCATGAACAGGAACAATAAAACTGTGGTATGTGAGTACAAATTGGCCTGACAGCTGGGCCAATTTGGTTCACATAAGGCCTTTCCTAATCCTTCTAGCTACTCAAGTATCCTCCCAAATTACTCTATATTAACTTTTGTTACATGTGTATATGACTAAATTGTTTCCCTTGACTGTAGGGATGGTTTCAGTTTTGTCCCTTTATCCCCCAGTGCCTAACACAGTGCCTGACACACAGTAGGGGCATAATATGTCCTTGCTGATTCATTGGCTTACATCTAAACATTTGATATACACTTTCCCGACCCAAACTCCACATCTCCAAATAGAAACACAAAGTATGTGCTGGAAATGAGACTCTTCTGAATTAGAGAAACTGTCAGTCTTTTAATCAGTTCTCTGCAACAAGAAAACACTTCCCCCCCCAACCCTGTACCCAAAACCTCAACAAGAAATGAGAAAAAGAAGAAAGGAGCAGACTGGATCCCTTTTCAATTCTTCATTAGCTTCCACACTGAATATATTTCCACTGTGGCAGCCTGAGCCTGGTGGCCGATGCTCAGCATATCTGCATTGGATGTACGGAAAGCTGTCTGCCAATCTCACAACATGTTTTAAGATGGAGAAGGTCAATGTCTCAAAATATAAAATCAGTGGCAGAAATTTCAAAGAAATTTCATCACTGATTTCTTCCTAATGAATACAGCTTTGGATGGAACAATTCAATCATATATGAAAGAGGCCTAAAACAAAACTAAACAATGTGTGTATACACATGCACACCCATATATATGTATATATAAACACAAATATATATGTACATAATTGTATATATGTATGCATACACACATATGTCATTTCCACCTGGTTGGTTTTTGTCCTGGCTAATGAAAAAGGACGTTGCGGTCATCAGTAAATCTCTGGAAATTCAAATCACTAGGGATTTTTCTCTGAGAAAGGAGCAAAGGTTTTCCAGTCATTCCTCACCCTCACTCTCATCTGTGCTAGGAAGGATGGCATTCCTAATTGGAGAAACACTTCTCCTTGCATCTGGGTTACTTCTTCCCTCCAAAGACAAATCTTCAACATTGCCTCTAACTCAATAGTGTGTGGTTAGCTAATCATACTTCCCCTTTTGCCACAAGTCAGGAAAGGGTCATCAAAAAGATCACTAGGTTAGGGCCTACCAGACCCATCAAAGTGGGTCATGGCATCTCATACTTGGAAGGGAACAAAGGTACTCTCTACTTCATAGTCTACTCCTGGACCATTAGCATTATGAGGGCAGGAACCAGGTCTTATTAAACTTCGTATTTCCTCCAGCACAAGACACAGTGGGTATTTGGGAACTGTTTGTGGAAAGAGGATGAGTTTAATTGAATCTTATCCTTTAGGCAGGGAGAGCCAAAATGTCAGGTAAGCACTTTCATCAAATTGTCAATAAAATGATCAACAAATGTTATATTTATTTACTGATCATTTATATGCTTAGCCTTCTAAAGTTACTTATTGATTAAATATTCAATCTTTCCACCTTTCATTCATTAGTTATTAATTAAGTACCTATTTGGTAACAGGCACTGAAACAGTTGGTGGTCATACAATGACCAAAACAATGACAAAATGAAACAGTCCCTGCCTTTAAGGATCTTATCAGCTATTGAAAGAAATAGTATATTCATGTACATATATAAATGTTATATAATACATACAGACATAGATCTATGGGCATAAATACATATCTGTATCTATATCTCCATATCAATATTTATATAGATCTATATGTAATTGTCTCTACCTCTCTTTTCATCTATTTATCTAATCCATCTATCTGCTTTGGACACATTTGGATCCATTTCTCTCTCTCTCTCTCTCTCTCTCTCTCTCTCTCTCTCTCTCTCTTTCTGCTTTCTCTTCTCTCTCTCTCTCTCTCTCTCTCTCTCTCTCTCTCTCTCTCTCTCTCTCTCTCCATCTCTCTCTCTCTTTCTGTCTGTCTGTCTGTCTGTCTGTCTGACTGTCTCTCTCTGTCTCTCTCCCCATCTCTCTCTCTCTCCCTCTCTCTCTCTCTCTCTCTCTCTCTCTCTCTCTCTCTCTCTCTCTTTCTGTTCTCTCTCTTCTCTCTCTCTCTCTCTCTCTCTTTCCTCTCTCTCTCTCATCTCTCTCTCTCTTCTCTTCTGCTGTCTGTCTGTCTGACTGTCTCTCTCTGTCTCTCTCCCCATCTCTCTCTCTCTCCCCATCTCTCTCTCTCTCTCTCTCTCTCTCTCTCTCTCTCTCTCTCTCTCTCTCTCTCTCTCTCTCTCTCTCTCTCTCTCTCCCCCCAAAGTAGCTTAAATGATGGCTCCTGCCTTCAAGAAGCTTTCAGTCTACTTAGAAAGACAAGACAATGAACCTGTCCACTTGGTGTTCCCATAACTTGGCATTCCCTCTCCCTCTTTCACCTCTGCACCTTTGTAAGGACTATCCTCTTTGCCTAGAATGGATTCCCTCCCTCTGCCAATCAAACAACAAGCAATTATTAAGCACCCATTTGTGCTAGGCATTTTTCTGGGTACTGGGGAATCAAAGGCCAAAGGGAAACAACTATAGCTAACTAATAGCTTACAAACTAGCCTGGGAAGAGAGTATACACACATGCACATACATACACACACACGTGTGTATATGTACATATATAGAAATATATATGTACATATACACACACACACAAGATAATTTGGAGGAGATTCACTGGCAGTTAGAAGGATCACAAAAGATCTCAAATCAAAGATGATGCTAGGGCAAAGCCTTAAAGAATGGAGTAATTTTAAGATGTGAGAAAGGATGGAATTCCTAAAATATGGTACAGTCATTGCAATGACAAAGACTTGGGAGATGGAAGATGGAATGTCATGTATGTGAAGCCATAAGAAGTCCAATTTGACTGGACTGTAGTGCGCAAGAAGGAGAATAATGTGTGACATGGCTAAAAAGTTGGAAAGAGATGGATCAGAATTTTAAATTTCCAACAGAGGACTTTATATTTGATCCTGCAGGTAATAGGGATTAATAACAATAACAATAGGTAACATTTATATAGCACTTTAAAGTTTACAAAGTGTTTTACAAATATTATCTAATTTTACCCTCACAACTACTCAGGGTAGGGGGTAGTTGCTATTATTATCTTCACTTTACAGATAAGGAAACTGAGGATTAAGAAGTTATGTGACTTGCCCAGGGCCTCATGTGTCAAGTATTTTTGAATCTGAATTCAGCCCTCTACCTATTGCACAATCCACCTGTCACCAAAATAGTGTAATGCACACACTGACGATTTCATGAATCTCTACTGGACCATATCTGTGGCATACAAACAAGGTCTTCTTTTCCTGCTTTGGACTGACTTTTTTTTCTCTTGAAATAGCACGCTTGTGATTTGCCTGCCAATCTGGCCAGGTCACTCTCGTGCACTAAAATCTTCATGGTTCCCTTTCCTGCCTCCTTCCTGGCAGTATGGTTCAGTAGCTTGGTTCTGGAGTCAGATGTATTTAGTTCAAGTTTTGCCTCTCCTACTCACTACCTGTGCGACCCTGGGCAAGACACAACCTCCCAGATCCTTGATTTCTTCTGCAAAATGAAAGGGTTGGTACTCAATGGCCACCATAGTCCCTTCTAGCTCTAGGTTTGTAATCTGGTAAAATTCAGTCTTTTTCTTTGTCATTTAAGGCCCTTTAACAATTTGGTGCCAATCTCACCTTTTCATCCTTTTGTTGTAATAAAATCCTGATGTACTCTGGGGTCTAATACCAAACTCAATTCCTTCTTAGCTGCCCACAACATGGTACAATCTCCTGCCTTTTTCCTCTGCTCATCCTATATCTTCTACCTGACTTTCCCCCCTTCTTTGTCTGTTGAATTCTTGCCTATCCCTTAAAACCTGATTCAAATGGCTTTTTCCTTGGGACCTCACATCATGCTTTTATCTTTCACTCATATGATATTTTTTCATTATAGTCATCTACATTTGTTTCTTAATCTACTGCTAGACCAGAAGTGTCAAACACAGGCTGCATGTGACCCACAACACTCTCTAGTGTGGCTTAAACCAGACTGAAATGAGTTCTCACCTCATTTTAATGTGTTGATGCAGTAATAAAAAAGAAATATATAAGCCTATATGGTTTGTAATTCATTCATTCAATAAATAAACATGTATTAAGTACTATGTGCCAGGTACTGTGCTAAGCACTATGCATACAAAAGAGCCAGAAAACAGACTCTGCCCTCAAAGGGCTTACATTATAATAGGGGGAGGCAAGATGAAAACAAATATATATCAAGCAAGCTATATACAGGATGAATAGGAAATCATTAAAAGAGCAAAACACTGGACTTAAGAGGGGTTGGGAAAGGCTTCCTATAGAAGGTAGGATTTTAGCTGGGACTTAAAGGAAATCAGGGAGGTCAGGAGGAGATGAGGAATGGAAACATTCCAGACATGGGGGGCAGCCAGAGAAAAGGCCTAGAGCTGAGAGATGAAATAGCCAGGAGGCCAGTATCATTGGATAGAAGTAACATATAAGGAGTATGAGGAAGTAACATATAAGAAGACCAGAAAGATAGGAGGGACCAAAGTTATTAAGGATGTTGGATGCCAAACACAAGATTTTGTATTTGCTTCTGGAGGCAATAGGGAGCCACTTCAGTTTATTGAGTAGGGGGTGGGAGTGTGACATGATCGGACTTATCTTTTAGGAAAACCACTTTTGTGACTGAATGAAGGATGGATTGGACTGGGCAGGTATACCCACCTGCAGCTATTATAATATTCCAGGCATGAAATGAAAAGGGACTATGCCAGGGTAGTGGCAGTATAAGAGGAGAGAAGGAGGTGTATTGGAGAGACAAAATTGATAGCTTACAGGAAACCTTACATATGCTTTAGTAGCCCCTGTTTCTAATTTGAGTTCAACACCATCATACCGGGCCAACTCTCCAGGTTAGGAGACATGTTTGACTGAATCCTTATGTCTTCTGTAGCCCTTAGCACAATGATCTGCACTCAGTAGAGGCTTAAGTACATATATATCTCTCTTACCTGATAGAACAGGAGCTTTTTGAGGGCAGGAAGTCTTTGATTTTTTAAAAAATTATCCTGGCACTTCGTAAAGTGTCTGGTAATAAACTTAATAAACATTTATTGGCCAATAGAACTCAAGTTCTTTTAATATAAGGAATGTTTCACTTGTTGTATCCCTAATTTTTAGTATAGTATCTGAAACATGGTAGGAACTTAATGCTTGTTCACTGGCAGAATGATTGAATGAATGGACAGATGAATGAATGAATGAAATAGCATACCTGTTACCTGGTATTGGTGGATCTGTTACGTGTAGGCCAATCTGCTGCTAGGCTGACACAAGAGGTAAATAACTGAGGTGGGGAAGAGTATAGAAAATATATTACAAATTTTTTTTTATAAAAATATACTCTTCATGAAAATATCAAGTATGATTACCCACCAATTATTAACATTTGCATATTTAAAAATAAATATATAAATTAGAATAAAATTTAAAGACATGCAAACCTTCCTCATTAAATTTCAACAGATATTAATCATTGCTTATTCTAACCCTCATATTCACTCAGACCTAATTTGAAAACTCATCTGGAACCTATTCTTAGGGCTGGAAACTCAGTGATTCACACTAGTTTTTACCCATGAGGATAGAGATAGGGATTGGGATTTCATTGGCATAGGACATTCCTGAATCCAAGGTCTAACTCTTTCTATTATATCACAATTCCTCTCCATCAGAGATAAGGCATTAATTTGTTAAGAGAGACCACAAAACTCACTCTATGTTCCTTGATTCTTGTTACGAATAGATTAGATGTCACAAACATTCTGGACACATGTATATATACACATCCAGGGTTTCTTCCATTGTCCTCAAACAACAGATTTCCCTGGGAACTATCCTTGCTAATGCTGCCCAATTTTCTCCTTCTTTCTTTTTCTATTTCTTTCAAAATGATAGCCTGGTATAGAAGGGACTTTAGAGATCAGCCTATCTGGGCCTTTGAGCAATACTGGAATATTCTCTACAATATCCCTTATAAAAGCCCCTGTCCAGAGATGGAAGGGACCCTACAGATCACATAGTCCAAGACCCTTATTTTACAGAGGAGGAAATTGAAGCCTAGAGAAGTTAAATGCTTTGCCTGATGTTATACAGCTAGAAACAACCGAGCTAGTATTTGAACACAGGTCCTCTGACTTCAAAACCATGTGTTTTCTACTATACCTTGACTTCTCCCCATAGGGCTAGACACACAGAGGTGGTGAGAAATTGTGGAAGACATCAAATGCCAAATAGAGGAGTTTGACATTCATAGGGGGGTGGGAACTATTGAAGGCAATAGAGAGCCACTGCATTCATCAGTTATTATGGGATTGTCACCCAAGAAGCAATCTAACCCCTTTAGGAGCCTATTTACATTTTCTCCAGAATGAGAGGACCATAGACTCTCAGAGCTAAAAGGGATCATTGACATCCGGGAGTTTGAACTGTATTCAAAGATGCATCTCTACTACAGCATGCCAGATAATTCATCATTATCATCTGGACTTTGATAGAAGAATTGTAGTAAGAGGGCAAGAAGGGGGAAATACATTAAATGCTCATCTATCCAAAGGGATTCCATTAAAGGTATCCTCTTTATCCTTGCCCGCTCCCAACAGCGTAGATGTGTTGCTGTGCTTCAGATGATACCAAGGAGGGCACCAAGGAAGATTAATGTTTTGTAATTGGATACACAATGGAAGAATGTCAAATAGGAATACTCTATGGTATGTTCTCTTCATGTCCCCGCAAACACAAACAAGGGGCTCCCATTGTCTACCAGTATTGGGCTTTGTTGATTTGGCCTCATTTGAATATTCCTGACTTGGCAGAGATAGAGTCTTGTAGGAAGTGTTCCCTAGGACCAAACCAGTGCTATGGAACCTTGGAAGGGGAGGGTGATTCTACGGAGGGTTTGTAGCACTACTCAAACCTGACTTGGAATTGCCATTACAGCACAACCAAAAAGATGGGTCTAAATACGCTTCTTCCCCTAATTACTAATGCCATCTCCTCACTTTTGCTCTTTCTTCATAAAATCAGTCAGTCAATAAACATTTATTAAGTGCCTACTGTGTGCCAGGCACTGTGTTAAGTTTTGGGAATACAAAAAGAGGCAAAAGACAATCCCTGCCACCAAGAAGCTCATAGTCTAGTGGGGGAGACAACAAGAAAACAAACACATATAGATAAGACAGATCCAGGAGAAATATGAAATAATCAAGAGGGATAGGCAAAGACTTCTTATGGACAATGGGATTTTAGTTGGGACCAGAAGGAAGCCAAGGAAGGCAATAGGAAGATAGGAGTAGGAAGAGCATTCCAGGCATGAGAGACAGCCAGAGAAAATGCCCTGAGCCAAGAAACAGCATATCCTGTTCACGGAACATCCAGGAGGCTGCTGTCATTGGACTAGAGAGTATATGGAATGGAGTAAGGTAGAAGAAGACTGAAAAGGTGGGTCAGGGCTGGGTTATAAAGGGCTTCCAATGCCAAACAGAGGATTTTGTATTAGATCTTGGGGCAGTAGGAAATTCATTGAGTAGAAAGGTGACATGGTTAAATATGCACTTTAGGAAAATCATTTTGATGCCTGAATGGATGAGGAATTGGTGTGAGGACAAACTTTAGGCTGCCAGCCACACAAGCCGCTATTGCAATAGTCCCAGTGTGAGGTGAGGAGGGTCTGCATGGGAGAGGAGAGGATGGTGGCAGTGTTGGGGGAGACAAGAGGACATATTTGGGAGATGCTACAGAGGTAAAATCCTCAGGCCTCCATACTAGGTTGGATGGGGATAGCGAGAGATAGAGGGAAATCCAGGATGACTCCTAGGTTGTGAGCCTGAGGCACTAGGAGGATGGTGTCATCCTCTGCAGGAACAAGGAAGGTAGGAGGAGAAGAAAGTCTAGGTTTTGATATAATAAATGCTTACATTTATGAAGCACTCGATAGTTACAGAGCTCTTTCCCATTCATTATCTTTTTTAATCCTCAAAATAAGCTCTGAGGCTACCCTGCCCAGTTTAGAGAAGAAGGAAACTGAATCTCAGAGAGTTCAAGAAATGACTCAAGGACACCCAGTTAACAAAGGGTAGAGACAAGATGCCACTACTGATTTCATCTTTTGACCCCTACCCCTCCTAGGAAGGTGTTCAAGTTTACAAATGTGCCTTGTAAAATGTGACACTTAAAAGTGAGCACTTCTCTTCTACAAAGTTAGCAAAGAGTAGAGAGGCGCATCCATAAATTCCCAAGTTTGCTTTTTGTCACCTTGGAAATTTCAGAAGTTCCTCTTACAGCATTTGGCACCCTCTCCCCTCCCCCTTCTCAAAGGAATCATACTGGAGGCAGCCTTCCATCTGTCAAACAGTTGAAGTAAAGCCCATTCTTTCTTTCCTTCTGACATGAGTGACATTTCTTGGGAGGATTCCTAATAGGGATTGGCTCTTACAGACCATGTCCCATTAGTTTGCTGAGAACAGCTCTTCAATGAGCTCCTCAGACAGGAGTTTTCAAAGTCAGAGTCTTCATTAGGAAGTTTGTTTTTGGTTTAAGGTATAAAGAATGGATCCACCTCCCCCTTCTAAATTAGTGCTTTAAAGATGCTAATAATAGATATAAGAACCTGGGAATTAAAAATAACAGATATAAAAACTTGGGCTTGAGTTTCAACTCTAACATTCATGTGCTGTGTGATCCTGGGTAAGTCGTTACTTCTACTGGGCCTCAGGTAATAAAGAGTAAGTTGGTGTTTACTGAGCCCTTACTATGTGCCAGGAACTGTGTAGGGGATACAAAGAAAGTAAAAAATAGTCTCTAACCTTAGGAAAGTCATAGTCTAATGGCAGAAACAAGATGAAAATAATGATGTGCATACCAGATATAAACACTGTAAATAGAAGTATAAGTATTCTCAGTGAGATGGGAAAGGGAGGAGGATCATAAAGGTCTGTGGAAGGTGGAATTTGAGTTGAATTTTGAAGGAAGACAGTGCAAGTAGGAGATGGAGGCAAAAAGAACATTCTCAGCATGGGAAACAACAAGAGAAAATGCAGTCAGGAGACTTTAAAAAAATATTCTGTACCCCCTCGGTCGTCTTGGGAAGCCTATGGGACTCTTCTTAGACTAATGTGTTTTTTTTAATTCATAAAATAGAATACAAGGATTTCAATCAAAACCATTTATATGAAAATATAGCTAGCAAAATGTTTTTTTTTCCAAAAAGTTCATGGGCCTTAGGCTAAGAACACCTAGAGAAAACAACAGATAGTGCTTGGAGAGGAACAAGGTATATGGAAACCAGTAAGGTAGGAAGGGGTCAAATGGTGAAGGTTTGAAAATCCAATGAGAGGT
The DNA here is from genome assembly GCF_003287225.1 of Phascolarctos cinereus. NCBI lineage: Eukaryota > Metazoa > Chordata > Mammalia > Diprotodontia > Phascolarctidae > Phascolarctos > Phascolarctos cinereus. The sequence goes on from NW_027555958.1 coordinate 458,427,495, forward strand.
AAATTTGGTCCTAGAGGTAGCAGGGAACCATTAAGCTTATTAAATGGGAGAGCAGTTGATTAAGCCTGGAAAATCATTTTGACAGTTTTATGGAGGATAGACATGGGTGGAGAGAGACTTCAGGCAGGGGGCCAAGTAGAAGGCAAGTCTAGGCAAAAAGTGATCAGGCTTGAACTAGGGTAATGGTGAGGTAAATTGGGTAGGAAGGTATCTATGGAAGACATATTTTGAAGGTAAAAAAATAAGACAGCACCAGACTGAATATGTGGAGTGACTTCAGAAGAAGACTGGGTGATGATACTGAGGTTGAGAGCATGGATGACTGGAAGGACAGCAATGCCCTTGTCAGTAATAGGAAAATTTAGAAGCTGAGGTTTAGTTTTATCTGTCAAACAAAGGCATCATTATCAGCACTAACTACTTCACAGAGCTATTGCAATAATCATAGAGTTTGATGGAAATATTCATTATCATCATCATGATTACATTTCTTCAAAACATGTCTACTGTGCAGCGATAAAACAAAAATCCTATAGCCGTTGAGCTAGGAAGGACTTTGGGTGCACGATGTTCAATCGGTACTGGACATAGAATTTTCATGGGACGTCACTCAGAAACAATTTTAAATGTCATTGGTGAGGGGGCATCTACCACGTCTGAAGGCAACTCACTGGCCAGCTCTCACTGTGTGTGTGTAAAGACCAGCATAGTTCCTTTGCGTAGTACTTTTCAAAGTTTGCTAATTGTTTGACAATATTTCCTCATCTAATTCAGTAATGGCCCAAGAAATATAACACTGCTGCCACATCCAAGTATACTGTTAATAATAATAATAATACTTACACGATACTGGTTTGGATTTTTTTTCCTCAATAACAGCTCACCTTTCAATAATATTTTAATTTTACAAAGCACTTTCTACCTTTTGTCTCATTAGATCCTTTCAACAACCCTGTGAGGTAGGTATTATCATTATCCCCACTTTACATTTGTGGAAACTGAGGCTGAGAGGTTGAATGACCTCCCCAGAGTTACAAATCTAGTATCTGAGGCATAATTTGAACTTGATTTTTCCTCACTGGAAGTCCAATACACAATTATGCAATCTAACTCCCTCATACCCTCCCAGTTTAGACAGAAGTGCAATACTGCCTCTCTCAAGACTAGAGAGCTCTTATTGACAGGAATTTTTTTTTCTATGTTATTATGTGTCTGTTTTTCTGCAGCTGCTTCCATTGGCCCTAATTCCAGAGCACTGCCTTCTGGGACCAAGCAACATTTCCTCTTTGGAGCTGTTCTGACCATAAGTTAGGAGTAAATGGGATCAGCTTGACATTGGGGGCTCTCTGGAGGATCTCCGAATTACAAAGTTGGAAGAGGATATGCATTTATATAGGACCTACAGTGTGCCAGGCTCTATGTTAAGTGCTTTCTACAAATGTTATCCAAGGGGCCTTGGTGGAAGCATGCAATAGTAGAGATGGTAGAGGATCAGGAGGCAGAGGGTCTGAGTTCAAATCTCAGCTCTACTAGATATCTTGTAGATGACCTGTGGCAAGACTCTTCCTCTCTCTGGGTCTCAGTTTCCTCTCTTCAAAATGAGGGTATTAGATTCAATGACAGAAAAGCAGGTTAGCTCAGTGGATAGAGAACAACTATGGAAATATCATCTTGTCTCCCCCAATAGAATGGAAGCTTCTTGAGGGCAGAGTACGTTTCAATTGTTTGTATTTGTTTCCTCAGAATTAACACACTGACTACCTACCCAGAGTAGGCATCTATTAAATACTCATTAATTATTGATTAGTGGAGCTAGTGCTTCTTGGAAAAAATGTGAGAGAAAAGCCAGGGTAAATACTGGCCAGGCCAAAATGCAATGTAGCCAGCTTAGTATTCCTGTTGTTGAGACATTCACATAGGAAATCCCCTGACTGGGCTGACCAGAACAAGTCATGTTTCTCAACAGACACCCCCAAAGCCACCTGTCCATACAGGAATATTTGTGGAGAAAAAAAAATCACCACAAAAGGCTTCATCCCCTGCTACTGATCACCAGAGGATGCAATGAGGAAAAAAGCAATTTTGAGACATGTCACTATTTGAAGGCCTATTAGTCACCCCTTGTGGGACTCAATTAACAGCCTCACAACTTTCCAAAGGTGTGAGGATTCCACAAAAGGAAGCCCAGTGCCCTGGCGTAGAGATCACTTTAATTATTTACAGATGATCCTGGCTTTTATTAGGACAATGATTACCACTGCCATCCTCTACTTCCTCTACACAAGGAAAGTGGCTGCTCGCTTACCCTCCAGCAAAGAATAACATTTCAGGTGATGGATGGGTCTGAGTTGACATCCTGAAAACCATTTGAAGAGTACTGTTATTCCAGAAGTCAGAGAGATTTAGTTACCTATCCAATTTTTCTCTGATAAGACATGTCTGCTCCCTTGGGGTGATGATAACGAATAGACATAGCCTAATGGGATCAACTTATTTCCTAGGCCATGAATATGCACTTCACCACCCCTATTCCTTGTCAACCTGTTGTCATCCTATACGTTGTTCCATGTTACTTCCTATCTGAAGTCTTCCCTGATTCCCCCGGTGGATCTCAACTGCTAACTCCCATTGAAGAAATATAAATGAGTATGATAGTTCACCCTGATAAGGACTTTGAAAGCCATAGAAGATTGTTTTTAAATATATCATTCTCTTTTATTTACTTATTATGTGCTAATTTGTATTATATGCTAATTGCATTGTATTTGTATAATATGCATATGCTAATATGTATTATACATGCTAATTATCAATGTCTCTCCTTACTAGATTGTATGCTCAACATTAAAACATCAGCTAACATTCATTAAATGTTTATGATATGCCAGACACTGTGCAGGGCTCTGTGGATGCAGAAAAAGGTCAAAACTAATCATAGTAACAGTCCCTGCTCTCAAGGAGCTCACAGTCTAATGGGAAAAGACAATACAAAAAGGGAAGTCAAAAGCAGAGGTGAGGGTGATGAGGGGAAGGTGTGCTGAGCCAGGAGAGGAAATAGAAGAAATGAAGGATGGCTAGGCTGGGTCCTTCCACAAACCTTCAGGAGGAATTGACCAAAAGGAGATGGAAGCTATGGGGGTGAGGGATGTTGCAGGATGAGAAGGCCACAGATGCTGATGGGAACTTCCAAAGTGAAAAGACAACTGAAGCATGGGAGTGAAGTCTGAGAGTCATATTCCAGAGAGGAAAATGTCATTCTGGAGGGGACATGCCTTAATTACATTGAAATTGCACCATAGATTTAGAACTAGAAGGGATCAGAATGGTCATATAGTTCAACACCTTTATTCTTCAGAGAAAGAAACTGAAGACCAGAGAGGTAAATGATTTGGACAAGGTCACACAGGAAGCAAGGTACACAGCCATGATTTGAACCCAAGTTCTCTGACTCCACATCCTGAGCTCTTTCCATCGCCACTCCTAGTAACTAGTACAGGCCCTGACATAGCGTATGCCCCTAATAAATGTTTACTGAGTGAAAATAAGAGTGATACTCAAGTGGAGTGTGATAGACACTCAAGAAAGTGTCTCAGATTGATAGTGGAGTAGGAAACTGATTCTAGGATTAAGATGTTCCTCACAAACATGGAGAGAGCTTCACGGGATCACTGAAAGCTAAAACTGTGTGGGACCTGAGAATATACAATATTAGAACATAGAATATGAGCTGGTATAACTGGGAGGACCCTTAGAATATATGTCATTGACTTAGAACTGAGGGAGAAATTTAAAAAAAGAGAACATAGAATATTTCAGCTAAGAGGGATCATTGAATATTAAATGTAGAACATTAGAACTGGAAAGGCCCTTTGTACATAAAATATTAGGAGAAAGACTCTTAGGAAAGTAAGAATACAGGATGTAAAATGTTAGACTATAGAATGTTACAGCTGGAGAAGCACTTTGAACTCCTGTACAAACAACAGCTTCATTTTACAGGTGAGGTAACTTGTAATCAAGGCCATGAGTAGCTACGGTTGGGAACCTCTCCAGAAGCTAATTTAGAACAAATATATGTGCAATCACATAAGAGGTAATTAAAGAGGGCGCTGAGAGTTGAATAAGAAGAAAAACAGGATTACAGATCAACTTGGAAATCATACCAATGATGGACAATCAGAAAGAAATGTGCCACCAGGCTGGACTACCCAAAGTGCTGGCCACCATAGCCAACTTCCCGCCCAGGGATTCTTGGGTAGTAGCCCTTGCAAAAGGGCCATTAGACCCCTCCAGTGATAGGGACCTCAATATTTTCCATGCCTATTGCTTAACTCTTTCCACTACGATCCTGAAAGAGGTAACAATAGACCTTCTGCTCCCTGACACCTTTAGCTTCACATCAGAAACCTACCTGTTTTTCAAGGTGGATCCCCAAAGCTACCCATTGCCCAGTGGAGTAAGAAAAGCACTGAAGTTGTCATTAGAGGACCTGGGTTCACATTCTGGCTCTCCTACTTATTAATAGGACTTTGGGCAAATCAACTCTTTTCTCATAGTCTCAGTTTCCTCCTCTGTAAAATGAAAGAGTTCATCTAGAAGATGCCTAAGGTCCCAGTCAGCCCTAAAAGCAAAGATCTTTTCCTCATTTCTTCTCCGCTGGAAATGATCTGTCTGACCTCTGAGCTCCTTTATTTTTCAATTCTTCATTCAGTTACAATCATAATTATTCATATTCATGTTGTCTCCCTCCTATTCAGTTATAGCCTCTTTGAAGGCTGGAGCAATATTCATAAATACATAGGGGTAGGTCATATGTCCTTATGATCCTCACAGTATTCTGTCCAGGATAGACAATAAGCATTTTATGAATGAATCAATCTGGAGGGTGAATTCACATTTAGAGTGGAGAGAGTGGTTGAGATGGGGTGGAGTAGCACCAAAAATGTACCTGTCCATGGAATACTGTATCCAACATGACATCATATTTAAGGATAAAGGAAATGAACCCAAATTTCTTCCCTTTCCTTTGCATTTCAAAGAATTATAGCATCTCTGAGTTGAAAGGCATAGCAATGATCATCCATTCCAGTCTAGGCCTTAGCCAGAATTCCCGATACCATATACAAGTAGTGATGATCTAGCCTCAGCTTGAAGGTTGTAATAATAATAATATTAACAACAACAACAACAACAACAATAAGAAGAATAACAATAATAGCATTCATATAGTACTTTGAGGTTTGCAGAGCACCTTCAAAATATTATTTAATTTTACCTTTCACAAGAACCCTGGCAGGTGGGTGCTATTATTATCCCCATTTTGTAGATGAGGACTCTGAGCAAATAGAGGTCATATAACTTGCCCAGGATCACATGGCTAGGAAGTTTCTATACCTGGATTTGAATTCAGATCTCCTTGACTGTCTCCAGCTCACTATCTACTGCATCACCTAGGCATTACCTCTGAAGGTAGTCCTTTCAATTTCTCAAAGGGCCTTCCTTATATGAAATTGTAATTTGCCGCTTAGCAATTTTTAACCATTTCTTTTCCCAGGGACATAAAAGAGTAGGTGCTTCCCTACCTTGATAGTGAGTGGAATAGAACTAGGGATATCAAATAAGAGGGCTCAAGTCTGCCTCTAATTCTGACTTTTTGCATAACTAAGGCAAGTTCCAAGTGCCTCATTTTCCTCCTCTGTAAAATAAGCAGTTTGGGGAAAAAATCTGTGAATTATGGTACTGTCCTGTCCAAGATCAAGGTCTATCATTGCTGATAGGGGGAGAGAGAGAGAGAGGGGGAGAAGAAGAGAAGAAGAAGAAGAAGAAGAAGAAGAAGAAGAAGAAGAAGAAGAAGAAGAAGAAGAAGAAGAAGAGAGAGAATAAGAATAATTAAGGTCCCCCACTATCTACTCCAGTGTCCCACACAGCATTCTGTCTATAATAGATGCTCAGTAGATATTTGTTGAATGAATGAACAGCTGAATGAATGAATAAAAGGCCTTGCCAGCAGTCAGTGGAGAAAATTGGGTTTCAGAGGAGATTGTGATCACCCAGGGACTATTTCTTCACTAGTGATGTTGCCACACATTATCTGCTTTTAAGACTTATGCCACCCTGCTCTTTAATGAAGCCCAGAGCAGCAGCTGAAACCAATCAATTCACAAATACGTGTTAAGTGTTTACTTCATGCTCTTAGTACTGTGCTAAGTGATGAGGATACAAATATGAGAGAAGCAAAAAAGAAAGGCAATTCCTGTCCTCAAGGAACTTACATTCTAATGGGGAAAACAAAACCAAAAATGTAACTAAAAAGGTTGGAGTGGGGATAAAAGTATAAAGCGGGGGGGGGGGGGGGGGGGGATTTGTGTTGACTTCAATAAGTCAATCACTCCATGAGTTGTAGATAAGTTTCCAATCTGTACCAATGGAGTGAATTCCCACACCATAAACTCCCTACACTGATGACATCACAGGTCCATATCAAACTATATGTAGGTGCTGAGGACTCAGAGAGTGTGATCAGAATGGGGAAACACTAATCACCTCAAGGGAGGTGAGATTTGTACCTGAAGGAAATAAGAGATGCATGAATTATTGGCTCAAAAGTAAGAAGTTTTAGGATTTCAGAGTGGAAGGTCCCTCAGATGTTACCTACTCCAATCTCCTTCTGAAACATGAGTCACCTCTGAAGAATTCCTGACCAGGGGGCATCTAGTATCCACTTGGACATTGCCACAGCATTAGTGACCTAAGCAAAGGTCTAGGGATGGGGACCAAGCAGATGTAAAAAAGACCAGCCACACTTAGACATACCAGATCTAAAACTATTATTAAGCAGCAATCATCAAAACCACTTGGTGCCTCCACCCCCATGTCAGAGCACAGCGTTCTGTACACAGTAGTCACTTAATAAATGTTTGTTGAATTGAAAGCAGGTCCACTGGTGTCAGTGTATGTTTGGAGGACTTATTGTTTCCTCAAGGTTTCTAAAGTAAATTTATCTGATACGTGATGAAAGCCAACTCCAGTGATTCTACAAACTCCATTCAAAAGACAACCTCTGAGCATCCGGGTGTTGAGGAAATAAAGACAAAAGTGAACCAGTCTCTGTGGTCAAGGAGCTTATATTCTTTTGAGGGACATGATATGTACCCACAAAGGCAAATATAAAATACATGCAAATTAAGTTCAAAAGAATTTGTGAGAGCGGACACTAGCAGCTAAGGGGAATCAGGAAAAGTTTCATGTAAACGAAGACCTATTAGGGAAGCTAAGTGGCACAGTGGACAGAGCACCAGCCCTGAAGTCAGGAGGACCTGAGTTCAAATCTGGCCTCAAACCAAACACTTGCCACTTACTAGCAGTGTGACCCTGGGCAAGTCACTTAATCCCAATTGCCTTTAAAAAAAAAAGGAGACCTATGAGCTAAACCATAAAAGAACCTAAAGATCCTAAACATTAGGTTAATAAAGGGACATTCTAGGCAAGGGGCATAGCATGTGCAGAGACGCAGAGGTAATGGGCCAAACATTTTGTAAGATGAAGAGCAGAGAGGCCACTTTGAGTGGACTATAGGGTGCACAGAAGGGAGAAATGGACAATAAGCCTAGAAAGGGAGGCTAGAGCCAGATTGTTAAGTATTTAAAATATCAGACAAAAGGTTTTTTTTTTTTTTTTGGTAAGGCAACTGGGGTTAAGTGACTTGCCTAGAGTCACACATCTAGTGAGTGTTATGTGTCTGAAGCTGGATTTGAACTCAGGACCTCCTGACTCCAGGGCCTGTGCTCTATCCACTGTGCCACCTAGCTGCCTCCTACATTTTTTTTCTAGAAGCAATAGGAACCCATGTGTTTTAGGAATATCAAATTGGCAGCTGTTTGTAGGATGGATGGGAGAAGGGAGAGACTAGATGCAAGGAGACAATTCTGAAGCTATTTCAAGGGTCCAGGGTATGGCTGCTGAAGGCCTGAACTAGGCTGGCATATGTGAGAATGACCAATGAGTCAACCAACAAGTATTTGTTGAATGCCTACTTTGTGCCATGTAATATATAAGGCAGCGGGGATAAAAGGGCCAAAAAGGGGCAGATGGGAAAGCCTTTGGTCCAGGAGATGCATTAAGAACCACCCCTCCCCACCAGGTCATCTAGCTGTCACCTCAAATGATGGCACTGCCAGTCTTTTTGTCATCCTAATCTCCTTCCCTGAGCTTGTCAATGTGTCATTACAAATTGGCCATAATAGTCCAGCTACGTTCTTACTAGCCTAGAGGACATTAGGCAGAAAGCTATTTAGTCAAAGACGACATACCAGATCCCCAGATCCAAGCACCCAGTAGTATTTAAAGATACTGATTCCTTCACACAGGAGAATTGAATCCTGCCCTGGGTCTTCCAGGAGGTTTGTTTGACAGCTTATATGAGTAATTTGGTGAAATAGCCCAAATCCCATATCCTATTGCACATTAATCAAAAATAAGGTGCCCTCTAATTAACACTTAGCTGTTCCAAGTGATAAAAATCCTGGGGCGCTCAAGTTGATCTAAGGGAATTGCTTTTAATATATAAGAGCTGAAAAGATCAATTTTTAAGACCCAAACTCACTAACTCTAAATCTGAAACTGACTTTTCATAAGAGATGATGCATGGTAGAGCTTCCTTCTGAAATTCATATTAAATCCAACCCAAATCAAACAGTTTTCACTGGTGTCTATTGTGCTAAGGCACCCAGGATAGATGAGGGCATACTTCCTCCCCCTTCATGTGGCAGAGTGCAAGCCTTGCTGGGTGCGCTGCCCAAAGCTCTTTGTAGACATGAAAGAAGCATAAAAAATGTGATTGCTCCTATTGATCCCATAATTTCATTGATCAGAATGAAAAGCAAAGCAATGTAGTGTTTAGGGGGCTGGTCTTGGCATCTGGAAGACCTGGGTTCCAGTTCTGTCTCTGACACAGGATCTCTATATGGCCACAGGGAAGTCACTTTATTTGATCTCTACGTGCCTTCAGTAAATCCTCAAAGATTTTGAGTCAAAGGGACCCCAAGGATCATTCCTTGGCATGTACCCCCTGATCCTAAAGCACAGCCAGAAGGCAGGCATTTGGGACAGACCCTCTTGTTAGAGCTGATTTCTATGTAGTGGTTCCAAAGAGGACCGAGGTCACTCCATGAGTCTGAAAGGCTTATTAATGCCAGCCAATATCTCTTCAGCCTTTAACAACCTCTGTGAAGTTGCAAATATTAGTAATGAGAGAATGCAACGGAGCTTTGCTGAACAATGCACTCCAAGTGAGGGCCTATTAGTATGGCTGATTGCCCAGAAGCACCTCCTTCCTGCCCCCCCCCACACCGACTCTGACTCTCATGAATCCATCTAATCAAGACAATTGTGCCTCATTGTCCCAATGCTCAACTTGTGGCATAAATATCCCCGTCAGTGCAGCTCACAGAAGAGGAGCCAGGAGAGACTCCCTAAGCAAAGAGCTGTCTGCAGGAGGCATTGGGGTAGGATGGTTTTAAATGAGAGTGAGTATGTTATGCTGCCAAAAGTCATGGGCAGAGCTTTGGGTTTAAAAACAGAGGCTATGGGGTCAAATCCATGTTCTACATGGGAAGTTGAGGGGAAGTCACGACTTCTCAGGGCTTCAGTTTTGTCGTCTATAAAATGGGAAAAAATGGACTAAATAACCTCTGAAATTTTTCCTAACCCTAAATAAGGGATTTATAATCTGGGGTCTATGAAACTGAAAAACCCCTATTACTATCTAAATATAGTTCATGTCCTTTGTACTACTAGATATTTTATTTTATACATTTAAAAACATGATTCTGAGGAAATCATAGGCTTTCCCAGATGCTGCCCATGGGGGCCAAGACACAGAAAGGTCTGGATTTATGTATTTTTTCCCTTATGATCCTTCTACCTCCAAGCTCCCCAGTGCTCCCAAAGACCTGATACATCCCAAGCTTGTCTGTGAATCACAAGCCTGCCTAGTGTCTAGGGAGAGGATTCCTTCCCTTGTATGGCAATTTAGACAAATAAGGGGCTGCTTCATCATTATGATATGTTGCTGAACCGGTGTGGGGATTTATGGATGAAATGTAAGTCACTTGCACATTTGGGGGAGGGGTTTGTGAAAATGCGTCTTATAATGGAGCTTGGAGAGATCTTATGTAATTGAATGGATGATAAGACATAATGGCATAAAATTGTAAGATTTGTGCTGGGTTCTCCATTTAGTTTCTCCAATGTCGGGAAGTCACCCCCTACCTGCCTTGCTCCAGGGAAATAGGCACCTCTTGATTCCTGTTCTGGGAATGGCTTTCTTGGAAAAGTACCCTGTACAGAATGTTCATTAAGAGGGACACCGGAACATCATTAAACATAAGCCTCCAACTTCAGATGGAATTAATTTTCAACCTTTAACTTATTTTGATCCAATTAACCAACTGATGGGTGATATAAAATACTCAGAGAGTGAACAGGGAAGTGTCCCTTGGTGATTTGGAGTAAGGATGAACTGATTTCAGTCTTTGGCTCCTCCCCAGGTTTTCAGCCAGATGACTCAAGTTTTAGAGGGTTGGAGAGGGGGGATGCTTCATGACCACAAATAGAAACTTGGAAGAAGCACTAGTCTTGGAGGAAAGGAGGTAAGAAAGGAGAAAGTGCATTTTGGGGTAAGAGGGCATGCTGGCCTTGGAGTTAGGTGAGATATGGCTTCAAATCCTCCCTTAACCACTTTCTAGCAGTGTGACCATAGCCAAGTTATTTTCTTTTTCCAGGTCTGATTTTCTTCATCTCTAAAATAGGGGTAATAAAACTTGCATTACTTACCTCATAGGACTCTAATAGGGCTTAAATGAAGCAATGTTTGTCTATACTCTACGCCAGTGCAGTGGACAGAGTACAACAACTGGAGTCAGGAAGATCTGCGTTCAAACACTACCTCAGACACTTCTTAGCTGTGTAACTCCGGGCAAGTCTCTTAACCTTTGCCGGCCTCAGTTTCCTCAACTACAACATGAGATAATCATAGCATTTGTATCCCAGAATTATTGTGATGATAAAGTAAGATAATATTTTGCAAACCTTAAAACAGTATATAGGGGCAGCTAGGTGATGCAGTGGATAAAGCTCTGGCTTTGGAGTCAGAAGTTCAAATTCAGCCTCAGACACTTGACACCTACTAGCTGTGTGACCTTGGGCAAGTCACTTAACCCTGACTGCCTCCCCAAAAAGCAAAAAAAAAACCCACTATATAAATGCTATTAATAAAATAATAACAATGATAATAATAACCATAAGGACTCCAAAGAAATCTGAGAATCAAATAAAATAATGGATACAGAAAAACTTCAAAAACTACCAAGTGTCCACCTACCCAGCAAAACTGAGTATAATCCTTCAGGGTAAAAAAAATGGTCATTCAATGAAATAGGGGACTTTCAGGCATTCCTGAGGAAAAGACCAAGCTGAATAGAAAATGTGACTTTCAAATACAAGACTCAAGTGAAACAGGAAAGAGGTAAACAGGAAAGAGAAATCATAAGAGACTTATTAAGGTTGACTTGTTTATATTCCTGCATGGAAAGATGATATTTGTAACTCATGAGTCCTTTGTCAGTATTAGGGTAGTGGGAGGGGAAAATTATATGTATGGATAGACAGATAGATAGATAGATAGATAGATAGATAGATAGATAGATAGATAGATAGATAGATAGTATAGGGTGAGTTGAAGATGAAGGGGTGATATCTGGAAAAGAAAATTAAGGGGTGAGAGAGGATTATACTGGGAGAAGGAGAAAGGGAGAAGTAGAATGAGGTAAATTATCTCACATGAAACAGACAAATAAAAGCTTTTACAGTGGAGGGGAAATGGGGGAAGGTGAGAGTGAATCTTATTCTCATAGGATTTGGCTTAAGGAGGGAATTATATACACAATGGAAATCTATCTTACCCTACAGGAAAATAAGGTAGGAAGGGGACAAGAGAGCAGGGGGTTGATAGAGGGGAGGACAGATTGGGGGAGAGGATAATCAGAAGCAAACACTTCTCAGGAGGGACAGGATCAAAAGAAAGAATAGAATAAATGGGGGCCGGGAGAGGATGAAGGGAAATATACTTAGTTTTTCACAACATGACTACTGTGGTAGTGTTTTGCATGACTACACATCTATAACCTGTATTGAGGTGCTTGCCTTTTCAATGAGGGTGGGTGGGGAGGGAGAAAGGAAGAAAATTTGTAACTCAAAGTTTTAAAAACACATGTTAAAAGAAAAAAAGGAAAATAACACCAAGTGTCATATAACTATAAAAAGGATTACTAGAGGAGAGGGCCAGGGTTGGGAAGACAATTAAAGAAGGAGCACTTCTAAATTCATTCACTCTGCTGGCAGTGAGCTCAGGGATAGCTGCCAACAACTAGCCTCTTCCAGTTTATGTGGGGAGAAAAGAATCCTCTGCTGCCCATTGTAAAATAATGATTCCAATTCCACATTTGTGGAATCAGGGGCACACAATAACAGAATCTCAATGCTGGGAGTTCAAAGGCTGTCAAGTCAAAATGATATTGCAAAAAGATTCCCTCTACCACATATGCAGGAAGTAGCCATTCGGCCATTGCTTGAGGATTTCAAGGGATGAAGAGAGTGTGAGGGGACGTGATACTTCTGAAGATAGCTCTAGAATCTAGAATTTGTCCTTAAATTGGGCCTAAAGAGGCTTCACCAAAACTTCTACTTGGTTCTATCCTCTGTGGTCAAATGGAACAAGTCTGACCCCTCCTCCATTACCCACCCTGCAAATCTGAGAAGACAGTTGCCATAGCCTACCTGTAGCTTCACTTCTTCAGGATAATTCTCCCTACTTCCTTCAACCAATCCTTCTATGGAATGAACATTCAATTTGTCTTTCAATTTAGCACTCAACTGAAATTGTTCTCCCTAAAAAGTTACTGTAATGTGAGTTTAGTGTGTGCCTAAGCACATAAGATGGCATTGTCTACTGGACCAGATGTGGACATTCTGTATCAACTTACCAGGTAGTTAGGAGCAGGCCTTTTTTTCCATTGACCCAAAGTCACAGCTAAGATTTTAGAACTTCCTAACTGAGCCGGCGCTTTTCTCTGTGTTTGAACTGGAGAGGAAAGGACTACTTGACTCAGACAGGTGACATTATGTGGTAAGTGGGGAAGGTCTGATGGTTACCTTCATCCCCTTACCCCTTCAGGCCATGGAGTTGTGAGAAATGGGCCTAGGGTTTGGGCCTTTTCTTTTGTTCTTTTCCATTCTAAGTGCAGGGAGGAGAGTCTCTGGACCAGTCCAGGAGTATGAGGCATGAGGAGATCCCCAGGGAGGCAGGAATCCTCAAGAGCAGGGACTGATCCTTGCCTTTCTTTGTATTCCCAGTGCTTAGCCCACAACTTGGTTCAGTGGTTAACAAATTCTAGCTGATTGATTGACTGGCAGGTCAGCCCAGCAGCAGTACTCAAAGAAACATGAGTCCAAGGTCATGAGCATAGCAGAAACCAGCACTGCTGGCTTCAGACTGAAACTTGGTGTTCCCTATGCTATGAGGGAACTGGAGGAGATGGTGCCTAATCTACTAGCCCCCCAGACCAATGTGGTGCAGGGGGGATTTTGTCCCTGGAGGGATTGGGGGAAATCATTTGTATATTTTTCTTGCTATGTCTTTTAAAAGCTAATCCAATGTTACTTGGTTAAATGGAACTGGGGTACTAGTCACTGAGCCCTGAAGACAATGAAGAGCATCCTTTGTAAGGGCGCAAGCTGATGATAGAAAATAGAGATAATACCCACCCTCTTAGGGTATTGGAAAATAGGGGTGTGCAAAATGTAACAGAGCAGCTAGGTGACGCTAGAGTAGATAGAATGCTGGGCCAGGAGTCAGCATGACTCATATTCCTGAGTTCAAATCTAGCCTCAGATACTAGCTGCATGACCCTGGGTAAGTTGCTTAAACCTGTTTGCCTCAGTTTCCTCAACTGTAAAATGAGCTGGAGAAGGAAATGGCAAATCACTCCAGTATCTTTGCCAGAAAAACCCCAAGTGGGGTTGCAAAGAGTCAGACACAACTGAAAAATGACTGAACAATAAAAAAATATAATCAGGTCAGCCCTGAAGGAAGTGGGCAGGAGTTAACTCAGTGATATTACTAATAATCTCTGAATTGCAAAATACAATGGTCTTTTCCCAGTGCTTGTCTGTTTTGGCTTCTCTCCCATATTTGACCCTCCTCCTGTTGTTTCTTTCCTAAGTTTTTATGCCATTACCCCTTTTTAACTCTTCCCTCCCTTTCTTTCAAATGGCTCTGTTCCTCCTTTCTGTACACCGGAGATATCATTCATCTGAACTTGTTGCCTTGAACTATTGCAAAATAGTTAGTACTCCTGGAGCTGCACATGACAAATTCTTATCACAATGACTATTTTGAGGTAAATACTACAAGCAACATAAATCTCATTTTATAGACAAAGAAAATGAGGCTTTCTGAGAGACCTGCCTAGGGCCACTGGATGTCATAGACAACACCAACTGGCCAAGGTGGAATGGGCTGAAAATATGAGCAAAGTGCTCCATCTGTCCTGTTGATCTGTTCATTCCTGTAGCAATCTTTCTCAGATCTTGATAATATAATCAGCCCTGAGTGCTCGGAAATGAGATTAAGAGAACAGCCTAGATTGGAGCTTTCTGAGAAAACTGTGGCCTTGTTTATCTCAAACCCAATGGGAGATGGCATTCTGTCTTAGAGACTAGTAGGGTCAGATGACAAGTCCCTCTAAGACAAGACAGCTGTCTTCATGTGTTTGAAGGGCTGCCATGTGGAAGGGGGATTTGATTTGTCATGTCTGACCCCAGAGGACAGAAGGAGGAGCAGAAGCAGAGATAGATTGAGGTTTGATATTGATAGACTTCATCGCAGGAAGAACTGTCCCAGAGTGGAGTGGGAAGCCTTGAGACAAGGTGAGATCACCCTTTGGTGGAGGTCTTCAGACAAACATGGTATGATCACTTGCTGAATATTTTCTACAGGGGATTCTCCATCAGGCCCTTGAGATCACTCCTCAGGTTGAAATTTCATTCCACTAAAGCTTTAAATAAAAAATCACCCAGCTGCAGAAATGTGTGTATAATTTCTGGGCTGTGCTTTAATTTCATGTTGGGCTAGGAGAGTCAGCATGTGTCAATAGTCTTAGAGATAGGATCACTGGGCCTCAAATCCTACCTTGATACATAGAGACTGTGTGACCCTCAACAAGTCACTGAACATCTGTGTTCCAGGCAACTCTCTAAGAGTTCTTAGCCTGGGATCTGTGAACTGTGTGTGTCTGTTGTTGGTAACTGGATTTCCATATAATTAGTGTTTTTTTTTGTAATGCGATGCATTTAATTTTATGCATTTAAAGATATTATTTTGAGAAGAGACTTTTTCAGATAAACAAAGGGATCCATTACACACATACAAAAGTTAAGAACCAGTCTCTGTTCTAAGATTATAATTTGCAGGGAAGGTATCAGCCTGTATTAGCACATGGAATTTTCTCGTGCAGGTGCTCCCTATGCCAACGAAATTACAGGGCTGGCCTCATCCATATTCTCTCATGGTAATTTAACAGGACAGAATCTTATGGGTTAAAGAGGGGCATTGAACTGAAAGACTTGGGTTTGGTTCCTACAATTGACTAATGTAAGGGTGTCTAGGGAAGTCACCTCTATGAGCCCCAGCCTCCTCTGCAAAATGGATATGAACAACACATACTCTGTGCCTCCCAGGGTGGCTTCCAGGATCCTAATGAAATAATGTAGGCAGCAGCATCACGGTGCCTGATACAAATGGGAGTCACAAGGATGGTGATGATGATGGAGGAGAACCCCACGAGCTGAACAAAAGCTGGTCTCTGTCTTCAGGAACAAGGCTGTGGTGAATTCCCTTAGAAGGACCTGAATTAGGTCACAGATCAGATAGTTAATGTCAAGTTACTAGGACAGATTGAATTTTTTAAAGGAGTTTGGCAGATGGGAAAATTGTGATCAGCTGTAATTTTGTCTTTGATTTATCTAACATACCCACACTGAGGCTTCTGAGGATGTGGGCACAATTTGAAGGAGAAATTGAGTTGGAAAGCATATGTTTGACAGATTCTGAATGCCAGCCGAGGCTTGCCTAATTACTACTCTGGCTCCCAACATGGAGATGCCCACTCAGTCACCCTTGGCTACAACAAAAGCTTCTATGAAAAAAACAGCCGATATTATGTACCAGAGGTCCCCTTGCTTCTGGTCTGCCAGGTAATAGAGCTAGAAACCCCAGCTTTGAGCCTGGAGAGAACCTAGTGGTGCATCCCTGAAAGAGAAAAAAATTACATGAAATACCACCCAGAATTAAAGAATTCCTAAGTTGGTATAGTGGATAGTATATTGGTCTCGAAGTCAGGAAGACCTGGGTTTGAATCTCACCCCCGACACTTACTACCTCTGCAATCCTGAGTGAGAGACCTAAGCTCTCTGTGTCTCAGATTCCTTATCTGTAAAATGAGGAACATTAGACTTGTGGAACTCTAAGGTCCATTCTAGCTCAAAATTGATGATTCTATAATCCTAAGGGCCCTCAACAGCCAACTAGTCCAGCCCTGACCTGAACAACAATGCCCACTAGAATACGTTCACACCTCTGCTTGAGGACATACAAAAAGAAGGAGAACTCACTACCTTCTAAAGCATCCCAGTTCCATGTTTGGGTAGTTCAAACTGGAGATGTTTGGTGGAACAGATGGTTACCAAGATCTCTTCCACAGCTAGGATCCAAAGCTTTTCCTGACATCAAGCTTCTTTTTTTCTCTTTGCAACTTCCATCCATTAGTATGGGTGCTTACTAGGTTCTGGCTATATGCTTCCTTACACAAAACCTTCATTCCAGCCAATATAATCCAACATATCCACTGGGACACAGCTCAAATTCTGCTTTTCTCATTAGCTCTGGGCCTACAGTCAAATAAATGAAGAGAACAAAAAGTCTTTATTAAATACTTGCTATGTGCCAGGTACTGTCCTATGTTGTAGCAATACAAATCACAAGGAAACAAGGCAGCCCCTGCTTCAAGGAGCTTATATTCTTCATAGGAGAAGACAACATATAGAGAGAGTTAGAGTTAGAAAGCACTTTGGCATGAGCATCACAGCAACTTTATGTGGAAGGTGTTATTATTGTCCCCAATTTATAGCAGAGGAAACTGAGGCACTGAGAAGTGAGATAACTTGACCAAGGCCACAGAGCTGTAGAGACAGCTAGGTAATACAGTATATACAGTGCTCATTTGACTTGCTGGAGTTGGAGTTACGAAGACTGGAGTTCACATCCTGCCTTAGACACTCACTAGCTATCTGATATTGGGCAAGCTCTCTGTGTCTCATTTGGCTCATTTGTAAAATGGGGTAATAATAGCACCTTCCCCTCAGGGTTGTTTTGAAGATAAAATGAGGTGATACACGTAAATCACTATGCAAACCTAAATGCTAGCTATTCATATCATATATCCGAGATGGGATTTGAATGCAGATCTTCCTGTGATTTTCCAAGATCCCCTTAACCCAAAGTCTAGTGGTGTATCTATTCATGACTCGATAGTCTTTCTTACCCAGTACCTAGAACAGTCCCAAAGTGTAGCAGAAGCATAATAAATATTTGTTGAATTCTTTTCCATGAATTTCTTTGGCATTTACTCTGTAGACCCACACAATTAGCAGGTTGTTATATACAATCTGATTTCCTAATTGTCCCTAACACACACTTTAGTTCTTTATTATATATGGTTTTATTCACTAATCACACTGAGTTGGCAGCTCACACAGGGCAGACAGATGAAAATACACCCCTGGTAGGGCTCCCCCAGGAACAAGCATATATTTTTTTATCGTGGCAGCAGGCACCATATTCCTCCTCTGTGCTTTGAACACAGATCTCATACCTATAGGATTGAGAGCTGGACAGAATCTCAGAGATAATACCTATATGCCAGTATTTCTTTATGACTTGGAATAACCATGTCTTCTGAAGGCTACTCCAGTAGAATACAACCTAAGCTGGTTTCCCCCATCCAGATACAGTGATAGCCTGTGTATTTGTGGCCTGAGGACTAGCCACATAAAGTTTCAGAGGCTCACTTCTGGGCTAGAGGAAGGCTAGCCAGACAGCTTTTGGAGATCCATCCATCAAGTGGCACAGTGTCAAGATTTGCATTATGGGAAGAAATATCAACGTGGATGAAGTCATGGGTCTTTGAAGTTTTGAAGTAAGAAGCCTTGGATTCTTGCCCATTCGTGGACATGCCTCTGGCACTTATATATGGTCCATTGACTTCTTTCCCCTTCTGCCACTATTTGATTCACTTTTCAGCACCATCTCCATATCTCAGGATTAGAAAGCACCTCTGAGGCCCTCTCATCCAATCCATATGAGACCATGAATCCCCTCTACATCTCAACAGGTAGTCATCCAACTTTCATTCAAAGGCCTCAATAAGAAGAAGTCCATCATAGGCCAGTATAGCCCATCCTACTTTGGGGTAGTTCTCAAGATTCTCTTGCTGTCAAGCCAAAATTAATCTCTTTTCAATTCCTACCTTTTACTGCTGATTCTGCCCCATTAAGGGCCAAACAGAAGCAGTCTTATTCTTCTTGTGCAGGAAAACCATAATATTCTTGAAGACATCTCTCATGTCACCAGGTTATCTCTGTTCAAACACCCTCTCATGCCACTCTCCAACCCAACTCTGTTATTTCCTAGGACCCCCCTGCCTCAGGCCTAGGATAGGGGTGGGGAATCTGCAGCCTCAAGGCCACATGTGGCCCTCTAAGTCCTTGGGTGTGGCCAAGGAAGTTTGGATTCAGTCAAAGGGCTGCACTTGAGCACGTAGAGGGCCACAGGTAGCCTTGAGGCCACACCCCTGGCCTAGATGGATTTATGAGCTAGGGTTCAGGCTACCTTCTACAACTTCCTCACTGCTTTGCCCATCGCTGGGCACTACAGAAGGCCAATAGCATTTGTTAATCAATTGAAATGGTAAATATTGAAGATTCTGACATAGGTAAAATCAACTTTGTTCAATTTATTATTCAGATTAATTTTGTCCCATGATAAACTCTGAATACTTAACATTTAGTCACCTATGTATGTATCACATGTATTTATTTAATTTGAAAGTGAAATGGATGCTCTTTGAAAGAAGCAACTAATTCATTTTTGACTTCCTATCCCAAGCAATGAGTACATGGAACACATTAGGTACTTTATGAATGATTTTTAAAATTGGATTGAATCACTCATCTCATTAGTTGTGGGAGCCCTGGGGGTAACCATACCCCTCTGACCCCTGCTCCAGTTTCTGGACCAGCCCTCATATCCATCATCTAGGAAGGTAACACCAGTGAAAAAAAGGATGGCTATTCTTACCATTGCCCACTGGATGCCACTTATGGGGCAAGCAAGGTAGCCCAGCTGAAGTAGCAAGGCACACCGTGAGAGAGGCAAGAGGCAACATGAACCATGCAGGACAAGCCACCATCACAATCTTTCCTCAGATCCTGATGGAGACATCTCAGGACCCTGAACCCTAAAGCCTTGAAAATAGCCATGCTTCCGGCCCAGTGCCCTTAACTGGTAAGCAACTCCTATGGAAATACAGCCTAGTGACTGCTTCTGCAGGGGCTACAGCCACAGCTAATGAAGACCCAGAAAATAAACTTCTTGCCACCAAAGTCATTGGCCTTGTCAAGTGGTTCAGCATCAAAAGTGACAGGATCTTATCAGTGGCAATGACATTAAAGAAGAAGCAGGAATATTTGCTTTGATGGTGTACCTTTCCATCTGACTTCTAGATGAAACCTTCCATATATATGGTATCTCCCACATAAGAATGTGAACTCTTTGAGAGCAGGAGCTGTCTGACTTTTCTATTCATTTCTCCAGCATTTAGTACAGTGCTTTGTCTGGAGTAAGTGCTGAATAAAGGTTTTATTCATTTATTCATCTCCCCATTATAGCACACAGGGTGATTAATAGTGGTACCACAGATAGCAATGGACAAGAACAAGGAGAGCTGGGTGCCAGTCTGGGCTCAGCCACTGACCAGCTGGAAGCCCACTGGCTGATCATATCACCCCTCTGGGCAGGAGTTTTCTCATTTGTATCTTGAGAACATTGGATTACCCTAGGAATTCTTAAGCTGGAGATTTCAGGGGGCCCATGAACTTGGAAGAAAAACAATTTCCTTATAATTGACTTTCTTTGTAATTGTATTTTTTTTTAATTTTACGAACCTCCAAATGCTGTTCTCAGAAATAGGCCATAGGTTTCATCAGACTTCCAAAGGGATCTCTGGCACACAAATAGGGTCAAGAACCCATAGCTCAGCCAATTCCAGCATCCCTTCTGTCCCAGTCACTCTATGAGTTTGTGAAATAACTTCAGCCTTACAAAATAGTCTCTGTCTCTCCCTCTTGATGACAAGTAAAAGGTGAGAGAATTTAGAGGCAGAAGGGGCCTGAGGGATCACTTATAACAGATATTTTATCTTGTGGCTGGTTGAACTTGTTTTAAATATGTATGTATGTATGTATGTATGTATGTATGTATATATTATTTTAATATATGTATACATACATGTATCTCGATGCTTATATTTCAATATAATTGCTTACCTTTGTAATCCATGTCTTTTGTTTTACTAATTTAAAAACATGTTTCTGAGAAGGAGTCTGTAAGCTTCACCATACTGTCCAATGGTGTTGTGACCAAAAAAAATGAAGAAATTCCTGATCTAGCATATCATTTTAGGTTTAGAACTATACTGCCATACTAACAATCCAAGTAGCATGGAACTTAATTATACCTTGACAGGTAGTGAGTTCCCTATCACTTGAGATATTCACACAGAAACTGTATTATTCATGTCAGGGGTTATTCCTTTATGGAGGAATCCATATGGTTATGGGAATTTATGATCTTAGGTTTATAGCTGAAGGGGGCTATCTAGTTCAGCTCCCTAGGATGAGAAAACTGAGTTCCAGAAATGGTTAATGACTTCCCCAATGTGATGCAGGTAATAAGTAGCAGAGTTAGGTTTTGGCCCAAGGACTTCTGAGCTCCAATCCAGCATTATTTCCACCTAACCACAATAGACAAGATGAGATCTGCTATTCTGTTCTGGTATTCTCTGACTCCAATTAGGCCTTTTCCAGAGAATGGACAGTAAACAATTAACCAAAGGAATTTCTGTTTCTTTTAACTGCAAATTTCTCATGGCACACAATGCTGTGTTTCCTCTAAGGTAAAACAAAAACAAATATGTATATGCATGTTGCCCATTCCCTTGGAGACCTGGTTTTGGTTTCCAAGGTTTTTCAATTCTTTCCTTTGATGATTTCATTCTTCATTTTCCTCCATCTTACCACGAAGTCATTTTCAAGATCATTTGATTCCTCTTGGAATCTCATCTTATTGAAAAGCTAAAAGTCTCTGAAGGATGCTCTGAAAAGTCAGGTATCATAATGCCTGTACCTAGCAGATTCTGTCATTTTTGATGAGATTATTTTGGTGAATGTTGGAAGGGGAGATTTAGGATGAGATTTAGCAAACTTTATTGGCATTACTGGAATAGGTTAACCTTAAGAGTGAGTACAGGACTTTGTGTGGGGATCAGATTCTTTCCTAGTTCTGTAGGAACTAGGAATCTGTCAGATTGTTTCCTAGTTCTTACTGTAGAGTAGACTGAAAACTGTGGCCAAGAGGAAAAATCCCAGAACTGGGAAGTCAAGAGAATTGTACTTTAGTGGGAATTAGAAATTGTTTAGCTTTAATCAGTCAACAAGCATTCATTAAGCTTCTACTATAGGCCAGGTGCTAGAGATACAAAAAATGCCATAATCCCTGCCCTCAAGAGCTTCCGTTCTCTTAAAATTGATGTCATGGATAAAAAGCTGCCCTAGGAAACAGAAAGACCTGAGTTCAAGTCCCTCTTTTTATGCCTATCTCTATGGGACCCTGGGCAAGTCTTTTAACTTCTGATTATTGTAAAATAAGATGGTTATAATCGGTGACCTTTGAAGTCCTTTTCAGCTCTAAATTTATAATCCTCTAAGGTCCAAAGGGCAAGTTTGTTAATAATGGGTGATGGGCAGAGTATGGAGGATTCAGAGAGAACTCACTGGAGAAGGTGGAGAATGTCTCAGAAACCTACCAAGGCCTGAGGAAAGTCAGAGAGGTGTGATTGTGTAGTGGATAACAAAGCATCATGAGCAAATGAAAAATGTTTTCATGTTTATTTTGAGGAAAAATAAATCTCCATGTTGCCATTGTAGGCAGGATTGGTACCCTTTCTGGGCTTACATCTTCCACTAGCATTTCTCAGTTGGAATCAATAACCTTCTCTTACAGAAGAAAATGCCAGGGTATCCCATGCCATCTCCTCCTCTAGTTTTCTTTCTTTCTTTCTTTCTTTCTTTCTTTCTTTCTTTCTTTCTTTCTTTCTTTCTTTCTTTCTTTCTTTCTTTCTTTCTTTCTTTCTTTCTTTCTATAAACTTGGAGGAATATCTGAGGCCACTTGAGGGGGCTGGATCCAAAATAAGTCTGTATCTTTTCTGGTTGGAATACACTGGGATATTTTTGTTCATTCATTTTCAGTCGCATCTGACTTTTCCTGACTCCATTTGGGGTTTTCTTGGCCAAGATACTGGAGCAGTTTGCCATTTCCCTCTCCAACTCATTTTACAGATGATGAAACTGAGGCAAACTGGGTTAAGTGACTTTCCCAGGGCTATATAGCTAGTAAGTGTCTGAGGCCAGATTTGAACTCATGAAGATGGGTCTTCCTGATTCCAAGTCCAGTGCTCTATCCACTGAGCCACCTAGCTGCCTGTCTAAGGTCTTGGCCAGAAATGTGATTCCTAGTATGTCATTTATTACAGATTTTTGTTCAGGCTTTGGAGAGAAAGCACAGTATATAGAAAGGATGTTTGAACTGAAGCTAACAAAACTGGATTTAAATCCTGGCTCTTTCCATTATATATGTGATTGTAAACAAGTCACTTATTTGTCTCTTCTACCTAAACCTGTTACCTTATGGGGAGAGTAATACTTTCAGTCGCATTTTTTAAAGCATTTCAGGAGCTTCCTGGACACAAGAGAATGGACCACGTTCTCCTAGCCAATCTCCCCACAATTGAGCAGGAAATGCTTTCTAATTGGATGATGTTATCCTAAGTTAGTAATTATATATCAGAAAGAAGAAAGGCACTTCCTACACAAAAATTACAAGTCTGAAATCACATTTGAGGGGATAAAACTTTGGAGTACAGTTAGCTGTCCTTACTCTTGCTTAAAGGTTCAGGAACATGATTCTTATTTGAGGCTATGGGACATGTTCTAACAGGCCTGTGAAGGTTTTTGTGGCCTTGGGGTCTTTAGTGTATGTTTCAACATCTGGGATTTGGGTTCATGAAGAAAGCAACATCTTAAATACATACATACATACATACTTACATACATACATATACATATATCTTAAATAAATACAAGTAGTTACCTATTAGTTAAATACAAAGTAGTTTAGGCACTAGTAGTTATCTAAAGTTATAATTAGCTAGGGGTTTGAACAAAGGAACTCAAAGTTTAGAAAGAGTAGCAAATAGCAAGCAAAAAATAAAACAAAGCAAAAAGTGAAGTGACCTCTAAGCTTGCCTATGGCCCCTGTAACCTGTCTTTCTGAAGCTTCCTTTAAGGAGAGCGCCCAGACCAGATGCATCTCCCTCCTTTCCTGGCTGCCCTCTTTCTCTAGTATATTTTCTCGACAGATACTTTTGTTATTGCAGCTCCCCTTTGTGTATTACCTCCCCCCTACCCCAGCCTTCAATGTAATCTCAGTGAGGGCAGGAAATGTCTTTTTTTTTTTTTTGGCTTGTATTTGTACCCCTGGTACCTAGCAATAGCAAGATGCCTGGAACATAGTGTAAGCTTAATAAATGCTGATTCACTATTGTTGGCTGATTCTTCTGGGTCAGTCTCCACATTAAAGTATATTGTATAGGCACAGTAAACAGACCAGCTCCCATTCAGGGCTTTTATTCATCCCTTCACTTATTGGGGTATCTTTCATCAACAGGCAAATACAAGGAGGCCAAAACAAGTCTTGTAGAATTGTTCTAAGGAAAGAGCTTTGTAAAGGACATTATAGGAAGCAATCTTTGCTACTACGATTTCATAATTGATAGAGGCTGTATTAGCTAGCTGTTTTACCTTGGGCAAATCCCTTCTGCTTTTGGGCCTCAGTTTCCTCATCTGCAGAGCAAAGGGATTAGACTCAATTTTCTCTAAGGTATTTTCTGGCTCTACCATTAAATCTGTTTCTAGATTTGGGTAGCATGGGTTCCACTGTGGCTGGTGCATTCTATTCAACTTGCTCACAGCTCCTTATGAGAGACAGACATTCCTAGAAATCACAGGTTCAGCATTTACATCGTGATGTCACCAGTGTCCTTTCAGGAGGCCCCCATACATTCTGGCTACTAACTCCCCAGCTAGGATGATTTCCAATGCTCACATAATTCATTTCCTGAGCTGTAGAGTTGCCAGATTGAGGACTAAACCTTTGTGCCCACAATTGAGACTGAGCACATTTAATTAATTACCATTCCTTTGATTTTATTCAGAGACAGTTTTGATGGGAAATTCCACTGACCTCTAACTTTGTGGGACCTGCTGAACTGGGAGAAAAACACATGACCATCAACAACAAAAAACTCATGTTGAAGCTTTAAAATAATGAAATCTTAAATGATGAGGATATTTTGAATTGGAGCTCTCTTTGAAGCAGGGAATTAAATTGTAATCCAGGCTGAATAAACGAGCTGAATCAAGCAGTTATTTCAAAAAAGCTATTTCCTGCTATTCTTCAAAGCATTGGTAAGAATAATAATAAATGATTTCAAATTATTTTGAGTCACTGCGTGTGCCACTGACAAGGGAGAGAGTAAAGTGGATGATTTTTGTCAACTAAGGAGCTGCCTTCTCTGAGAAGCTGGTCTGATGAATTTCTGCCCTGTCTGAATCTGATTGGATCAGAGACACAGGAGCTACTTTGTAAAATTACCTTCTTTTGGAGGGGAGGGAGGAGGGATGGGGGGAAAGAAAAAAAAATCCCTGGCTCAAAATGAATAAATGGGTAATTGAAAAGATGATAGTATTATGGATGGAGGACGATAAAAATAAATGTAATTAACAAAAGGCCAAAGATCATCTGTGACGGGTACATAAATGATGAAGATACACAAGGTGAAGGATGAACATGCTGAGGACATCATTTGCAGCAAACCTGTGTAGGATGACAGCAGCCATGGAGCTGTAGCATTGATAGTCAAAGGTTAGGCCCACACAGACCCCCCTAGATGAAGTCTAGGCCTAATTATCATCCCACCCCAAAGCCTAATTAAAGTGGATGCTCCTTAAAAGATATCTGACAGATTTTGGAGGTGATGTCTGGGTGAAGCTGTAAGCCCTGCAGTTGGTGAGAGAGACATGAAAAGAGAAGGCCTGCCTGGGAAACCCCTTTTCAGATTGCCAATCTCAGCAAGCCCACATGGATATGGCATCTCTTCCACCAAAAAGCCATTCTTCGTAAGGAAGTTGGGGCTTGGGCAAATAATAGGACAATTGTATGGGAGTGGTGGACAAAAGGCTTCCCAACAGATTCAAGGAGTGACAAGCTTGACCACACTCACTCATAGGATTGTTACTGAGAGGGAAAAAGAAAAAAAAAACTTGCCAATGTGTGACCCTGGGAAAGTCCCTTTTTTGGGTGCCTCAGTGTCCCAATCTGGGACATAGAGATGATAACAGCTACTCTATCTACTTTTAGGAGCTTACCTGTTTCACCGTGATGAGTCAGGAAGGCTCAGCAGCAGCATCAACCCACCAATGGTGGTGGTGGGGATATAAGGGACCTTCTTTCTGAACCATCTTTGTTAACGCCTTAAATTAACAACTGAGACCAAGTTATCTTTTAGCTATCTGAAAATGAAGGGAGGGAAAATAACTCATCCTGGTTTCTAGGCAGGACAACAGTTTTCAGGAAAAAGGGTCCCCAGCAGGATATGAGTTGAGGAAGTGACTATTTAGAATAGAGCACACTCCTTCCTCCCATCCTCCTTGATTCAGAAATCTTTCCCAATGAGTATATGGACTGGATCAAAGAGGCAGCTTTCTATTTATTAATGAGCAGAACTCTCTGAATTCCAATTGATGCCTTCTTTCAAAAAAGGGAAGAGGCATTCACTGACCTCTGAACTTGGTAGCACTTGGAAGGCAGAAGGTATGATGCTGCTTGCTCAGCAAGTCAAGCCAAGAAGGGTTGCATGTTGGTGAGCAGGCCCAGGTCTTGGGACAAACAGCCTGAATGGAGTCGAGGGGGTAGGGAGGGTTGTATGGATTAGTTTTCAGAGATCTTTCTTTTACTTAACTTGCTTCCCTTCTGGCTGAAGAGAGAAGCAAATTCTTGTCTCTGCTTTACTCCTCCTTTCCTTCATTCTGTCCTTCCTCTATCATCAGGCGTGTGTGCATTCTCAAACCTCTTCTTCTCCGCCTTCTCCTCTCTCTCTCTCTCTCTCTCTCTCTCTCTCTCTCTCTCTCTCTCTCTCTCTCTCTCTCTCTCTCTCTCTCTTTCTCTCTCTGTCTCTCTCTCTCTCCCCCCCTCTGTGTCCTTGTCTTTCTTTTCATCTCTATATCTCTCTGTTTTTGTCTCACCCTCTGTTTCTGACTCTATCTCTGTCTCACTCCTTCTCTGTTACCTGCCTGCCTATGTTTGTCTGTCTCTTTGTCTTTTTGGAGGAAAAAGGAGATCTCCTAGGCACACTCATATCTTTCTCAGGTGACCACATCAAGGGCCCCACTATCTCTAAGACAGTTATCTATTGGTAATCTACTGCCATGCTCCTTTCAGGAATAATTGTCTGCCTTATATTTTTAGGATTATTGCTAAAGCTTTCGTTTTCATTGCCTGTAAGTCATCTTTGATGGAGCTGCATGTTTGTATTGAGCAGGAATTTCCCCGGTGACAATCCATGGCCTCAACAGCTCCCCACTTTTAGTAGGATTGTACTTTGTGTTTGCACTTGAGATAAAAATTCTCCCCTCTCATCTGTGTCCTTCACAATCCCAATTAAATATTTCTATCTCTGTCTAGAGAAAAAAAAATGTGCCTTTATTATATGAGGTTAAGCTTTTCAGAAGCTGGAATGTGCAGAGCCCAGAAGACTGGATGAGTCCTGGCTTCCCAACAAATTTGGGGAGTGACAGACTTGCTGACATTAACTCACAGTATTGTTGTGGGGGGGAAACCAAATGATACACATTATGTACTTTGAAAATTTCTATTGATATTATAGGGAAGCTAGGTGATACAGCAGAGTGCCTGCCCTGAAGTCAGGAAGACTCATATTCCTGAGATCAAATCTGCCTCAGGTACTTGCTAGCTGTATGATTCTTGGCAAGTCAGTTAACCCTGTTTGCCTCAGTTTCTCATCTGTGAAATGAGTTAAAGAAGGAAATGGCAAACCACTCCATTATCTTTGCCAAGAAAACCCCATAGATTCCACAGGGTCAAAAGAGTTGGACATGACTGAATGACTGAAAAAGCATGTTGAAGGCCCCATGCTCAGTGCTGGGCATCTAAAGACAAACACGAAATAGTTCCTGTCCTTAGGAATTTTACATCTATCCTGCTGTTCTTTGTATTCCTCTATGCCATCTCTCTTCCACTTCTAGCACATGGGACAGCCCAGCTCCACAATCAGCTCCCCTCTACAAAGATCTAGAAAAAGCACAAGACCCAAGTCCTGATTGGAAAATCCAAGATAAAAATCACAGTCCTTTTTCTAGACCAGGTGAGCATAAGATGGCAAACAGAAAGGTTGCTGGACATGGTCTAGCCAGTAGCAGCCTCCAAAGGGCTTTCGAGCACAGGGACTGAGCAATGAGCTGCTTGTGGCACTGTACCTGCGGAAGAAGAGGTCCTAGTCTAGGATGGGGGGGACTGACCTTGGTGGGGGGAACAAGAACCGGTTCCAGCTGGCAGCTCTATTGCTCACACCTCAAAGTTGGCTATGGTCACAGATTCAGTGTGGACTGAGCTGAGGGTCTGTGCCTGCAGTGAGAAGACCAGGGCAAGGAGCTGTCACACCAGGGAGCTTCGGGGTGGAAATAGAGGAGATAGGCACCAGCAAGGAGGAAAGAAAATTACTGCTTTTTGCAGATGATACGATGTTTTACTTGGAAAACTCTAAAGAAACAACTGAAAAATAAATTGAAACAATTAACAGCTTCAGCAGTGTTTCAGGCTATAAAATAATCAACATAAATTAGCAGCATCTTTGCATGTTGCCACTTCTTCTAGCACACTGATGCCCACAGTGGGCACTCCATAAATGTGGGCAGATGGTTGTGATTTCCCTGAGAGGAAACAGTGCTTGTATTCTTTGTATTACACCCTTAGAACTTGGCACAATGCCCAGCACACAGTAAGCACTTAATAATAACTTCAAGGTTTGCAATAACAATAATAACTAACAGTTACACAGCATTTATTAGGTGCTAAGAGCTTCACAATTTTTACTCTTTGACCCTCACAACCATTCTGGGAGGTAGGTGCTATTGTTATCTCCATGTTACATGGAGGAAACTGAGGAAAACAGAGGTTAAGTGACTTGATCAGGGTTACACAGCTAATAAGTTCCTGAGGCCAGATTTAAACTCAGTTCTTCCGGACTCCAGGCTCACCAGTCTATCCACTGCACCACCTAGCTTGCCCCAATGTAGATGGAAGGTTTGCAAAGCATCTTACTTATATTTTCTCCTATGATTCTCCACAATAATGTTATAAGGTAAATGCTATTTTTATCTCTCTTTTACAGACAAGGTAACTGAGGCTTGATTATCTGATTCTGGGTTTGAATTTAGGTTTCTTTAATTCACTTATAAGTTTTTGTTGATTGATTTTTCAATGAAAGAAGTCAGCAAACTTTGGAAAGCCAAACTGTTTTTTTTTTAACTCCCTTCAATTGAAAAAAAAATCTGCATTGCAGATGAGCTAGGAAGTAAGAGAGCCAGAAATTCAGCTCAGGCCTGATTCCTTGCTCAACCCTTTTTCCACTACGCCAGCTTCCTTTATCCAAAGACTTTGACTTTAAATCAATAGACGCCCTCGAGTTAGCTAAAATCCCAAATAAAGAATAGTGTCAAAAATAGTCACTTGAACATTTCTGCTCCCTACCAATACTATTTTAAGATTCAATTTCTTTCTAAGGCTGTGGGTCTTAGCCTATTAAGTAGCGATATAATTCCATATAACTAAAATGCAGGGCCCATAAATTGGATGCAGGATCACTGAGAAATGGAGAGGCAGGGGAATGTCCAAGCAAATAGAAGAGAATGAGGTGATGTGTATCATTTATCAACAACAGAGGTGAATTCATGCAGTAATCACATTACCCTGTTGATTTCAAGGCATAGGAAAGCTTCAAGCTTACTATTATGGTGATGGACAATTACTCAATCAGAGTCCCAGGTCATGCTTTGGAGACTAGAGGAAGTAACAGGAGTTTTTCCAGTTGTAACTATTCTCTAAGCATGCTGAAGCTTCCCTGGGACCCTAAAGGGCCCTTACTGAAGAGCTGGACTGTCCACTGGTGGTAAAAGCAGTATGTCATTACTTGACATGTTATAACTCATGTAAGAGAAGGCATGAGAATTAAGGGTCAACCTAGTTAAGGGAACAAAAAAGGGTTGAGGGGCAAGAAGGGAGAGAGAAAAGAGAAGCATAGAATCCATCTGATATCATTTATTAAATGCTTATTATGCAAAATGAAATTGATATGCCCATGCCCTCAGGGAGCTTACATTCTACTGAGAGGATGCAATATGAAAACAGATTATTTTGTACACATGGTAAGAAGAGGGACCTAACAAAATAAAAGGGATGAAAGCCCCTTAGAGGTGGAGGCAAGCAGGCGGTGGCAAATCACCTGAGCCTTGAAGGAAGCTATGGATTTTAAGAGTTGGAAAGGCTCTCCAGTCATGAGCTACAGGTTGTTCGAAGACAGAGAAGTGGATAATGGAATTCTGGGCTTAGAGAAAAAACAAATAAGTCTCTATTATGTTCCTAGTGCTTTAGTGCTATGCTATGCTCTATAGATACAAAGACAAAATCCAAACTCTTGGCTTACAGTCTATATTAACTGGAGGAGAGGAGGCGGGTGAATGTGAGCATTGAAAAAGGAAGCAAAGGGCATAGAATGAAAGTTGTAGGGCTAGAAGGGACTCCAGAGGTCATCTACTCCATCCCTTCATCTTGTGACTAAGAAAAGTGAGGATCAGTCAAACTAAAAGATGGGCAACCACGGTCAGGCAGCTATCAAATAGCAATGCGAGGGTTGGAACACAGGTCTTGTTATTCTAAATGCAGTCATATTTTCATTGTATCTCTATGCCAGATAGAGGAAGGAGAAATATCTGGAACCAGATATGGGCAAAGGTTAGGATGAGGGAAGACTCTAAAGCTAGAAGGGACCTGAAATGTCATCTTGTCCAACCTCCATATTTTGCAGGGGAGGATATTCAGATCCAAGAATGTGAAAGGATTTGGCAAGGGGTGGAGAACCTATGGCCTAGAGGCCACAGGTTTACCACCCTCACAAGGTCATATGGGTGAGAAGCATCAGAGGCTGGGTTTGAACTCAGATCTTCTGACTCCAGAGACTCTGTTCTTTCCATTGTACCACAAAGCCTTCCAAGCTGAGGCTTAAAGGAAGAACAAATTCTAGAGTCAGAGTTTAGGAGGAAGTACTCTGCATACAGAAGAGTGCTTATTGACCCAAATTGAACTAGACCATCTTAGGTTCACACCTTTAGAGCTGAAAGAGATTTAAAGGTTAGCTAGTCTAATTCTCTCCTAGTATGGATGAAACTGAAGCCAAAGGAGTCTAGAAGATGTGCTCAAGAACCCAGGGATAGAGAGCCAGAGGGAGGATTCTAACTCAGTCCACAGCTCTTTGTACTAAACCCTTTTCAGCTGTCAGTGAGCGTCTGATTGAGTTTTCACATTGCTCAGTCATGAATAAGAAATAATAGCTGACATGTATGTAGCTTTAGGTGTCAGCTAGGTGGTGCTATCTTGAATAGTGCAGTGGACCTGAAGTCAGGAAGTCTCATCTTCTCGAGTTCAAATCTGTCCTCAGACTAGCTATGCAGCCTGGGCAAGTTATTTGACCCTGTTGCCTCAGTTACTCCTCTGTAAAATGAGCTGCAGAAGGAAATGGCAAACCACTCCAGTATCTCTGCCAAGAAAACTCCAAATGGGGTCATGAAGAGTCAGACATGACCA
Organism: Phascolarctos cinereus; assembly: GCF_003287225.1. Lineage (NCBI taxonomy): Eukaryota > Metazoa > Chordata > Mammalia > Diprotodontia > Phascolarctidae > Phascolarctos > Phascolarctos cinereus. The sequence goes on from NW_027555958.1 coordinate 458,458,940, forward strand.
GATGCAACTGAACAACAACTGAAAATGTAGCTTTTTTAAAGTTGCAAAGTGTTTTAATTATATTATCTCATTCTTTCCTTATAACAACCCCATGAGTTAGGTGCAATTATTATTTTCATTGATAGATGAGAAAAACTGAGGTTTTCAGAGAAGAGTGACTTACTCAGGGGTCATACAGCTAGCGAGAATCTGCTTTCATATTTGAATTGAGGTCTTCTGCACTCCAAATCCATAGTAAGTCATAACTGCCCAGCCAGACTGCTTTCACTTCCAACTGCCACTGGACCTAGTGAAACCTGTATCAGAGCTCTACTGTGATCAACTCTGAGCATTCTGGAGCCTGCCCAACCTTGGGTCACAACAGTTATTTTTTTAGAGAGATGTAATTTTTTTTGGCCAGTAAGTCAACCCAGCCTCCTCTCCTGTCCACATGCTCTCATGGATTTACTCCAACTCTGTGAGGCCCCAACACAATGGAGAAATATCAAGTGCAGGCCTACTGTTTGCAACTAGATGGTGCAGTTCATAGAACATTGGTCTTGAGTCAGAAAGAGGGTGGGAGAAGGAAAGAAGGGAGAAGGGAATAAGTATTTATGTAGAGCTTCCTATGTGCCCAGCACTGTGCTAAATGTGTTTTACCAATATGATCTCATTTGATCCTCACAACAGCCTTATGAGGTAAGTGCTATTATTATCCCCATTTTACAGCTGAGAAAACTGAGGAATACAGACATTAAGGCATTTTCCCAGGGTTTCATGATCAGTAAGTATGAGAGGCCAGGTTTGAAATCAGGTCTTCCTTACTTTAAGGCCAGTGCTCTATCCACTGTGCCACCAGCTGTATCTAGGCAGAGGCTTGAGTTAAAATTCTGCTTTAAATATTTGGTAGCTAGGTGATCCTGGGAAGGTCATTATCTCTTGGTCCCTCAGATCAAAGGCCCTGGTACTTAAAAAGAAGCTTTAGAATACTAAGGAGCCAGTTTCTGAATAGGGGAGTACCCCCTTCCAAGATTATGGATCCCCAGCACAGCCCATTCTCCAATGAAGCATATCTTTAAAAATCTACAAAACAAATAATTGACATGTGCATAACTGATATTTGATAGTAGGATCTTAGTGACTTCTTAGAATTCCTAGTTTCCTTCAAATTCATGTCAAACAGCATTTTCCTGGTTCCCTCAGCTGCCAGAACTATCCTTCCACAATTATCTTGTGTGTGTGTGTGTGTGTGTGTGTGTGTGTATTTATAGACATCAATGGGTATATAATTGTCTTCTCCAACTTGATTATAAGTTCCTTGAGGGCAGGGATTATATCGATTTTATCTCTGTATCCCCAGTGCCTGGTCTTGAGTAGGCTCTTAATAAAAGATTTATTGATTGAAACACTTTGCTTCAAAAGAGGCTGTCTTTGTATGAGATCTGACACAAATGTGACAGAGAGATTAGGAGGTAAAGTTCAGAAAGCATTATTAATCATTTATTGTCATGGTTGCCTAATTCTGGTGAATACTGTACCTAAGTCCTCAGGAAACTTATAGTACAACCCATTACATGAGACTTCCCAGGGATACACAAATAACACAAGAGAACACAAAGAAAGCCATACAGACAACCAGATTCCATAGAGCTTCACTGCCCTCGAACAAAACGATTTCATTTGGCTCTTTAGGTCTTTCGAACAAACTCACTTCTACAGTAAAGAGGCCTCTTGGGAAGCATAGGTACAGAAACCTGGGCTGTAGACAGTCTCTATGGGAGAGAGAGTGTGATGCCCTTCTCAGGGTTATTGGCAGCAACTGATGCTTGCCTAGCCCACTGTTCAACTGCCCTGGATTCCTGAGAGTGGCAACAGACGGTGCAATTTGGGTACTATGAGAATATGGCTTGTTGGGTGGGGGGAATGCCAACACCCTGTAGAAAGCCCAACTTGGGGTTAATTTAGGGATAATGTGTTGTTTAACCACCCCTCTATTCAGAAGTCATTACTCGGGGAGCTGGAGACATTCTATGTTCTCTCATAGAACACCAGACTTCCATCATCATCTTGGATTCCCTATTGTCCCTTCCCAATACATATATAAACAAGTTTGCTAGTTTCCAAACTTTTTAAGGTTTAAGCACCATATAAATGTTGCTTATCATCACTATCACCATTAATAGCCAGCCATTTGCCAAGTCCTGCAAATTCAATCTTTCCTGCATCTCTTGTATCTTTCCCTTCTTTTCACTTACAACAACCATTCTGCTTCAAGCTCTAATTACTTGCCCCCTGGACTATTGTAATAACCTTCTAATAGTTCTCCATGCTTCCAGATTTTTTACTTTCCAATACATCTTCCACATAGCTACAACATTTGCATTCCTAAAAGCAGAGGTCTCAATGTTTCACTCCTTTGCTCAGTAAACTCCATTGGCTCCCTGTGGCTTCTGATAAAATACAAACTCCTCTGTTTAGAATTTAGAGCTCTTCCCAAATTGGCTGTCAATTCTCTTTCTGAATTGATATCAAATTCAGCATTCTAGATTCCAAACTTTCTGTTTCCTATGCACATTGATCACCTTTGTGTATTTGTAAAGTGTCTTCCCCATGCCTGAAATTCCCTCCCTCCTTTGTTCCACAACTTGGAACCCTGAGCTCCCTTCAAAGATCTGCTCAGACAGCACCTTTTATACAAGGCTTTCCTTGAATCCCCCAGAGGTTAGTGCTGTTCCTCTAAAATTACACTGTATTTATTGTTTATATATTGTATTTATTTGTCTGGGTATATGTTGTTTCCCCCAGTGTAATACTTCCTTTTGAGAGGTGTTTTTGTCTTTGTATTCCCAGGACCTTGGACACTTCTGGGCATATAACAGTAGATGCTTGATAAATGCTGATTGGATTGGCACAAATAGACTTCTGTGTGTTTCCTCCACCTCACTGCTCCAGATGTCCCATTATCAATGACTCTTAGCCCCTGTTTTGTAACACTTTATTGTATAGAAAAAAATATTTTCCCCATATAATTATCTCCCATCTAACAGTTGAGGAAATTGAGGTTCAATGAGATTAAACGACTTTCCCAAAGTCCCAGAGACAGCAAGTGACAGAATCAGGATTCAAACGTGACTTCCTGACTCCATGTGTGGGACTTCTGCTTTGAGCACAGTCTGCTTATTCAATCAAGAGCCAGATCAATGATTCCAGATGGCCAATGTTGCCAGTCATGTTCATGGTGGAAGTTGGTTGAGCTGGGAGGCAAGCTAACTGACAACTTAGTGATTGAGTAGCAGCTGACCTGGCCAGGCAAAGAGATCCAGCCGAAAGCTCCAAAATGAGATTCCCAAAGCCTCCAAACCAAGCTATTACCCCATTAGCAGCAAGTACAACCGACTTCCCCTCCTTACTCCATAAATCACCCTCCCGGGCAGTTCATTAGCTGAGTAATGTTTGAGTTGTCAGCCACAATCGGCTTTTATTTTCTGGATTAAGTGGAAAAACAGCCTTCTAGACTAATACAAGCTTCAAGCTTCTTTTTCTTTGAATCCCTTTAGAATCACTTCCAAATTGAGATTTCCAATTTCAAAAAGGAAAGAAAAAAGGGTAAAGGAAGTTCGCAGCCTACAGCCTGACTTAATCTAAAGATTTAACATTTTAGAATAGAGTAGCTGTTGCTAATTTGATTGACTGCTTCAAAAATAATACCTTCACACCTGGGTTTAAAAAAATAGTTTATCTTTCTATAGGGGCTTGGCTTCTTTCCTTTTGGTAAATAGAACATAGGTCCACAGACCTGGAAGGGACCTTAAGGAACCATGAGGCAGACTGGAATAGGAGAAAGAACACTGACCTTGAAGTAAGAGGACAAGGATTCCAATTCCACCTCTGATACTTACTACCCATGTATTGTAGGCATAGGCTTTCACATTTCTGGGATTTCCCATGTCCTCATCTGAAAAATGAGCAGATGATTTCCAAGATGCCTTGTAGCTCCAAGTCAGGGATCTCATGGAGTCCAACTTTCTCATATCACATATGAGGAAACTAAGGCCTGGGTAGGAGGGTCCAACTTGCCTAATGTCATATATCTAGTAAATGATGCAGCTAACACTACAACTCAATCATCTGACTCAGAGCCAGGGCTCCTTCCAAAATGTAAACTTTTATTTGGCCTCAAATGCATAAAACATGAATTGAGATGTGATTGTATCTTAATGTTGTAAATATCATCATTATCTCTAAAATGAAGGATCATGGAATCATAAATTTAACATTGCAAGAGGCCTTAAGCCATTAAGTTCTTTTCCCTATTTTATACTTGAGGAAACTGAAAACAAAACAAAACAAAACAAAACAAAAAGGTTAAGTGACTTGTCCATGGTTACCCAGCTAGTAAGTGCCTCAGGCAGGATTTCAGATCAAGTCTTTCTGGTTTTAGGCCTGACACTCTCTCTGTTATTTTCGGTTCAGGTAGGAGTTCAACTAGATAGCATCTGACGTTCATTTCCATTCTAGGATCATAATTGTATGATCATCTTCTCTTATTTACTTCACTGTTATTAATTTCTTAAAGACACTCAAAGCACAATTAACTGTTAGATAAAATCACCTAGAAACTATATTGGTCTAAATACATGTCTTCCCAAATATAGGCTTCTTTACTAATATGAAATCTTTTAAAGGAAAAATAAACATATAACACATTTATAGACATAGATGCAAATACACATACAAACACCAAATAATACATGTATTTATATGTGTATACACATGTGTGTGTCATATGTATTCATTAAATATATCATATGTATATGCATGTGTGTGTATGTATGTATGTATGTATACATACAAATGTACATATTCATTAAATACCTATTAGGCTGTCAGCTCCTTGAGAGCAGAGACTGTTTTTGACCTTTGTTTGTATCTCCAGTATCTCCAGTTTGTACATCCAGAGATGCCTGGCACATAGTAGGCACATCATAAATTCAGGTTCACACACAGAATCATATAGGCCACACCGAGGTTTTTTTTGCAAGTCAGATTGGGGGAGAATTGTCCTATATTTAATCTAAATCAAATATGTACAAAAAATAAGCCCTAAACCATCTTTTGAGCTGCCAACTATATCCCATCTATTGCTACTACTGGTGCATGTCCTCAGTAGCCCTCATTCGATATGTGACTTCTGCTGTGCCTGAAGGCAAAGATTCATTCTAGCCCGCTTCCTTGCTTTTTTTCTTGTGCCCAGACCTGGAGGCAGTCTAGTAACATGGTGGCAGACATATCAGGTACCCTCAGGGAAACATATCCATCATAGACCCTCTGCATACTTGATGGGAAGGGTTCGCATGCCAATGAGGCAACCAGTAGAGAAAATACTCAAGGAACCTAAAGTATCATGGTCATATTATCCCTCATCTCTGCAGCAAGAGCTCTACATGTCTGTATACCCTCCATCTGGCTCGGATCTAGAGGGAAGGCCAGTCTCCAGTACATCAGCGAGGGCTGTATTGACTGTCCTAGACTACAATGGCTGACTTTGCTCAGCCATGGCTCAAGTGGGATGACCAGGATCCACTGTGAGTCTGATAGTACACTTGTTCCATCACCAATTCTGTAATATGGCTGCACCGCTCTCCTTCCCTGAGCTAAAACCATTTTCTATAAACACCGCATAAATGCACTTCATCTTACCAGAGATGGGCTAGTAGCATGTTCATATATAAAGGACAACAGCTTTTATTACTCCACTTCTTTCCTTAGTACCCCCTAATGTTTTAATCCATCATTAGAGGCAGGTTGGTGGTATATAACTCTAGAAGGTACAAGTAGATCCATTGGGTTGCAAGGTTTCAAATTTCAGTCTACTCAATAATGTAACTTCCTAACCCTACTATGTGCTAGGTGCTAGGGACACAGAAAGACACAGGTGTTCTGTCACAGAGGGCACAGAATGTTCTAGGCATGCAGGAAAAGAAAAGAGGACTTGTCATTTCCTTGGCATAGGAAAATGCCTTATATTCATGCAGATCATTACCTTCTGCAACTTAATGTCTCAGAGAGGTGCTTAAAGCTTTGGTGTCAGACTTGGAAATGAGAAGCCATTGACTCTTAAGTAAGGATCCCTATAGGCAACATATTGACTTAGCTTTTAAATGTAATATTACCTATGTTTCATTGTATTCTTATTTATTTTGTTAAATATTTCCCAGTTAATCTTAATCTGGTTTGGGCCACACTGGGGAGTATTATGGGCCACATGTAGCCTACAGGCCTCATATGTGACATCTCTCCCTTAGAGAACTGAAAGGTCAACCTTGATCAGGCTCACACAGCCAATATGTATCAGAAGCAGAAACTGAACTCAGGTCTTTCAGACTTTAAGGGTAGCTGTCTATTTATTATCCATATAGCTTCTATATCAAAATTTGAAAAAAAGAAAGCCTCCGACTTCAAGAGCTTACATTCTACTGGGAGGTATAAGATAAATCAATCAACAAAGATTTTTAAACAGTGTATGTCAGACACTGTGCTAAGTGCTGAAGATACTGAGAAAGGTGAAAACAGTCCCTTCCCTGAAGAAGCTTATATTCTAATGGATAAAACAAGAGGGAAATAATTAACAACATATAAGACATAGAAGTAAATACAGCATAGACACAAATTAAGAGAGTAATTTCAAGATTGGAAAGAATGCTAACAATGAAGGGAGGGGAAATTCAGGAAAGATTTTATGTTGGAGGTGCACATGAACTGCGTTTGAAGGAAGCTGGGGATTCTAGGTATTCTGGCAGCTAGGTGGTACAGTGGATAGAGGAGCAGGCCTGGAGTCAGGAAGACTCATGTCTCTGAGTTCAAATCTGGCCTCAAGATACTTCCTACTTGTGTGACCCTCAGTAAGTCACTTAACCTTGTTTGCCTCAGTTTCCTCATCTGGAAAATGAGCTGGAGAATGAAATGGCAAACCACTCCAATACCTTTGAAAAGAAAATCCAAGATGTGGTCATGAAGAGTTAGACATGACTGGAAAAACTCAAAAATAACAACAACCAACAGGGATTCTAAATGTGGGAGGTGAGGATCAAAGGCATTTTAGAGCCAAGAAGCCACCTGGACAAAGACACAGAGTCCAGATACACACTGGGGTGGACAGGGAATAACCAGCAGGGTAACTGGGCTGACTTCAAGTTTGCCCAGAGTAATACAAAGTAAAACTGGTAAGGTAGGCAAGGAGGAGCCAAACTGTGGAACACTTTACATTTTAAGCCAAGCTATAAAAATGTGCATACCCTTTGACCCAGCAATAGCACTTCTAGGGCTACATCCCAAAGAGATCATACAAATGGGAAAAGGACCCACATATACAAAAATATTCATAGCAGCTCTTTTTGTGGTGGCGAAGAATTGGAAATTGAGAGGATGCCCATCAATTGGGGAATGGCTGAGCAAGTTGTGGTATATGAATGGAATGGAATACTATTGTGCAATAAGAAATGATGAACAGGCTGACTTCAGAAAAACCTGGAAAGACTTGTATGGTCTGATGCTGAGTGAAGTGAGCAGAACCAGGAGAAGGTTGTTCACAGTAACAGCCATTTTGTGAGATGACTAATACTGATAAACCTAACTCTTCCTAAGACATCTCCAGAGGCCTCGTGATGGAAAATGCTATCCACATCCAAAGAAAGAACTATGGAAGTCGAATTGCTATTTTTTTTCTCTTCTGTTGAGTTATATTTCCTCTTTCTGATGGTTCCTCCTATTGGTTTTGATTTTTACTTACAACACCAATAATGTGAAAATATGTTTAATAGGAATGTAAATGTATGGCCTATATCAGATTGTGCACCATCTTGGTGAGGGTGATGGGGAGGAAGGGGGAGAAAAATTTTAAACTTAAAAGCATATGAAAGTGATTATTGATAAGTCAAAATTAATTAAAAAAATAAGCTAAGGAACTATGTATCTTGGAGAAAATAGGGAGTCATTGAAGATTTTTAGTGTGCAAAGGGTACAGGGAGGTATGGTAAGCTCTGTGGTTTTTGAAGATTAATTTGGTAGCTGTGTCGGGGATGGACTGGAAAGAGAACAGTTGGGAGGCATGGAGATCAGTTAAGATTGGGAGCTCCTAGGGTGGAGGTTGTTTGAGGGAAGAAAAAGAAATGGGTCTGAGAGATGCGGAAGAGGGAGCAACAAGGCTTGGCATGTGACTGGATGGGAGGAGCTGGGGAAAGGGAAGAGACAAAGATGACAGAAGGCAGGAACCTGATTGGGCCACTGCAAACTATGAATGGAACTAGCTACTTCATGGTGCCCACTTGGACAAGCAGGTGATTTCACTGGGGTAGGGAACTCGATGGAAGAAACTCCCTTTACCAATGCTGATCAGCACCTTCTCTGTAACTTACAGTCTTAAATTGCTGCCAAAAGCACTTGTTTAGGGTTCCACAGCCAAAGAGTGTCGCAGGAGAATCTTGAACCAAGGGTTTTCAGATTCCAAGGGAGGTGCCGCTGTACCACAATGTCCATGACAATTATGATAATCAAATACTTAATATTTTAGATTTCGCATTCTGGATACTTCCTCTGTCAGTGTATAGTTTAACAGTACTTTGTGGTTGGCATGGTGGAGACTGAACTGGTTCTGGAGTCAGGAGAGCTGAGTTTCAATCCTAGTGCTCATTATTTTTGTGGCTTTAACCCTCCTGTGCCTCAATTTCCTCAACTGTTAAATGAGGAGTTGATTAAATGGTCTCTCAGGTCCCTTCCATCTCTAGATCTGGGATCCTAGGATGCTCATGGGTGATTCTTCATGAATTGTTGTGGCCAAAAAAAAATCATTATCTTGTGGTTAACCTTCTGATAATAATAAAAATATCAACCTATTATATTGTAATAGTATGATGTAATTGATTAGTAATCATGATAATAATACTAATAAGGGAGTTTATAAAGTACTTTTCTCACAAGCTGGTGAGGTAAGTAATGCACTTCCTATTGGCTATTTTACAGATTGAAAAACTGGGGTTCAGAAAGGTTCAGTGAATTTTCCAGGGTCACACAGTGTGTTAATGGTATTTGAGGGCTTTAGCCCAAGCCTTTCAGCTCCATGTAAAGTTCTTTGCAAACTTTAACACATTGTATGTATTTGTTATATCATCATCATCATCACTGTTGTTGTTCTTGATGTTTTAGGTCTATATTGTACTAACTCTGCATCTCAGTTTATTTGTATATAAAATGGACATACAAATGCGTATTCCAACTACTTCCTATGATTATTTTGAGGGCTAAATGAGCCAGTGAAAATGAAACAATTTAACTAGGCATTCTAGGATACTTGGGAGTTCCCCCTGGTATCCCACCATACCAGATGCCTTTTCTACCTGCAAAGTCTGCCTGGCAAGCCTGATTCCATACTATGCTTCTCTTGTGGACTTGAAGGTCAGATAGGAGAGCCACTAGCATTAGCCCTGCCAGCATTAGTTGCACTGGCATGGAGGCCAGGTCTATCAAGGACACTCTTTCGGAGTCAGATAAATCAAATTAAAATTACCCAACAAGGCTCAGTCAGTTGGATCCCTTGAATGGCTAAAGAGCCCAATACATCTTTTTGAGGAGAGATATTGGCTTGTACAGTGGGACAGATAATGGACCTTTTGCTGGTCAGCATTGATGGGAGGGAGAATAAGTCTTTAAAGATTCTATTAGGGTTTGAGAGCTTTTTATAATTTAAAGAAAGAAATAAAAAAAGAAACAATGTGTAAAACAATATTTGAAGACAAGTATGTTTTAAAATGGATGGTTTTAAGAACTTGAAACTAGAGGGGGAAAAAAAACAGCCAAAAATGAGAAGAGCAGCCAGGTCATCAGGGCCGGGAGTCAGGAAGTCTTAAGTTCAACTCTGGCCTCAGACACTTCCTAGCTGTGTGACCCTGGGCAAATCACTTTGCCCTGTTTGCCTCAGTTTCCTCATCTGTCAAATGAGCTGGAGAAGGAAATGGTAAACCACTCCAGTAGCTTTGCCAAGAAAATTCCAAATGAGGTTACAAAGAGTCAGACATTTCTGAAAATGACTGAAAAACAATAAAGAGAATCTTTATTTCTTTATTTTGAGAGAGTTTAAAGGATGAAATTTCCTTGACTTGGAATCCAAAATGTTTCCTCCCTGTATAAATTGCAAAGTCACAGGACAGTCTTTCCCCAAGCCTCTTTTCTGGTTTACCTTCCCATAACCCGTTCTGGATCTCTCTTCTCTAGTCAGGCTGGTCTCCTCACTGTTGCCTGTCCCCAGCCTGGGATCCCCATCACCAATTGCCAGGTGCTCCAATGACCAGTTTCATCATCTCTCATTAAGTCTCTAAGAACTATAGCTCTAGAGCCCCTAGCTTCTCATTCCAAGTTCAGGTTTTCTGTTCTGGGTGGTCAGTTATGTAAATCATGGCCTGAGCCCCTATTCAGGACAATACTACTACCAGACCATACAAAAATCAACCTTAAAGTAAAATCACTGCTTAGGATATAAAACAATGAGACAAGCCAGAGGAAATTTAGTAACAGAATAATTCTCTTGCTCCAGACAAAGTAGATGCAATAGCTTATGCACCAAGGGGGCTTGTAATCTAATCCACCTCAACCTCTGCCCCTTCATTAGTTGAACCAGAATGCCAGGAGAGGAACACAGGGGCTTCAGTACTCACATTCCTAGGAGTGAAAGCTTAAGGTTCAGTGCCACCTGCCTCGTGACATTCTTCAGGAATCTCTAGAAGCAATCCAGAACTTACAGAAGTATTTAGCCTAGAATCTGGAGTTCCCCAGTCCTTAGCACAGGGCCTGACACATTGTAGGTACTTAAGTAGTGCTTGTTGACTTTCTGGGACCCTTGTACCTGGAAATACTATGGCAGGCTCATTCTGCCCACTTCCCCCTCCTAATTTTTTTTTTTTTGTCTCTCCACAATTGGAGTGCAGACTCTAACTTGCCTCTAGCTCACTCTAGCTCAGGGAATCCCAGTAAGCCCTGGAGAGTGAGCCCTGTCACCTCTCCTCCCAGTCTCTTATTCTATTTTTTTTCTCCTCCACTCTTCCTCATTTCTCTTTTTCTTCTAACTTTGTACCACCAGATCAATCTATACCTTCAGGCACAAGACTTCAGAGGAATCTGGTGTTATGGGAATTTCTCCAGTAAACATTGGCTCTTCTAAGGCACCATTTTGTGTACCTGAAGCCCTGCTGGAGAGCTCCCTTTAAATGCAGGAAGTTAAGTAGTGAAGTGGGTAGCGTTCACTTAGACTGATTGAGTTCAAATCTAGTCTCAGCACTTATTAGCTGTGTGACCTTGGACTGTGCTTCAATGTCCTCCCCTGTGACATGAAGAGGTTAGTGTGGATGACTCCTGAGGTCCATCGCTGGGTCTGTGGTTCTATTACATGTTTCTCCACCCCCATTAGACTGTTAGCTACTTGAAGGCAGGGATGGCTTCTGCATTTCTTTGTGCCCCTTCATGTTAGAATAGTGCCTGCCACATGGTTAGGGCTTAATAGAGTTGGGGAGCAGGGAGGAGCAGATAATTGAGAATACAGAATGTTAAAGATAAGAGGAATCTTAGTATGGAGAATGTTAGAGTTGGGTGGGAAATGAAATCTACTCTCATTTCACAGATGAAGAAACTGTTGAGCAGAGAAGTTGAGGGACTCACTCCCATGGCATGCCTAGAGTTAGTGACCAAGATGGCACCAGAAGCTCAGTCTCTGGACTCTCCATAGAAAAGACAACCTTTTTTTCTCCATCATCCTTGTAGCCAGGATTTGTGGAATGGTAGGGGCAGTTAGGTAGCAACATATTGCATTGAGTGCTGGGCCAGAGTCAGGAAGACTCACTTTCCTGAGTTCAAATTTGGCCTTACACATTTAGTAGCTGTGTGACCCTGGGCAAGTCACTTAACCTTGTTTGCCTCCATTTCCTCATCTGTAAAATGAGCTGAAGGAAATGACAAATCACTTCAGTGTCTTTGCCAAGAAAACTTCAAATGAGGTCAGAATGAGTTGGATATGACTGAAAATGGATGAACAAAAAATGGAATGGAATCTAAAATAAATTACATTTCTTTAGCAAACCCCCTTTTCAAAAAAGGGTTTGATGGAGCCATAAAGATTGCGTCACTTATAAGGTAGCCCTAGATGAAAAGAGTCAAGGTAAGATTTGACATTCAAAGACCTATATCATTGTAGTTCAAGACTGTGACAAGATTACCAAACAGATGAATTTTGTCCACTGGGTCCTTCCTTTTCCTTTTTGGTACTCCGTTCTCCCTTTGGAGAGCTCTGTCACGTTCTCAGGGCATCCCAGATGCCTGGAGTGCCCACTGGAAAAGCCATGTGTAATTTTCAGTTCCTCCCTTTATGCCAAAGAAGTCTGAATTATTATGGTATTAAAAATAAAACATGTTGATATTATACAACACTATACATATTTTATGCATTTTTGAGTTTCTGAACTTTTTCTATGTTATCTACCGACCTTCGTGTTTCATCTGCAGCTTCTGTGAAGCTCCCCCAAAATTCCCACCTAATTTCTCATGCTGACCTATGATCTATTGAAACTGTGATGGGGAAAGTTGCAGTGTGGGAGGGATAACTGTAGCTGGAAGAAGACTCATGATAGCTAGAGTCAACTATCTGAAGGTCTTATATGTGGAAGGGAGATGAGATATTTGTTGGGATAAAGAAAGAAAAATCAAGAACAAAGGATGGGAAATGAGAAAAAAAATTTAGGCTTGATGTCAGGGGAAAATCTCTAATCACGAGATCTTTCCCAAATGGGAATACACTACCTGGGAGTGGGGGTGGGGGGCAACTTCCTGGGAAATCTTTAAGCAGAGCCTGGATGACACTTGTCAGGGATGTTATAGGGGCGACCCCTTTGGTTGGCTTAGATACCTGTTGAATTACCTCCCAGTCTTTCTTTGAAACACTCTAGAATAGCAAGTGCACTGGGATTGGGCCCAGGAATGGATCAAATCATAGATTTAGAGGAGGTGTCTGGTAATGTTGTTCATTGATTTGAAGATGTTAAGGGTACTCTGGATCATTTACATGAATCCTGAGTTCTGGGAAGGGGGTGAGACTTAGGGGACCAACAATTGGCACTTTGGGCTTCCTACCAAATTGGTACCATCTTGGAGTCCAGTTTTTCTCATTTTACAGAGGAAAAGAATATGAAGCCCAGGTAGGTGACTCAATAGATAGAGTATTGGAGATGAAATCAGGAAGTTCTGGGTTCAAATTCTGCCTCAGAATTTGAGGTCACACAGCTGTGTGACCCTGGATAAGGTGCAACCACTCTCAGCCTTTATTTCTTTACCTATAACATGAAAATGACAATAACACCTACCTTTCAGATTTGTTGTGAAGATTAAATGAGATAACATGTGGTAAAGCACTTTGCAAACATCAAAGGTGTTCCCTAAATCTTGATTATTACTAGTAGTACCAGTGTAAAGAGAAGCCTGAGGCTTTCTACCCCCAAGGCCCACATTCTTTGTCACAGATCTTCCTCTTCCCATCTCTGCACCAGGAAAATTCAACCAATGGGCCTCAAGTGACTACACAAGAAACTTGAGCCTCATTCTATTGGTTGAAGGGCACCAGGACCACTTCAGCCAATGAAAGTCCCGTCTGTCAGCCTTCCATCCCTGCCCCAGCATTCATTCAACTTGCAAATACCAGGCTGCTACATGGAAACAGCTCCACTGATGTATTCATTAGGTAATCCAAGCCCAGGCTGGGGCTGCAGGAGTATTCATAAGTGCCCCAGACCTCCTAACAGCTGGGAGGAAATACCATCATCTTGATGGATTAATTTAGAGGCAAAAAATGGCAGAGAAGAGATTTCAGGGAACTTTCCCTGCCAAGACCTGAACTGTGCACACCTGGTGATGAACCACAGGGCCAAGTGTTAAGGTCGCATTTGGAGATGGGAGATGGACCAGCAGTGGACTTATTCTGAGAGTGCTGAAAGTGTTCCAGCGGATGTCATGGACACCGACTGAGAGGCAGCGAGAAAGAGAGAGGTCAAGGGTATTCATTTCCTTTTCCAGGGAGGAATGTTTACTCTTAATACAGATTCCTTCTCTTCCCTCATCACTGGGAAAAGCTTGAGGAACTGACTATAATTCCTACAGTGTCACTGAGGTCAACTTTCCACAGCAGTGGGGGTCTGAATTTAATTATTTTTTTAAGTGGACAGCAGAGCAAGATGAACAAAGATAATAGAGTGTAGAGCTGGAAAGAGCCTTAGAACAAGGAATATCAGAGCTGGGAGGGGCCTTAAAATATAGGCTAATAGAACAAGGAATGTTAGAATACACAACTCCAAGTGGGAAGGGAGCATAGAAAAGAGAATATTGGAACCTAGAATATCAGAGCTGGCAGAATCTTTAGACTATAGAATGTTATATAGTAGGAAATACAATATTAGCCAATAGTGTGATGGTGACCAAGGACTTAAATTAGTTGGAGGTTAAGGAGAGGAGGAAGCTATGTGTAAGAAGTATCTCAGGTCTGTCTTGGGGAAACCACAGGCCCACCTGCAATTGTGGGATTCTTTTTGCTGTGGAAGAAGACCTTATAATCTAGGACCTTTAAGTTTTGGTGCTGTGTATACACAAAGCACAGGTAAATATTTGTTGAGGTGGCTACTCATAATGCTGGCATCAGTTCCTACTTTGAGCCACCAAGGAAAGAATCGAGATGATGTGAGAAGTGACTTCAATTCTGGCTAGAGCAAAATGTGTATTTGCAGAGATTTGGGGCTAGTTTGTGGCCAAGTTGAAAAATATGTTAATTTTCTCCATCCTACTCAGCATTTCTTTTTTAAATAGAAATAACCACTTTTGGTTACAAAGAAAGAGAATGAATATAGCCTCTATGTGTATATATATATATATACATACACACACACACACATATATACATACACACACATATATACATACACACATATACATACACACATACATATACATACACACACATATACATACACACACATACATACACACACATACATACACACACATACGTACACACACATATACGTGCACACACACATATACGTACACACACATATATATGTACACACATATATTCGTACACACACATATATACATACACACACACATATATATATATACACACACACATATATATATGCACACACATATATATACACACACACATATATACATACGCACACATATATATACATATGCACACACATATATACATACATACACACACATATACGTACACACACACGCACAGACACATTGAACTTATAAATACTGGCATAGGTGAATGATTATCAAGGCATCCAGTGGCTAGCCTTGCATACAATTTGTTTTATTATATATGTATTGGTTTGTTCTCCTAATAGAATGTAAACCTCTTGAAGGCAGGGACTTTCATTTTTTATCTTGGTATCTCCAGTGCCTGGCATACAGTTGGAGCTTAATAAATGCTTGCTGATTGACTGGCCGCTGGTATAGAATAGAGAGGAGCAGATGAGAAGCTAGGAGACTTTTGCCCAAGTTCTCGCTTCACCACTGGCTCACTGTGTGACCTTGGATAAGTCCCTGAACTAGTTCGGTTCCTCTTCAGGATGATGAAGGGGCGAGAACTGTCGGTTTCTAAGGCCACTTCCATCTCAGGCACGCCAGGGTAGGGAGACTTGACCTTTTCTGTGGGTGTGGTGCCTTGGGGTGGCTACACTTCCAGAAGGTCGACCCCACTTGCCAAGCAGCCACTGTAGTTCACGTAAGAGCCCTGAGGTCTAACTTCATTGTATAATAACAAGAACCACAAAAACATAGTTATATCCTGTAAGGAAGTTATACATGGATATCACTGAACCTGGTGTCTTGAAGGCTGTGCAAACTTAGTCTAAACTCTGGCAGGTCCCCAAACCTGGAGAAGTATCGAATGTCAGTTGGCAATGGTTTGCTTGCCTGTTGTCGAAGGAATGCCTCCTTATGTTTGGAGAGGGCTTGTGCCCGGATCTGCCCCAGATGTAGGAATTTTCCAGTCACAATACCCTCAAAGACCCTTGACCAAGTCTTCGGTTGAGATCTCAGAAAGAGCATAGATTTAAAGCTGAAAGGGACCTTAGACCCTTTCAAGCCTTGGCCTTATGCATACACTGTCCTTTAAGACATCAAACTACCTCTTAAATTAGGATAAAGTGTCCTTAGATATCTAGAGCTAATCAGGCAATAAGTGCTTATTAAACAACCTCTAATTCCCAGATGTTTTGCTAAGTGCTTGGGATACAGCAAAGATGAAAACAAAACAATCTCTGTCCTCAGATAACTTGCATTCTAAGGGGAAAACTTCATTACACTAACAAGTCCAATTCCATCATAGTTTAATTTGTCACTTGTGAGCTAGCCTGGCAATTTTATTACCTTTTAAAGCATTTTATTTTCAGTTGTAAAGTATTTTTTTTCCTCCTTCCCATATCTCCCTTTATGTACATGGGGGAAAAAAAAGAAAATATTTGTATCAAATGTCCATAGTCAAGAAAAACAAATGGCCAAACAAAGCCATGTCTAATTCAGCGTTTTAGTCCATCCCTTGTGCAGCAGGAGGTGGGGAACGTTTGCCAGTATCACTTTTCTAGAATAGTGGTCGGTTACTGCATTGATCAGAGTTCTTGAGTCTTTCAAAATTGTTCATTTTTATAATGTTGCTATTATTTCATAAATTCCTCTCTGGGCTCTGCTTATTTCATTCCACATCAGGCATACACGTCTTCCCAGGCTTCTCCAAAACTATCCCTTTTTTCATTTCTTAAAGTATAGCAAGATTCTACGACATTCACATACTATAACTTGTCCAGCCACGCCCTAACTGATTCTCATTCACTCAGTTTCCAGTTCTTTACCACCACAAAATGAGTTACCATAAATATTTTTGTACTTATCTTATTCATCTTTCTCTGATCTCTTTTTGGTATAGTTAGGCCTAGATGTGGTGTCTCTGGGTCAAAGGGCATGGACAATTTAATAAGTTACCTTTTTAAAGATTTTTTCACCTATGGGGAAATATATTGGAAATTACAGGAAAAAGGAGTACAAACAAACTTCTGCAATGCAGGCAGCTTTTACAGTGGACCCAGGCTGTTTCTCCTCAGGATTCCTGGGAAAAGCCTGTATATGAAGCCCCAGTACTCCAAGAATAGACAGAGAATGAAGATTTCTATTCTCATGTTGTCTCAGCCCACTCCTTAGCTTGCTTACTTTGACCACACATTTTTGGTGTTTTCTTTAAAAAATAAAAAATCCACCCCCCCCATACAAATACACATACAAGACACCCAGAACGGCCCCTGCTGTGTTCTGCTCACAGTTATTTTTCACAGGACTTGAAAGCCTTCCAGAAATGCTTTTCAAAGCTGACATATTCTAATATGCAAATTCAAAAACTAGGTTATCCATCACAAGGAAAAAGTTCAGGGCCGACTGCTAGTTTGGCGCTAACTCATTCCACCGAGGCAAGGCATTGCCAACGGGTCAGGCGGGATCGAGATTAAATTTCCATAAGATATTATCTGAAAAGAATTTTTTTGAACATTTGGTGTCCTTTTTTCTATTCTTTTTTTAAGAAGCAAATAAACAAAAGGCATCCACCCCTCCCCCCACACCCTCCTCTGTGGAAAATTGTCAACAGAAATGTCAGGGAGAAATGGGATCGTAGCAATGTGACAGATAAACCTTGGCAAGAATGGCAAGATAGATGGTTTCCCATCCAAAAATCCCCTCTGTCACCTCCTCCAGTCTCCATGCAAAAATGTCACCCCCCCTCCACCCTATCCAAGCTACTCCTTTAAATTAATGTTTGTTGCTGCCTATGAAAGGTTAGGTTTGCCAAGCATCCAAATTCAATTCAATAGTCGCAGAACGTGAGAGTTGGAAGACACCTCTGAACATCAAATTGTAGCATCCATCCATCCATCCATCAATCAACAAGCATTTGCTAAGTGTTTACCACATGCCAGGCACTCTACTGAGCATCCTGGACGGAATTACAAACAAGCAAGGCAGTCCTTGCCCTCAAGGGGCTTACATTATAATGGGGAGCTGGAAATGGGTGGGGAGGGTCAGGCGGAAGGTAGTTGGTAATGAGGACAATAAGAAGCAAATTATATATACATTTTCCCAGAATGCACAAGGCTGCCTCATGAAGTCAAGAATTCCCTCTCCTTGGAGGTCTTGAACCAAAATGTGAATGACCACTGATCACATAAGTTGCAGTTTTTTTAGGTACATGTTAGACTAGATGAGCTTTGAGAACCCTTTGGTCTCTGAGATTCAATGACTAGATGCTATTTTTGGTCACTTCTAAGGATGCATGTCTATGATCTATAAAATGATCTGGTTGGGGCTGTCCCATCCCTTTCCCTATTTGCTTTCCCCCTCAATCTTTACATACATGTGTAAAAAAAATTATTTTACTGCATAGGAAGGATCACAGAGCAGAGCTGAGGAACAGAGAGCCAGATGACTGGGGCATCTGGGAGCTGAGAGAGTTTGTCTTATCCTTCCAAGTAACTTTTTAAAATATATTTATTTATTTTTAGTTTTCAACATTCACTTCCATAGGATTTTGAGTTTCAAATTTTCTCCCTCTCCCTCCAAGACAACATGCAATCTGATATAGGTTCTACATATACATTCACATTGTAAAGAAGAATTAAAACCAGTGGCAGGAACCACAAAAAAGAAGAAACAAAACAAAAAAGAGAGACAGAGCAAACAACATGATTCGATCTAAATTCTGACTCCATAGTTCTTTTTTTTCTGGACATGGATAACATTTCCCATCATGAGTCTTTTGGAGTTGTCTTAGATCCTTGCATCGTTGAGAAGACCTAACTATCAAAGTTTGTCATCACACAATGTTGTTTGTACCTCTGTTGTCTAAGAAGTAGTAGATGCCTAATAAAAGTTTCTTGAATAAAGTTAAAAATAAGCACAGCTCATTCTCTCTGATGATAGGGTTTATATGAGCTAGACCATTCCAAAAGAGAATGTTACAGGCTTACATTTATCTGTTGAGCCTACTTTTTGAATTGTGTTCCTGGTAATGGTAAGGGAGTTGCCCTGAATCATCTCAGGGGTCCACTGTGTAGCAGGGGTTTTAGAGTCAAGATAAGTTGGGTTCAAATCCAGCCTCAAATGTCTACTGGCTATGTGATCCCAAACAAGTCACATCACATCATCTCTCAGGACCTCAGTTGTCTCATCTGCATCATTTGGAAAATGAAGGCTCCAACTCCCACCCAAAATTGGGTGGTGGGGCAGCTAGGTGGCATAGTGGATAGAGCAGTGGCCCTGGAGTCTGAAAGACCTAAGTTAAAATCCACTCTCAGACACTTATTGGATGTGTGACCCTGGGAAAGTCACTTACCCCCGATTACCCCCCAAAAAAAGAAAAAATTAACAGTATTTAGACTTCTTGACTTCTATTGTCCCTTCTAGCTTGAAACCTATAATCCTACATTACTCCAAACTCTCATTTCTTGTTTTACCTTTCTCATTCAATTGGAAAGTCAGAAGGGGGATAACAGGAAAAAACCTGGAATTTGCCATACAGCATAGGACATTGATTTGAGCTGTGGCTCTGCCATGTACTACCTGCTTGACTTCTTTGAGACTCAGTTTTCTCATATAGAAAATGGGAATAATATTCCTTGTTTGACTTGCCTTATAGTGTGGCCCTGAGGAATGGGTTTGGTAAATCCTAAAGTATTATAGATAAGAGAGCTATTTCTTAAATTAAATTTTATTGTTTTCAATGAACAAGCATTGATTTTTTTCCCCCTCTCTCTCACTTCCTCATTGAGAAAGAAGAAAGAAAAAAAGAAAAGCAAAATCCTTGGAGCAGATTTACATAGTCAAGCAAAAGCAATTCCCCATATTGGTCATGTCCAAATACATGTGTCTCAGTCTATACCCTGGGTCCGTTTCTTCTCTGTCAGGAGGTAGGTAACATGTTTCATCCATCATCCTCTGGAATTCAGACACTCAAGGACATTTATGTTTAACCACTTATAATATTTTGTCTTACAAGTATTATGACCTCATTAGATTACAAGAATTTGAGGCCAAGTGTTTGCCTCATGTACCTTTTTGTATCCCTTGCATATTGCTTTGCATACAATAATTGATAAATACATTTAAAAAAATGAACGAGTGAATTCAGTGTCTCCCTGGCTCTCCCTTGGTAGTTTAAAGATTTGTTATCTTACATTTATGTATATCTTAGAGTTCTCAAAGTACTCTCATATGCATTAACTCATTTGATCCTCATCCCAGCCCAATATAATTAGGCCAGGGATTATTCTCTCCATTTTAGAGTTGAGGAAACTGATGTTCTAGAAAATTAAATAATGTGTGTGTCCAAGGTCACCCAGTTTCTTAATAGCATATCCTGGAGTCCAATAGCAGTAATCTGATGTTTTCCACGAAGAAATCCTTCAGTGGCTCTCCACCATCTCCTGAGTATGGTTTCACTTTGTCTGCCTGGTGTTCAGGACCCACCACACAATTGCCCTCTCAAGCTTATTTGGAATTTCTCCACTCCATGCACTCTATGAGCCAAATCAACTTGACAACTCCCTATTCCACTGTGAATATCACATTCTCCTTAACAGCCTGTGCAGGTAAGGGTGAAGCCAGCCTGCGCTGTGGCCACTACCTCCTCCCCTTCTGGGAAGGGAAATACCAATGGTAATGACCATTACAGGATGTGCCAGCCTAGTAGTATGCCCACCTATGGTCTTTCCCTTTTCCAGGAATGCCCTTTCCCATTTAATTCTCTTTCTGTTGATCTCTTCCTACTCTACAAGTCATTTTAAATGTCACCTCTTTCAGGAAGCCTTCCCTAATACCCCTCTCCCCAAATACTTGCATTGTTAATTAGCTAGTAATAATAACACACATTTGTATAATACATTATGGTCTGCAAAATATTTATGTACTAATACTGTGAGGTTGACAGTGAGGATATTATTCTTCCAATTTTAGAGGTGAAAAAAAAAACTGAGAATCAGAGAGTCTCACTGTGAATAAGGGTTTAAAAGAAACTCTGAATCCAGGTCTCCTGACTCCAAACCCAGCATGTTCCATGACCACAGCTTTTGCTGGCTCGAGCTCTCAACTGTGTTACCATAAGTGGCAAGACTTCATGAAACAAATTCATATTTAAATAAGATTTCTGGGAGTAGATCAAGATCTCTCCATTGCCATTATCATCCTATATCCCTTCTGCCTTTTGTAGTTAAACTCCTTAAAAAGGCAGTCTATGTTTTCTATTTCTCTCCTCTCGGCCTCTTCATAACCCCTTACAATCTTGGTTTTAACCTTATTGTTACACTGAAACTTCTCTCTCCAAAGTTACCAATGTCTCCAGTTGCCAGATCCACTGGTCTTTCCTCAGCCTCATTCTCCTTTAGTTCTCTGTAGCCTTTCACACTGTTGATCACTTTCTCTCCCTTGATACTCTCTTCTCTCTAGGTTTTCAGGACATTTCAGTCTTCTGATTCTCTTCCTATCTCTCTGATCACTCCTTCTCTGTCTCCTTTGCTGGATACTCTTCCAGATTATGCCCTCTGATTGTAGGTGTCCCTCAGGGTTCTGTTCTGGGCCTCTTTTCTTCCCCCTCTGTACTACTTTCCTTGGTGATCTCATCATCTCCCCATGGATTTAAATACCACTTCTGTTCTGATGACTTTCAAATCTACCTCTCCTGCCCTAGACTTTCTGCTGACCTCCAATTTCACAGATCCAAATGCCTTTCAGATATCTTGAGTTGGATATCGAGTAGACATCTTAGACTCAATAAGTCCAAAATATAACTCATTATATATCCCCCTAAACCATCCCCTCTCTGTGTACCTTCCCTATTGGTGCAAACAGTCACATTATCCTTCCAGTACCTCAGGCTCAAAACCTAGTCATCATCCTGGCCTCCTGATTCTCTCTCATCCCCATACCTAAACTATTGCTAAGGCCTTTCCATTTCACTTTTGCAACATCCTTGAATAAGTCCCCTTCTCTCCCCTGACACTGCCCCCACCCTGGTACAGACCCTTATCACCTTATGCCTTGATTATGGCAGTTACTGCTGGGAAGGAGGGTATCTGCCTGCTTCTTGCCTCTCCCCACTCCAATCAATCCTCCTCAGTGACCAAAGTGATTGTTCTAAAGAGCAAGTTCAATTATGTGTGTGTCACACACACACACACACACACACACACACTCAAACTTACTCAATAAATGACAGTGGTTTCCTTTCGCCTCCAAAATGCTCCATTTGGCATTCAAAGCCACTTATAAACTACCTACACTGATCTTTCTAGTATTCTTGCATATTACTTCCTCAACATGTCCTCTTCAATCTAGTGGCATTGGCCTAATGGCTGTTCCACGAATAAGACCATCCACCTCTAACCTCTAAGTTCCAGGCATTTTCTCCAGCTGTCCCAACCTCTCCCCACCCCACCCCGATGACCCCTGCCTGGAATTCTCTACCTGCTCTTCTCCAATTACTGACCTCCCTGGCCTTCTTTAAGACCCAACTAAAATGCCACCTTCAGGACAGTAGGTGGCACAAGTGGATAGATTGCTTGACCTGGAGTCAGGAAAATCTTGAGTTTGAATCCAGCCTCAGATGCCTAACAGTTGTGGGAAATTGGGCAAGTCACTTAACCATGTTTACCTTAGTTTCCTCATCTGTAAAATGAGCTGGAAGAGGAAATGGCAAATCATTCCAGTAATTTTGCCAAGAAAAGCCCAAATGGGGTCAGAAAGAGTTGGACATAACTGAAGATGATTGAAGAAATGAGAAAGGGAGCAAGGAATTCAGCCCTGCAAGTTTGGGAGGCTGAGAACTTCTGTCATCAGCCAGAGATTTTTCATTAATCATCCAAAGGGAAAAAAAAAGTTATATGAGGTCATGCCAGGTATGGTTTCAGCTAAGCTGGCCAGGGGTTACTCCCAAGAGAACTTACAGGAGCTGCTCCTAGATCCTTTTCCCTATTTCTACTTTTGCCTCATTGGTATTGAGTCCTATAACTTCCCAGGGCCAGATTCCTCTGCATACATTACATGAAAAGCATGGAAATTGGAAAACCTGCAATAGTGATGTCTCCCTAGCCCTTCTATATGGTCTGTGTAAAAGGTAAACAAAGAAATAAATGACGGCCCTCCAGGCCAAATTTGCAAAACCCATAAAACTACTTCCTCTATCAGAACGCCACACCACTACCCCACTCCACCACCTTTCCCAGTTTGTTTTATTTTTCAATTAACAAGCATTTTTCTATCACTTTCTCCTCTGTTTAAAAGAAAAAAAAGCCTTGTAACCCATGTGAATAGTTAAGCTGAACAGTCCTCCCCATGTCCTTGTCTAAAATGCATGTGTCTCCTTCTAAACTTTGAGTCCTTCACTTCTCTGTTAGGAAGCAGGCAGGCCACTCCAGCTGAGGGCTGCTGGAATTGTTTTGGTCACTAGATTTCTTATAACTGTCCAATGTGCATGTCTTTCCATTGTTGTTATTACAGAATAAATTGTTCTCCCTGATGAAGGCAGATCTTGGTGCACCCTTTAAGTTATAGAATAGGTCACTGCTGGCAGTAGGACACAGGGCAGAAGAAGTTGGAGTTCTTGTTCTACCTTCTTTCATTGACAGCTCTGAGTTCCCTTCCTGATCTGCCTTTTCTGGTCTTTCTGGCATACCCCACCTTCTTTGTCCCTGCTCATCTTGCTTGTCCTAGAGCCTATTCCTTTTTGTCCCCTTGTAGGTATCAACCTGGCCTGAATGCTCTGGATTTTTCTTCTTTTTCTTCTTCTTCTTCTTCTTCTTCTTCTCTTCTTCTTCTGCTGCTGCTGCTGCTGCTGCCACCGCCACCCCTATTGGTGTGATGACTGCCCCTGGCTTTCCCTGTAATCCCTAAATTTCAGATCTGGAAGGTATCTTACCTTCCTATGACTATCCACATCTCAACACTAAAGAAGGATGCCCACTACAACATACCTAATAACTGGCCAGTGTCATAGACTGGTTTTTTTTACCCCTTCCAGCTTTGTGTCATGTGTAAATTTGATGAACCCATCATCAATGTCTTCCTCCAAATCATTGATAAACACATTAATCTGCAAAGAGCAAATACAGATCCCTGGGGGACCTCCAGACATAATCAAGTTCCCCTTTTTTCCCCTGACAACTAGCTTCAGTTTACCTTTTTGTGACTTCTACTTGTTGCTGCTAGATCTACCTTCTGGGGCCAAGCAGAATTTGTCTGACCTTTCTTCTCTATGAAAAGCCTTCAGATATTTGAAGATGTATCCCTTCTACTACTCTGGCTTGTTTTTCTTCCAGGCTATATATGCCCAGTGCCCAAGTCCTCATACATGGAAACAAGGTTCTTCTCTCTAACTTGGTGGGCTTCTTTTAAGTAGCACCTGTTTGCCAACATCCTTCTTAAGCTGTGGTGCCCAGGCCTAAGCACAACACCGCACAAGTAACATCTCCCTTTTCCTGGAAATGATGCCCCTCATAACATATCCCAGGAACACATTCCCATTCTGGGCCACCCCATCCCACTGACTTGTACTGAGATAGCCATCGACTAAAACCCCCAGATCATTTTCAGAACCGCTGTTTAACCAAGCCTCTTCCATTTCATACTCATGAAGTTGAATTTTTATACCTCAGTGCAAGACTTTCCATTTATCTCTATTGAAATCCATCGTCTTAGAATAAATCCATTTGGATCCTTATCTCTATCAACCACTATGTTAGTTAGCTATGCTTCTGATTGTGGGGTCATCTGCAAATTTGGTTGGCATGCTGTCTATGCTTTTATACAAGTCACTGATAAATCTGCTAGCCAGTTCAGCACCAATGACAGATCCTTGAGGCCTTCCACTGGAGACCTCCTACATACTGACGTTGAAGTGTGGACTCCTTGAGTCCAGCAATCTAACCAATTTGGAATCCATCTGATTGTATTATTTTCTATTCCATGTTTCCCCAACTTCTCCACAAGAAAATTATGATTACTTTATCAAAAGCTGTGCTAAAACCTGAGTAAACTGTATCAGCTACATTCTGCTTATCAACTAATATAATAATCTCATAAAAATGCTCATTCTGGCATGACTTATTCTTAACGAAGCCAGTGTTGGCTCTTTGTAATCTTTGATTTCTTTTCTAAATGTTTGCCAGTCAGCTCTTCAATGATTTATTCTACAATTTTCCCAGGAACTAGAGTCAGGCTAGGCGGCACAGTGGATAGAGGGCCAGGCTTGGAGTCAGGAATACCTGAGTTCAAATTCCACCTCAGATGCTCTCTGGCTGTGTGACCTGGGACAAGTCACTTTACCTTTGTTAACCTGAGTTTCCCCAATGGTAAAAAGGGGACAATAGTAATAATAACAGATTTTTGTGAGGATGAAATGAAATAATAATTGCAAATAATTGCAAACTTTAGCACAGTGCCTGGCACAGAGTAGGCACTATATAAATGTTAGTTATTATCATTAAGTGAACTTGTCTATAGTTCGGCAGTTTCTGTTGTCTTCCTTCTGGAGAACATTGTAGCAGCATTTACCTTTCTCCAATCTTGGGGTATCACTGTCCCCACTATTTCAGGCAAAACTGATAGTGGCTCATCACACACACCTTCCCTTCTCTCAGAATTGGAGGATGTGATGCATGTAGGCCAGGTCTCTTCAATTCAAGGCCAGCTAAAGGCACTCTCACTCTCTCTTTATTTATCTTGGGCATCAATTACCTACAGTTCCTTTGGTTCTGCCATTTCTTTTCAAGAAAACAGAAACAAAATAAAATTTGATCAGCTCTGCTTTTTTTTCTCTGTTGTTGCTAGTTATCTTCTTCCCATCCACCCCAAGGAAAAGTTCTCTCTCTTCTTTGATCCTTGTTCTGAGTTTTAGGATTCCTGATGTTGTTTTAAATGTACCCCCACCACACTCATTATCTTTCTAGGCTATCTGACCTTTCATCCATTTTTAGTACTTTTATTTTTTTTTAAATCCAAATGGGTTAGGGAATTATCTGCACATCAATCTTGGTCAAGTCATACCTGTTCCAGTTTTTCCTCCTCATTTGATTTTTTTTTTCATTTTGTGTTTTCAGAATTTCATTCTTGACCATCTGCCACCCTTCCTGGCTTAACTTTCCCTGAAGCATGTTAGTCCACAGGATCCTACCCATACTTCCTCTAAACACTTTCCATTCAGATTGGATGCCCAAGCAATGGATTTTCCTCATTTATTTGACCTCTTTTA
The DNA here is from genome assembly GCF_003287225.1 of Phascolarctos cinereus. Taxonomy (NCBI): domain Eukaryota; kingdom Metazoa; phylum Chordata; class Mammalia; order Diprotodontia; family Phascolarctidae; genus Phascolarctos; species Phascolarctos cinereus. Next base: position 458,485,296 of record NW_027555958.1, read on the forward strand.
TTTAGAAAAGGAAACAAATTAAAAGTCTCTGCCTTTAAAGCATTTGCCTTCTATTGGGGGAAAATAACATGTAGATGGATAAGTAAATATAAGATGTACCAAATAAAAACCAAGTAATTTTGGAGGAAGTACAACAATTATCTGAGAAAACCACGAAGGAACTCATGAAGGAGAAAGCATTTGGATAGAGCCTCCAAAGGACCTAGAGGTACTAAAATGGGAAAAGGGACAGGGAGAGAATTCCAGCTATGGAATGCACTAAGGCATGGAGGTGGGAGATCCAATGTCATGTTACAGAATAGGAAGTAGACCAGTTTGGTTGGAACATAGTTCATTGACCTAGTCAGAGCCCCTGGAGCTGGAAGTGAATCCAGGTCTCTCAAATTCTCAATCCATTGCTCTCTCTATTGCCCTAGTTAGAAAGGGAGCAAACAAAAAAAAAAAGGAAGAAAAAAGTCATTTATTAAATACCTACCATGTGATGCCAGGCACTCTAAAATGTCATTTCATTTTGTCCTCACAACAACCCTAAACAGTAGGTGCTATTATAATCCCATTTTACAGTTGAGGAAACTGAAGCAGAAAGAGATTAAGTGACATGCCCAAGGTCACACAGCTAGGTAGTGCCTGAAGCCATATTTGAATTCAAGTTTCTTGACTCCAAGCTCAGTGCCCAATACACTAAACCACGAACCTAATAGCCTTTAGGAAAAGGAGTAATGGAATGATGGAATTGGTACTCAAACCCAGCTCTAATTGTAAGTTCAGGGTTCTAGCCATATAAAAATTACCTAGTCAATTACCACATGGAAATAGTTTGCCTTCCTTAGCCCCTCAGAGGAAAAGAATGAGAACAGGTGACAAATGGGGCCAGCTGTTTGGAAACACACCATTTCTTCTGCAGGCAGGGACAGCACTTTACTAGATTGAAAGGCAGAGCTTAGGTCCCCAGGGTTTCCCATTGTATTCTAATCATTTTAAAATCAGGAAGCATTGGGAGAGCCTGGTGCAACCTCGGCTTCGGAAGCTCTTAGAACCCAGAGAAGAGTGAGATTTAGGTCGTCATTTTATTTTTTTCTTCCCCCAGAGTTTTCTGTAAAGTGTTACACTGAAAATATGTCATCCTATTAACGTCTCTCTTATTCCCTTTCCCAATCCTCCCAACCTTTAAGTGGATCACACTCATTTTTTCCTTTGTCAAGTGTAGAAAATGTCTAGATTTTTAAAAGGATGCAAATACAGATATTCACATTCAACAAAGTATCACCCCAGCGCTGTCGATAATGACAGAAAACGTAGAATGCTCCTTTGAATGTTTTCAGGTGACCTGAACCCAGGGGGAAAGCTAGAGGGTTGTAGTGGAGTGGTTAGCTCCCTCAACAACTGGAGAATTTCTTCCCACCTGAAATGTCTTTTGCTGCATTTAGAATCTCATTCCACATGATACAGTAAGGACTGGCAGTGCTAACTAGGGCAATAGAGAGACCAGTGGACTGGGATTTTGGGAGACCTGGATTCAAATTCCAGCTCTCCTACTTACCTGCTGTGTAACCATGGACAAGTCCTCCTACTGTGCCAAGTAAGACCTCAGTTTCCTCCTTTCCAAAGTGAGGGAGTTGAGCTAGGTAATGTTTAAAGCCTCTTCTAATTTGAAACCTATGATAGGAGGTTGCATATTGCATAGAGTGTTGGACTTGGGATCAGGAATGCCTCTGTCCAAATTCACTTGCTAGATGTGGAACCCTGGGCAACACACTTAGCCTCTGTCATCCTCAATTTCCCCATCTATAAAATGAGAATAAAAGCAGCTACCTCGTAGGGTTGTAATGAGAATCCAGTAAGAGTATGTCCATAAAGGGTCTCCCAGAACCGATTGTTGCTGTCCTTTGTGCCTGAAGGGGACCACAATGACATCACTGTGGTGGGGTCAAGGTACGGTGTGCCCAACTGGGGCTGATCAGATCAATACAAGCTTAGAAGGCTCTACCACGGGTCAGGCACAAATAGTCCACAGGAACATTTGGAGAAGTCTCTAGATTTGCACATTTCACATTTCTTGTGAGCTGCTGCAATTCTGCTTTACTCATACAGCACAATGCCTTCTTCGATGCAGACATACCATGCTGGGCAGTCCTGTGCCAATGTCTCCCACATCACACAATTGATTCCAAAGTTCTTCAGAGAGACCTTGAGAGTGTGCTTGTATTGCTTCCACTGATCTCCATGTGAGCATTTGCCTCATGTGAGTTCTCTGTAAAATAGACTTTTAGGCAAACATGTTTGAAAATTGAACAATGTGGCCAGCAGAACAGAGCTGAATTCTCTACAGTCATTTGGATGCTCAAGAAAGGACCCCAGTGCCTTGTCAGGTGAACTTCAGAATCTTCCTAAGCAATTCAAATGGAAGTGATTCAGTTTCCTGGCATGGCACTGATAGACTGTCCAGGTTTCACAGGCATACAACAGTGAGGTCAGCACAATAGCTCGACAGACCTTCAGTTTGGTAGGAAGTCTAATACCTCTTCTCTCCTCCACTTTTCTTCAGAGTCTCCCAAAAACTGAGCCAGCTCTGGCAATGTATGTGCCAACCTCATCATCTATGTGTACATCCCTGGAAAGTATTCTGCCAAGGTAAGTGAATTTATCCATGGCATTCAAAATTTCCCCATTTGCTGTAACCAATGATTCCACACGTGGGTGGTGTGGTGCTGGAATCTCTGTTTTCTTTGTGTTAATTGACAGGCTAAAATTAGCACAATAGGCAGAGAATTGGTCCATGCTTTGTTGCACCTAAGTCTCGGGAACTGCATTGATTGCACAATCTTCTGTGAACAGAAAATCATGTACCAACTCTCCCTCCACTTTAGTCTTGGCTTATAGCCTTTTCAAGTTAAATAGTTTACCATTGGTGTAGTAGTTGACCTTGATACCATTTTCATCCTCATCGAAGACATCTGACAACATTGCTGAAAACGACATCCTAAAAATCATGGGAACAAGTACACAGCACTGTTTCACTCTATTGGTGACTGGGAAAATGCAAGAGTATCTTCCATTATGCAGAACCCATATACACATGTTGTCATGGAATTGGCATAAAATACTAATGAACTTCTCTGGGCGACCAAAATTCGCCATGATTTTCTACAAGTCTTCATGACTGATGGTATCAAAAGCCTTGGTCAGATTGATGAACATTTTGTGCAAACTTCTGTTCTGATTCTGCCATTAGTGGGCACTGTGGCTAGAGTGCTAGGTCTAGAGTCAGGGAGACTCATTTCCTGAGCTACAATCTGGTCTCAGACATGTACTAGGTGTGCAACCCTGGGAAAGTCACTTAACCCTGTCTGCCTCAGTTCTTCATCTGTAAAATGAGTTGGAGAAAGAAATGGCAAAATTCCAGTATCTTTGCCAAGAAAACAGCAAATGGGATCATGAAGAATGAGACATGAATGAAATGACTGAACAACGTCAACCTAATTAAATGGAAACAGGACTGAACTTAGAGTCAGAGTACCAATGTTCAAATCACATCTCTTCTAATTATCACCCTTAAAGAACTCTATAAATGATACCATCATCATTGTCATCATCATCATCTCCATCTTTATTTTCATCATCTTAAGATACCAAGTTCCAGGGTTTCTCTGCTGAAATTTTGTGATCTACGTTCAAACCTCCTGTGTTCTAAGGTTCCTGCCAGTTTCCCCTTTTCATATTATAAAGTACTTTCTATCTTTGACATTCTGTTCTAGGGTCTTTTACATATCTAACATTCTGAGGTCCTTTCCAACACTGACATCATTATTCTATGGCCCCTTCTAATTCAAGGGGTCTGTGAATCCCTAAAGGTCAGATTCCTGGAGATTCAATTGTAAGAATAGAAGCAGCAAAGACAGGGGTCTGCATTCCATGTTGCTTTAGGGGGTCACTTCCTACTAAGGAGTATTGAAAAATAAAGTATTCCATTTATTCTGTTTTATTACAAATTTATTTCATTTTAAATTCGCAGAACAAAGCAAGCCTTCCATAGCCAGTACATTAAAAACATGATTGCACATGAAACTGCAAATCTACCAGGTATAACTTGTTATTTCCTCAAATATACAACAAAGTTGTCATGTAGATTTCTTTGTTTTTCTTTCCTCCCCCCAACCCTGCCCTACAGATGATTACGATTAGCCACAAATAGGTGTGCATATGTGTATACACACACACATATATATGTAAAAATATTCTATACACACTTTTGTTTCTCAGTTCTTTCTCTGAATACAGATAGTATCTTTTTTCATATGCCCCTTATTTTTAATTTGTGTATTTCTAATAATCAAAAAGACTTAACTCAAAGTCCTTCTTAAATGAATATGGCTGTTACTGTATACGATGTTCTCTTGATTCTGCTCACTTCGCTCTTCATCATTTCACACAAGTCTTGCCATGCCTTCCTGAGATGATTAAGCTCATTGTTTCTTATTCTTGCTAAATATTTTAAAATTGAAATCACTCAAGTTCTATTAGGTTTCTAGGTAAGATCTAGACAAAAGTAGGAGTCAAGAGACCTGGGATCATTCTAAAATAACCTCCCTAAATATCTTGCGTGGGTCATGTAAGCAATTAGTGGTGGAAACCTTGATAATAGGTATTGGCAAGGTCAGGATTTGCATGCCTACAGACTTCATCTGAGGGTCATTTAGCCAGGCTCCTCTTCATTCTCTCCATTTTTGCCTATGGCTTCTCACTCAGTTTTATGGATTCAACATTCAATTCCATGCAGATGACAGTCAGATCTCTTTGTCTATTCCTCAGGGCCTGCTTGAGCTCTAGTCCTTTATCTCCAAATTCAAGATGGGCATTTCTTCCTACTGACCTTGGAGTACAGAAAACTCAACATGTCTAAAACTGAACTCATAACATTCAAAACTTGGTCTGGGGCTGGGTAGCCATAAATCCTTTCTTCCTCAGCCTTCACGTCTATCAAGTAGCCACGTCCTATTGATTCAATGTCCACACTGTCTCAAATATCTGTTCTCTCTTCTCCATTTTTACTTAAGACGATCACTTGTGGACTTTTGCCCTGGCCCAGGTAAGTGCAAACAACAATTCAGATAAGAGCTTTGTAACCTATTGTAGAAGGAGACTATTGCAACATCCTCTCTGATGTCAGGCCAGAGAATTTCTCTCTGATCCAGCCTTTACTAACGCAGCTTTTAGGTCATTGTTGTTTTTGTTGTTGGACCATTTGGGTTGTGTCTGACTCTTTGTGACCCCATTTGGGGTTTTCTTGGCAGATACTTGCCACCGATTGAGCGTATTTCCTGAATGAAAGGTAGCTACATGATTTATTGAAGAGAATGTTGGACTTTTAGTTAGGAACACCTGGATTAAAATCCTGCCTCAGAGACTTACTAGCTATGCGATCCTGGGCAAGTAACTTAACCACTTTTTTGCCTTAGCTTCCTCAGCTGTAAAATGGGGATAATAATAGTGCCTACTCTTGGGATAACTATAAGGATCAATAGAAATAATATATTTCATGACTTTTCATACCTTAACATACTACGTAAATGTTAACTATTATTATTATTAAATTATTTTTACTATTTATTATTATTATTATTATTATTAAATTTCTGTAAAGGGTTAGGGAATAGGACATTTCTTTTTTCCTGGCACAAATATAACTGTCCATCTGATAAAAGTAGAAAGGAGCCCTATACCCTCAAAACCTTAGGAGAATTAGTGAAAGGCCAAGGGCTTGAAAGTTCTCCAATTTCAAAAATGAATTTTTGGTGAATGGGAAATGGGGCCAGTCAGCACATGGGCATGCTTGATGCATGCATGTATGAGTAGTCCTTGAGAGTGACAGGTTAAGCTCACGTGCTCTGTCTTGTTTGTCTCACAGTAGATTCTTGGGATCATAAAGCTAGATCTAAAAGGGAAGTCAGAGACCATTTGGCTCAACTTCCTCATATTACAAATGAGGAAAGTGAGGTCTATATTGATGAAGTGACTTTCTTCCCAGAAGACATAAGTAACAGAGCTGGGATTTGAAACAAGGTCTTCTGACTCCTTTCTACTGGATCAAGGAGCACTTTGGAGCCTGGCAGTAACTAGACCCTGGCTTCAGTCACCACTTCTTTGAGTAGCACATTATACTTTGATACTATGCTTATAGTGATGATGTTTAGGAAGTTTGTTTTAACATAGAGCTTAATTTTTTTTCCATTAAAATTAATTTAACTGTGAGTAGTGACTAAATAAATTTAAGTAGTTGCATTATGTTCAATGTTAAGTTTTCAATAAAACATTAGAAAAACAATAATACTAGGGGAGGGGAATGTCCTTAATAATTGGAAGAATGAGATTAGGAAGGACCTCTTGAAGGAAAGTAGGGTTTCCAAGATGTAGAAATAAAAAGGGAAATCATTCAAAGTATGAAAGAGGGAGATAGAAAGTGATTGTATGGAAATGAGCAAAGAAGGATAATAGGGAATTTCCAGGGTGAGAGAGTGTTGAGAACTCACTCCATCAAGTCAGTGCCAGGAATGGACCCTGTCTATGACACAGTAAATCTGACACCAGGATCCATAGCTTGATAGTGGAAGGGATGGTTGTATGAGCCAGAACAAGAATCATAGATTCACAAAGTGTTAGATAAGCTCATCTAGTTCAATCTCTTCATTTTACAAATGAGGAAACTGAGGCCCAGGTAGACTATGTTACTTACCCAAGGTCACATGTATTTAGTTGCAGATTCAGGAATACAACTTAACACTGCCACTTACTATGACTGTGCCCTTGGGGAAATTGCTTTATTTCTCTGGGCCTCAGTTTTCTTAACTGCAAAATGAAGGCATAGGCATGGATAACCTCAAACATTCCTTCCAGATCAAAGCCAATTATCCTTTGACCTAAATTTTCTAAGTCTAATCCCAGACTTCTTTCTACAGAACTTCCTCATTTCTGTTCACTGATGCTGTTGCTTCTTACAGCTGCCTTCCACATTAAGGCCAATAAAAAAACAGCTGCATGTGAAGGACTTTGTAATTCTTGTCTCCCTCCCCCCAAGGAACAATGTTTTCACAGAGCTCATCGGCAAGGTTCCATTCTTGGGCTGATAACACTATAAAATAATGGTACAGTTAATTATTGGTGAATTAGAGTGAAAGTGCTATCTAAATTCTTATGACATCCACATTACCATCAAATGAGTTTATTGTGATTAAAATGATTAATGATATTACAGTAAATACAGGAGAAATTAAAATCCCCAACACAAAAGCTGCTGAAGTCTTATTATCGCAAGCACATATAAAGGCAAAAGAGAGTGTTTCGGCTTCTAGTTGTATCAGGAAAATAGTTGGGGGAAAGCATTTGAGACCAGGGGAATTCTAGGAATCTTTAAACCCATTTTCAAAGGTTGGTTCTCCTTTTATTATGTGCTCCTCATTCATCCAGGGAAGTAACGTGGCACAGTGAATAGATCACAGCCTGAACACAGGAAGACTCATTCTTGAGTTCAAATCTGGCCTCAGACACTTCTTAGCTGTGTGACCCTGGGCAAGTCACTTAATCCTATTTGCCTCAGTTTCCTTATCTGTAAAATAAGCTGGAGAGGGAAATGGCAAACTACTCTTGCATATTTGCCAAAAAACAACAAAGTGGGGTCATGAAGAGTTGGACATGAGTAGACAACACCAACAAATTCATTCATTCATTCATTCATTCATTCATTCATTCATTCATTCAACAGTCATTTAGTGGTTACTATGTGTCAGACCCTGAGGATGTAAAATCAAGGACAAAAAGTGAAATCATTCCTGCCTTCAAGGAGCTTATAGTCTATTGGATGAAAAACAACCTGTACACAGGTTACTAAATACAAATATATACATAATATGGGCAGTGTGGAGGATTTAGTGAGAGGGATGTGGCTATGACATTGACTACCTCAGGAAAGTTACTTAACTAGCTAGATGACATAGTAATTAGAATGATGACCTTGAAGTCAGAAAGACTACAGTTTGAATCATGCCTCAGATACTTAGGAGCTCTGTGAGACTGTGGAAATCAACTAAACTTTCTTAGACTCAGTTTCCCCCACTATAAAATGAGGAGAATAATAGTTCCTACCTTGCAGGGTTGTTATGAGGACCAGATAATATATAAAAAGCACTGTATAAACCTTAAAGTGTTGTATACATGTTAGCTATTATTATTATTATGAACCCAAATAATATCATTCTGAATATTTCTATCTATCTATCTATCTATCTATCTATCTATCTATCTATCTATCTATCTACCTACCTACCTATCTACTTAATCTGTCTGTTTTTTTTTTTAATTGCACATGGGTTTGGTGCATATCCAGATCAACCAAAATGGTATCACTCATGTGGAAAGCACTGGAATCTGCTTCTGGGAGATGGGAAAACTGGCCCATGTATAGACATTATGTATTGGCCTCTTATGTGGTTATGGCAGCCTCTTTTCTGGTATGTGTAGTAGGAATGGCCTTGATCTTTAAAATTACCTGATTGGGATGCCTTCCCTCTCTCTTTTCTGACTACATCTAGGAGTGAAGAATACATTCCATCATAGCTGGTGACCCCACACAGTAAGCAAATAAGATTCTGAAGGCCATCTCTCATCTTCTTTGGTGATCTGTCCCAAGAGATGGATTTAGGGTTTTGGTCTATTGCATCTGTCCTTTTCAGCTCTAGGTGTGGTGAATAGAGTCCCGGATCTGAGAGCTTGAGCCATGAGGGATCTTGGAACCAAGAATTCCAGGCCAGTTGTTATAACCAGACTAGCAGGGGGACCCTGAGAAAACAAGGAAGCTGGGGGGGGGATTTGCACTGGAATTCAGCATCACTATTGCTACACAGAAACTGAGTTAAACCATGAACCTAATCTTCTCTATTTTTAAAGCCCAGTTGATCTAGGGAGGATTGTGCTCCCCTAGGTGTTGGAGGGAAATGTTTATATGTTTGTTTTTATCACAATAACTTTAAGTAAATACTCCTCTGTAAAAAACTAAACTGATTGTTAAGCAATAGAATATAACTGAGATGCTTGGACTACCAAAGTTGGTGTAACACTACATTGGCTTCTAAAGGCAATGTCAGCGTATCCCATTAGGACATAAGAGAATGAATGTTAGGGTAGAAATGCATGTAACATGTTCGACACTCCAATAGCAAGGGCCAAAGAACACATGTGACATACATACACCCAAATAGATGACTATGCAGGTCCCTTCTAGTTTAATAATTATGATCCTATGATCCAAAATACAAAATCTTATGGGGATGAGGGAATTAATAAGTGGAACGTCAGGCAAAAACTCCTACAGTATGTGATGCCTAAACTGAGCCTTGAAGGATTCTGGGCACTTGTAGCACTGTGATTCTTTATAGCATTATGATTGAGGTACGATTCAGACTGCCCATCAGCATTGTGGCAGCTTTGCAAATGGAAAATGATGGGGACCTTTTAGCCTATACTCTCTATCTACACAGTTCAATGCTTTATCTAAAACCCGCCCAAAATACAGAGTGGCAGAGAGGTGGTGTTAACTCCAGCAGCTCCTACCAAGTTGAAAAGATGTTGAGTATGGATCAGCTGATTGACAATGTAACAGGAATCCATGGACCATGTGGAAAAGCTTATTATCAGAAAGACTGCTCACCATAGAATGAATCAATTTTTTTTTCAGCAGTAGTGATTTATGACCCCAAGCTTCTTATAAAAGCAAAGGCCCATCTTTTTACTAGAAATATCCTACCACCATTGCTGTAGGGTAGGAAGACATGGAATACAATGGGCTCTGAAGAATTTAAAGTGAACTTAGAGGACAATTGGGTAGCACAGGGCAGGTGTCGGTAGATTGCACTGTATGACCAATGGGGAACTCTAAAGAAGGAGAAAAGGTATCAGGGAACTATGTTGGGAAGAGAAGATGGGCTGGTTCCATGGTGAGTGGGAGAGACAACAGGTGGGTAGCCAGAGGGTTTCATGTTTCCATTTTGAGGATAATAGAAAGTGAGGCAGCCCTCCAGAGCCTTGAGTGTTCCAAATGGCAGATGTAGAGGAGGACATGGTCCTGAGACACATATATGGGCATAATAGTTTCATTCTGCATCTTTGGAAGGTAATTCTGAATTAGTGACATCACAGATGCATTAGATTATTTGAATAATTAAAAAGGTCTTCCAAAATGTGACCAGAGTATAGATCCTGGGGCAGGCAGAAATCCTCCCCCTCCCCCAAGAAATCAGGAATGTTTGAGGAATGGAAGCTCAGGTGTTCATAGTCCAAATAATACACATTATTTATCAAGTACTTTCATTATGTGGGGTTATTGAAGTGGGCATTACAATCTTATTATTTCATACTAGGGGAAAAAAGCATCCATTATATTCAACTCAGCTTGAAAATTTTTTTTTGCAAATGGTATGTTTCACATTTAAAAAAATGGCATTATGACTCTGTATAAGACTAAATTATTGACCCAACAGCCATGGCAGTGTTTCGGTAGTCACCTGCCCATCCTTCAAGACCCAGCACCAATCTCTCCTCCTTTTCCCCCTCATTCTCCTCTTTCTCCATGAAATGAAGCCTTTTCTAACCTGCCCAGCCACAGATGAGCCTTTCTTTTTTGAGATATTCAAGGAACAAATCCTACATATACAAGCATATTTGGAATTCTGACATGAGGGGAGTAGAGTTCAGATATGGATGATTCAGAGGACAGCTTATCCCAGTTAGGTGGCAAAGTGGATAGAGCACTAGGCTTGGAGTCAGGAAGACCTGAGTTCAAATCTATCCTCAGATACTAGCTGTGTGACTCCAGGCAAGGGATTTAACCTCTGTGTACCTCAATTACTTCAATTGTAAAAGAATGGTCATAATGGCCCTTGCTTCCCAGGGTTGTTGTGAGAATCAAATGAGGTAATAATTGTAAAGTGCTTAGCAAAGTGTCTGGTCCTTAATAGATGCTGATATCCTTCCTCCCTCCTTCTCTCCCTCCCTGTCTCCCTCCCTGTCTCCCTCCTTCTCTTCCTCTTTCTCCCTCCTTCTCTTTCTTCCTTCCTTCCTTCCTTCCTTCCTTCCTTCCTTCCTTCCTTCCTTCCTTCCTTCCTTCCTTCCTTTCCTTCCTTCCTTCCTTCCCCATTCACCCTTTACCTACTTCCTTTGAGTGAAGTTTCAATATGCCTCTGGGTTTACCTTCATATACCAGCCTACTTCATAAAAATACCCTAGGCTGGTATATGAAGGTAAACTCAGCCATCATCTAATTCATTTTATTTGAGAAGGATTGAGTACTTTATGTACAATCATATATTAATATTACTCTATATCATATAATAAATAACTTTAATTATTATCATCATTGGTATAATCAAACTAAAAGGTGTATTGAGTACATTTAAAAAAAAATTCTCAGAGAGCTGCTTGTTAAATATTATCCTGCACACCCCTGCTTCTGCCCCTCCTACTACAGCTTATCTTCTAGCAGTTTGGCATGTCCCTAATTATACCCTCCGGTACTATTGATAGCTTCCTAGTCTCTGACCCTTATTATTTGTTGAATGAATGAATAAAGAAATGAACGCTATAAGCTAGAGCAGCCTCCATTGAGGAGCCAGGGGTGCAGGGTGTTCTGAAGGATGCATGGATTGGCTCCAACTGCTGCAAGCCTGGAGAAACAGATCACTGGGCAGGTGGTGGCATCAGTGCCTCTGGGGAAACCTTCTAGAGCTAAACACGTTGGAGCATTGCGATCTTTATAGCTGCCTGCAGTGGAAGAGAACTGATAATAACTTCTTTAATCTGCTACCTTCTCACTCAAGGAGTCCAGTCTACAAATGCAGCCTCTGATGTTTCTCTCTGATAAGTTGCAAACACACCACAGCTTGCCTCCAAAGGGCTCCCTCGATCTAATAGGCCTAGGTGTTATTCCTGATACTGTGAAATCCCTTTCCAGGGAAGCCTCAAGGGCTGTCAAGAGCAGTGGGACCTTCCTGAGTGTTTGCACTTAAAGGGGTAGATAAGGCATTCTTCGAGCCAGGGACATCTGGAAATTGGCTTGGGCAGACTCAAAGGAAGAGTTCTTATTTTTTTCATAGGAAGCTTTTAGCTATTTCTTTTCTCTACCCCTTAGAATTCTTGACTTCCTTTCAAACATTATCTTCTGTATGAGTCCTGCTCCCTTAATCCTCTTGTGCCTTCCCTTCCAAAGCCCAATCACCACCCAGCACTAAACACAGTGCCTTGCACTTCATGTGTTGTTTAGTTGTTTTCCAGTCATGCCTGACTCTTCCTGACCACTTTTGGGGTTTTCTTGGCAAAAATACTAGAATGGTTTGGCATTTCCTTCTCCAGCTCATGTGACAGATGAGAAAACTGAGATAAATAGGGTAAAGTGCCTTCTTGGGGTCTCACAGCTAGTAAGGGTCTGAGGCTGAATTAGAACTCAAGAGGAGGCATTTTCCTGACTCCAGGCCTAGTACCCTATCTACAATGCCTTGCACAGAGTAAGAATTCAATAAATACTTGTTGAATGACTTATGGATTGGCAGATTCCTTCATTCTAAATCATTTATTAGACACTAATTTAATTGTATGAAACTGGAGAAATCATTTAACCTCTCACAGCCCCAGTTTCCTCATCTGTAAAATGGATATAATTCTAGAATCTGCCTCACAAGGCTGTCATCAGAACCAATGAGATCATACATTTAAAGCACTTTCCAAACATTAAAGCCTCTTAAGAGACCAGAGGAGAGTGGATAAGGATGTAAACGAAAGTAGAAGTTTTGTGAGTGGGTAAAAGAGGATACTTTGGGACATGCTGAGAACATAGAATCAATCGAAGTTAGAAACTTCACAGATGTGGGGATGGGATGAGGGAAATTGATGAAACAAAGGAAAATTTCAAGGTTGTGAATCTGCATGACCAGAAAGATCATGTAGCCCACTACTCAAATGTAAGTTCTTTCATCTTAGAGCCTGTATTTTATTCATCTTTATAATCATGACAAACCCTCATGTTTGTATGATAATTCAAAGTTTGGCAAAGGCAGTAAAATATTTTATCTCATTGGTTCTTCACAGTTTTGGGTCAGGCAGAGCAAATATTATTATTTCTATTTTATACATTAAAAAACTCAGTAAGACATGATAATTTTCCAAGGACAGACAAGTAAGAGGAAGGAGGAGCTTATGAAGGCTTTAATCTAGACCTTCTCATTACAAGCCCACCTAACTTTCAGTTATATCAAGCTGTCCTTCAGCATCTGGTTAAATTGTGTCCAAGGAGCTTGTCTCCCCCACCATTTAGTAGCAAACACTCTCTAAATAGTTGCAATTCATATTGTCAATGTTTAAATATACAGGACAATGAAGGAAAAAAAAAAACTTCACCAGGAAACTTGCATACTTGAAACCAAATTCATTGGACTGAAACTGGGGTTGCAGTTAGGTTGTCCTGGGTGACAAATGGGCAGAGATGTAACTTCTAGAGAGACCAGAGCAATTTTAGTTCGGGGGCATGTTCCTCCAGTTCCATAGGGTTTCCTTGGCTTCCTTCCAGAAGTTGATGGCTATAGGCATAAATGTTAACAGCTGGTTTGGAAGAGGGGAGCAGCTGCAAAATGGGGTTTTGATTTGTCTTTCCATGGGAAGGAATCCAGCCTTCTAATGTGGACTATTCTATTCCATATTCTCCCCTTTTGTAATCCATGTCACATTTGGCTCCTAGGGTCAGAAGTGAAACTTAGCAGCCCTCCTGCCTTTAATCTGTGAAAGCACATACATATATGTCCAGGTCCTAAAACAGAGGAGGGTTCTTTAGATGGGACCATAGAAGGTAAATTCATAACTTTTATCAAACAATAGGAGTGGGTGGAGACCAGATCAGTCTTATGAATTCAAGGTCAATGATGAACAGGAGCATCTGGAGCAAAATGATAAGAATATTAAAGAACTGTCCCTATGTGCATTCATGCATGTGTGAACCTGCATTTATCTTGAACCGTAATAGGTGTTTTTTCTGACTAAAACCATACACATCGTAAGGTATGTGGGAGTACAGTGAATTAATTGGAATAATACTTAGCAGGGAATCGTATCTAGTTTTAATAATGACTATTGAAGCCAGTCTTGAAGGTAGATAAACCATCCATTGGTGCCCTCTCTGTGTTTTAGGTTGAGACTAGTTTAACAGAAAGCAAAGAAGGATCTTCTCAACAAGACCAACCAGACGAGCATAGCGATTTTGAGATTGTTTGTGCTGTGGATGGGAAGAAGGAGGAGTGTGGCTCACTCTTGCATTGCTCAGCAAAGAGACAAAGGCATCTTACAACCAAAAATAAAATCAAACACCCACATACATGCATACACATTCACACAAACACAGACGTGGATCTACATCTATATCTATCTATCTATCTATCTATCTATCTATCTATCTATCTATCTATCTATATATGTACATGACTATATATAGGTAGCACTATTATGAAATTATTAAAGTTAGAATGATGTAAGTATACAATTTAACAGCTCTTTTAGTGCAGAATCTTACTGCTGAGAGTGATATCTCCAGCCAATAACAGCTCATATTTACGCAATACTTTAAGGTTTACAAAGACTTTGTATTTATTGTCTCATTTGGTCCTGTGAACAGCCCTATGAGGTAGGTGCTACTATGATCATGCTTTACAGATGAGGAAACTGAGGCAGACAGTGTGAATTCAGGTCTTCTTGACTCCAGACTCAGCACACCATACACTTTGCTAGCAAACTCAGTCCAATGATGAAAGCATAAAAGAGACTAGAAAATACACCAAATACCAATGACTATATAATATATGGGAGAAAGAGGGTTGAATTTTCATTCAAAAGATCTGGGTTCAAATCCCCACCCTGCTATTTATTACCCATGTGAACTTGAACAAGTCATTTAAACTCTATAAATTTCAATTTCCATATCTATGAAATGAAAGCATTGGAGTAGATGTCCTCAAAGGTCCCTTCCAGCTGTAGAACTGTGGACCAATGAATTGCACAATGAGTGTCGACTTTAGATGGACTCTAAGGTTCTTCTGAACTCTCAATCCATGATCTAGCAAGACAGCTAGGTGGTGTACAGGATAGAGTAACTCATTCAGAATTAGGAAGAGCTAGGTTCAAATCCTCCTGCAAACACTAGCTATGTGACCCTAGGCAGGTCATTTAACCTCTGTCTCAGTTTCCTATATGTAAAGTGGTTCGTAAACCTTAAAGGACTATATACATAGTAGATGTTATGATTATGAGTATCTGAAGAATTATTCACAAGTGCTCTTGACTTCACAATTGAAGATAGCTCTTTAATCCTTAACTAGGATAAGGACCTAGAGCCATCTGTCTTCCCTCCTACTCTGAAAAGCCCTGGTTTCACCTCCACATTACAACTGTCCAGTCCCTTACTTTAATCAGTGACCTCTGGATTCTGGATATCTTATCTTTTGGTTACCCCTTTTCTTTCAAGATTTAGGATTCCTGACTTATTATTTCTGACAAGTGTAAAAATAAAATTATAATTCAACTCTAATCTGTAGAGTGTTCTACATTATTTCATTTCAAATACTCATAGACTGACCCTCAGAGGCCAGACACCTATTAGAGTACTGCCATATTGAAATTAGACTTTCCAATGTTATAGAAAAACATTGTCCTTAGAGTCAAGAAACCTGGGATTTAGCCTCAAATCTGCTTTAAACTTGCTAATGTGAGAATCCATGGACTTTAAGGAAGCATAAAGCTTAAGATAGAGAGAAAGAAAAGGTAGCTAATTTAATTGAGGAGGGAATGCTTACAATAACAAGGGCTAGTCAGGGAGGATGGAAAAAGGGTGGGCCCACTGGGTGTCTGTGAAAGGGACTCCCCAAACCTGGAAAATCATGTGGAATGTCCTAGGGCTCTTATCTGGGGCAAGCATACCCTGCATCCATACATTAGAGGGATGGTGTTAGAAGTCTGGCCTGGGGTGCAGAGAAAGGTTTGGAGGCTGGTGCAGATTCACGCTGGTGAGGGGTAGCGACTGTAACTGGTGAATTGGAAGCTAGTCAATATTCAGGCTCCTGCTAGAGAGAATAGGGACTTCCTGTCATTACTAAAGGTATGACCTTGGCCTGGTAACTTTAGGGATTTGAGCCTCTCTCATTTAGCAGGATGGGAGGCTACCGAAGTATTACATCAGCTGTCATTTCATTTTCCTAGACCTCAGTTTTATCTTCTGAAAAAGCAGAGCATTGGAGTAAATGGTTTCCAAAGACCCTGCCGGCTCTCACATTTTACACTTCCAGGATCTAGTATTTCAGGGGCAACCATTCTATCATAACTGAAGGCTCCTACCTGGGACATTCTATGCTCGAATATGATGCAGTCTAAGGCCTCTTCCAGACCCAATATTTGATATGCTAATAGTCCAACATTTTTTGTTCTAAGATCTCATCCAGCTCAGACACTGAATCTTCAAACATTCTACAGTAATATACAGTGTTCTCTAGCTAGATCATTCTAGGTGTTAGTGTCCCTTCCAGTCCTAACATTCCTTTCATGTATTTTAAGTTCAAAAGTCCTTTCCCACTCAAATATTCTGTTGCAAGTTCCCCATTATCTTTGTCATTCTATATTCTAAGGTCTTTTTTTTCTAGCTCTGACATTCTTTTCTCTAATGCTCCTCCCAGCTCTGACATTCCCTTGTCCTCTGGCCCCTCCCAGCTCTGACATGCTTTATTTCCTGTTCTCAGGTCCCTCCCAGACCCTGACATTTTTTATTTTATGGCCATTTCCTGCTCTAGCATCTTATGTTTCAGATTGTGTTTGTAAGAGCAGGACCAGGTAACCCTTTCTTTTTATCCCCAGCCCTTAGCTTAGCATTTGACCCAAAGTTAGTGACTGACAAAAGTCTGTTGCCTTACTAAGGTCCCTTCCTGCTCTAATATCCTCAATCTTGGTTCATACTGCATTCTAAGGTCCCTTCTAACTATAGCTCATTCTAAGCTGCACAGACATCTGCCTACCCCACCAGGGCCTCCCTGACCAACATAATCAGATGAGACCCTTTGTTGTCCTTAAAGAACCCTGGACTTGGCTCTGTCATTTCCTGGCTGTGTGACCCAGAACAAATCCCATAATCCCTTTGCAACTCAGTTTCCTCCTCTTTGGAATGAGGGGGAATGGTGTAGCCCTGGTTATCTATAAAGTCCCTTCCCATCCTATCATTCTATGAGAACAAAATTGAGCAAGGCCCTTACTTGAGCATATGCCTTCCAAGCCAGCCTGACTATTAATTATCAATTATCAATGTTTGCTTTCAAGTGCTTGACTATTTCTTGCTGGCTTTGTGCACTCTGGGAGCCTAGTGGAATTGGCTTCTCAGGCCACTTCCTGAATAAATTAGCCTATCTGAAGGCTCCCGTTTCCTCAGCTCTTTGAAATTCACATCATTTGCACCAACATTCAGCTCCATCCCAGTCACCTGGGAATACTTCTGCCCATTGTTGGCAGTCCCCGCCTATTTGCCACTCATCTCATCCACCAGGATTTACATATCAGAAAGGGCTAATCAAAGCGTTCCTGATTGTCACATCCACCCTCGGTTACAAATATTCCCTCTAATCAAGAAACCATACATGAAATCAACATGCATTTCTTTCTTGAGTAAGCCTTTTTTCCCCCCTGCAAATGGGAGAGCAAGCGTTACAGCTCCCCAAAACCTAGGGTCCCCGAGGAGTCAACTGGGGAGGGGAGGCGGGTGTTCCAGGAATCTATTGTAACATTTCCTAGAAAATAACAACTTTAAATGTTACTGTTCCAGTCTAGTCCAGGAATCCTAACCTGCTTTGTGTCTCGAGCCCTCTTGGCTGTCTGGTGAAGCCTAGTGATCCCTTCACTGAGTCATGTTTTTAAATACATGAAGTAAAATATATAGAATTACAAAGGACACCATTTATATTGAAATAATTTATTAAAATATTTTTAAAGTCACAGATGCCTTGAAATCTATTCATGAACTTCTTGTTCTATGGATTCCATGGCAACTCTTGGTTTCCCAGAATAATGATTTGATTTGATGTGATTTGATTTTTTTTGGTGAGGGCAACTGGGGTTAAGAGACTTGCCCAGAGTCACACAGCTAGTGGATGTTATGTGTCTGAGGCTAGATTTGAACTCGGGTCTTCCTGACTCCAGGGCTGGTGCTCTATCCACTGTGCCACCTAGTTGCCCCAGAACAATGATTTTAAAGAAATAAGTGTTCCCCTCCAAACTGACTTAATGATTATCTAAAATAGCAATATTATTGCCTAATCACTAATCTATTTGGAGATTATTTGCTTTTCCAGGGAAATGTTAACATGATACAAATATCATAGAGTAACAGAATTGAGAGGGACTTTAGAACAGGGGACAGTAGAGCTGAGAGGGACCTCCTTCTCCTGATCCTCACATGGTCTTTAGTAGAGTCTTTCATCTTCTACATCACTCTCCTCTTGGTGTTTAATCATGTCATAGCTATGAGTTTGGGCAGAATAACTTCTTTAAAATGAGGATGCTTACACTACACAGACTTTCACTATGGTCTGCACAGTGGTCGCTTTGTAAGCTATAAAATTCTAAATAAACATGATCCCACTAATTTGGAAGGAAAAGTAATCCAATCAAACACGAATGAATGAATGAAAAAAAGCATACTATTTAAACACTATGTGTAAAGTACTGTGCTGAGCAATGGGGACAGAAATGGAAAAGTCAGACAATTTCAGCTCTCAATGAGCTCACAATCTAATAGGGGAGAAAACACATAGGGAAAGTTTCAGCTGCAAGTCAGATGGAAAGGTCTCACGATCCTTAAGGTAAAGGAGCAAAGCACATGGTCAGACCTTTTCTCTACCAGCATTTTGACTGATAAAATCCTATCCATTTTTGATATTACATTATTTGACAGTGTCAAGGATTTGATGGCAAGAATTTCCTTTCTGAATTTTCTTTTCCATGTCTTCAATAGACGTGACTGTATAGCACCTGCAGGTGCAATCCCAGGCTGCCTCTCCACAAAGACTACTTCCTAGGATGATGGTTGAGGTCACAGGAATGGAAGCATCACCATTCCCAAGGTTCTCAGTTTCAAGGTCCTAGGCTGTCTCCATCAAGGTCAATTGTTGAACTATTTAAGGGTGACAAGTCACAAATGGTGAGAAGTTATCCTATTTTTGACCTGGCTTTAATCTGACATCTTTGAAATGTACCTCCATTTTAGGTAAGCACCAGAGTCAGCCTAGAACAGAGTGTATGAAGCAATGTACAATAAGCTTAGAAATTTAATGAAGATAAGAAGCCAATGGAAATAATGGGCAAAGATATTTTTGCTTTAATAAATACTTGTTGAATTGGAAAGTCATCAAAACTTTGATTCTGACTTGTGGGTGTGGAGAGCTCCATTAAGGAATTTCTAACAAATTCAAATGTGTAACCAAACAGAAGGACACAACAAAGGTCCTTTGCCATACAGAGGCAAGAGTACTGGACAAAGATTCAAGTGATGTGAGTAAGGATTATTTTTAATCCAGGATAGGAGGCAGAGATGGGAGGGAGCAAATGATTTTGTCGGAAAGGCCCAACTCCCCTTCCTTAGAGAGGAAAAAAAATATCAGTGACAAGCCCAGCCAGCACCTTGGATAGGGGCACACACCAGAAGTTATTTGCATAAGCATTGTCATGTAATGTCTTCTCAGGCTGAAGATGCAATTATCTGAGAACTGAACATTTGAAAAGTTCGACTTTAATGGAAAACCAAGATCTGAGCCATGACGTTCCAGTTGAAAACAAACTTTTTAATATTCATTTCTTCTCCATCTTTGAAATTCACCTTCAGAGCTCCAAGGTTAACAGGGGAAAACAAGTTCAATAATTTTCCAATCTTCATTATGATTCATCACAGGTGATTAAACACGGCCACTTGCATTTGTGGCACAGCTTTTTCTCACAGTGGACATTTAGTTTTAATTAAAAAGGCAGTTTTTAAAATTACTTCTGGTTATCCGTGGTATTTGTCAACTGGTTCTCCTTCCACGCTGAACAGTTCTGCATTCCCCACCCTGGAGAGCTACAAATGAGGAAATATTCCATGCATTTTAAAAGATCTTTTTGTTCCCACCTCAGTGCCTTTGCTCAAAATGATAGACTTGGTATGTCGAGCCTTCCCTTCTTTGCCCATCACAGAATTCAATTCACTTCAAAAAACACTTAATGAGGACTGGTGCGCGATGACTGGGCCCTAAATGCTAGTGACAAAGAGAAAAGTGTCCTTGCCCTCAAGAAGCTTACATTAGTACCAGGAATATGGGAGCCTGGTAATAGAAGGCACTTAATAAATACTTAGTGATATTTTTATTGATTCATTGATTCCACAGCAGAAGTACATGATGGCAGTTTTGAAACAGACCTCAGAAGCCTCGAGATCCTGAACAGCAGTCTCCTATATTGTTCTTACTTGTCCTTTTTTCTTGAAGAGGACCAGTCTCCCATATAACTGACAAGGAACCAACTAAATTCCTCTTTTTCATTTTTGGCCAATTGGGGTTAAGTGACTCGCCCAGGGTCACACAGTTAGTAAGTGTCAAATGTTTGGTCTGAGGCTGGATTTAAACTCAGGTCCTCCTGACTTCAGGGCTGGTGCTCTATCCACTGCACCACCTAGCTGCCCCCAACTAAATTCCTCTTGAAAACCTCTATTGAAGGACTCCACATGGCCGTCATCTCAAATGACACCTCCTCCAAGAAGCCACACTCCAAGATAGGACCAGAGAAATGACATCTGGAAGAGACCTTACAGATTATTATAGTTCAACCTTCTCATTTTGTAAATAAGGAAACTGAGGCTCAGGGAGTGAAATTGACTTTTCCAAGGTAGCTAACATGGATGATAACATTCAGGATTGGAATTCTTGTCCTTTGACTGCAAATCAGTTCTTATTTCCACTATCCCACATTGGAAATAATGACCTTCACCCCACACCTCCACAAGACTTTGCTTTCTCTCTGGGATATTATCTTTCCAGAAGAGGCAATGTGGTATAAAGGTGGGGGGGTTGGATCTTCTCTGAAGTCAGAAGGCCTGGGTTCAAATTTTACTTTGGATGCTTATTACCTGTGTGTCCTTGGAAAACTCACTTCTGCTCTCTGGGCCTCAGTTTCCTTATCTGTGAAAAAGGAGGGCTGCACTAGATGGTTTATGAGGTTGCTCCTTGCTGTATGGCTCTAATCATAATATTGGGCATGTCAACCATCTAGAACAGTGTCTAATTTCCCAGCTAGACTTCAAGCTTCCTGAGGAGAGGGGCACAGAACCTAGAACCCAACAAGGTACTCTGTACCCAGTAAAAATGACAATATGACTCCATTTTACAAATTAAGAACTAGAGCCTCACAGGAGTTAAATGGTTTGCCCATGATAACAAAGCCAGTGTCAGAGGTATTGCTTGAGCAAAGCTTCCTCTTCACATCAAACCTCATGCTGTTTCCCTCATGCCTTTAGTGTCACTCACACGTCCCACCACATTGAGTCTTCTCTCAGAGAGCTTCCAGTCAAATAGAAGAGAAAGATACACACACAAACAACTGTGAAACAAGGAGAAGTGAGACAAGTGCAGAGCAGAGGCCAAGGAAGAGCAATTAGATGGTGCCATAGTGCAGAGTGCTGGGACTGGAGTCAGGAAGACTCATCTTCCTGAGTTCAATTCCAACTTCAGACACTTAACTAGATGTGTGACCCTGGGCAAGTCACTTCACCCAATTTAACTAATTCCTCATCTGTAAAATAAGCTGGAGAAGGAAAGGGCATATCTTTGCCAAGAAAACACCAAATGGGCTCATGAAGAGTCAGACACGAGAGGATAACAATAACAATACCGTAAGTCCAGGAATAGTTCTCTAAGAACTGTCAGCTCACGAGAGATTACAATGGGAAGAAATGAGATTCTTACCTCGAGGTATTCAAAAAGAGGCTGCATGACCATGTGCTTGCAATGCTTCAGAGGGAATGCAAGCATCAGTGAGGAGGGCTGGACTAGGCCATGAATTTAGAACCTGAAAGGCCCCTGGAAGTCATCTAATCCAAACTCTTCTTTCATGGATGAGGCAGATAAACACAGAGAAATTAAAGGGATTGCCTAAGGTCGTACCAGCATTCAGTGGCGAGTGCAGAATTTGAACTCGGGTAGCCGACTCTAAATCTAATGTTCTTTGTACTATAGCAGTGAATTTAGGGGGCTAGTTGGCACAGCGGATGGAACATAGGCCTTGGATTCAGGAAGACCTGAGTTTGAATCCTTCCACTGATATGATGCTAGCTGCGTGACTCTGGTCAAGTCACTTAATCTCTTTGGGCCCCAGTTTCCTTATCTGTAAAATGGAAATAATAATAGCATTTGCCTCATAGGGTTATACAAATAGTTTAACATATACAAAGCCTTTTGAAAAAATTGAAGTGCTCTATAAATACTATTATAATATTATCTATTATTATAATATAATACATTATAATATATATTACATATAATAATGTAACATTATAATATAGTATTACTACTACAACCACTATAACTACTACTACTACCACCACTACTGCTATTACTACTACTACCAAAGCAGCTGCTACTATTACTACTGCTACTACTACTGCTACTGCTGCTGCTGCTGCTGCTACTACATTGAGGAATCAGGGTCCTCCCAAGGTTTTTGTAAGGCTTAAATGAGACAATGTCTATAAAGTGCTCTGCCAACCTGCAATCCCCCAATTAATACCAGCTGTTGCTATTATTCCATTACTAGGATTGGGTGTTTTTCTAATGTTGGATGCTATCATGGAATTCCACGCAAAATCTTAGTCCCTTGCTCTCTGAGCCCACCTCATATCTTATCTGCTTACTGTACCTTCCCCGTGGATTCCAACCCATATATCCATGACTAGTCCCTTATGGGAAGTATGGTCCAATGGATAAGGCACTGGATATGTAGACAGGAAGCCTTGCTTTGGGTCTTGCCTCAGACTCTTACTATCTGTGTGAAGGTTGGACAAGTTGCTGAGCCTCTTTGCATTCCAATTTTTTCATCTGTAAAATCATGGCCTCATGTGCCTTCCAGCTCTCAGGCTGTGATCTGTGTGTGATCCTTTTCTCCAAATGCCCCAAGAGTCTGTGGCCCTCACTGAAGCACGCTTAATCATATGCTGCTTTAGATTTAAAGTGTTCACAGTCCTGAGAGGATGCTGGAGCTGGAAGGGATGGTAAAGGTCACTTAGCCTTACATTTCACAGACTGTGGAACTCAGACCCATTATTCTCCAATTGTTTCATGTCTTATCCAACCAGTCAACCAGTAAGGTCCATAAAAACAGACACCGTATCATATATGGGAGGCAGTGGGATGGAGACAAAGGAATTCAGGCAGGAAAATCAAGAGACCTAGTTTCTAGGCTTGGTTCTTCCAATGGCTTGTTGGGAGAAACAGAAGCCTTTTCTATTTCTAGACCTCAGTGTTCTAATCTATAAAATGAATATATATATATATATATATATATATATATATATATATATATATATTATACACACACACACACACACACACACATATACATATACATATATATATATATATATACATATGTATGTACGTATGTATGTATGTATATTTTCCCCCCTATGGTTTGTTCCTGTTTAGAAATTCTACGTTCTAACAGTTTGTGTTCTAAGGTCCCTCCCAGTTTTGCCATTCCTTGTTCTATGGTCACTCTCAGCTTTGACATTTCATGTGCTAAGGCTCCTCCCAGTTGTGACGCTCTAACACCCAGAGCAAGACTCTGACCCAGTGTGACAATGTCTCTATTTCTCTAAAGCTGAGGGGGGACAAGTAGACAATGTTCCTTCTCCAGTTCTGGGGGAAAATACATGTAATCATTGAATGAAACTGTGAGTAGGCCAAGTCAGCTTCTTTGGATATCCTAAGCTCAATGCTACTTGTCAAGGACAAATCTGTTGTGTCACCTAGTCCCTCCTTTACCCCACAGCAGCTTGGGACCTATTTAGCACAGTACTCCTAAAGGCAAAGGCCCAGGCCAGGCAGCCTTATTTTTCTAGCCTTCAATGAGGCACACTTTCCAGGCTTCCTCTCAGCACCTTGTATTTTGCTGTGCATTTTCCCAGCTTCCTTCATATTTAACAAATTTATATAAGATATTAGAAGCAGTCATCTCCCAGCAGGAATTTCTGGCTGTTACCCAAACACCTAATAATTCATATGTGAAGAGGTTTGGGGCCCAGCCCTTTCAAAGTGTCTTAACACTTCTGCTATTTGGCTTCTGTTCATTGGGCTGGGCTGGTTTCATCTACATATTCATCAGAATGAGAAGCAAAGTCTTAAATATGAAAGTTCTTTCTTTTATTTTTTCTTTACTTTTTTAAAATTTTCTATACTTTTTCTTCACTTCCCTTCTGTTCCCTGCTCTGTTTGTCCCTTCCTTACTCTGCCTTGCCTCTTAACCTTCTCCTTCCCTTTTCTTCCCAACCAGTCTATGAAAAGAGACCTCTATTATCTTCCAACAAGGGGTAACAGAAACACGAATTCGCAGATAATGGGAAATCATACCATCTAGTCCAACTTGTACCTTAACATGATTCCCTCTATTCCTGGTCTGTAAGAGAGCTAATAATAGTACCTCCATCCCAGGGTTATTGTAAGAATAAAATGACATGCACTATTTGAAAGAAAAAAAGCTGCTGGGAAATCTGGAAAATAGTATGGCAGAAACTAGTCATAGATCAACATCTCACACCCTATACCAAGATAAGGTCAAAATGGGTACATGATTTAGACATAAAGGGTGATACCATAAGCAAATTAGGAGAGCATAGAATAGTTTACCTGTCAGATCTATGGAGAATAGAAGAATTTATTACCAAATAAGAGACAGAGAACATTATACAAAATGGATAATTTTGATCACATTAAATTAAAAAGGTTTTGCACAAACACAACCAATGCAAACAAGATTAGAAGGAAAATCAAAGGCTGGGAAACATTTTTTACAGCCAGTGTTTCTGATAAAGGATTTATTTCTCAAATATATTTGAGAACTGAGTCAAATTTATAAGAATACAAGCCATTTCCCAATTGAGAAATGGTCAAAAGATATAGAAACAGGCAGTTTTCAGATGAAGAAATTAAAGCTATTTATAGTCATATGAAAAAATGTTCTAAATCATTATTGACTAGAGAAATGCAAATTAAAACATCTCTGAGGTAACACATCTGTCAGATTGACTAATATGATAGAAAAGGAAAATTACAGATGTTGGAGAAGATGTGGAAAAATTGGGACACTAATGCATTGCTGGTGGAGCTGTGAACTGATTCAACCATTCTAGAGAACAATTTGGAACTATGCCCAAAGGAAAATCAAAGTGCACATACCCTTTGATCCAGCAATACCATTACAAGGTCTGCATGCCAAAGAGCTAATTAAAAAGGGAAAAGGACCTACGTGTACAAAAATATTTATAGCAGCTCTTTTTATGGTGGCAAAGAATTGGAAATTAAGGGGATGCCAATCAACTGGGGAATGGCTAAAGAAGTTGTGGCATATGAATGATAACTTTATACTATTGTGCTATAAGAAATGAGAAGCAGGTAGATTTTAGAAGAAAAAAAACCTGGAAAGACTTACATGAACTGATGCTGAGTGAAGTGAGCAGAACAAGGAGAACATTATACACAATAATAGCAACATTGTGTGATCATCAACTGTAATAGAGTAAGTTATTCTCAGAAATACAAGGACCCAAGACAATTCCAAAAGACTCATGATGTAAAATGCTATCTACTCTAGAGAAAGAACCATGGAGCCTGAATGCAGATTGAAGCATACTCTTTCCACTTTTTTATATATATTTTTTTCTTTCTTGTGTTTTTTTTTCCTTTTATTCTAATTCTTCTTTCCCAACATGACTAATGTGTCAATATGTTCAATATGATTGTATATGTTTAACTTATATCGGGTTGCTTGCTGTCATACAGAAGAGGGAGGAAGGGAGAAAAATGTGGAGCTCAAAATCTTATAAAAAATGAATATTGAAAACTGTCTTTACAAGAATTGGAAAAATAAAACACTACTTACAAAAAAAAGAATAACATGAGAAAAAACAAAATATTTAGCAAAGCTTTAAAATTATTGATAAATTCTAGCTGTTACTATTATTACTATGCTAATGAAGGTGGTGATGATGAATCTACCACATGCCAGGCACTGTTCCTTGTCACACATGTGGAAGCTATCCAGAAGTAGTCATCCAGCCCTCAGCTGAAGAATTCTAAAGAGAGGGTAAGTGTTTGATATAGCAGCAAGGGCTCTGCAGTTAGAATCCACCCTCTCATGTTTATGACCTGGGGAATCTGGGTAATTGATCTCTGTGACATAATAAGGTGGTCCATTTCACTTTGGGAAGCTCTTACTGCTAAGATTTGTCTTATGTTGCATCAGAATTGGTTATTCTGCCAGAGAGAGGTTTTCTTTTTCAACTTGCCAGTTAGAGAAAATGGTGCACATGATATTGAGGCTTGGGGTGGGATGGAGGGGGAGAAAGACTAATAGAATCAAGAAATGTGTGTGGCCAGAAACTAGCCCTAACATTGTCTTATTATTTGAAGTGTGTAAGAAGATGGTGAACATGGAACATTGGAGATAAAGGTTCAAGTGGGCAGTGGAAGAAAAAAACTGGTGATGTTTGAGTTTGGAAGGAGAGAAAAAAATAGAAGCAAGTCAGTGGCTTCCTTATGCAGGACTGATGCAAAAGAGAAAGAAATTATTTGGAAAGCAAGGGCATGAAGGGAAGAGATGTATGGCAGAGCCTATGGAGAGTCAAATATAGTCATTTATGGAGAAAAGTTATTTGCAAAAAGCCTGGTTCTCACAGATTTACTATTTTGTTTTTACTAGGCAGTGGGTTAAGTGACTTGTCCAGGCTCACACAGGTAGGAAGTGTCAAGGGTCTGAGGCCAGATTCAAACTCAGGTCCTCCTGATACTAGGGCCAGTGCTCTATCTGCTGTGCCACCTAGCTGCCCCCAGATTAACGATTTTTAAGGAGTCTTTGTATCGGCTTAATAATGTTAAGAATAATAATAGTAGTGATAATAGCAGCAACAGCTTAAATTGATAGAGAACTTTAAGTCTTGCTGCGTGTTGTACATGTGTTACCACATTTTATTCTCACAACAACCCTTGGATGTAGGTGCTATTATTAGCCCCATTTAACAGCTGAGGAAACTGAAGCTGAAAGACCTTGTGCTTACCCACAGTCCCACAGGTTTTCCTGACTCCAAGTTCAACACTCTAGTTTGCCTAATAAAACTTAATAAATTATTGTTGGCTGATGAAGTCAAGACTCTAGTGTTTTGTTGGAGCTAAAGAAATGCTTGCCAAGAGGAAATTCAATTAGGAAGCCTTAATCTTTCCTTTCCTTTTTTCTTTCCATTCCTAGTTCTTTGGTTACTTATCATCATCTCCTGTATTCCTCCTCCCCACTCCTAACCCACTCATTCTTGACATATGTCTAAATCATCACAGTTGTCCATCCCCTAACTATAGCAACAGCCTTCCTTGGCTATCTATTTCCATTTTCTTATGACATTGCTGTTATTATTTTTTTTTTAAATTTTCATCAGTCTCAAAACTAGCATTTTGTCAGCCATCTCATTCTTTCTGTCACCCTTCACCCTTCACCCACTGGCTCTCCATGTCCTCAGAGACTGATTCTTACAGCCCAATGATGGTTCTGTCATAGACTTGTGTTCTGTGTTTCAGCCGAACACTTTCAGCTCTCCACATCCATCTAGGGTTTTCCAGATGCACTGTTGACTAGTCAGGTAGATTTCTTTACAGAACCTTCAGGTTTGGTTTTTAAATGCTCATTCTCCAAATTATGTCCTCTGTTATAGGACTTATAGTTGTCATGCTACTCAGTGCACTAGATAACAAATTATCCTGTGGTTTTGATATTTTAAAACTCATATATGGGAAACAACCTTTTGTTGGGTGATAAAAAGAGCAAACCCTGACTGTGACATCAGAAGGTAGAGATTCTAGCCATGGATTTCCTATTTCTGATTTTGGATAATAATCATGATAATACTTTAATGCTTTGATGGGTCTATTATCTCACCAATGATGGTGCTTCCTCCAGTGATGGAGCTCACAATCTACTTAAATCTCTTTTTCCTGTGCAATCCTCCTCCCTGTCCTCCCATAAATCCCCCATAGAGCTGAACCACTGACTTAGAGCCCTTCTTCAAGGTCATTTTTTTCCCCCATCTGTGGGAACCCTGCAGCACTAAGGCTTTCCATCATTTACCTTTCCTTTTCACTGCAACGGAAACCTCTCTTTTCCTGATTATACAGTTTCTAGAAGATCACAGGAGCTGTCCAGCTCATCTATGCCAACACGAAGAGTGGGCATCCAGATAGTTCTTAAAGACATGTGGCTAGAGAAAAACCCACCACCTCCATCCCATTCCTGGATTCTATCTTTTGCATTAGGCCTAATTATTGCTGTCACTGCTTCTGTAGCATCTGCCTGTACCTTACCTTTACAGAGAGTTGTAAGTAAGGATTTACTTATAACAGAGGCATGGAAATACTCTAACGAAAGCAATCTGCTTGGAGTTGGATAGACCCAGGTACGAATTTTGTTTCTGAAACTGATTAGCCACGTAATCATTGGAGAGTCACAACATCTTTAAGCCGCATCCGTCAATTAGAGATATTCAGACTGCCTAGCCCTACAGGATTTGGTAAGTTATCAAAGTGAAGTCATGGATCAACTGCTCCCCAAATATGAATTAGAAGATCAGAGATCCAGACCCTAGAGGGACCTTCCAAGCTAGCTAGTTTAACCCCTTCATTTACAGATGAGAGAAAATGATGGTCAGAGATATTCGGAGACTTGATGAGGGTCATCCCAAAATTAAGGGTCAGAGTCAAGATTTGAACCCACCTCTTCCAAGCCCCAAGACTTTTCGGTACTCTTTACACTTTATCACACCGTTTCCAATCCATTCAAGAAATAGTCAATGACAGTGTCAACCAACAACCACTAGCTTTGCCTGGACCTAAGACAGTGATGTTAGCAATATAGATTAAACTTTAAAGGGTGTTAAATATATTTTTTTCCCTTAGAGAGCCAGTGGTTAAACATTTACTAGCTTGTTCCTATATGCAACATTAGGTAAGTCACTTAACTTCTGGGCCATACTGTCCTCCTGTATAAAATGCAGGAACTGGACTAGATAAGGTAAAGTGCCATCATCTACAATAGTCTTTTAGAGCGGATTGAATCTGCAAGGGATAGGGCAGCCAGAATGTAGGAAGCATCAGTTTGTCTGACAACCTGATTCCCCCAAAGCTTTGGTCTTGTTTATCCTGACATTTTGTATGCCCTGCCCCAGCCTGGCACTGACATGCCCATGTGGCCTTCCACCTCTCCTTTGTTTCAGCCACAGACATGGCCAGTAAGGAACAAGAGTGTGGTTGGAGGTGTTAGGATCAGTCAGTAGCCCTCTCTAACTCCATTCATGAGGAGAATCCCCTTTTTTCTTTTTGCCTTTCTCTCACTATTTTTTCCTCTCACTTCTTTGGCTACTAAGACAGAGGATGTTTCCTTCAAGTTTAAGCAGTTTGTCAAGTTAAATATGAACAGCCTGGAATACTTTGCTGAACCAATTTTTTTTTTACACTCCAGATGTTTGAACATGCTGTGCAGCCCACTTCTGCGTCCAGAGTTCGTTTTGTTTTTCTTTTTGTTTTCCCCAACCTGTCATCTAAAGGGAGTCACTGATCTGATGATGTGTTAGAATAAAAATATAACATAGACACTCATAGAAATGCCTCGCTTTGGACACACACAAAGATGGCATAATTTGAAAATGTCTACATAAATCAATAAGATTGTTGAAGATAATTAAAAGAGCAGAGTTAGGGGACCATATTTTGCTTATATGGTAAAATACTTTGGGGTAAAGTAGTTTTTTTTTTTTAAATTCTGGTTTGTCTCATCAGATAATGAGTTCTCCATCACTTCAGGTTTTTGCAGTGATTTTAGATGGATATTTGATATATTGTAGAAAGCATATCCATGCCTTTTTTACCCTAATATTATTTTATTTTTTTTCTAATTACAAGTAAAAATAGTTTTCAACATTCACTTTTGTAAGATTTTGAGTTCCAAATTTTCTCCCTCCCCATCAGACAGCAATTACTCTGATATAGGTTCTATATACACGATCATATTAAACATATTTGCACATTACTCATGTTATAAAAGAAGAAGCTTCATGCATCTTATAAGGGTTGATGGTCTTTGAGTTCACCTATGACTTTCAGATTCTATGATTTAAAAAAATGTGACCAGTATCTCTCCATGGCATGGAGCTGTGGCAAAAGTGATGAACATGAGACAGGAAGAGTCCAGGGTTCAAGTCCTGCCCCTGATGTGACCTTGGAAGAGTCCCTTGACTATATGAGTCTCATTTTCCATCAAGGTACAACTTAGTGCATAGGACAAAGCATGTCCCTTCTCTAGGAAATGATAAAGGCCAATAGCCCAATCCCTTCATTTTCCAGATAAGACACAGAGACATTAAGTAACTTGCCCAGTATCACACAGTCAGTATGTTGGAAGTGAGCTTTGAACCCCATTCTTTCCTACTTCAAGTCCAAGGTATCATCCATTATGCCCCACTGCCTCCACTATCACTTCCTTTCATGAAATCTTTCTTAATTTAAGCTATTTTAGTAGAATCAAACAGGCTATATGGAGAGAGCTGGCCTTGGAGTCAAGGAGTCCTGAGTTCAAGTCTTACCCCTGACACATACTGGTTGTATGATTCTTGGGCAAGTCATATCACTTCTGTGGGCCTCAGTGTCTTCATCTGTAAACTGATGGGGATGAACTCAATGACCTCCAAGGTCCCATCTACCTCTCATTTTATGATACTGTAACTGATGATTCTATAAGCTGCAGGATTTATAGGAGTCAATTGACACAGAGAGAGAAAGCTCCTCTCTAGGGGTTACCTTCACGATGAAACCACAGATCTGGTAGACAGGCAAACAAAAGTCAGAACCTATGGGAGGAAATCTAGCTGAGTGCCCAGACTACTGTGAGTAGGCTCACAAGACCTGCATCAATACCACCAGTAGGAAACTCCAATACCTTGGGGAAGTCATTTTGCTTCCTTATTCAACTCTAAGCCTGCAAGTTAGAGATGAGCCATAATTTGCATTGATGGAGACCATCCCCACATGGAAAAAAAAAAACATAGGTTCTTGAAATAGCAGCATAGGCATAACCCATAAACAACAAAGATGTCCATTCCTGATAGTACTGGGGGAGCAGTTCACTGTCATGGTCATTGGCTAATAAAATCTGGCTATGTTTCTTATCACTTAAGCCCTGGGTATAAGTCAGCCTATTGTCAATGGCCTTGATGGACCTGATTCCTTATAATGAACTTCTGCTACATTCAGCAGCTGTCCCATGTCCCACTGGCTTTGCATGAGCAAAGACTTCAGGCACCCAATATGTGGAAGTGTCTGTTTTCCATAATGCAACCTGGCTTGTGCACTCCATGGATCCGCTAGGGCTGATTAAGTAACCAATTTATGCTCTTGGAGGTGCTAAAATGCATACTGTGTCTCCAGGATAAATGGCCATGTCCTCCTCTGTAACTATCATTTCTGCCTAAAGATTTTTAAAATCTAAAATAAACCTAAAAAGAAGGCAAACTAATACTGTGGACCAAGGAAGACTGTCATAGGAGGAAATTCAAAACTCTGCTCATCTTCCTTCAGATGAAATCATAAGCCAGATGGTGCAAAAAAAAAAAAATCACATGCGTTTGCCTCCCTGCCAACTATAAGGGTTAAGGGGCCATCGATAGCTTATGCAAAGTTTCTTTTTTTCTTAAAGTGCTGATTTGGAATATTTTTACCCAAGTCAGTTTCTATCACTTGAACTCTCTACCCTAGGAAAGTATATCTTATCAGTTCTATGATTTGGCCCTAAGCTTTTGGTCTGAAGTCACTTGTCTACCAAGCAGGCATTGTAAAGAACTGAAGGATGCTGGAGCCAAATGGGATTGTCCTATTTTAGGATACTTTGCCTAAAAGTAGCATCTGGAGACATCCCTCAAGAATGTTTCACACGCTTCCAACAACCCATATGAAGAGGATAGGCACTGGCAGATGATGTCATGGAACTAGAGGGAACCCTCCATAGTAACGAAAAGGGGAACTAGAGACAGCAAGATAGCGTGCACTAGGTTGAAGCAGGCCAACACACTCTCTGTAGTGGAATGCAGAAGCCTATCTGTAAGGAAGATCTATATTGTAAGCAATATATATTGTAGGTAATCTGTAAGGGTGATGTCTAACAAGACATAGCTACAGCTCTCATTTAGGTAATCTAAGCTGGGACAGATCTATAGGCAATTGTATTAGCTTGTATTTAAAGCATGGTCTAGTGCTGAAGTTGGAATTAAAAGAATAGTGTATTGAAATCATTCTCCAATTTAGTTGGGTAACCTTGGGCAAATCACTTAAGGTTTCTGAACTGAGGCTTCCAAAAATGGAAAATGGGAATAACAATCCCTCATATTTTTCTCCCTCATGTGGCTAGTGATATATAAACATTAAAGTAATATGGATGGAACTGAGCATTGGTACATTTCCAGATCTTCTAAGATAGAGGCACCCATGTGAGAGAGACCAGAGGCCTGCTTCTGGAAGAAGACATTCTGGATTCCCCAGTGACATGGGTGGGAGTAGCCTCCTTCCATCAGCTACAAAGTAAGAGCTACCTGAATTTTTAAAGCTACCAGACCAGGACAATCTTGTTCTGTCTCTTTTTGGTGGCATGGGATAAAGGTCTTGTTCACTCACAATGAGTACTAAGTATGCATTAAGCTAGGTCGGGAAAGGAATACTTCCAACAACTCTAGGAGGTAGGTACTGTTATCCCTATTTTACAGATGAGGAAACTGAGTCAGAGGTTAAGTGACTTTCCCTGAGTCACACAGTTAGTAAGTGTCAGTGGCCGGCTTTGAACTCAGCTCTTCCTTACTCCATACTCAGCATTTTATCCTCTGGGTCACCTCAAGTAAAAGCAAAATAATAGAGAGTGACAGAGCCACTCTGTGATTTAGAAATACTAGATCGTTGCTGGGTGAAGGATGGATTGGAGCTATGAGTAGAGGGGAGGAGGCTGGGAGGACCACTCAGAGGCAATTGCAGTAATCAGGTAAGAGGTGATAATAAGGGGCTGAGAGAGCCACATGGGCTGCTATGCTTGGTTACAAGAGCATAGTTTTGAGAGATGCTATTGTGAAGGTTGAAATGAACAAAAGCCAAATAGTTGGAAATAGGGGCTGAGGAAAAGGGAAGGACTGAAGAAGACTCCAGTGGTACTAGAATGTCTACCTGGAAGGAAAACAGTGGCCTCAATAATAACAGGATGGTCAGGAAGAAGAATAGACTTTAGGGGGAAGATAATTCCTTGGAGACCCATTAATTTTGAGTTGCCTATATGAGATCAGGAATGAAAGTCTCTATATCATAGAATATTAGATAGATGTTAAATGGACTTTAGCAGTCATCAAGTCCAACCCCTTCATTTGACAGATGAGGAAACTGAGGCCCAGTAAGATGAAGTGACTTGTCCAGGGTTATACAACTAGTGTCTGAAGTAGAATCTGAACTGCCTGTCTTCCTGACTCCAAGTCCACTACTCTATCCATTACTCCAGATTGCTTAAGGGGAGTGGAGGTGTAGCAGACAGATATGGGCTGAATGAAAAGAGACCTCTATCATCTGAATAGAAATGGTAATGGAATCCAAAGAAGCCTGTGAGATCACTAGTGGAATGGAAAGTCCCTGAGGACTGGGTGGTTTCAGTTTACATCTTTAGTGTATGGTGGAATGAGTTCTGTATTTGAAATTTGAGATAGGGGTCAAAACCACTTAGAAGCTATGAGACTGGACCAGGTTGTCTGAGCTTCAGTTTCCTCACCTGTAAACTGGCAGTAAAATTACTTGGACTGTTTACCTCACAGGGTTATTAAGGGAGAAAGTGTTCTGTAAACCCCAAATCACTCTAGCTCTCCCCTTGGAAGATATATTCCAGGCATAGACTGTTCCTTTATTTTTTGTGTGTGTGTGAAGGTATGTGCAAGTATGAATGTATAAGTGTGCACTCCTGTCTCTGGCCTCTCCTGCACTTTAGGCTGAATGATTGACCTTCGCAAAATGTTTTCTCCACCTGTTTGTAGTAAACATTAGGTGGCATTAAAGTAAGGCTCCTGATCTGGAGTAGTTATCTGATTGAGATAATTTCCCCTTATTGATGAACATATTTGCCTTTCAGCTAAAAACCTCTGTCCCACTCCCAGACCCAGAATATTTGGATTCTGTACCCTCATTACATTGATGCTACTCTTCCCAAGGAAGGACCTAGTCGAGTGTGACATATTAGAATTATGTAATCCACACGAAACACTACTGTGCAAACAAACAGACCCTAAATTCAGGAGATTCTGGGAGTATGAGATGAAAGAAGTTCAATGAACAAGCATTTGTTGCACAATTATTATGTGCCTGTGATAGAGTGGAGAAGGCCCCAGGCTTAGGGTTCAAGCCCTGCTTTTGTGACTAAATAGCTGTGGAATCTGGGACAAATGTCTTCTTGTGAGATGAGATTTGTCTCATTCTTTGTTTTTAGATCCCCTGCACCTGACACAGAGCCTGGCACATGAATAGAGGCACACCTCCTTTTTTGTTCTTGGCTTTATCGTACTTCACAGAAACTACATTTTTTTTTTTTACAAATTGAAGGTTTGTGGCCTCCCTGCATTGAGCAAATCTATCAGCACCATTTGTCCAACAGCATGTGCTCACATGGTTGTCTCTGTCACATTCTGGTAATCCTTGAGGTATTTTAAACTTTTTCATTATCATTATATTTGTTACGGGGATCTGTGATCAGTGATCTTTGATGTCACTATTGGAATTTTTGGGGGGCACCATGAACCCGGCCCATATAAGATGGCAACCTTTATTGATGAATGTTGTATGTGTCCTGACTGCTCCCCAAACCTATCATTCTCCATCTCTTTCCTTCTCCTCAGGCCTTGCTATTCCCTGAGAAACAGCAAGATTGAAATTAGGCCAATTAGAAAACCTACAATGGCCTCTAAGTGTTCAAGAGAAAGGAACAATCAATCCATGGGGGAAAATTCATTATTGTCTTATTTAAGAAACTGCCACGGCCACCCCACCCTTCAGCAGCCACCAACATCGAGGTAAGACCCTGCACCAGCAAAAAGGGCCAGGTGATGGTTAGCATTTTTTAACAACAAAATATGTTTAATTAAGCTAGGTACATTGTTATTTTTTAGACATAATATTATTACACACTTTATATACTACAGTTTAGTATATGCACTAAGCTGTGTATATGCACTGGGAAACCAAAAAAAATTCATGTGACTCACTTTATTGTGATACTCCTTTTATTGTGGTGGTCTGGAACTGAACCTGCAATACCTCTGAGGTATGCCCGTAAATATCATAAATGTTTAATAAATGCTTGTTGATTGATTTGACTGAAATGACTAACTCTCTTAGGTCAGGCTGAATTTGTAAAATGAGGAAGTTGAATTATATAATCTCTCAGAAATCTCACATCTCTGGCTTCTTCTGTTCGAAGGCCTCTTGCAGTTCTGGCATTCCATGTTCTAAGGCCCCTTCAAGCTCTGACATTTCCTATTCTAAGGCTTGTCTCAGCTCTAACATTGTCTGTTCTAAGGTCCCTCCCAGTTTTAACATCTTATGTGATGACAAATGCCCATGTCCATTGGAGAACTTGTCTCGGTCCCAACCGACTCCACAGCTACAGTGTGGTAGAACGTTGCATTGACTAGAGCTTTGATCTGTGTCATTAGAAAAAGGCATGTTGACAGCTCTATTGACTACCAGGTCTGCACCGGGTCTCTGCCATTCTCTGAAGGGAATGAACCCTTGAAGAAATGCAAGCATCAGCAGATGGCAGAGGGGTTTAGGAGAGAAGCCAAACAATGGAGTGAGTTCAGAAATATCAGCCCTGAGTTATTGGGCAGCAAATTAAACATACTAACAGAGATTGTAGGGCCTCATCGCAGAGACCCAACATAGCCCATTCCACAGCTGGAATGGTAAGAATTACAGTACCTTAGAAGGTTAGGGTAAGAAAGAACTTTAGAATGTAGTATGTTAGATTTGGAGGGAATTTGGAACATATAAAATAGAGGGTTAGAGATGAAAGGGACCTCTGAACATGAAATGTGAGATCTGGGAGGACCCTTAATATGGAATGTCAGAGCTGAAAGGAACTCTGGAACCCAGAATCTCAGTTTTTGGAGGGACCAGAGGACATCAAATTTTGGAGCTGATAGGGTTCTTAGCACACGGAACATAAAATTCCAGAGCTGGGAAGGTCTCTAAAATAGACAATATAAAATATGAGAACTGAAAGAGGTCTGAGAGATCAGCTTATCCAACCCCATAGTTTTACAAATGAGGAAACTTAGTTCCAAAGTTTCATTGACTCACTCAAGCTAGCAAAGCCACAATGTGAACCAGCCAGGCTGGTAAAGTTCAGTGCATTTTTCTCTTTCCAATACTGCCTCTGCTTAGAATGAGTAAGTACACACATGAATGAAGACTTGTTACAAAATGAATTTGGATCCAGAGATTAGATTAGAAGTCAGAAGACCTGAGATCCAGCCTTGCCTTCAACACTTAATAGCTATACGACCTTGGAGAGATCAATTCATTTCTCTGTGCCTCAGTTTTCTTCACCTATAGAATAGGGATATATACACTCTGAAGTAATTAGCTGTCCCTGAGGGCTGTTGTGAGTATTTAATGGTATTCTGTATGTAAAGGTCACTGCAAACTATGCCAGCTAAGTTGGACAGATCATCACCTAGTAGAGGCAAGAAGGGCCTGAATCCCACAAATAATACAAAGGAGAGGGGATCAGGGAAAGGATGTAGATGAAGGTGACATTTTTCTATTATCATTTTCATTTCCTCCTCAGGGTCTGGGGGATCAATAATAGGGTAATTGTATTGGAACTGGAAGGGTCAGAGAGTCCAAGCCCCTCATTTTACATATGAGGAAACTGAGGTCCAGTGAGATAGTATAGCTATGGTCACTGACAGATCTGGAAGGGATCTTAAAGGGCATGGAATATAATGCCATTTTTTGGAGATTTTGTATCCTATCTCACCTAAGCTGGAAGTACAGGGCCCAATGATGGTATGTACAGAAAGTTTAACCTACCCTGTTTTCCTAATTTGGACCTGTTCATCCCTCCCATGAAGCTGGATGGTCTTCTGGCCCTGGGAACTTCCATATCAGTGTCTGGCTTAGTACAGGCACTTGGTCAGCTTTAGCCATAGTGTAGCCCAGAACTCTCACACTCAGACTACCAGCAAACTCTATCTCACATATAAGGAAACTTTGTCCTATAAAGGTGAAATGACTTGCCCAAAGCCATATTTCCTTAAATGGAAGATTAAGGATTCAAACCCAGGTCCTCCAACTCTGATACCCTGCCTCAATGTCTGCTGGGAACAGGATGGGTAAAAGGGTGAGGGACTGGGTCCAAAGGGGATCTGGCTCTCAAGAAAGTTGAGAAATCTTCCATATATCACAGGAAAGAAGGGCATGGTGAGGGGATCCTAAAAAGTGATGGTCTTGAGGCCAGGTAGGGGAATGGAAGGGTGCTCTCTGCAGGTGGCCTGACTGGTAGAAGACACCCCTCTGATGTTATTGCCCTGGAACAAAGACTAGAACACCCAGTGCTAGTTACAGGCTCTGCACATGTTTGAAAAGAGGGCACAGATAATATCTGAGCCTGGTAGCATTACTGTTTTGCTGTTTATCTGGATCCCAGCTCCCTAAGAGGAAGCCACTGAAGTATATACAAACAGGCAAAGTCACCAATAATTCATTTGTAATGGAGAGGCTACAAGTGGCAAATCTGAGCAGCAGTGCTCTCTTTCTCTGTCTCTCTCTGTCTGTCTCTGTCTCTGTCTATCTGTCTGTCTGTCTGTCTCTTTCTCTCTGTCTTATCATTTAGGGCTGAAGTTTTAATAACCAAATATCAGAGATGGGATCTTATCTAAAGAAGTATAAGGAGAGGTGAGCTTGCTGAAGCTGTTTGAGAGATTTCAAGGGGATGTTAATTGTGGTCCAGTGCCCCACGGGTTTATTTTCTTGGATTTGGAGTTTGTGCTATCCTGAATCTAAAACACTTTGATTATGCAAACTGTATAAAATATCATATACCTGGCCATAGGATATAGATGAGTGGATCTCTAGGACAGGGAAGGAGAAATAAAAACCTTTCCTCCACTTGGCCTTAGGAGCATGAGGAGGAAGAGGCCATCCCCACATCACCAAGGAATAGAATAAAGGCAGGAGCATTCAGAGTTCTCCCTCACCCCACTGTCTTTCCTGAGTGCTTACATTTCATTTACTTTCCAAAAACAAAGCCTCTTTAAGGGAGTTTCACTGCCCTTCCCCTCTGCCCCATTTGATCCATTGAGGCTGTTTGACTATGATATTTTCCACCCTAGGGAGAAGCCCAGAAAGGAGCCCTGTTCTGCAGACTTCCTTGTTTAAATTTTTCTTAAAGGTTTTAAAGGTGGGTAGGAAATGTCTTTTGTTTGTTTGTTTTTTAAAGCACTTCATGAACTTGTACAAAGAAAGAAAGAGAAAAAGAAAAGCAGCTACCATGTCCCAAAAAGAGTCCAGATTTGGTGTCCAAAGACTTGGGTTGAAGTGCCAACCCAGTTACTAACTACCTGTGGCTATTCCTACTCATATATGATATGTATGTAAAGTGCTTGGGAATGCTTCACATGCTATATAGATGGAAGCTACTATGAATATTTTCTACTTTGCTTAGCCTCAGTTTCCTTACTTACAAT
Organism: Phascolarctos cinereus; assembly: GCF_003287225.1. Classification (NCBI taxonomy): domain Eukaryota; kingdom Metazoa; phylum Chordata; class Mammalia; order Diprotodontia; family Phascolarctidae; genus Phascolarctos; species Phascolarctos cinereus. Next base: position 458,524,435 of record NW_027555958.1, read on the forward strand.
ATTGAGATAGTATTACTGGCACTGTGAGTTTCAAAGTGACATTGGAAAAAAAATGGCTTTATAAACACCAGGTTTTTTTCAACTCCATCAGCATTCATTAAGTAACTGTTGTGTACTTGAATACTCTTTGATCTCCATTCCTGACTCTCCTCCATCTCTTTTCATTTCCCTTTTATGAACTGTCATCCCTCACTCATTGGAATCTAAGCTCCTTGAGGGCAAAGAGTATCTTTCTTCTTGCATTTATATTCCCAGGACTTAGCACAGTGTCTAGCATTAGTAAGCATTTAATAAATGTTTGCTGACTTGATTTTCCAGGTACCTTACTGGGCAATGGGAAGGAAAAATATATAGATAAGATGTTCATTGCTCTCAAAGACTTTGTATTCTACAGGGATTATATAATATGTCCATAGATGAGTAAATGAAAGTGACTTATGCAAGTACAAAGACATTTTTGATGGAAACACTAACATCTGGGGGAATTACATGATGGCACTTGCACTGAGTCTGGACAAGAGCTAAGAGTTCCAAGAGACAGAGGGAAGGAGGGAAAGGATTGCAGGAATGGGGGACAGGAAGTGGAAGGTCATATGTGAGGAACAGCAAACAGCCAGTGTGGGAGAATCATATGTCATCTGTCTGGAAAGATAGGCCAGATTGTCAAAGCTAGTGTCATTTCTCAGAGAAGATGGCAACTCTTGAGAACAAAGAGAGTCATGAGGTATGTGGAGAAAAAACAAGGGAACACAGCCCCGTAATTGTCTTCACCATACAGGTCACAGGATTGCAGAGATGAATGCTCCCTAGTATCTCCTCAAGGGAAATCCTCTCCCTAGGCTTCCCAATATTTTCTGGAAGATCTCATCACTTTTTGAGGCAGCCCATTGAATTTTAAACACTTCTGATTGTTAGGAAGCTTCTTTTGACATCTCTTTGAAACATCCTGTCGTCCCTAATTCTGTTCTCTAGTGTAAGCCAAGTGGAATGGGACAGAACCCTCTCTGACTCAACAACCCTTCAAATACATGAAATCACAGGTTTGAGCTAGAAGGGCCCTTGAAAGGCCATCAAGTCCAACAATCTCATTATACAGTTGAGGAAACTGAGGCTAGGAATGTCATATGACTTACTCAGTCACACATTTAGCAAATGCCTGAGGCAAGATTGGAACTCAAGTCTTCCTGACTCCAAACCCAGTGTTCCATCCACTATGCCACCTAATTGCCACTTGAAGACAGTTATTAAGTACTTATCCTCCCCCTGCCCATTAGTCTTCTCTTTTGTAATCTAAAACCCCCAGTTCCTTCATCTGATTCTCAAATGGCATGGACTCAAGGCTCCTCACCATCTTGGATATTTCCCATGTACAGTGACAGGGCCAGACATCTCCATGTCTTCTTTTTTTTTTGCATAAATTCTATCAGAAGACTCAGCACAAAGAAGGCAAAAAAAAAAAACAGAAAAAAAAAGAAAACAAGAGAGCCTGAGAGACAGGAGGAGCTGGGGGGGGGAGGGGAGCCAACAGCTGCAGTGCCAGAGGCAGCTGGCCTAGGAAAGTCACAGCAGACCAACAAACACACCTACCAGTGTAAATCATAGCGACAACATATGGCAAGCTTTTGTTTGTGTTTTTGTCCTGCTACACGATTGTTTTCTTCATCATTATAACTACATTAAAATACAGCCAGTTTTTCTGTGTCACCATTCACTCAGGGGTTTGGGGACATCTGCTTTGTGGGTTCAAAGAAGCTGGGCCCAGCTATTCTCTCAGAGTCTTTCAGAAGTGGAAAGGACCCCAGCAAATCTTATGGTCCAATGGTAAGAGTCCTGGATTTGGACACAAAAGACCCCAGTTTGAATTCGAGCTTTGCTACTTCCTTTCAGTAACTTAGGGAAAATGCTATGGTCTTCTCAGGTCCTCAGTTTCCTCATCTGAAAAATGGGATAATTAGACTAGATCAGGGCTTTTAACCTTTTTTGTTTCATGTACTCCTTTGGCAGTAAGTTGGATGAAACTTATGGATACTTTCTTGGAATCATGTTATTTTTTAATTTTTTTTTAATAATTGAAGGAGATATTCAATTTCAGTTAGAAGTTAGTGAAAATAAAGATGTATTTTCCCATCCAAGTTCTTGGACTCCACAAAATGTATCCACAGACCCCTTGACAGTATCTAGACTCCAGGTTAACTCTAATTTTTGAGTCTCTTCTCAGCTCTGCCATTCTATGTTCTTTGGCTTAGCATTCTAGGTAGAAAGTCAGACAGTAAGCATCTATTAAGTGCCTACTATGTATTATGCTCTGCCTAATAAAAAGCAAAGGATTATCCCTGCCCTCAAAGAGCTCAAAATCTAACAGGGAGATAAAATGCAAACAAATGTGTACAGACAAGCTCTAGACAGGATAGATAGGAAATAATTAATGGAGAGGCTAGTCACCAAATCTCAGATCCTGAAATAACCACAGCTGCTGCCATCTAGCTCAACCTGTCCTTGAAAGAGGATTCCTTCTAGCATGTCTCTGAAAAATGCTCATCCAACATTTGACTCTGTCTAGTGAAGAAGTTGCTATCACCTATTAAGGGAGGCCATTCCTTTTGGGGACAACTTTAACCATTTAGAAATCTTTCCTTGGACGAGTGACTTCAACCTCCTTTCTCTTCCCAGTTTCCTCATCTTTGAAATGAAGGGAGCTTTTGAGGTCCTATAATGCTGACATCCATGATGCTATTGATCCTAACATCAAACAGAGATCTGGCCATAGGCATCTTTCTCCCAGTTCTCCCAGTCCTGGCCATGGGGACCAAGGAGAATCAGAAAAGCCGCTCTGCTACATGATGACCTTTCAAAGTTAATTGTCAGGTCACATTTTACATTTTTTCTTATTAAAAAATCCCTAAAGAGAAAATAAGTACGGTAAAGTTAAGTTATACAACTAGGTGGTGAAGATGATAGAAGACTCATTCTGGAGTCAGGAAGTCTCATCTTACTGAGTTCAAATCCAGCCTCAGGTACTTATTAGCTGTATGACCCTGGGCAGGTCATTCAACATTGTCTGCCTCAGTTTCCTCATCTGTAAAATTAGCTGGAGAAGGAAATGGCAAACCAATCTAGTATCTCTACCAAGAAAATCTCAAATGGGGTCATGAAGAGTGAGACACAAATGAAAAATGACTGAACAATTGAATACCTAGCTAAGGTCTGACAGTGAGCTCCAAGGGGACACAGGCCTTGAATCCAGGACCTCCAGTTCCCAGTCTAGCTTTCTCCTTTCTATGCCACACTTCCCTCCTTCCCTGGGCCTTCTGAGCTGGTCCATGAGTTATCAAGAAGGCAATAACTCTTGCTTCAGAACTAGGCTTTCTCTTCTATGGAAATGGCAGGAAAAAAAATGGCTTCTCTCTCCCAATGCAGCAGTCTGCATGATTCCTTCACCTGAAGAGGGTGTCTGGTTCAGGTAAGTGTTGAGACTCAGTGATCACTGCCAAGAATGTTGGGAAAACAACACCCACCTCAGAAAACAGTTGTTTGGGAAAAGTCTCAGAGCCTGAGGCATTCTCCAGGCTTTCTGATCTGGGAAGCTGCTGAGCAGTTGTTTGCCTTATTTTCTCTAGCCTGGAAGCTACATCTTCTCTCTCATCCCTGCTGTACAGATGGAGGAAACAGGAGGCCCAAAGAGGGTCATGGGACAGCCTTGTCCCTGAAGACAATGACTCAGTCTACATACAAATACAATGAAAACTGCACCAAATGCTGCCAGAGCTCATTTCTTTCCCTTTCCGCTATAAAATAGTTTCTGTACAGTCATCAATGGGAAGGCAAATAGGTAAGCAGTTGTTGCATCCAGACTCCAAGGGTTTGGGACATAGATGAGCAGAGTCCATAGGGCAGGGGGGAAGATACCCCTGCCTCCACACAATGATGCCCACCTGGCATCTAGGATTTTATTGGAGTGTGTAGACTTTCTCCCACCCATATGCACCTTAGCACCTGACCAGCCCCACCCCCCTGGCCCCTGTGGCTAAGCATGTGATGCTGAACCTCTCAGCACTTAGCTAGCCTGGCTCTCAGATGAAAGACATGCCCTCTATCAAAGGCCCCACAACACAAGACTTTAAAGCTTGGTGGGCTCAGCCATGCTCTCTTTCCCTGGGCACATCCAAGGTCACCTCCGTATTATCTTGATTCATCAGGGTACAATAGAAGTGGTAGGGATAATTATTGTCTTCTGCATTTTGAAAATGTGGAAACTGTCTCAGAGAAAGAAAAGCTACTTGTCCGAGGTTCCACAGCCAAGAAGTGGCAAATGTTGGAGCATTGTAAAGCAGATTTTCTAAGAGCCAATCTGGTGCTCCTTATTCCCCCTTCCCCCCAGTGCCTATCCTGAAATAAATAATGTATTCATTCAGATTACTGATGTACAGCTGAAAGAGTCTCTATCAGGCAGCCAGTTTTACAGTTGAACAAACTGAGACTATGATGGAAAGAAACTAACTCAAAATCATACACTGTCAGGATTTGAACTGATTTCCTTTGACTTCAAACTCAGTGTTTTCTTTTGTTTTCCCATTGTAAAAAACTACAAGGTTGGAGATAGATATTTGAACATAGGATATCATGATATCATGATATCATGATATATTGCACACAGGAGATGAGGAAAAGAGAAGAGAGGAGAGGAGAGGAGAGGAGAGGAGGGGAGGGGAGGAGAGGGGAGAGACAAAGAGAGAAGAGAAGACAGGAAGGAAGAGGAGGGGAGAGGGAGAGAGAAAAAGGGAAGGAAGGAAAGAAAGAAAGGAAGGAATAAAAGAAGAAAGGAAGGAACAAAAGAAGAAAGAAAGAAAGAAAGAAAGAAAGAAAGAAAGAAAGAAAGAAAGAAAGAAAGAAAGGAAGGAAGGAAGGAAGGAAGGAAGGAAGGAAGGAAGGAAGGAAAGGAAGGAAGGAAGAAAGAAAGAAAGAAAGAAAAAGAAAGAAAGAAAGAAAGAAAAATAAAGAAAGAAAGAAAGAAAGAAAGAAAGAAAGAAAGAAAGAAAGAAAGAAAGAAAGAACGAAAAAAGAAGGAAGGAAGGAAGAGAGGAAAAGGAAAGAAAAAGAAAAGAAAAGAAAAGAAAAGAAAAGAAAAGAAAAGAAAAGAAAAGAAAAGAAAAGAAAAGAAAAGAAAGAAGGAAAGAAGTCATTTACCATGTTCTGACATTGTCCTATGGGCTGGAGATGCAAATAACAAAAGAAGACAAACCCTACCCTCAATGTGCTTACGTGCAAATGAGGGCAGATAGGTTGTGATGGACCCGGCAGGGCAACGGACTCTTTGGTTCCTTCCTGGAGTGATGGTGTTAATCTGAGTACTATTCCTAGAGCCAGAGGAGGAAAAAGTGGTAAAGGTAGAAATGATTACAGCTGGTGGTAGACACAAGGCTAGGCTCAGAATTGGGGAGGCTTTTAATTGACCCCCATCTCTATCCCCACCTGTGTAACAGATTCTCAAAGACATTGCAAGTTCTTTAACCTATGTGAGCCTATTTTCTCAGCTGGAAAATGGGGATAATAACCCAAGTTCATTGGGTAACTTCCCCAGACAATTATGTAATGTGCCTTGCTGACCTAAATGAGTTTAGAAGATGTTAGCTATTAGTATGATGGCCCACCTGCGGAGGAGCAGCTATTGATAGCAGGGGAACAATAATAATAGTCAACGTTTACATGGGCACACTCAATAGGCCTTTGTCTCAACCCTCGTTTTTGCACTCATGTTGTTAATGCATTACAATCAGCCCCCAAAGGAAGGCTGGGAAGCCCCACAGGGACTTTGCTGCAAAGCTTTTCATGCATGTTATACTCTCTTTCCTCACCTGAGTCTTGGAATCTCCAGTTTCCTTTCAGGGTGCAAGCTCCTGCAGGAAACCTTTCGTGCTATGCTCAGCTGGCCCAGGACCTCCTTAAAACACAATTTATATATGTCTTTATATATATATATATATATATATATATATATATATATATATATATATATATATATATATATGTCTTTATATATATATATATTTATATATATATACACATATATATATATATACACATATATGTCTTTATATGTGTTTATTCCTCACATTTCACAAGTTGAAACTAAGTTTCCTGACAGCAAGGGCTGTTTATTTTGTTCATTTCTATTTATTTTCCTTACATTAATTCTATAGATACTTGTTCTCGTTCCAAAGTCATTTTTCAGTTGCATCTGACTCTTTGTGACTCGATTTTGGGGTTTTCTTGACAAATATACTGAAGTGGTTTGTCATTTCCTTTTCCAGCTCATTTTGCAGATGAAGAAACTGAGGCAAACAGGGTGAAGTGACTTGCTCGGGGTCACACAGCTAGCAAGTGTCTGAGGCCAGTTTTGAGCTCATGAAAAGAACTCTTTCTCCATCCACTGCACTACCTAACACATCTATTTTCATGCATCTCTATTGCTCCCTCCCCCCCACCACCGTGTGAGTTCCTTAAGAATAGATAGTGCTGCATTTTTGTTTGTATCCCCAGTGCCCGCTCTGTACCTGACCCTTAATCATCACTTGATGATTGGCTGACTTTTCTTTGTAGCCAGCTCCCCCAGCACTGTGCCTGACACATACCTGATGTTTAACTAATGCTGTTGGATTGCATTGGATTGTCTGCATGGAACCTGCAAGGAGGGCCCAAACCCTGCCTTCCTCTCACCTCAGCCTGTTAGCCTTTCGGTACTCTGAGCCATTACCATCACTTCCTCGTTTAGCTCTATTCAGAAGACTCCTGAAAGGTTAGCCCTAGGGTTGGTTGTTCTTTCAGCCCCCTTCCTGCCTATCCAGCTGCCACCTGGACATCTCCACCTGGATAGCTACTTTCAACTCACCACATCCCAAACTGAATGAATCAACTTCCTTGTTGATCCCACCTAACCCCCTCCCATTTCTGTATTTCCATTGAAGACCATCCTCAGAGTTATTCTGGCCAGCAATTTATAAACCTCTTCCATTCTCCTCACTCTCTCACCCCCCTCCACATCCAATTAATTACCAAGCCTTGTCAATTTTCTTCCCTCCACTCCACAACACGTTCTGAACTTCTTTCTACTCACACTGCTCCCACTTTCTCATCTCTCCTCCCCTGGACCACTATAATAGCCACCTAATTGGCCTCCATGATTTCAGTCTCTCTCCCCTCTAGTTGATTCTTCATATATCTTTCAGAAACCATCACCCTAATGCACAAAGCTTTTGGTGTCACTCCACCTATGAAAAAAAAAAAACAAGCAAACCTTCAGTGGCTCCCCTTTACCTATGGGATGAAAGACCAAGGCCTCAGAATGTTGTGTAAAGCTCTCCAGGCTGATCCCAAACACCCCTTCCAGCATTATTCCATGCTGCTAAAATCACAGAACTTGACAGTAAAAGGGGACCCAGGAATGACTTGGTTCAACCAATATATGAAGAAGAGTTCTTTCTACAGCATGCCTGTTAAGTGTTCATCTGGCCTCTGTTTGAATACCTCTGGTGAAGGTGGAATATGTTATCTGCTGGGGCAGCACATGCCGTTTGTAATAGTTTTAATTACTAGGAAAAATGTACTAGTATTAAATTTAAATTAAGCTCTTTGCAATTTCCACCCACTGTTTTTAGTACTGCTCTCTGGGGCCAAGCACAGTCAGAGTGATCTCCTTTTCATGAAACAATCTTTTAAGTACCTGAAGAGAGTTGTGAAGTGCCCCCTGAGTCTTCCCTTTTCTATGGTAAAGATCCCCATCTCCTCCAACTGATCCTCAGATGCCTTGAATTCAATGTCCTTTACCAGGCTGGTTGTCCTCCTCTGGACTCTCTCCCATGGAGTCTTATTAGATTCAGTCCAGGTCTACTCTGTAAAGATCCATTTGCATCCTGACTCTTTTATCCATTATATTACCTACCTTTCTCACTTTTGTATTCTGTTTAAATTTTCTCAGCAAATCATCTATAGTTTTTTCCAAGTCACTGATAAGAAATGCTAAATATTCCAGGGTTAAGCCCAGATCCCTGGGGTCATTCACTGGTGACCTTCTGCCATGTTGACATGGATTAATTAACAGCTACTTTTTGAGTCTAACCATGTCATCAGTCCTGATTCCATCTGACTTTTTTTTCTCATTGCATCTATACCTACACCTTCATCATGGGAATAACATGATAGTAGTGTATAACAGTATGAAAAATAATATACTGCTCAAGTATAATGATCTAAGTCAAGAATTTTGCAAACTTTAAAGTGCTATATGAATTTAGTTGTTATTTGAGCATAGATTTAGAGCTGGAAGGTGCCTTAATAACGACAGAACCCAAATCCCTCCATTTACAGATGATGACACTGAAGCCCAGAGTGGTTGTGCTTTGCCAATGTTACAGAGGAAGAAAGTGGCAGAACCATGATTTGAACTCAGGTCTTGGCACTCTAGACTCAGCACTCTTGTCACTGTACTACTGTCTCATTTGCAAAATTCTATTTTCTGACATAAGAAATCTCAAAATCATAGAAAATTCCCCCCAAGAGGGATCTGTGAGACCATCTGAGGCTCTTATTTTACAGAAGAAGAAACTAAGCCCAGGAGAAGAGGGGAAGTGACCAGTTCTTATAACAAAGCAAATAAAAGGGGCAACCAGAATTTGAACCCAGGACTCTAGAGGCACAGCCCACAGTTCTTTCTATTATACCAAACTACAGAATAGTGCTGCTTTCTATCTGTTTCCCATTGCCAGGTTAACATACACACAAGCCATAGCAGTGGATGGTGCTGTGAGTATTTCATTACCATGTGTTAATTAGCATCACCTCAAACAGTAATTAATAACAATTAAGGTCCCTGTAATAACACAGTCACCACGTGTAGCTACTTTAGAAGAATGCTGAACAAATGAGTTTTGAATACCAAAGTTGCTCAGGTAAGTGTATTTAAGAGAAAAATGTTGAGATCATTAGAGTTAGTCCTAACCTCTGCGCACCCTTCCTTCTTTCCCTTCCTCCCCCCCACATCTGGCTAACTGAGGAGATGAAAAGGAAGGAGGAGGAAATACTGGATTGTCAGACATAAACTTATTTATTTTATCATAAGGGAATGCTGTCTCCCTAGTTTTGTGTCATTTTTGTCCTACCTTTGACTTGGACTCCTACCATCTCTGCCTCATTGAATATGTTCTCAGGGATAGTCTGAATAGGGCAGCCTACTTTATTCTTGGATAACAATCTATGATTCCTCAAGTTTCACATTATTGCTTACACATTATTGCTCCTAATATAATTTCAATGGCCCAGAGAGCGCAACTTCCCTCACTCCTTTCCTCCTTCCTTTCCTCTTTCCCTCCCTCCTTTTTTTCCTTTCTTCACTTCCTCATTCTTTCTCTCTCTCTCCCTCCCTCCCTTCCTTCCTCCTTCCCTCTCTTCCTCCCTTCCTTCCTTCCTTCTTCCCTCCCTTTTCTTAATTCCCTAGTTTCTTTCCTTCTGCTTTTCCCTTCCTCCATACCCCTTCCTTCACAATGACGAAATTACAGAGGCAGATTTCACTGGAATATACAGTGAAAAAAAAATCATATCAATGAGCTATCCAAAAGTGAAGTTGTCTGCCTTGGTGTAGGGGGCTTCTCTCCATCCCCACCGCCTCCCCCAGCCCTCCCATCTCCACCCTCACTGGTCTGAAGGAAGAACAGCTATCTGAGTCAGCAAAGCTACCATCACTGACATTGTTGCCGCTTAGCCATGTGGCCACTTTGTTCTTGGGTGTGTCCTCTGTCACTGAGGGGTCTTCAGGTTCTGGTTAGGAGATTCCTGATCAGCAACAAATGGACCAGATGCCCTTTCAGATCCACTTCAACTCAGATTCTATATTCCATTATTCATTGATTTATATTTGCCTGGACCTGTGATTGAATTGGTAAATTAGGTTCCCAATGAGGGCTCTCCCTCTACCAATGCAGACTGGCATCTGTGATTTGCTCCTCATGGTCTTATTCAACCTCTTGGTGGAGGTTAAACAATTTCTTTAAAGTCACTCAGTCATGGTCAGAGGAGAGGCTTGCTCTCAGGACTGAGATTCTTGAAATTGGTGGCTCGATGTACCCAACAAGAGCCATCCATCAAGGGTGAGTGGGCAGGGCTAATCACCCTTTAGGGGAGCACTTTGTAGCCCCTGACTTCAAATTCTTATACAGGTAACAGGTTAGAATCAAATGTGCTATGGAAAGAGAAAGAAGCCAGAGACTATGATCACACTTGGAAGCAGAGAAGGCTGTCTTCTTTGCCACCTAGCTGTCTGTATAAAGGGATTTCCATGTTAACACCAATTGTATTTGCTTCATGTGTTTTTACTGTATGCATACCATTTCCTTCTCTTCCCCTGGGATTCCCAGGAGGAGGGGGAGGGGCTTCAAAGTGCTGCTGCTTCTCAGGTATGATTCTCTTTCCTAGCTTCCAAAATAGCCAGCTAATTCCAATATTCAATGAAATAGGATCATAAGGTCATAGGATTTAGAAATGGAAAGGACCTTAGAGATCATCTATTTCAGAGGAGGAAATGGAGGCCCAAAGAGGGGAAATGACCTGCCCAGCGTCACACAAGTAGTAAGTAGTTGAGCCTGGATTCAAATTTAGGTCCTCTGACTGCAACCTTTTGGCTTGGACTTCATGGGCCACGTCAGTATAAGTTTTGATATCTCCCTAATTGAAGGAAGATAGTGTGGTATGGGGGAAAGAACTTTGGTCTCAAGGTCAGGAGACTTGTCCAAAAGACCTTTGCAATTGTGGCTCAAAAAACTGGGACACCTCCCAGCAGACCCTCATTGTGAGTCCTTAGCACATTTCCAGAGGAAAATTTTCTTGCAAATTCAAATATTTTCCGTTAAGCAACAGATTGCCTTAGCCTGGTAATGAATTGCCAATCTCCTAAGGTTAAATGCATCTTTCTGAAGCATTCTCTGCCTTTCCTAACATTTCTTATTTAGCCTGGGAAATTACAGAGATAATGAAAATCTAAATATAATTTAATGCAAATGTATTCAAATAATTATAGTTTGACAAATGGACAACAAACTCATGCTAACAATATGGATGGAGCTCCCTTGGTGGGGAAAGACATGCTGCCTGAGCTCCAGGGAAGAGGCTTCAGGATTGTTCAACAGTGATTTTCTTCCAGAAGCCATGATACCATACACTGACTGAATGAGATGGAAATCTTGGAAATATCAGTCAGAGCCCTTGCTGTTTTTCAAAAATCAGGTAAAACTCCCAACTCCTCCAGAAAGCCTTCCCTGGTTATAATTCTTAGGGCAGAGAATAGAATGGAGGGATAAGATTTCTTTAACTTAGGCCCCAGAGTACACAGGGGCAAAATGGAAAGTCAGCACTTGGAGATGTAGACATTAGCAAAAGTTATGGGAGTGCCCAGTGTCTAGCTGGGTTTCATTAGTCAAGTTGGAGACAACATAAATTTGCAAGGCTGGAGTCCCAGATGGTGGAATGTTCAAGCTGAAAGGACCCTTAAGGCATAGAATGTTAAAGCCTAAAGGAACCTTAGAGCCTAGACTCTTGGCTATTCCTTGAAATTCTTCTCTAATCTTCTTTCCCTTCCTTAATGATTTCAGGACTTGGTGGGGAAAGTGAGCACTGTAATCAATCACCAGCCATTTATTAAGCCCAACTATGTGTCAGGCACATAGTCAAAAGGAAGGCCGGCCCACAAGAAGCTTACATTCTAACAGGAGGGGAGAATGCAGTCTTAGGTAAATTTCCATGGCAGAAGTCACTATTTCTGGGTAGATTGAAGAAGGGCAGCTAGGTGGAGAGTGCTGGATAGAGCCCTGGGCCAGGAGTCAAGAAGACTTGAGTTCAAATCTGGCCTCAGACACTTATTAGCTGTGTGCCACTGGGCAAGTCACTTAACCCTTATTGCTTCAGTTTCCTCATCTCTAAATTGAACTGGGAGAAAGAAATGGCAAACCACTCTGGTATCTTAGCCAGTTGGGATCAAGAAAAGTCAGATATAACTGAAGTCGGCTAAACAATAACAACAGATGGGAAAAATCTGGTTCCTCTCAGCCTTTCCCAAAGGGGACAGGTACCCTGGCCTAGCGGGAGACAGAAGAAACAAGGCACTTGTGCTGTCTGAGGAGCTATGACTCTTCTTACTTGAGGAGACAGTCAATGAGATGGCAACAGGAAGTTGTAGCAACCGTGAGAGTTAGATGTTATTTTTATCCCCATTTTACACTTGAGGCTGAGGCAGACAGTAGTTAAGTGCCTTGAATCTCGGAGGACTCTCTCATTTTATAGATGAGGGAAATGAGGCCACAGGAGATAAAGTAATATGGCCAAGGTCACGGGATAATACACTTAAAGCTGGAAAGGCTCTTTGAGGCCAGGAAATCCAATTCTCCCATTTTGCATAAGAGAAAGCTGAGGCCCAGGGAGTCTGAATGACCTTTCCCTGGTCACAAAGCCAGGAAGTCCTTGGGGCAAGATGTAAACTTCCATCTTCCAGCCTCCAGGTTCCTGTGCCCTGTTGCTGCACCCAACTGCCTTGAAATGATGAAAGCAATAGCCTGTATAATCAGGAGTAACAGAATGAGAAACAGTCGGACTGCCTGACACAGGCAAACAAAACACACACAGTTTGCAGGCTACTTAGGTTTCTATTTACTGGTGTCATCTCCACATAACTATGCATTTGAGAAAGCCCCAGAGCCAGAGGGAAGAAACAATTTTATCCCCTGGTTTAAAACCTTGTGGGATATGAATGTGGGCTCCAGAAGAAATGAGCCTCCTTGGAGGCCGGTTCTTCCTAATCAGACAGTTGCTTTCCATCTCTTTTTCTTTCTCATTAGGCACCTGGCCGATGGTGTGTATGTTTTACTCAGCCCTCTCCCCCTTACTCCACTGACAAGCCCTGAGTTCCATCGGAAGGAAATGTAATTGCATATATTTTTCAGGCTTGCATCAGGCAACTCCAGGTCCATTTCATTAAAGGGCTGAGCAGCAGCCATTACAACCGAGCTGAGAGGGTTTGGCCGATCGGGGAGATTATTAAAAGGCATTAGAATGCCAACTTCAGAAAACATATAGGGCCATCCAGATGGTGGCTAGGGAGGTGGCCCTACAATCTCTCAAGGAATGCTTTTCTCTCTCTTATCTCTACTTATCCTCTACCATTAAGATATCTCAAAAAAAAACCCTGCCTACCATATTTTTATAGGACCATAATTCAACTTCATTTCCTTTCAACCCATTTCCATTCCATCACACATAAACACCCCCCCATTTATTGAGTACTGTATGGTGGACACTGTCCAAGGTGCTGGAGATTCAAAGACCAACAAATAACAGGCCCTCCCATTAAGGACCTTACATCTTGGGGCTAGGCTAGGGTGAGGAAGTAATAATATGTAAACAGTTAAATAATGTAATATATAATATGTAAACAATATGTAAACAGCCAAATAAGCAAACAATAGCCACAAAGCAGCTTGTATGGGAAAAGAGCCTTGGATTTGGGGTTAGAGGACCTGAGGTTGAATCCAGAAATTATTCCTTACTACCTATGGAAGTTGGATTGGCAGCTAAATAACCTCTAATAACTTTCTCTGATATTTTTATTCTAAGCATTTATGTGAAGTCAGAGGAGTTGGGTTGATTCCACTTCTGACCACCTTTAGAACCCTAGGCAAGTCACTTAATAGCCCTTAGGCTCTGTTATCTGTAAAATGGGGGGGGGCGTTAGAATAGATGGCCTCTTCTAACTCTGAGCCTGTGATCCTAAATCTCTTCTGCTTCCTGAGCCTCAATTTCCTCATCTGTAAAATGCATAGGTTCAACTAGATGGCCTTGGAGGTCTCTGCCAGCTGTAGCCTAGTATAGCCCTCTAAGTTTAAGTGATTTACTCAGGGTCCCACAGCTAATTTGTATTCCAGGTTGGACTTGAACTCAGGTCTTCTTTCTGACTCAGAATCTGGCTCGCTCTTAATATGCCACACTGTCTTTCAAATTAGATGAATGAATAAATAAAAAAGAATCATTTGTTAAGGCTTCCTGTTGCACCAGGCACTGTGCCATTTTATAATGGGATGTAAACATCAGTTATTACATTATCTTGCAGAGCCACTGTTCTTTCTGAGTCTTCTCTCAATGATTAGAGAAAGTGGCAAATGGCTTGAGCCCTTTGGCTGAACCCCCTCTGACAGACTTGGAGGAGGACCCAGAGGAGAGCAGCCCAGGCTAGGCAGCCATGGATGGGCTACAGCCTGCACTGTTGGAAGGACTAGATGGCTGCATCCAGGAGATCACACATCCTTTAGTGTAACATGGGGGTGGCAGAGGCTGCTGGGAGAAGCCATGGAGATAACGCACGAGAAGAGCCGAGTAAGTGTGAGCTGCTGTGATTAAGAGAGAAATACCCTGATTCATCATGAATAAACATGACCAAAACACCCAGCTCCCCTGGCTGTCTGTGCAGAGATGATTGATCTGACTCATTTCTTTCAGTAACAGGCTTCACATTGGTTCTCGATGGGCAGAATTTCCTGGGGGTTAGGCCTACCCAGCCCATGAACATTTTGTGAAGAGAGGTTAGGAAACTCCCTTCTCTTCTATCCTTCTCACAAACAGTTGAAGTGGAAAGTTCAAATTTGTTACTGTCCAAGATGACCCCTCAAGTTCATTTCTTCCATGCTTCAGACCTATAATGACAGCTATGCAACAACATATGGTGGACAGAGGAACAGGCTGGAAGCCAGGAGGATCTGGGTTCACATCCTGCCTCTGGCCCATACTAACTCTATGACTCTGGGCAAAGCCCTTGATCTCCCAAGCAGCCTGAGGCAGCTCCCTAAGAAGGCACCTATTGCCATTGGGAGAGGGAATTCTCTCAAAAAGAAGTTCCAAATACTATGAAATCAAAGGGTTCAGCCCCTTGCAGTATTCTGATTGCAACCACAATCAAATAATAAGCATTTACTAAGTGCCTACTATGTGTGATATAGGTAGTATAAGTATTATTATAATATCTTCATTTTTACAGGTAAGGAAACTGAGATTCAGAGAAGGGAAAATGAATTGTCTAAGGCCAAACAGTAGGAAAATTGAAGAGTTGGCATTTAAACTGAGTTTTTCTAACTCCAAGTTTCAGGGATCATTCAAAATCTGCAGAACTTAATGGATTATAATATTGTCGTTCATACCTTATCACATATCATCCTCACAGCTCCCTTAATATGCAAGAATTATTATGTAATTGGGCAGACCAAAGATCTGAGGATATGATCATCCAGTTAGTAAGAACAGAGAGATAATTTGAATTCACGTCCTCTGACCCCAAATCCATCCGTTTCCCCATCATACCTAACAGAAATAGTAATAACATTGATGAATGTGGACTTGATTTCAATTAGGAGTCATAAAACCTGAATTGTCCATCTGGCCCTGATGCCAACTTGGGTTGGACACATTCCTTAATCTTTTTGGCCTCAGTTTCCTCATCTGTAAAATACCCATGATAGCATTACACTGTTGGTCTCCAAGGATGATTATGAAGATGAACAGAGATAAGGAAGGCCAAGGACTTTAAAACCTCACAAAGGGCTCTATAACAGGGAGCTTCTAACTCGATGGGTGACTTGGAAGAAGTCTTTTCCCTCCTCTCTGGGCCACAACTTCTTCAGCTGTAAAAGGAGGAGTTTGGACTATTAATGAACATGCCTTTATGAAGCACCTACTATGTTCCAGGCTCTTTGCTAGGGATACCAAGCCAAACATAGCCACCCTCCTCTCAAGAGCTTATTACATTCTTTCGGGAGACAGTGGGTTCATAAAATATATATATCACACAGAATTACATGCATGTATATTAATTATATACATACAGTAGAGAGTTCTGTGATTCTTCTGCTTCTTTGAATTTTCACTTCCTTAAAATCATTCTCTTTATATATGATGAAACAGACCCATGAACTAAACCTACTAGGCTCCCTTCCATTTGCCCCTCTTATTTGTACTCCCCTAATAGCTGATTGCTCTAATTGAGACCATTACATTTAGAGGAATTTACACAGAGTCAAAGAGGTTTCAGTGCTTTGCCTAACCAAGTTAAGTGGGGTGAGGCCCTGGCAGCACTCTGCAGGGGATGAGGGACTCTGTTTCACTGAAACTAATTTGTGAGCCATCAACCATCATTACCTTCAATAGGATACAGGGAAAAAAAATGAGTTCATTGCTGAGAGACAGCATCAAATAAAGGAAGTGACTGAGAGCAGGCCTTGTCAAAGCAGGGAGCAAGGCTGGGGCAGAACTCTCTCCTGGATGATAGAGAAATAAAGGAGCACAGGCAGAGGTGCATGGTGGGAGGTCGAGATGGAGGCACACAATCCCAGTCTGAAAAGTGACTCCAGTAGCCCAAGCTTTAACCAGAACAATGACCCCAGCAGGGCCATCCAGGCTCACTTTAATGCAGTTAATTTCAGTTCAATTCAGTTCATCATATGTTCATTAAGCATTTACTATATGTAAGGAACTAGGCTGGGCATGGGGGGATGCAAAGACAGAAGAAAAAAACAGACCCTGCCCTCAGGAATTTTATATTCTACTAGGGACTACAAAGGGTAAACCAAGGAATATAGACAAAATAATGCTCTGGAAGAGGGAGGGAGCCAGCATTCTAGCTGACAGGGTCTCTGAAATGACAAAAAAGAAATCCTCCCTTGCCTTCAAGCAGCTTACATCCTAAGGTATACTTTACTGACATGGAGAAATAATTTCCTGCTAGGCAGTGCATTCAACCTGGCCTCAGCAATTATGTTGACCAGATGGCACTAATTGCTACTTAAATAAAAGTTATTGATATCATTTGTTTTCTCCATGTCGTACATTTCCCCTTATATACTTACCCTTCCATTCCCCTGCCCCAGCCATCCTTTATACCAGAGTATTTTTTTAGGGGTTACAGTCCTTTTACTAAGACTTGGGGCAGTCATAGGAAAGGTAGCACCTGCCTTTTTTTCCCATCTTAGAAATATCTTTTTTTTTTCCATCTTAGAAAGAGAGGAAGCTAAAGAGAGGTCATGACTAGAGGTCAGGGTTTCTCTCCAAGAAAGGGAGTTTTGGAGGATTCTGGAAAGGAACCCTAGGAGAGGGAGGTGAGACAGGAGATGAGGTTTGAAGGAAGTCAATGGAGGCAGGAGGTGGAGATGAGGAGGAAGAGCATTCTTCTGTCTCTTTTATTCCCTGGTTTCATTTAGGACTTAGTTCAAGGTCGCTTCCTCCAGGAGACGTTTCCTGGTCCTGCCAGTTGCTAGTGCTATCCTCTCTAGGGTTGCCTTCCATGTATTCTATGTTTATCTTGTCTGTTCTGCTTTCTTTATGCTATTTCTGCCTCTAAAAATGGAAACTTCCTGAAGGCAGGGACTAATTTTTTTTATTTTTTCATATCCCTGGTGCTTAGCACAATACCTAGTACATAGCAGGTGCTTAATAAATGCTTGTTGCTTTTGTAAGTCTTTGACTTATTATTATGAATCCACAGTGTTTAAGAGCTTTAAAGAAATATTCTATGAAAATGATCCCATTGGATTTTCTCAACAGGTCTAAAATAAGCAGTATATCTGTAACTGTCATCATTTGAGAGAGACTAACACTAAGGCATAGGGGGGATGTGAAAGGTCCCACACCTATGGTCAGAATCTGGCCTTGACCTCAGTTGTCTAACACCAATGCTTTTGACATTCCACTCCACTGGACTGCATACCTTCTCTGTGTTATTGTTTGTATCATTTCATGGTGTAGACATTTTATTGTTCAGTCATTTCAGCTGTGTTTAACTCTTGGTGATGCCTTTTGGGGTTTTCTTGGTGAAGACACTGGAATGACTTGTCAGTTCCTTCTCTAGCTCATTTTTGCAGATGAGGAAACTGAGGCAAACAGGGTTGAGTGAAGGGTCATGCAGCTAGTAAGTAGCTAAGGCTGCATTTGAATTCAGGAAGATGAGTCTTCCTAGAGGATAAAAATGCTATGATATTGTAGTCAATAGGGCACTACACTTGGAGTCAGGAAGAAGTGGGTTCAAATCATGATCTTAAATGCCTAGCCCTGGGCAAGTCACTAAAGTACTCTGTATCTCATTTTCCTCCTATGTAAAATGAGGGAATTGGACTAGGTCTGTGAGATCCCCTCCAACTCTAAATCTATGAGCCTAGACCTAGATCTTAGATCTAAATCTGTGATTCTAAATCCTTGCTATGCCCTACCCACTCTACCCTTGGAAACTTTTTCTTTCATAGTCTGCTTCAGGGTACACCTCTTCCATGAAGCCCTCCTAGATATTCTGCTTTTCTCCAGCAATGAAAGTGTCCTTTCCCTCATCAGATTGTCAGAGTGTTTTGTCTGTATCTCTTCTTTGCCTCTAACAAGCGCTTTGAATCACATTCATTCATATAAGAACTTGCTAGACCTCCCTTAATTAACAGTAGGGAGTGTATTTTATTTTAAGCATTCCATTTTCCATCAGACTCCCTTCTTGACTTTGACTCCATGGAACAGCATTTCTCCCTGTCTCCTCTAGAACATTTCATCACCATAAAGAATGACTCAGGTTTGAATATTTTGCATTTTCTAGGACTCTGTACTTCTAGTGAAGAGCTGGAGGGTAGACCACCAAACTCCTCCCAAAGCCTTCCTTTGTAGAAAGCTCACAACCTTCCTGGTAACTCAGTTTTCTGTCATTTTTCTAACCTTTCTCCCAATCCATAGAATAACCTGTCCCTATGCTGGGAACCCCTGGCTTCCCCTCCCTTTTTCAGTTCCTTTTGTGTATTGTCTTCCTCCATTTGATTGTAAGCTCCTTGAGGGCAGGAATGTTCTTTTATTTCTTATTTGTATTCCCAGTACTTAACATAGTGCCTGGTACAGGTTGTTGGTCAATAGATTAGTCTTGCCCTACTCTTCATGATCCCATGGACCATAGAACACCAACACTGTCCATGGGGTTTTCTTGGCTAAGATACTAGAATGGTAGGGCCATCTCCAGTTCTCCTGATCTATATCTTACCACTGGACCCAGATGGCTCCAGAGGAGAAAGTGAGGCTGGTAACTTTGCAGAGCCATCCCTCATTTAATTCCAATTCACTTGCAAGTCATGGCATCACCTTCCTGATGTCATTGTCCTCTTCCAAAATGAAGGACAAAAAACAACAACCACAATTGTAGTGGTTTGCCTTTTCCCTCTCCAGTGGATTAAGCCAAACATGGTCAAGTAACTTGCCCAGAGTCACACAGCTGGTGAGTGTCTGAGCCCAAATTCGTACTTGGGTCTTCCTGATTCCTACCCCATTGCTCTATTGACCGAGCCACCTCGCTGCCTCACAACAGACAGTTAATAAGTGTTTACTGATTTCAACTTTGCATCCTTAAGCAGGCATGAGATTTTGGAAACAGAAGCTGCATCCTAAGGAAGGTAGAACCACACCAGTAGCTCTTCCTGCCTGAGCTTAATTGCTAATAGAATATGAGATCTAGAGTGGGAAAAGATCTCACAAGATATCTAGTCCAAACCCTTTGTTTTTACAGAGAGGGAAACTGAGGTCTGAGGAAGTTAAGTGATTTGTCTAAGCTCATACAAGTATATAGCATTGAGAAACATAACTTGAGCTCTACTTCTCTGATGCCAGAGGCAGCATTCTCCCCACCGGACAATGCTGCCAGCTCCAAGGTGAAAAACAGTGAGAAAGTTTAGTGTTGGAGGGAGAGAAATCTGAAAGAGAAAATGAGAGAGAAAAAATACTTTCACAAGCTCAGGAAGGAAAGTGGATTCATATATGGAGACCCTGCAGGCTCCCCTCAAAACCAACATTTCACCTCCCTTTGTAGAGGCAGCAGAGAGAAAGAATACTAGAGATTGGTGCTTACAGAGAGAAGAGGAAGAAATTGGAGGGGAACACTGCCTGGCATGAAACCCCTGGAAAAGAGGAAAAACCCAAGAGGGAAATTCTACTAAATTCAGCCTTCTAGTAACAGGGGTTCTTAAACATTTTTTCATGTCATGGATTCCATTTAAAAGTTATTCTGGTGATTCTCAGAATCATGTTTTTAAATGCATAAAACAAAATACAAAGTATCATGTATCATAAAAAAGTGGGCAGCTAGATGGCACAGTGGATGGAGCACTGGGCCTGGAGTCAGGAAGACTACTCCTCCTGAGTTCAAATCTGGCCTCAGACACTTACTAGCTGTTTGATCCTGGGCAAGTTGCTTAACCGTATTTGCCTCAGTTCCCTCTTCTGGAAAATGAGCAGGAGAAGGAAATGGCAAACTACTTTAATATCTCTGCCAAGAAAACCCCAAATGGGGTCATGAGTAGGCAGACATGACTGAAAAAATTAACCATAAAGGAAAAATATTTACTAACGTACAGTTATCAAAATACTTCTTTTCAAAGTGCATGTACCCTAGGTTAAGAACTCTTCTACTGGGGGGTGGAGTCAAGATGGTGGAGTAAAAGCAGTGACTTGCTTGCACTCTCCCCCAAACCCCTCCAAATACCTATAAAAATGACTTTAAACAAATTCTAAAGCAGCAGAACCCACAAAAACACAGAGTGAAAAATATTTACAGCCCAAGAGTCTGGATGGTCTATCAGAAAGGTATATCACGCCAGGTGGGGAGAGGAGCAAAGTTTGGCCTGGGTGCGTAGGCAAAACAGGCTTGAGTGAACATGGAACAGGCCTCAGAGGACTGATTCATGGGCAGCTGTGGTGGTTTCCAGACTTCTCAACCCAGGAATGCCAGAGACAATGTAGAAGGTCAGTTGGAAAAGTCTGTGACTGCTGTGAGAAAGGGAAGGGTAGTCCCAGCCCCAGTCCCCAAGCTTGGCCCTGGGGCTACGGCTGCCTCCTGAGCTTCTGGCCCACAGACGGAGGAGGAACCAAGTGGCGGATCAGGGGGAAATTGCAGGGATCTATCTGCTGGTGCAGGATTCTCTTGCTTTGCCCATGCTTGGATCTCGGTCACAGTACTAGGTGGCGGTATTACAGCAAAGAGTGCTGGTATGGTGGAGTTTGTAGTGGTGGTACAGAGAAAATCCTCCTCACAGTTCCAAGGCAGAAAAGTGTGCTTGTGGTCACTCACAGACCAACCCACAGGCCAGGAAATGAATAAACAACTCATTCCTTATCATACCACCTTGGAAGAACTGAAAATTTACAGGTCACTTGAAATATCTCTGAAAACAGCTACACAAAGCCCCTGAAGCTTGGGGCAATACATTCTCCACACTGGAAAGCAACCCCTACCTTAACAAAGAGCCTAAAACTCAAGTAATTGACTGGGATCATGAATAAACAGAGGTCCAAAAAAAGTCAGATCATAGAATCTTTCTTTGGTAACAAAGAAGATCAAAACATACAACCAAAGAAGACAACAAAGTCAAAGCTCCTACATCCAAAGCCTCTAAGAAAAATATGAATCAGTCTCAGGCCATGGAAGAGCTCAAAAAGGATTTTGAGAAGCAAATAAGAGAAGTAGAGGAAAAACTAGAAAGATAAATGAGAGTGATGCAAGAAAATCACGAAAAACAAGTCAACAGCTTGCTAAAGGAGACCTAAAAATATACTGAAGAAAATAACACCTTAAAAAATAGCCTAACCCAAATGGCAAAAGAGGTCCAAAAAGCCAATGAGGAGAAGAATGCCTTAAAAAGCAAAATTGGCCAAATGGAAAAGGAAGTCCAAAGGATTACTGAAGAAAATACTTCCTTAAAAATTAGAATGGAGCAATTGGAAGCTAGTGACTTTATGAGAAGTTGAGACACTGGAAAACAAATCGAAAAGAATGAAAAAATAGAAAAAAATGTGAAATATCTCCTTGCAAAAACAACTGACCTGGAAAATAAATCCAGAAGAGAGAACTTAAAAAATATTGGACTATCTAAAAGCCAAGATCAAAAAAAGAGCCTAGACATCATCTTTCAAGAAATTATCAAGGAAAACTGACTTGATATTTTGGAACCAGAGGGCAAAATAGTAATTGAAAGAATCCACTGATCACCTCCTGAAAGAGATCCCCAAAGGAAAACTCCTAGGAATATTTTAGCCAAATTCCAGAGTTCCCAGATCAAGGAGAAAATACTGCAAGCATCCAGAAAGAAACAATTCAAGTATTGTGGAAACACAAAGGGACCAGAGAGCATGGAATATAGTATTCTGGAGGGCAAAGGAGATAGGATTATAACCAAGAATCACCTACCCAAAAAAATTGAGTATAGTCCTTCAGTGGAAAAACATGGACATTCATGGAAATAGAGGACTTTTAAACATTCTTGATGAAAAGACCAGAGATGAATAGAAAATTTGACTTTCAAATAAAAGACTCAAATGAAACATGAAGAGGTAAACAGGGAAGAGAAACCGTAAGAGACTTATTAAGGTTGTACTGTTTACATTCCTGTATGGAAAGATGATATTTGTAACTCATAAGACCTTTGTCAGTATTAGGGTAGTTGGAGGGGAAAATATATATATATATATATATATATATATATATATATATATATATATATATATACATACATATATATGTGTGTGTGTGTGGATAGATAGATAGATAGATAGATAGATAGATAGATAGATAGATAGATAGATAGATAGATGGATAGAGGACTCAGGGTGAGTTGAAGATGAAGGGGTGATATCTGGAGAATAAAATTAAGGGATGAGAGAGGATTATACTTTGAGAAGGAAAAAGGGAGAAGTAGAATGGGGTAAATTATCTCACATGAGACAGACAAGAAAAGGCTTTTACAGTGGAGGGGAAATGGGGGAAGGTGAGAGGGGATGAGTGAATCTTATTCTCATAGGATTTGGCTTAAGGAGGGAATAGCATACACACTCAATTGACTATGGAAATCTATCTTACCCTACAGGAAAATAAGGGGGGAAGGGGACAAGAGAACAGGAGATGATAGAGGGGAGGGCAGATTGAGGGAGGGTGTAATCAGAAGCAAACACTTCTGAGGAGGGACAGAGTCAAAAGAGAGAATAGAATAAATGGGGGGTGGTATAGGATGAAGGGAAATAGTATTAGTTTTTCACAACATGACTACTGTGGAAGTGCTTTGCATGACTACACCTGTATAACCTGTATTAAGTTGCTTGCCTTTTCAATAAGGGTGGGTGGGGAGGGAGGAAGGGAGAAAATTTGGAACCCAAAGTTTTAAAAACATGCGTTAGAAAAGTGTTTTCACATGCAACTGGGAAATAAGAAATAGAGGAAATGGGGTATAGAAATCTATCTTGTCCTACAAAAAAAATAGAAGGGGAAGGGGATAAGATAAAGGGGGCAGAGATAGCAGGGAGGGCAGATTGGGAAGGGGTATACTGAATGCATGCCATCTTGGGGTGGGAGGAGGAATGAGATGGGGAGAAAATTTGGAACTCAAAGTCTTGTGGAACTGAATGTTGAAAACTAAAAATAAATAAAAACAAAACAAAACAAAAAAGAACTCTTCTACTAGTAGGAGAAAGACTGAGCAGTCTAGGCGTCTGAGGACTCATGCATCCCTAGTTGTCCAGTTCTAAAGAAAGAAAAGCTAAAGAACAAGAATTTAATTTGGGTCTAACTAACTCTATCTTCTACCCATCCCAACCTTATTTCCTTCCATTCAATCATATCTTCCATATCTTTGAAACAATATAGGTATGTAAATGAATAAATAAAGTTAATTAACAAATTTGATAGTAATTAATGGATGAATACTTGATGGACTAAGCAATTATTGATTACTTAATGTCCTGTGTTAAGCTTTGGGGATACTAAGAGAGTCTTTATCCTCAAGGAGATAACTTTTTTTTATAAAATAGATTTTATTGATAGCTATTGTTCTACATCAGAATACATTTTCCCCTATATCCCTTCTCTTTCCCTCCCATGCATCCATCCATTATGAAAAAAGATATCTTTTTAAGAGGAAGAGGAAGAAACAATTTAGCAAAACCAGCCAATACATTGGAAAAAACCACAAACCCTGACATATCTATTCTTCAACACCTGTTGATTCTCCCATCTCTGAAAAAAAAATCTAAAATTTAATAGTGGGGGAAAAACATATTTATAGAACTGGTAGCTAGAGAAGAGAGTGTCTGACAAATTACAGGGATGGGAAATTGATTCATAGAAGAGTCAACTGGCATGCCCTACCTAGGAACAATGGCATTAAATTAGGGTTGCTTTGATCACTAAGTTCAGAGTAAGAATAGAAAATCAAGGGTAAGGCAGATGGTATGATTACTGAGGAGTGGGGAGAATTGGATGGAATGTGAAACAGGGTTGTGGTGGTCTGAAAGTGGCTGGATATTTCGGGATAGTAGACTTAGTGCTCACTTAATCCCCAATCAATCAACATATCCTGGTGCAGGGTGTGAGTTGCAAAGCAGAGTGGATTAATTCCCCCAGGCAATGAGAGCATTTTTTCCCTCCTGGTCTGGTCCAGAGGTGGTGTTCCCAGTGGGGAAGTGTAGCACAAGTGTACGGTCTGGGTTAAGATGTCTGGCATAGACAAGTGTATGAGATATTAACCATGGTCAGATCTGGTCTTCTGGGTTCTATCTACCTATCCAAAATCATCTTCCTATAATGAACCACATATCTCACTATTCAACATCCTCACCAGCTATTAAAGTGCAATATAAATGAGTTATTATTGTTATTATTTTGCCTCTGTTTCAGGGGGATATTTTATCTCTCCAAATTCATATCCCAATATCCAACCTTATCTTTTATGCTCCAATATTATCTACAAATATCAACATAAACATGAATTATTATATTTCTGTTTCATGGAGCTATTTTATTTATCCAAATTCTTATTCCAATATCCAAACTTATCTCCTACTATCCTTTATCTATAAATATCAAAGTATTATATAAGTATGAATTATATTATTATTATTATTATTATTATTATTATTATTATTATATTATACTAACACTGTTTTCCTGTGGCTGTTTTATCTCTCCAAATTCATGTCCCAATATTGAACCTTATCTCCCACTATACATTATCTAAAGCTGTCAGATCATGAAACGATAATAACAACCACCACCACGACCACAACAATTATTTTTATTATTTTTAGAATCAGAAGCAAGTACTGTGTAGAGATCTGGTCTGGGAGCCCAAAAGACCTGGGGGCCAAAAGACCCATGTGCCTTAGACACAGAGGCTGCGTGACTCTGAACAAGTCAGTAACTTCTCAGGACAGAAGAAAACTCTCTAAGTGTGTCAGTTTCAAAGAAAAGGCCAACCTTTCCTGGTCAAGGGAATTCATTCTCAGGAATAGGCTAAAACAACGAACTTACACATCCTACACTATTGCTATTAATCTTACTTTGCATCAGCTTCATAGGTCTGTTTTATGTAGCAAATGCAAAGGATAACAGCTGGTGAGCCTAGCATACATAAAATATTAATAGACCCTGAGGAAGGACTGCAGCATTTGGGGTAGATTCTCTAAGGTGGATTAAGAGATGAGAACTGCACGACATGAACATTTATAAAAAGTGTTTTACCTGTATGGGAGGAAGAGCAGATAACAGTGAGATCACAGAATCCTCAAAGTGTTGTCATCTTCATCTTCTATCTACCCAATCTCATCATTTGACAGTCAATCTTATCTGCTGCTGCCCAACCTCATCTCCTATCTATCTAACCTTATCTCCCATGGCACCTTCATTCTAAGCTCCAGGCTTTTGCCCAGACACAAGATAACAGAATCTCTGAGCCCATGTAGTCCAACCTGTGCCCGGATAAGACTTCCCTTGGTAACTTTGCTAACCAGTGACCATCTAGCCTTTGACTCCAAACCTCCAAAGAAGAGAAATGACCACTTTTCAAAGTAGTCCATTCTCCTTTTGAATAGCTCTAATCAAAAATTAAAAAAAAAAATAGCTCTAATCATTAAGAGTTATGGGACACTGAAATTCAATCTATCACCAATCCATTTCCCATCTCTACTCAGTTTGTACCCAGTGGAGTGATTATATTTTTGTTGAGAAAGAAGACATGTTTAACCATGACTTAAGAAAAAAAAAGTTCTTAGTACTTAGAGGTGCCCTGAAGTGAGGAGGGCTGCTTTGGGAAATGAGTCTTGATTCATTGAAGGTTATCAGGCAAAGACTAGATGTCCAATTATCTTGGAGGTTGCTATGACTGCTAGTAATAGTAACAACAACAACCACCATGATTTATATGGTATTTTAAGGTGTCCAAAGGCACTTTTCAAATGTTACCTCATTTTATACTGACAACAACCCTGTGAGATAGTTGCTGCTATTATCCCCATTTTACAGAGGAGGAAACTGAGGCATGGTCTCCCAGACACACCTGGCTGGTAAGGGTCTGAGGCCAGATTTGAACTCAGATATCTTCCTGACTCCAGACCTGTTGCTCTATCCCAGCAAGAGGCTTCTTGTCCGGGTGCACATTGGCCTCTGGGGTCGTTCTAGCTCTGTCATAGTGTTCCATTCAGTATATACTTAGGCGACTGTGGGAACTTCCCCATGTCAGAAAAGTCTGGGCTGGGAGGCTTTCAAACATTTCAGAGCCTGGTTTCTCATGCAGAGCTGAGTGGCTGTCTAAATTATTCACCTCCTTGAAGTCGATTTCACAGCTCCGGGAACTGTTCCAAATCTTCCTTAGTGTCTCCCAGGCTGCACACACAAGCTCCATGTCAACCCGTGTGCCAGAGCAAACCTCATTAAGCTTCTTGGTGTCATTCTCATACAGTAAAAAAAAAAACCATACATCCCCTTCCCCCCCACCCCCACTCTACTTCTTCCTATTCCAATTCTTTCTCGATCTTCTCTTTCTGAGCTTATTATATCCTGGCTTCCTCCCTCAAGCCCTGATCTTCTCGTATCAACTGTGGATGTCTCTTGGATCAAATTCAATTTTTTTCTTACCTCCAAACTAAAAATAATAATCCACACATTACAACTCCAGTCAGTTGCTTGGAGATAAGTTTCAGCACTTTATATGCCTGCAGATCTCCCCCAGGTATACCTGTCTGAGCTTATGTTCCTCCTGCTTTCCTCATTTGAAATGCCTTTGCAGTACAGTATGGTGGAAAATGGGTTTCGGAGTCAAAAGACCTGGGTTCAAAACCTGGTCTGACTGTAGACCACCTATGTGATCTCAGGAATTTCACCACTGGAAGTTACTAGCTGTGTAATCTTGGGCAAATCCCTTAGCTTCCCTGGGCCTCAGCTGCCTTCAGCTGTAAAATGTAGGTGTTGAACGAGTTGGCCTAGGAAGCCCCTCCCACTTCTTGGTAAGTGATTCTATCCCCTTCGGGGACTATGTTTTCATCAGCACATGGTTGGGGTTGGACCAGGTGACTTGTACAAAGGCAGGGCTCTGAAAGCAGGGCAATCCAATCCACTAGGTATGAATTAAACAATTACTTTGTGCTAGGCCTTCTTGGAAGGGCCACACAAAGACAAAAGAAAAATAATCCCTGTCCTCAAGCAGTTTATATTCTTCAGAGGAAATATAGCATATAAATTGATAAATAAACAAACATTAATTTGAGGGGGAAGGAGAGGACTCCAACAGCTAAGGGGATTAGGGAATGCTTCCATAAGAAATGGCATCTGAACTGTGCTTTAAAGAAAACTAGGTATTTTAAGAGGTGAAGGTGAGTAAAGAGTGCATTCCTGGCATGGCTCACAGCCTATGAAAAGGTATGAGAGTGGGAAATGGAGTGCAAGGTTTAGGATATAGGAGAAGGCCTATTTTGCTGGAACAGAAAAGGTCCAAGTGGTGGTGATGCACAGTAAACTTGGAAAGGGAGGGTGCACTAGATAGTGATCAGGAGAGATATTCTGTTCAGTATATCCAATAAGCAGTCATCCAGCTTCACCATGAAAACATTCAGTGAGCCCACTTCTTCCTGAGGAAGTGAATTCCATTTTTGGTCACTAAGATTTATATTGTATATAGATTCTGAATATGTTTCATCAGATATAATGACCGATATATAACATATAATAGATATAAATATATTTATAATATATTTATATAATATGTAATATATCAGATATAATGACTGATATATAACATATAATAGATATAAATATGTTTATAATATATTTATATAATATGTAATATATAAAAATTTATATTTATATTATTTATATAATATATAAAATATATAATATTATATATATAATATTTTGATATATGCAGATTACATTGAATCCTTAGCATTAAGAGGCAACCTGGGGAGTCAATAGTTGATCCTAAAGATTATGCGGAGTTATTAAAGTTCTTGATCAGGAGAGTAACATGGTGGTTAGACGTATACTTGAGGAAGACACACTCTAAATTCCATTCAAACTGGTCCACTCTCTGTTCCCCACGTTCAATGTTCCATCCATGTCTCTGTTCCTTTATACAAACTGTGCCTCATGCCTAGAATGCATTCCCTGTGCCTCTGAGACCTCCTGATTTCCTTCTGGGAATCAGCTCAAACAATTTGTTGTTCAGTCTTTTTCAGTCATGTATAACTCTTCGTGACTTCATTTGGGGTTTTCTTGGTAGAGATACTGGAGTGGCCACTCATTTTCTTCTCCAGCTCATTTTACAGATGAGGAAACTAAGGTAAACAGGGTTAAGTAACTTGCCCAGGGTCATGTAGCTAATAAATGTCTGAGACCAGATCTGAATTCAAGAACATGTGTCTTCCTGACTCTAGGCCCAGCATTCTATGCACTGTGCCACCTAGCTGCTGCTCAAAGGACATAAGTATGTGCTCATCCACAGAGGTGCTCATGAAATTACTGTGTATTTTCTTCATAGCAATTTTGCCTTTAATTTTTATGCATACAAGTTATCTCCTTTTCCTACTTAAGAGAATGTAAGTTTCTTGAAGGGAAGGATGATTTCATATTTATTTTTTTTTGTCCTTAATGCCTAGCACAGTACTTGTTATATAGTAGGCACATAATAAATGCCGGATGTATGAAGGAAAGAAGGAAAGAAGCAGCATGACACAGGGGACAAAATTCTGGATGCAGAGTCTGAGGATTTAGGCCCGAGCCCTGGTCCTTCCACTTACCTTGCGTAAGCCATTATTGCCTCTTTGGGACTCAGTTATCTTTCCTGTAAAAATGAGAGGTTTTGACTGGGTGATTGCGGATTCTCCCCAGCTCCAAATCGATGATCCCAGTCAACATGGTTTTTAAGATCACACTTTCAGCTTGAAATTCTATGACCTTCGGCAGGTGTGATATTTTGAGCTTCAGCATGTTAAAGCCTGAGCACTGAGGAGCTCTCCCAGGCAATGAAGACCTTTCATCGGCTTTCAGATTCTGCCTCAGTGAATACTAAGTCCCTAAAGTATTTTCCCCTGCAATGCATGATGGAATCTAAACCGACAAATTGAATTCACAGAATCATAGAATCTCTGAATTGGGAAGGACCTCAGGGGTCAACTGGACCAAGCTTTGTTTGAAGCATAAACATCTCTATAACAGCCCCAATAGGTGACCATTTAGGGTTTGCTTGAATGCCTCCACCAACTGAAAGCTCACTGACTGAGGAGGCAGCCATTTCTAGAAAGCTCTAACTGCTATTAAGTTCTTCCTTCTCATGGGCTGAAATCTGCCTTTCTGTGACAGCTACCCCTACTTTTGTCCTCTGAAATAAAGCAGAATAAGTCTAATCTCTCTTCCAAATGACTCTACCCCATCTATCTTCCTATTGAACTGGGGTTTTCCAACATTATGGTTTTACAAGGCATAATGGGATTCCTTCCCACGACTCCATTCTACTTCCTGAAATCCTTCTCCTTTAAGGTACAGTTCTCTCTTTTGAAGGTAAGCCCAATATTACCTACTACCTGCTTAGGTATCTCCTTTAGGATGTTCCAGGCATCTTACATTTAACATACCTAAAACTAAACTCTGCATCTTCCCCCAAAACATTCTTTTCTTGCTAAATCACCCAATTCTGTCTAGGGCACCATATCCAGTCACTTTGGTTCACAGTTTAGGGGGTATTCTCAACTTTTCATTTTCCCTTGTCCTTCACATCTCATGATTTGAGTCTTTATGACATCTCTCTTTTGTCATCTCATCCCGTTCTTTTCACTGATGTCCCAGTGCCAATATCCTAGTTCAGGTATCAAACTCCTTTCAGCTAGAGTATTACAAGAGTATTCCAGTTGTTCTCCTTTCTCCCATCTATCGCTTCTGCAGTCTAGCCTCTAAGTGGCTTCCAAACTGATATTTCTTCCTTATAGAATGAAAGAGTTGGGAGAGATGTCAGTAGCCAGTGAATCCATCCCACACATGAAAGGAATTTCCTCTATAGTATATATGACAAAGTGTCATCAAGACTCTACTTGAAGAATTCCAAGGAAGGGCAGCCCACCACCTGAAGGTAGCCCATTCAGTTCACTCTTATTGGTAAGAAACTTTTTTGTGACCTCAATCATAAGTTTGTTTCTTTACAAATTATACCATAATTTCTAATTCTGCTCTCTGGAGCCAAGCCGAACAAAGCTCATGCCACTTCCATGTGACAGCCTCTCAAATACTTGAAGACATCTCATGCATACCCCACCCCCTTAGGCTTTTCTTCACCCAGCTAAACATGCCCAGTTTCTTCAGCTGATCCTTATGTGTCATGGTCTCTAAGCACTTCACAATTCTGGCTATCCTTCTTTGTATGTACTCTGCTATTCTTAAATCACAGTGTTTAGAATTGAATGCAATAGTCCAGATGAAGTTTGATGAGGACAGAGCAAGACTAGCTCCTCCTGATTCCTAGAAGTTATGTCCCTTATAACACATCCTCAATTTGAGATTAGGTGTTAAGAGAGAGGTTATGGCTAGATCAGTGGATCTGAGAATCATTAGCATAGAGATGAAAATTGAATGCATGGAAGTTGATGAGACCACTAAGGGAAATAGAACAGAGGGAGAAGGCAAGAGGGCCCAATACAGAGCCTGGGGGAAAATCCACCACTGGCAGGCATGACCAGTAAAGAAGACTGAAAAAAATGCAGTCAAACAGAAATAAGTAGAATGAGGATAGAGTAGTATCATGAAAATCTAGAGATAAGATAATATAAAGGGAAAAAAGTGATAATTGGTATCAAAGGCTACAGAGAGATCAAGAAAGATGTGTTTGATCTGAATCCTAAAGAAAGCCAAAGAATGCAGGACATAAAGGTAAGGAGAGAGAGAATTTTTTTTTAGCACAATATTCTTATCATACAAGGGAGGAAACTCTTATCATACAAAGGAGGCCCAGAGAAGTTAAGTTACTTGTCCAAGGTTACACAGCTAAAAAATCATAGTTCTGAGATTTGAACATAATGTTTAACATAATAATGGAAGCAAAGAAGGTGTCACTCTGATGGATTTCTGATCTCTTTGGCGTGCTCACCCAGTCTGCCAGTACAGATTTCTACTTTCCTATTCTACGTAATTGTTGACCTTGTAATGCCTTAAATACACCAAAATATGCCCAAAATGAATGAGGTCATATTATTGTTCTTATTGTTTATAACAAGGAATTATTTATGATAAATTAATATGTAACTCAATTATTTATAATCATGAGTTGTTATTTATAACAATGTTAATAAAAACAGTCAGATTGTGCTTTACAATTTATAATATACTTTAAGCATATTATCTCAAATGATTCACAATAACCCTATGAGGAGATCAGTGTAGATATTTTATCACTGTACCAAGGACTGGTGATTTTCTTGGTGTGGAAATCCCCCCCCCTTACCCCAGTTCTAACCCATGTGTAATTTAGTTGCTATATCTTAGTTGCCAAAGGCTTCCACAGTTACTTGTTATCTACCACCCATCTCATAATTTCCAGAGACTGAATTTGAGCCCATGTCCTCTTTCCTCCAAGTCCACACTATTCTACGCATTTCCCTCCACCTGAGCAAATATCCCCACATTATATCTGAGGAAACTGAATCTCAAAAGCATGCTATCACTTGTCCATGGCAGAGACAAGTATTAAAAAAGATCATTAGCATAAAAGAAGCATCCCTATCCTGTGCTTTCAATGATAAGGAAACTGACACCCAGAGATGAAGTGACTTGTGAAATAGTATATAGATTTGAAATAGACCATCTGATATTGATTCCTTTGGTTTTTACTATACCACAACTCTCTTACTACAGCACATCATCTCAATGGGAAGGGACCTCATTCTTATCCACCCTGTAAAACAATCTTGTCTCCCACCTTCCCATTGAGTGGTCATCCAGCCTTTGCTTGAAGATTTCCAGGGAAGGAAAACCTCTTGAAGCAATTGCCACCTTGGACAGCTCTCCCTGTTTGAGGTGTTTCACTGACATCAAGCCCAAGTTCACCTCTTTCCAACTTCCACCTAAAGAATCTAGTTACAGTTACTCAAGTCAAGATAAACAAGACTATTATAATCCCCATTCCTCATGGGAGCCCTTAAAGTATTTGAATTCCAATAAATTTATTTCAATTCAGTAATGTGTTATTGAGGAGAGTTAACATGCACCTTCCTGAGATGTCTCATCTATAGGAGAAATGACCCCAGTTCTGTCAACGATACTCTTGTTTAATCAATTCTAGCACCTCACCATCCTGCGTGCTATTTTCTTGATGCTCCACAGCCTATCAATGACATTGTTAAATTCTGATGCCAAGAATGAAACAAAATGTTCCAGGTGTGTTCTGATAAAGGTAGCATAGAGTGTGACTATCACTTCTGCAGTTGTAGATACTGTGCCTTTCTTAGTGCAACTCAATTGGAATAATTGTTGGCATCTGTGAGAAACATCACAGTCTAGTAGAAAGAGCATTCCATTCCAAGTGCAAGGATCTAGGTTTGTTTACCAGTACTGCTGCTATGTCTGTGACTCCTTTGGGCAGTTTCCACATAGGTAAAGTGAAGGTGTTGAATACGTGGTCTTGTGCTAGGAATAATATTTACAAGCAATTCCCTGAAGCAGTTTCTTTACTTCTGCCCACAACATGGGGAAGTCCTTGTGCTTCCTCTCATCCTGATCCTTAAGGATTAGAGTTTTAAAGCTGTCTCAAAATTGTATCTGATTGGCACTGGCTTCCCTGAAGCCAGATCCTGGTCACCTAAATGCAGAAAAGGTCCCAGACAGAGGCAGTCAGGGCCCCTTAGACTTGGGGGATATCTGAATAACATACAAATCACCATCTCCTTCACTGTACTCTGCCCTGAAGACCAGAGGTGTTTCCATATAGATATGAGAGGCAAAGAAGCTAAGTGCCACTGTATCTTTGTTTCATGTTCTTGCTGTGTTAACACAAGGAAAATTGACTTTTGTTCACTGTTCAATGACTTATGAGAGAACCTCCAACAGATGTCTAAGGTTCCTTCCTGCTCTAAACCTAAGTGCCTATGAGCTCTTCTAACTGCAAGGAAATATAGAAATAAAATATTATTACTCACTGATATTAATTTAGAATGCTTTCTCTAAATATTTTCTCAAACACTATGCCAAAGGAACAAAAACTCTGGTAGGTCTTACTCAATAAGAAATGCATCAGTTAAGGACCAATGATGGAAAGATTGTTGGTTACCAAGAACCATCCTTTCTAAATGCGAGGAAGAAAATCTTCAGGGTGTTAGCCTCAAGGTGATGATTTTTTTTATGCTGCTGCTGCTACTAGTATTTCTACTGCTGCTGCTACTGCTGTTGCTGCTGCTACTGCTACTACTATTGCTATTGCTGCTTCACCAAATCATAGGCTTCTTGGTGATTCTCAACCCCAGGATCCAGAAGACTGGATATTTTGCCCAGTTGTTTGTAGAGAAGGTAGCCTGTACCTCCATTCTCTCCCCACCCATAAAAACAACAACACACAAACTACTTTTTATTGACTTCCTGTTTTCACAGATCCCAGAATGTCCAGTAAGCTTTAGAGAGGCTGAGTCAGAGATGGGGCCAGGGAATCAAAACTCTGAAGGCAAATGATGGAAAGGGGGGGGGGAATACTCACAAAGGGATTAATATAATCAGTATATAGATGTAGACATGTGCATATATTCTACATTATGTTCCATAACTATCATCTTACAATAATGGATGATTAATAATAACACCATTACTCTAATGACTATGCACTGTGTAGGGTAGCACAGAGTCCAGGAATATTATTACCAGATATTTTTACATATTGAATAAAAGAACTAAAGAAAAATGGTTGCAGGAAAATATCTTTGTCTGCTATATAATTTCAGATTCTTTTCCATGGCAGACTAGAGAGAATATTAAATATTTCCAACCCCAGGTCAGATAATTGTCTGGGATAAAGTAGACAAATTCAGCCCCAGATGCAGAATGTTAAAAGAATAGACTTGGTCTTCACCTGGGAACATTCTCTTTCTTTTGGTTCGGCATCTCCTTCCCTGAGTATTGTGGCCCACAGTCTCTGGCCATAACTAAGAAGCTTCCCTAGCAAATGTTACAGAAGAAAGGACACTGTCTTTGTAGCCAGATGACCTGGGTTCAATTTCTACCTCTGATGGTGTCTTTCATCCACTTCAACCTCTCTGAATATTAGTTCCTCATCCATAAAATGAATGGACTGGATTATATAAATGCAGCATGCGGAGTATTGGCCCTGCAGTCAAGAAGACTTTACTTTAAACCCAGTCTCAGATCCTTACTAGCTGTGTAAACTTGGGCAAGTCATATAACATCTGTTTGTCTCACTCTCCCCATCTGTATAATGTATTTGTAAAGGGTTTTTGCAAACTGTAAAGCACTATGCAAATGCTAGCTTTACATCTAGGGAGAAGCTTGTAGATAATGTAATCCATTAGCAAGAGTCAATAAGAAGGATGACCTGTTAAGTTTTTCAGAAAAAAAAAGTATTTTAGGGATGTGAGAAAGAGGTGACTGATTATATAAATCCCTCTATTAGTACCCCCCTTTCCACCATGTACTACCTTCTGTACAAAGCTCTATACATAATATCCAGTCTTATAAGTGTCTCAGTACTTGTTCATTTTCAAAACTTTGAAGGAAAACCTTTTGTTATAGTGGGAGGGCACAAGAGGAGAAGAGCTTAATTTCCTGTGGAGAGACAGAATGAGTGGGAGAAGGTGGTGAGATGAGGTGAGAGCCAGACACTGGTCTCCCTTAGCAACAGCACAAACTGCCAAGCGCACCTTGCTTCTGGTCAGAGGCCTGGATGATTGAGATGTGCGAATGTGCAAGCAGGAAAAAAATCTGGATTAAGTGTATGAAAGACAGGGAAAAAGAGTGGGAAGCAAGAAGGAGAGAAATGGGGAAGAGGGAATCAGAGGAGACAGTACGGAAGTGGGAGGGAGAAAGGAAGGGAAAGGGAAGAGAAGAGATGGAGAGGTGGAGGGAAGAAAGAAAAGAGAAAGGAAAGATGGAGGGGATGGAAAGCAGGAAGGAGAGAGAGAGAGAGAGAGAGAGAGAAGAGAGAGAGAGAGAGAGAGAGAGAGAGAGAGAGAGAGAGAGAATGAAGGAAGGAGGGCAAGACAAAGGAAGAATAAAAAAAACGGGGAGAGAATAAAAGAAGAGAGCATGAGAATGGAGGAAGGAAAGGAAAAGTGAAAACAAAGGAGGAAGAGGAAAGAAGTAATGGTGAACTATAAAGAAAGGTAGAGGGGAGGAATCTAGATATAATACCCCACATTCATATGGAGTATTTTTGTGTACAAACCAACCATTACTTTCCAGTACCTATATAACACTCTCATATTGCTCTCCCCTTTCCTCCTTTTTCTCCCCTCCCTTACCCTCTTTTGCTCCCTTCTCCTCTACAAGAGTTATACATTCCTTCACACAATAAACATAATTAAATATCTGCTGTATCTCTGTGAACCCTATGCTAGGCTCAAAGATGATAGTTTTTTTTTATAACAATGATTATGAAATCTTTTTCCCTCATGTCAGGCATGCAAGGAGGCTCTACATCTTGCTTTCATTTTGTAGTCCCAGGGAAACTTGAATGACACACTCAGTAACATAATCAGAAGGTGATAGTTAGAGAAGGGGTGAATTGGGAAACAATAGGATCTTGCCTCCAAAATCTAAGACTCAGTGGAAGATACTAATCTTCTCTGTGAGGAGTATACAACCCAGCCACCAGGGAAAGAGGAGACATAGAATTGATTCACCATAAACCATAAGGGAGCTGAAAAGAGAAATTTATTTGGGTGATGCAGGTTAGGAGTGTTTCCATTTTCCCACTAAGAATCCTTTGCAAGAGTAGGAGATGTGGTGCCTTGGTGTACAGAAAAATGATTCAAAGTTCTCTTATGAGTATTTAGCTCTTATAAGGTACATGAGGCAGAGATAAAAGCCTTAGAGTGACTAGGCTGCTAATGAACTGATCCCCTAGTGCAGGTGATAAGCTCCATCTATTGGAGAGAAGGAAAACCAGCAAACTAGCAAAACAAGCAAAACTACAAAAAGCAAAGCAGCTGAGCTATAGAAAGCCAGACTTCAGAAAACAAAGAAAAGGACCTGTAAGGAATAACCATCATCTGCAAAGAGCTAAGGGGGAGTTATGAGGAGTCAGAGAGTATATAGCAATGAGCAATAAACTTCCATGATAACTTGTAAGAAACTTGAATAACAGGGGGCAGCTAGTAGTGCAGTGAATAGAGCACTGGCCCTAGAGTCAGGAGGACCTGAGTTCAAATCTGGCCTCAGACACCTAACACTTACCAGCTGTGTGACCCCGGGCATGTCACTTAACCCCATTGCATGAAAAAAAGAAAAAAAGAAAAAAAAAAGGAAACATGAATAACATAAATAATAATAACCAGAAAGAGATAGTGGGAGGAAAAATAGAAGCAGCCAGAGAAGGGGCAATGTGGTTTAGAAAGGGGACCCCAAATGAAGCCACTAAAATGCAGGAGTAAATCCACACCTCCACCAGAGCACCAGCAAAAATCTCTGTGGTGAACAAGGAGAGACACCTGAGCAAAACAAATTGATGTATCAACTATGTCAGATAGCAGATGAAGACTTCCATAGCCATAGTACAGGTATTACATTTGAGAAAGACCAGGTGCTTGGCCTCATAAAACTTGTATTCTCTTCATTATTGATATCATTGTATTTTTGTTGTTTGATTGTGTGTATGTGCTACCATCCCCTGCTAGCTCAAGGAAGGTGGATTGTTTCTTTTGCTTCATTTTCTTACATGGTCTTTTTTCTCTACCCTATGGTCTAAATTACAGAGGTTCCAAAACTTATTGGGCCTACTGCCCTCTTTTTAAAAAAAATACTTATTGCCCCTGTAAATCTACTTTCTTTAACCCTTTAACACTTTTTTTAAAAAAATTGAATCATTTCAAAAAAAATAAAATTATTTTTTAAAAAATGATGCATCCTAAATTTAATAATTTATTGTAAATTTTGGGATTTTTTTCCCCCTGCATTGATTTTTTTTTTTGGTGAGGCAGTTGGGGTTAAGTGACTTGCCCAGAGTCACACATGTGTCTGAGGCCAGATTTTAACTCAGATCTTCTTGACTCCAGGGCCAGTGCTCTACCCACTGTGCAACCTAGCTGCCCCCTGCATTGAAATTTTGATGATGCAATATTGCATCTTACAACCATATAGTACTGTACTGTAAACAAGTCATTACACACGTATATTCCTGCTGATACATGCTGGGCTTACTGACAATGTACAATATGCTCTCTTGCCAACACTTGCTTGTTAAGACCTGTCAGTAGATTTGTCCACTAATCAGTTATAACTTGCATTGTGTGATTTTGGGAAATAATTTTATCAGGGGGGCGGAGCCAAAATGGCAGAGTGAAAACAGTGACTTGCTTGAGCTCTCCCCCTAACCCCTTCAAATACTCATAAAAAATGGCTCTAAACAAATTCTGAAGCAGCAGAACCCACAAAAAGACAGAGTGAAACAAATTTCCAGCCCAAGACAACCTGGATGGTTGACCAGAAAGGTATATCGCGCCTGGCCGGCAGCCAGCGCTGAGTGGGCGTGCAGGCCACAGCAAACTTGGAGCAGGCCTCAGAGTACTGAACTGCAGGCAGCTGTGGAGGTTTCCAGACTCCTCAAGCCACAAGTGCCAAAGACAATTTAGAAGGTCAGTGGGAAAAGTCTGTTTCTGCTGTGCTGAGACAGGAATGCGGGGTCTCAGCTCCATTCCCCAAGAGCATGGCCCTGGGGGGGGGGGCATCTGCTTCCTGAGCTTCCAGCCCATAGACTGAGGGGGAATCCAGTGGCTGATCAGAGAGGGATTGCAGGGATCCCTTTGCCAGTGCTGAGGCAGGAATCTCTTGCTTTGCCCATGTTTGGATCTGGGTCACAGTTCTGGGCAGTGGTGCTGGGGTGAGAAGGAGTGCTGGCATGGTGGAGCTTGTAGTGGCTGTGGATTGGAACCCCTCCTCACAGTTACAGGACAGAAAGGAGTACTTGTGGTCACAGGCCAGGAAAGGAGTAAACACCTTGCCCCTTATCATACCACCTTGGAAGAACTGAAAATTTACAGGTCCCTACAAGTATCTCTGAAAACAGCTGTACAAACCCCTGAAGCTTGGGACAGTACATTCTCCACATTGGAAGCAGACTCTTACCTTAACAAAGAGTTTGAAACTCAAGTAATTGGCTGGGATCATGAGCAAGCAGCAAAAAGAGTCAGACTATAATCTTACTTTGGTGAAAAAGAAGATCAAATATAACCAGAAGAAGACAACAAAGTCAAAGCTCCTACATCCAAAGCCTCCAAGAAAAATATGAATCAGTCCAGGCCTTGGAAGAGCTCAAAAGGGATTTTGAGAAGCAAGTAAGGGAAGTAGAGGAAAAACTGGGAAGAGAAATGAGAGTGATGCAAGAAAATCATGAAAAACAAGTCAACAGCTTGCTAAAGGAGACCCAAAAAAATACTGAAGAAAATAACACCTTAAAAAATAGCCTAACCCAAATGGCAAAAGAGGTCCAAAAAGCCAATGAGGAGAAAAATGCCCTAAAAAGCAAAATTGGCCAAATGGAAAAGGAAGTCCAAAAGATTACTGAAGAAAATACTTCCTTAAAAATTAGAATAGAGCAATTGGAAGCTAGTGACTTTATGAGAAATCAAGACACTGTAAAACAAATCCAAAAGAATGAAAAAATAGAAGACAATGTGAAATATCTCATTGGAAAAAAACTGACCTGGAAAATAGATCCAGGAGAGAGAATTTAAAAATTATTGGACTATCTGAAAGCCATGATCAAAAAAAGAGCCTAGACATCATCTTTCAAGAAATTATCAAGGAAAACTGCCCTGATATATTAGAACCAGAGGGCAAAATAGAAATTGAAAGAATCCACGATCTCCTCCTTCCCCAAAGGGAAACTCCTAGGAATATTATAGCCAAATTCCAGAGTTCCCAGGTCAAGGAGAAAATATTACAAGCTGCCAGAAGGAAACAATTCAAGTAGTAAACACAATCAGGATAACACAAGATTTAGCAGCTTCTACATTAAAGGACCGCAGGGCATGGAATATAATATTCTGGAGGGCAAAAAAGATAGGATTACAACCAAGAATCACCTACCCAGCAAAACTGAGTATAATCCTTCAGGGGAAAAATGGTCATTCAGTGAAATAGAGGACTTTCAAGCATTCTTGATGAAAAGACCAGAGCTGAATAGAAAATTTGACTTTCAAATACAGGACTCAAGGGGAACATGAAGAGGTAAACAGGAAAGAGAAATCATAAGAGACTTATTAAGATTGAACTGTTTACATTCCTGCATGGAAAGATGATATTTATAACTCATGAGACCTTTGTCAGTATTAGGGTAGTTGGAGGAAAAAAATTATATGTATGTATATATAGATAGATAGATAGAGGGCACAGGGTGAGTTGAAGATTAAGGGGTCATATCTGGAGAATAAAATTAAGGGATGAGAGAGGATTATACTCAGAGAAGAAGAAAGGGAGAGGTAGAATGGGGTAAATTATCTCACAAAAAAAAAACAGAAAAAAGTCTCTTACAGTGGAGGGGAAACAGGGGAAGGTGAGAGGGAATGAGTGAATCTTATTCTCATAGGATTTGGCTTAAGGAGGAATAACATACATTCAATTGGGTATGGAAATCTGTCTTACCCTACAGGAAAATAGGGGAGAAGGGGACAAGAGAGCAGGGGGATGATAGAGAGGAGGGCAGATTGGGAAAGGGGGTAATCAGAAGTAAATACTTCTGAGGAGGGACAGGGTCAAAAGAAAGAATAGAACAAATGGGAGGGCAGGATAAGATTAAGGGAAATAGAGTTAGTTTTTCACAACATGTCTATTATGGAAGTGCTTTGCATAGCTGCACACGTACAACCTATATTGAGTTGCTTGCCTTCTCAATGAGGGTGGGTGGGGAGGGAGGAAGAAGGAAAATTTGAAACCCAAAGTTTTAAGAACATATGTTTAAAAAAAATGTTTTCTCATGCTACTGGGAAATAAGAAATACAGGAAATGGGGAACAGAAGTCTACCCTGCCCTACAGGAAAATAGAAGGGGAAGGGGATAAGAGAAGGGGGAGAGATAGAAGAGAGGACAGACTAGGGGAAGGGATATTCAGAATCCATGCCATCTTGTGATGGGGGGAGGGGTGAGATGGGGTGAAAATTTGGAACTCAAAAATTTGTGGAAGTGAATGTTGAAAACTAAATATAAATTTATTAAACATCAAAAAAAGAGAGAAAATAATGTAATCACTATGACTTCAGCTGTTACACAATAGATGAAACATGTACAAACAGTTTTTCAAAATGTTCCTATGTTCTCTTCTTTCCTTATGCTTCCACTACCCCATTATTTTTATTCAACACTCCCTAATTGCACCTGAGGCTACTGCTGCTCCCCTAGATTGTTCTAGCACCCCCAGGAGCTGGTATCACCCACACTGGTAATCTATGCATCAGAAGCAACATGGCAGAGTATGCTGGGCTTGGAGCAAGGAAAACCTGCTTTCCAGTACTCTGGATCTCTGACACTAGCTGTGTGATCTTGTGTGAGTCCTTTGACATCTCTGCATCTCAGACAATTCTCTACAATTATCTCATGAGTTATACACTCTTCCATGAGTAAAGGACATCTCACAACCATGAAAATGAGGTCACCAGACCTTGAAGTATTTTGTCACCTAGAATGATGGAGAGGATGAGTGAGAAAACCAAATGAATCAATACAAGGCTTTTGCACAGCCGTGATTCCATCTGAAAGGCATCCTAAGCTCATAGGACATGGGGTCTGAAAGGCTTGGCTTAAATCCAGCCTCTGAAACTAGCTTGGTAATCCCTTGGAGTCCACTTCACCATCTTTAGGCTCAATTTTTTGGTCTGTAAAATGGGGATGAGACCTGTAGCACCCACTTCATAAGGTTGTTATGAGGCCCAATGGGAATCACACGTATAAAACATTTTGCAATTCTTAAATTACTGTGTATGGGTCA
The DNA here is from genome assembly GCF_003287225.1 of Phascolarctos cinereus. NCBI lineage: Eukaryota > Metazoa > Chordata > Mammalia > Diprotodontia > Phascolarctidae > Phascolarctos > Phascolarctos cinereus. The sequence continues at coordinate 458,565,957 of NW_027555958.1, forward strand.
GTTATTATTATAGGTCCTAAGAGGTAGGAATAGTAGCAATTAGGATGGTCAGACCATAGATTTGGAGCTGGAAGAGATCTCAGAGACCATTTGGTCTTACATTTCATTTTACAGGTCAGAAAACTGAAGTCCAGTGATTTGACAAAGGTTATACAAAGACATGGCAGAGATATAAGAATTCAGGTCCTCTGGATAAAGCTCTGGACTTAACAGTAAGGAAGACCTGATTTCAAGATCTGCCTGAATGTTTGACCCTGGACAAGTCATTTACCTGTTTTAGATCTCAGTTTCCTCATCTGTATGACAAGGGAGGAAGATTTGATGGCTTCTACAATCCCTTTCACCTACGAAACTATGATACAGATCGGTTCTCTTTCCCCTACCCCAGTATGCCCATTTTACAGATGGGATGACTAAATGATTTACATATGACAGAGGTTAGGGGTAAAGACGGGCTTCCTAGCTAGCAGTCTAGGGTTCTTTTGAATAGATTAGATGAGGAAGGAGGAAAGAGGAGAGGTGAAAGGAAAGGAGACAATGAAAGAGGGAAGAATAGAGTGGGCAAGAGAAAATGAAGGAGAAAGGGGGAATTGAAGGGGAAGGAAGATTGGAGGAAACGGAAGGTAGAGTAGAGGAACAGAGAGATAAAAGAAGTGATGCAGAAGGAAGGAAAAATGAGGGAGAATGAATGACAATGTTCCTATTTTCTCACTTCTCTCTTCTTTGTAAGACAAACCTTTGTTTCCCCCTATAGAAGCTAACAACCCCCTCCCCTCCCACACACACACCATTCAGGTTATAGATAAATTTTCAATATAAATGTGAGAAGACTGACAGTCAGGGGTGATAGAGACACTAAACAGATAAATAATAACCAGTATGTGTCGATTGAAAGCTTTCAGGTGATCTAAAAAATGGTCAAATGGGGTAAAGCTTAAAATCACACTGGCCGATGGAAACAAAACCTTCAGCAGTGAAGCTGAAGTGGGCCCTCAGGGAATACTATCCCATCCTTAGTTAGCACTTGGCCTAATAAGCAGCCTTCGGTCAGAGAGTTGTGTTGATGATGAAGAGGGTGGTTTACCCAGCCCACTTGTCCAGCGGGATGCTAACAACTTGAAAGCTTTCAAAAATAACTCACTTCATCTCGGTGCTTACGCTCAGACCCATGGTCAATAAGGACGCTAAAAATTCCTGGTTTCTTTCTCTTCAGTCCAGCAGCCTTTAGTTCACCAGCCCCCAACCCCCATAGGAACACTCCGAATCCATTTAGAGGCATGTCATCTGCACTGAGGCTAGATTTAGCTGCAGTGAAAAGTCACAAGGGGGTGAGATCTAGACAGAATCTGAGCTACAAAGGCAATCAGTATTTTCAGAGACCAAGTAGAGTCGGGTGGCCATGCCTTCTTCCTTCTGCAAAGAAGCTCAACAAAGCCCCCTCAGTGTAAAACTCATCTTAGGCAGAGTGAACAAGCACATCCTTAGGATTCTTGAGCTTGAAGAGATCTGAAAATATAAAATGTCAGAGCTGGGAGGGGCCTCAGAACAGAGGATGTGAGAGCTGGGAGGGACCTCAGAACAGGGGATGTCAGAGCTGGGAGGGACCTCAGAACAGGGGATGTGAGAGCTGGGAGGGGCCTCAGAACAGGGGATGTCAGAGCTGGGAGGGACCTCAGAATAGGGGATGTCAGAGCTGGGAGGGACCTCAGAACAGGGGATGTCAGAGCTGGGAGGGACCTCAGAACAGGGGATGTCAGAGCTGGGAGGAGCCCAAGAACATAAACTCTTAGAACATTGAGCATAAACTGTTAGAGCTGGAAGGGTCATCAGTGGTCATTTAGTCCAGTCCCATCATTTGACAGATGGAAAATTTAGGTGCAAAGTGACTTACTGAAAGTCACACTGATAATAAGTTTCCATACCATGACTAAAATAAAGAAATCCTGCTTCACAATTAAGTTAGTTTTTCTCCTCTCTCACAGAAGCTCACCTGTTCTTATTTCAAATGATTAATCAACCAAGCACTTAAAAGTGTCTAAGTACCAGTTACTGTCCTAGGTGCCAGGGATGCAAAAGATGAAAATCAAACAGTTCCTGCCCTCCAGAAGCTTCTATTCTAAAGCTACAATGGCTTCTCTCTTTTTGACCTCATTTAATTTGCTCTCATGCTTTTTGTTTCTCCCACTCACGTTTGTGTTCAGGTTCCTGCCAGTCCCTTCGAGAGGGTCTTTCAGTCTTATATATCCTTCATTAGCCCATTCCAGGCTCTGATAACAAGGCACCATATTGACCTGCTAGCCTCTGTTCAGCAAAGCCTCCTCCTCCCCCTCCATGTGTGTGTGATGATCCATACATCCCACAAACAGGTATGTGAGCCACTATGCTTGTATGGCCTTGAACTTCATCCTGGTCACTGCAGAGAAAAAGTACAAGATCAGGGCCAATGTCTCTGCCTGCTCTCTGCCCTGAACCCATCAGATAGACTGATCATTTTGTCCCTGGAGTCTGAAGGGTAGCCTAAGGATTTGGAGGTAAAGTTCCTCAAATCCTCATCCTCTATAGTGATGGATTTTGGGCCATCCTAGTCTTCTCATAACACTGAGTTATATAGGTCATAGAAATTTTTGAGCAATTCCCTAGTTCCCAGTAGAATATAAGCTCCTTAAAGGCAGGGACTATTTCAAAGTATCTGTTGAATTGATTTAATTCTTCTAACCCATATTAACCTTTTAACTTCTATCACTAATTTTTTTTTCCTTTTTTAATGGAGAATAGAGTCAAAAATCTTAGTTCTGCTACATAAGACCCAAATGACCTTGAACAAATGCTTTACCTTTTCAAGTTTCTATGAAAGCAGCACAGAATGATGGAATGAGCAGTGAATTTGAGGTCAAGAATCCTGATTCTACCACTTCCTCTATGTTATCACCTAGTTCTGTACAGTCACTGAACTTCTCTGGGACTCAGTTTCCTCACTTGTCAAAATGAAGGCATTGGTCATCCTGTAGATGACCTCCAAGGTCCCTTCCAACTCTAATATTCTATGATTGTTGACTGGATCATTGGCAGTTAATGTAATTAAGCCTCTTAGGTTCCTTCCAATTCTAAAGACTATGATTCTATGATATTCTCTCCTCCCTTGCTGGCCCTCACCCGTAACTACCATCCTACTGCCACAAAAACTCTACTGGCCATCTCTACCCTGAGAAAAAGTGTCATGCCAAGTTTTGTGAACTTTCTTGAACACAGTCATTTAAATGTCTGTCATTGAATGAGTGTGACTGTGTATGCATGGGAGGATGGGGGGTACCTCTTGCTCTTGACAATACCAACCACTGGTATTTCAATAAAAAAAAAATGATTCCAGAATGAGATTCTTTCTTTTATTGTTCTCAACATCCATGGTTCTACAAGGCCTGGAGCATATTTCCGAGACCCTTCATGGTATCCAGTATTTTGATAGCATAGAAAAGGCCTGCTCCACAAACGAGAAAGACTGGCATAGTTCCCTATCTGTCCTTTGCTCCTCTCTATGATGGAAGCTTCTTGAGGACAGGAGCTTTATTTTGGTCTCTGGATCTCAGACACCTAGCACAGTGTCTAGAATATGGTAGGCATTGACCACATCAATTGGGAGACTGGATCATACTGAATATTTGTATCATCCAAGACTGGCATGGTACTTGGCACATAGTAAGTTCTCGTTGATAGGTTGAATTGGTTTGAATTGAATTGAATTGCTGCTGTCAGCCCAGACTACAACAGTGTTAACCTCCCATGTTCTTCAATGACATTTTCTTTCCCTTCCTCTGTTTCTCTCCTCCTCTCTTCCTCCTTCCTTTTTTCCATCCTCCTTCCATGCCTCCCTTAGTTCCTTATAATACGGGAAACTCTCACCAAGCCTTTGGTGTATACCTTCCCTAATCCCCCTAGTGATTTTTACCAAACAACCTTTTATACTATACTAATATTATATTATATTATATTATATTATATTATATTATATTATATTACATTACATTACATTACATCACATCACATTACATTATATTATATTATATTATATTATATTATATTATATTATATTATATTATATTATATTATATTACATTACATTACATTACATTACATTATATTATATTATATTATATTATATTATATTACATTACATTACATTACATTATATTATATTATATTATATTATATTATATTATATTATATTATATTATATTATATTATATTATATTATATTATATTGTATTATATTGTATTATATTATATGATATTATATGATATTGTATTACAGTATAGTATATTAATTTTGAATATATTTTGTATATATTTACATATGTAAATGCTCCCAGTTAGACTGTAAACTCCTTTAGGGCAGTAGTCCTTTTTGCTTTTTCTTCCCCTCTTCCTTTGGTTTAGCTCAGGGTCTAGTATATAGCAATCAATTCATACCTGCTCATTGACTGAATGACTGCCGGTGCCAGTGAATATGTGGCATAGAAAGTTTAAGGAACTTGTCCAGGGTCACACAACAACCCTGTATTAGACGCAAGACTTAAACCTTGTTCTTTCTGATTCAAAAGATAGTTCATTTTCCAGTATCAGATTACATCCTGCCAACAATGATAATACTTTACTATCTAAAGACATTGGTAACCTGATAGATTGAGGAATTCCTTCCAGAGATGCAGACATGTACAAAGTGATGGAAGTTTGGTTAAGCTCCTTCCATGCATTATACCATTCAATCCTCCTAAACTCCTGGAATGTATCCATAGCTAGAGCTTTAGCTGGGGGTGGGGCCAGAAGTGTGTATTTGAGCTATTGCCCCTACCCCTTTTTTATGTTTGACAGAGCAGTCATGGTGTTGGGAGATTGTAAATTTTGAAATCTGTGCCTATTACTGGGATTCTTGACATGTATTTAGGCAAAATTTATTCTAAGGCTTTATTTCTCTGTAGGTTATCCAGAAATATGACTGACTCCAGGAGCTATGCCTCCCCAGTCTTTGCAAAGAACAAAGTCTTCATTTTCCTAGCCTATTTCCCTCTGCTAGAGAATGGCTTCCTTGACAGAAAAGACCAGAATTCATTTTATATCAAAAATTAGTCTTTTCTAAGGGTAGCTAGGTGGCGCAGTGGATAGAGCTCTGGGCTTGGAGTCAGAAGGACCTGAGTTCAAATCTAGTCTCAGACACATGACACTTACTAGCTGTGTGACCCTGGGCAAGTCACTTAACCCCTATTGCCTCACCAAAAAGCAAAGAAAAAAAAGTCTTTTCTCCCTTTAAAGCAGCAATGTTATGTCCTTAGAAGAGCAAGTTTATAGTCAGAAGACCTGGGTTCAAATCCTGACTGTGCTGCTCACTGCTTACATGGCATTGGGCTGGTCACTTTCATTTTCTGACCTTCATTCTCTTCATCTATCACATGAGGGATGAGAAGATTCCTAAGGCCCAGATAGCTTAAGGTCCTAAATGATGATGTTTTCTAAGATCAATCATTCAATCAACCAATCAATCCACAAGCATTTCAAAGCTGAAGGACCTTGTAGTGGATAATGGCCACACCTCCAAACCAGGAAAACCTGGGTTCAAGTACTACCTTTGATACAACCCAGCTCTGTGACTCAAGTCAAGTCATCTTACTTCTTAGCACCTTAGTGGACTTTTGAAAATTATTCTAAGTTATAGGGAAGTTGCTGACCTTCATTGGTGAAGGGGGATTCCTCACCTGGGAATTCCATTTACCAGTGATATCACAGGTCCCTTCTCTATTCTCTATACTGCTGTGTGCCCATCACTACGCTAGGTACTGGGGATACAAAAAGAATGAGATCATCCCTATTCTGATGGAGCTTAATTGCAACAGGGTGAGAACAAGTGTATGTATGTATGTATGTATTTACACAAATACATGTGTGCATATATGTGCTTGGTGTATGTATGTATATATATGAATATATAGATATGTATGTATGTGTGGAGAGAGAGAGAGAAAGAGAAAGATTTTTTTCAAGGGACAAAGTCTTAATTTGCCAGACCTATTTCCCTCTATGCTAGAATATGACTTCATAGATGGAAAAGAACACAAGTTATTTTGTATCAAAACTCAGTCTTTTCTCCCTTTAGATAGGAGTGTTATGTCTGTGAGTGTATGTGTGCACACACACATACACATACATATGTGTGTGTCTATGGAAAGATGCAGATTGTATAGATTATATATATATATAGATACATACAGACAGACATGCATATATGGAAACGCATTTGTGTGATGAGCTATATATCTATAAATAAATCGATATATACATGTATATAAATATACATATGTATATCCATGTGTACACATATATACACACCCAGTGTGTACACCCCCACCCATATATATACATATATATATATATACACACATACATACATGCATGCATACACCCATATGCATAAATACCATATATAGCCCCATATATTTAACCCATATATATACACACACATATATACTCCATATTTATGTACATATGTGTGTGTATACACATCCCCATATACACACATGCTTATATATACACACATATACTTTTATAGGTAAATATAATACACAGAACATATATCTATATACACACAGCTATTCACATACATAAATATGTATATATATCCTCGCACATACACACTATAGGTATCTTTGTGTATAGAGGATAAGATAGAACAAGTACATATAAAAGGAGATATGAAATAAAAGAAAGAGAATAAAGAGGAATAGCACAGAGTCTTGATGAGAGAACTATTTGAATGGCAGGATCACAGCATTAGAGAATTGTAGAGGCAGAAGGAACCTCAGCAGTAATCTAGTTCAATTCTTATGCAAAAGGAATCACTATTATGTTAACACCTGATCTAGTGGCTGTCTAGTCTCTTTCTGAAGATTTGCAGGGCAGAACCCCCCCACCCCCATCTCCAAGCTGCCCACTCCATTTTTTTGGCTGGATCTGCTTACCTGCTAATCTCACTGAGGGAGACTCCTTTGGTTGGTCACTTAATTCCAACTGCTAAGAAAGTGTGGCATCAGTGTTGCCTTCATTCATCAATAACACGCTACTTGAAAATACCCAAGAAGAGGCAAAAGCTAGCAGTGGTGAAGGATCTCAGACCTCTATGGCCCCCTGCACAGGCCTGGGATGGGCCAAAAGGTGCCTTGAAAGAACGGTGACCTCTGGGTCCCTCTAAGTCATCACTGGCCTTACTCTCTGCTGGCTACTCCTCTATTTTATGACTTTTTACAAAGATCAGAGGCTCCATGCTCCCCTCCCCTCCATATGTTCCCCAAGGTCGACTAACAAATAGCTCTCACTCTTATTTGCCTTGCAAAATTCACATAAATTCGGAATGATAAATACATTTTCTGGGCTTTTTAATGGACCATTGTTTAATTTTCTATGCTTGTCTGGCTGGGGGAGAGATGAATATTACCTTGTGGAAAATAAGATTTCTCCTCCATTTAAAGGTGGTGGGTTGTAATGTATGACAGAGGAAGCCACCCAGGCTCATTCAAATAGCCCACAACACTAATTAAAAGTGTTTGAAAGGCCATCCATCCACCAGCCCATGATTCATTCCACATTATACTCAGTAAACAAGAAATAGATATTAGATTGAATACTTCCAATTTGTCAAAAGAAGAGGTGTTTCCAATTGGCCAATGCAGGACACATTCCCTCATCATTTTCAAGTTGAGAGACACAAAGTATTAACAACCCCATCTCCCTGCTAGTAAATTCCCAAATGGTTTTTGTATATGATGCCATTCATCTTATCAACTGTGAGACTTTCTTTCCAACCCCACCCTCCCAGTCCCATTGCTGGGGAGCATTTTTTCCTCACTAAGTATAAAGAAGGGTAGAAAACTCAGGTAACACAGAGATATTGAAAATGACTCCAGTCAGAACTGTCTACCAAACTGGCTGAAGGCGATCAGCAAATGTGGCAGGCCTCCAATAATAACAATTCCTCACTAAGAGAGAAACAACTGATATAGAAATACTGTTCTCATTTTCTCCAGTCACAAACACAAAGCAGACAGGATAAAGCAATTATAGGGGAAGAGCCCCCAACAACCTCGCTCAAGAGGAAAAATGAGGACGGACATCTAACCTGTCCAGGACACATTAAGAAGGAAGTTTCACATCACTGGAAATGGAAAAAGTCAGTTACCTTTGTGGCGTGTGGAAATGTCTCTCATTCACAAAGGTCTAATTCTCAATGGCGGCCACCATGTCTTGCTCACTGTTAAAAACAAAGAACAGAGGCAAAATTAGAAAGAAAAAAAAGGTTCTGCTCAGTTGAGCACCTGGGAAAGATTTTGAGCTTGCGGATTTTAAGATGGAAGACTTATTATGGTAAGCTGGGTGAGCTTGAAGTTACCTCAGTGGGCCTCAGTTTTCTAGGAATCCCAGAATCCCAGAGTTGGAGGAGGCCTTAAAGGGCATCTAATGATTATAACCGTTACTATAATTGTAACCATTGTTTCTAGAGCAAGTGAGGGTTTCTAAAATGCATACGTTATCACATTTGATCTTCACAACAACCCTGAGACATAGGTGCTATTATCCCCATTTTACAGGTAAGGAAAATGAAGCTAGAAGGTGTCTAGTAACTTGCTCAGGAACTGTCTGACACTGTGCTCAAATTCAGTTCTACAGGACTCCATGTGTGCTGCTTAGCATCCAGTCCAATGGATACTTGAAAAGGAATCCTAGTCTTCCAGATGAAGAGGGTTGACTAGGTACCATCTGAGAAGGGCAGCTCTAACATTCACACATATATGTGTGCACAGGAAAAGCCATAACCCAAGTGGGTTTTCTTTTGGATTGAAGATAATTATTTAGGGTTTGAAAACGTTCTTTCATCACAGAATTCCAATGGGATTTTTAAGAGGAAAAATAAGCATGGGCAGGTCTCTTTCTCTTCTTTCCATTTTTACCTGAGACAGGTGTAGAATATCATCTTTATCAAGGCATCTTGGTAAAATACTAGGGTTCTTCAAATTTTCTGTGGTGTGAACCAATGTGGTCAAGACTAGGGACCCATTTACATATTTATGTTTTTAATGAACAAAATAATACTTAGTATTAAAAAGGAAATCAATTATATGGAAATTGTTATCCACTTTTAAATTTTCATCATTTAATTTTTTGCCTTTTTTTTAAGACTGGTTCTCCCTGTGTTTAGCCTGAAAATGCAGTGGGCCGCTCAAGAACCTAATTCTACTTGTGATCAGCGTGAGGGTTCTGACCTTCTCCATTTCCAATATAAAGTGCTTTGCCCCTCCCTAGGTTTTCCCCAGACCCTTCCTCCACTAGTTTACCATATTGATGTTGGACGTAGTTTCGATGCTTTATTGGCTTAGCATCCTGTATCTTCGATCTCAAGTATTCTACCACCCTCAGCCTCCCTGGTAGCTGGGATTACATGAGTGTACCATCACAATTGAGTAAAATAAAATACAATTTTAAGATACATTTTAATTTTAAAATGAAATACATTAAAATACACTAGCATTTAAAAAAAAGTTCCCAGACTCTAGGTTAAGAACCCTTGTAGTATATAGAAGGCTAGATTTAAAGGTGGGTTCAAATCCCACCTCAGACATATATCAGTTGTATAAACCTGGGCAAGTCATCCAAATGGTTCATCAGTTTTCTCATCATAAAACACTACAATTACAAGATTCACTTCACAGAATTGATGTGAGTCTCAAATAGGAAATGGTATGCAGAAGATTTTGCAGACTTTGCAAACCTTAAAGCACTTTAAGTGAAAGTTATTTAAAAAAAAAATTATTCTGAGTGTTGTTCAGTCAAATGGCATGGCCTGAGTCTTCATGCTACAAAACCATGCCTTATCAGGATCTAATCAAATTTCCTACGTGACCTTGAGAAACTAATTATTATAAACCTCTCTGGCTCTGAGTTTCCTAATCTGCAAAATGGGAAGGTTGGAAAACATGACCTCTGTTGTCTGTTCTGGCTTTAGGCCTCTGATCTTTCATGCTAAGTCATTTATTGTCTCTAATCCTCAGTTTCCTCATCTGTAAAATGAAGAGGTTGAGTTACATGACTTCTAATGTCTGTTCTAGCTCTTGAATCTATGACCCTACCAAGTGGGGGTGCTTAGCCTAGAGAACAGGTGTATGCTTGGGGGTGAAGGTGGGGTGAGGACATGATTACATTTGAGGGACTGTCACATGGCAGGGAGATTAAATGTACTCTGCATGGTCCCAGAAGATAGAACGAGAAGCAACAGAAAAAAATGTTTCAAAGAAGTCCACTTAGGCTTGTCTTCCCTAATTAGACTGTAAGCTTTTTGAGGGCAGGGACCTTTTTTTCATATTTTTATCTTCAACATTTAGCACAGTGCCTTGCACGCAGCAGGCACTTAATAAATGTTTGTTGACTGACTGAATAAGCAAAACTGCGCAGAACTAAAATGGCCTGCCTAAGGAAGTAGTGACTTCCTCTTCACCAAATCGAAGAAATGCTGACACAGATTTTGTGAGATAAGAGGGATCCGAGTGAATATATAATGCAACCCGTGCACAAAAGGAACCCTTACTGGCCCACAAAAGACAAATGCTCATGGGAAAGCAGAAACTAGGTACTCACTTGTCAGAGATAGTGTAGGAGTCATTTCTCTACAGGCAGGGAATGGGCAGGATAACCTCAGAAATCCCTCTCCACTTTGAAATTCCGTGATAAAACCTAGGTGTTGTGACCAGCTACGCAGTGTACTGTCCTGAGAGGCAAGAAGCATGAGTTCCAGTCTTAATTCTGCTTCTGATTAGCTATGCATTTTGCTACTTTGTTGCTCAGGGCTTTCATTTCCTTACCTCTAAAATGGGGAGCTTGGACAAGGGGATCATTAAGGGATATTTGTCTTGGAACAACATAACATCAAATGAATTCAGGGAGATTTTCTGTTTTCAAAGTTGTATATGAGAGAACCCAACAGAGTGGCAGTTATTAGTTTTAATCAGTTATGGCTGGTTGATTCATCACTAAAGGAAAAAAAAATCTGTCGTCACTAATTTTAGTTTGGGTGTTTTCAGTGATTTAAAAATCTCCAATGTAACCTTTCTATATAAGAAAAGTGAGCAATGAGAAAAAGAAAGGAAGGAAATAAGTCTTTATTAAGCACCCACTATGGGCCAGGCTCTGTTCTAAGCACTTTAAGAATATAATCCCATTTGATTCTCACCATAAACCTAGGAAGTAGGTGCTGTTATAATCCTCATTTGACAGTTGAGGAAACTGAGGCAGATGATGGTGAAGTGACTTGCCCAGGATCACCCAAAACTAGTAAATGGATCTGAGATTGGATTTGAATTTATGTCTTTCTGATGTACATACATCCACACATACATACACATACGTAGATATACACATACACTTATACATATATACATATATCGGTGATATATACATTACATAATATAATTGCCTTCTTACAAAGAAGGAAATTGAGGGCCAACGTAAGCAAAAACTTGATAAAATTGCAGCTGTCTCAAAGTGAAATGGGCTTCCTTGAAAGGCAGTGAGTCTGCCATCAATAGAAATCTTCAAGCAAAAGCTGGATGGAGAATTATTGAGTATATATTATAATCAGTCAATCGACAAGCATTTGTTAAGTTCCTACTATGTGCAAAGAGCTCAGGATACAAGTAAAGGCAAAAGGAGTCCCTGCTTTAAAGAAGCTCCCAATCTAATGGGGGAGACAAGATGTGAAGACCTATGTACAAGCTAGAGTCAGTATAAATTGGAAATTAGCAATGGAAGAAGAGCGTTAAGATTTCTTGTGAAAGGTAAAACTTTAGCTGGGACCTGAAGGAAGTCAAGGAAGCCAAGCGGTGGAGGGAGGCTAGTGAAAATGCCCAGAGTTGGGAGAGGGACATGTGAGGAAAAGCCAGGAAGACGGTATCACTTGATCACAGAGTATGTGAGGAAGGGAGGAGTAAGGCATAAATAGGTAAGAAGGAGACACTTTATGAAGGACTTGAAAGGCCATGAGAGGATTTCCATTTATTCTGGCAGTAATAGGGAGCTACAGATTATTGAATAGGGGTGGTGGTGATATGGTCAGACCTTTGCCTTAGGAAGATCAATTTGGCACCAAAGGATGGGCTAGATTGGGCAAAGGGAGGCAAGGAGACAAACTAGCAACCTAATGCCAGGCAACCTGACATTCCTCCACTGGAAAGCTTTCCCTTTAAACTCAGAAGTCATCAGAAGTCTATAGGAACACAATCTCTCCATTTTCTCCCCTGCCTTGAACACTACCTTCAAGAAGAAGAATTGAAATCATAGTAATAGTACTCAGTGGGCAGAGATCAACCATTTATAGAATCTTAAATTCAGACGTGGAAGGGACCTTAGAGGCCACAGAATCCAACCCTGCATTTTACAGACCCAGAAACTGAGTCTCAGAGAACTGGAGTGACTTGCTCAGGGCCATACAGCTGTCAGGCATCTGAAGTAGGATTTCAACCCAGGTCATCATGGCTCTAGCCCATTTTGCTACTATGTTCATTTGTCTTTTATGTTACATGATAACATGTTCACTTGTGTTTTATCTCATATTATTTCTACAGCACTGTAAGGCTAAGGAAGTGCTTTTTTATGTCAAATATTTACCCAGAACCACCTAACTGGAAATAGGCGAAGCCCTGAGTGGATGCCAAGTCTCTGAGCTTTCGTCCCAGCAATTTTTCTCTTAGGCCAGGTTGCCTCTTTGAGTCCTTTTTCATTCTTAAATGGCTCTATAATTTCATTAATGATGGTAAATACTCAGTTCATTAGTACAGACCACAACCTATCCATATGTATACAGATTCACGTAACAGATCACAACCTGAGCCATATTGAACATATGAGGATTACAGAGCCTGAGCTCAGATGAGCCAGAGATCACTACCAACTGAGGCAATCCTGGAAGGCTTCATGTAGAGGAGCTCATTAGATTGCAGATAGGACATGGGGAGAGGGACAGGAGCATTTCAACTACAGGAAGAGTATGAATAAAAATGAGGATGCATGAATAAGTCATGTGGATGGACATCACATGAGGTTACTGTCAATAGCAGAGGTCTGGTCAAATGGATTTGGGGGGCCAATCATCCATGGATTATCTAACTGCTGGAGGTTTAATCTGAAAGTCTTTGAATATATAAAATTATAAGATCACAGTCCTAGCATCGAAAGGGATCTCAGAGGCTATCTTGCCTCATTAAAATCATCCTCTAATTCTACAGATGGAGAAACTGAGGTCTCAAGGATATTCTAAGTTAATAAGTGATAGAGCTGGGATTTGAACCCAGGTACTTGTCACTACAAATTCGGCACCTTTATCGTAGGTTAATGTAGATGGAAGCCAACAACCAGACAACATGGTATAGTGCCTAGAGTGTTGCTCTTGGAATCAAGAAGCCATGAGTTCAAAACTCATTTCAAACCCTTTTTACTTGTGTGAGCATGGCAAGGTATTCAAATTCTCTGAGCCTCAGTTTCCTTATTTATAAAATAAGCGTATTGGATTAGACGGTCTCTTCCAAGTCTAAGTCTATGATCCTGCATTCTTCCAGCAGTGAGGCTGTGGGTTCTCTACAATGACTGTATCTAGAAGAAGAGAGGTCACTGGAAAGAGTTTTTGTTGAGGGGGGGGAAGGTGGTTACATAGTGACTCCTCCTTCCAGTCCCTTCTTGGCCTCATGAACTTATGTCTCCTCACACTGGTGCGGCCCTGTCCCATGTCCTGCTTGGGCTGCCATGTGTGTCTGATTATTGGAATAAAGCTCAGCCAAGCAGATAGCGGAGCTGCTGACATGGCTCTCCGCTGGTAGGGGCACCAGCCATAAACCACCCTAAATGGAGTATGCCACTAAATTGTCTTGTTAATTAGTTTATTATTTCATTGTAGAGACCAAATGCATAAATGAAATTAACAGCCCCAAGGCAGTGAGCTTGGCATGAGAAATAAAATTATTTCTCAGGTCATCGCCTTAAACATAGACATTTTATACTAGGATAATGTTAACATAAGAAAAGTAAATCTTTAAATCTTTGTTCATTACTGATGGGAAGTCACTAGAGCTGATCAGATGAGTAATTAATATAGATTATATGACCACATTCAACATAGGATGACAAGGGTAAAATGACTAGAATCATAGAGTCCTAGCTTTGGAGAGGACTTTGGAAGGTCAATGAGTCCAACCTCTCCCCCACTGCAAGAGCTCATTTGGTCCCTCAGTGTCTGGCATACAAATTCCTCCAAGGGTCTTCTTGAATATCTCCAATGACAGGGATCTCACTACCTCATATGACTTCCAGTTGTATTTATTATAGTAGCTTAAGAGCTGAAGTGAATGGGGAGAATGTGAACAAGGAAGGTCGGAGAGGGCAAAATCAGGCTCTCTGCTGAGTATACTTCCTTGAAGAAATAGCAACTTAACCCTTTAGACAACAGTTACTTTGCATGAATGGGACTAAGGAGAGAATGAATCCTAGGCCAGTGGCCAGTTTTTGCTAACGGAAAGAGAAATATTTTTGTCCCAATGTGACTCAAGGCCTTAGAACACTTGTTCTGCCCAGAAAACACCTTGCCCTGAGGAAATGGAGCGGGGCTGCACAGAAATGGTGCCTACATGGAACAAGAAATAGCCCAAAGAACATTGTATCTGAACTTTAATTTGAATCAGTTCAATCTTTCAGTTCCACTCTTCACATTTTTTCTCAAGCTTCTCGAGTCTGGTACGAGCCAGGCACTCTGCTAGCTGTTAAAGGTACAGCCAAAAATGTAATAATTGGCTTTGCATTCCAAGTGCTTACAATCTAACAATTAGTCAGCAAACATTTATGAATGACTTGCCACATGCCAGGCCCTGCACAGTCCCTGCCCACAAGGAGTTTATGACATTCTACTGGGGAGATGCAACTATCCACAGAAACGTCCATACAACACTATGCAAAGTTATTGCAAGAGCGAGAGATCCCAAACAATTGCTGGAGAGGGTAGGAAAGGCCTTACATGGAAGGGGGGTGCACCTGAGCTTTGAAGGAAGCCAGGGACGTCAAAAGGTCATTGGGCAACCTGTTGTGCCTGGGAATCTTTACATTGGCTGTCCCACGAGCCTAACTTTCTCCCTCCTCACTTCTGCCTCCCGGCTTCCCGGCTTTCCTTGAAGAATCAGCTCAAACTCAGTTCTTTCTGCAGGAGGTGCTTCCTATTCTTCCCACTACTAGCCTTCCTTCTGCTATTACCTCCCATATATCCTGCTACATCTTGTGTGCACATCATTGTTGTGTGTACATGGGATCTCCCATGAGACTGTGAGCTTACAAGAGCAGCCGGTGAGCAAGAATTATTAAGTAATGTCAATGTGCCTGGCACTGGGCTATGCACTGGAGATATAATGAAAGACAAAAACACAGTCCCTGCTCTTGAGGAGGTCACATTCTCATGAAGGAAACACCATGCAAACAAATATGTTCATACAAAAATGCAGAGAGCGTAAGTGGGAGGTCATCTCAGACACAAGGCACAAGGAGTGGGTGGGAGGTATCTTCTAAACTTCTCATTATAACTCTGTGTGCTTCATTCTTTGGCTAAACCAATGCTTATGATTATCTAAGGCCATTCAGAATTTCCCCACCTCCACCCCATTGCTCACTCTGAACCTTTGATCTGTGACACCCATCTACCTATTTTCAACTCTACCAGTTGAAACCATACCCATCCCTCAAGATCAAATATAAATTTCTTCCATTCCCTGAGTTCTCAAGCCTGACTGATCCTTCTTTCTGTCCAGCACTTCACTTGAATAATTCTACTTGGTAGCATTATCGTCTTTGTGACTGATGGACAGCATTACATGGTACATAAAGAGCTGGCCTTAGAATCCAGGAGACTGAGATTCAAATTATTCCTGTATTCCTTAAGAGCTGTGTGACCATGGTCAAGTTACTTAACCTTTCTAAGTTTCAGACAATTTTCTAAGCTAAATCTACTAAAGTATAAACAATCTGTGTTGGTTAGAGGCCATCTTCACACACATGAACTCACAGATTCTTGGCATCTCTGTGTACACATATATCTCCCCTCTCAGATTGGCCACAAGTGAAGAATTTTTCAGCTACAAGAAGCCTGAGACTTGTTTGTAGAGGGGCTATGATCTGTGTCAGGGAAGGGAGTAATGAACCCGAGGAAATCAGAGAGCCTTGAAGTTCTGAAATATATTACAGGGTGCTCTGTCACAAGCAATTGCTACATATTGTAAATATGCCCATGTTAACTATAGCTGAACATCTTCCCCTCTCAATATTTTCTACCATATGTTAACCAATTTCCATATTTTCTCAATGTAGGATTCAAGGCATGTTGAGATCTATTGCTTCCTGCTTCCCAGCAATATAAACAACCACAAGGAAGTTTAACTAGTATATCTTTATAATAACGTGGCATGTATACTGGCTAATATTAAATACTTTGAGACGGCATTGCTAAGGCCAATTAAATAGGTTTCTAATGAAAACAAATGAGCAGGAACAGAGAGAGACAAAAGGCAGCAATCAGAATACCTTGCTCAATTCTCAAGGGTCAATTCTTAATATAAATGTAAATGCAGGGGAAAAAAAAAGTTAGAAGGAGAGTGGAATCAAATGAATTTTCATGCTGGACGTTCGAGGGCCAATATCCCAGATTTCACAGGCCTATGTGCAAGACCTACTCACATTCACAGAATAAAACCTGGCCGTACAACACTAAAATCAGGGGAATGATTTTTACTATAAGAATAATAATAGGGATTGATGTAGATAATGGGAGGAAAGAATAAAAACTGTAACCTATCATATCTGGTTACAAAAATTTAGTGCCTACTGAATACCTAGAAAGGTATGATCAAGTGGACGGAATTATACACCAGATGCTTGCCATCTTTAATATACTAGCACGTGATAAATCTTCATATCACAAACCCCCTACTCCAAATATTCTTGAGAATGGAAAAAATGAACTGAAAGCAGGAAAAATACATCTGATGCCCAGGACTACCCTATCAAAACACTGACCCATAAAAATACTCATAAAATACTGACCCATAAAATACATATTCATACAAAAATTAAATCTATTTTAAATAGAATACTGATTCTTATGACCTTCAAATTACATGGAAAGAATAGGATTAAAAATACTGGCCCTAGTAGAAAAAATAAGATTTGTGTAAGATCAAGAAGAAGTATTTAGGAGCACCATTGCCCTGTCCTCTGTCGGAGTTTGTCTGAAGATATCTTCAGTGATGCCAGGGAAGAGAGACTTACATTCCAAGACTTCATTCATTGCAAAAAACAAAAACAAAAACAAAAACAAAAAAACCGAGATCATCTTCCCTCATACACTAGTCTACCAAACATTAAATAGAACATAACAATAGTGGGACAGTGATCTGTTTGCCCATAGACTGTTTCTTTTTTTTTTTTTGCTTCTTTTTTTTAGGCAATTGGGGTTAAGTGACTTGCGCAGGGTCACACAGCTAGTAAGTGTCAAGTGTTTGGTCTGAGGCCGGATTTGAACTCAGGTCCTCATGACTTCAGGGATGGTGCTCTATCCACTGTGCCACCTAGCTGCCCCCATAGACTGTTTCAATCCACTGAGGAAAATAATAATAACAATCATGGCAACAACAACATCAGTCGGGTGGTGCAGTGGACAGAGCTTTGGACCTAGAGTCAGGAAATTGTTGTTTAATCATTTCAGTTGTGTCTGACTCTTCATGGTCCCAATTGGGGTTTTCTTGGCAAAGATACTGAAGTGGCTTGCCATTTCCTTCTCCAGCTCATTTTATAGATGAGGAAACCGAGGCAAACATGGTTAAGTGACTTGCTCAGGGTACTACACCAGGTGTCAGAGGTAAGATTTGAACTCAGATCTTCCTGACTCCAGGCTCAGTGTTCAGAGTTAGGAAGACCTGTGTCTAAATTTGGCCTCAGACACTTGCTAGCTGTGTGACCATGGGCAAGTCAATTAACCACTGTCTGCCTCAGTTTCCTTACCTGCAAAACAAGATTAAGAATAGCATTTACCTCCTAGGATTATTGTGAGGATCAAATGGTATGTTTATAAAGCTGTTAGAATAGGATCTAATATGTAATGGGTATTTAATTAACACTTGTTAAAATTTGAAAAATAATTTTAATAATTGTGATGGTAATGCTTCAAGGATACAGGATTTCTTCTGTGAGGATTCTGTTTCATGAATTTTGAAATTTCCTTATCTGATGGCTTTCATTCCACCTCTCCCTCTGTCTTACAACTCCCAAATCTCTTTATCCTCACTGTCACCTACAGTCCCTCACCCCTTAGTTCCTTCTCAGGTCATTTCCCCTATACTGGCTACACTGTCCTCTATCCGTCACCTCAACCAGTGGATGAGCTAGTTCAACTGTGCCCTGCCTTCCATGCATAAGTGTCTCTTCCCCTTGCCTTGTTGAAGATTTGGCCCAGCTAACCTTCAGTTTGGGATTATTTCCACCATCTGCCTCTTTCTCTCCTGCTCATGTACTGCTGAACAAAGGAGAAAATCACGAAACCAAACTGCTGGGGCCACTGCACAATTTGTTACATAACTTTAATTGGGCTCTCACCATGGCAAGGAAATAATTCTACTCCACCTTAGTCAATTCGCTCTCCCATTCACCAGTGCCTTCTAAACCTTTCATCCATCTTCAACTCTTTCACAGTTCCTTCTCTCCCTCCCCTTTCAGTTGACATCTTAACATCACATTTCATTAAAAAAAAAAATGAGGCCAGTTGCTGAGAGCTCCATCCTCTTTCCTCTTCATTTCACAACAATCAGACTGCCTTCTGCCACTATCTTCTCCTTTTCCTGTGGCCCTTCTCCTTGCCAAGGCCAGCAACACGCACGGGTGATTCCATTCCTTTCCATCTTCCTGTCTTCTTCAGCAGATCGTCCCCTCTATCATTCCCATTCTCTCACTTATCTCCAATCTTTCCCTCTCCTTTGGTTGCTTCCCTGCTGCCTACAAAAATGCACATGTCTCTCCCACCCACTTCCTCCACGAAAAAGCTCATCCTTGACCCATCATACCCAATATCATCCCATATCTCTCTTGCCTTTTGTGGTTAAGCTCTTTAGAAGGCTGTCTACAATTGATGATTCTTTCTTTCCTCTCACTTTCTTCACTCTCAGTAATCTGTCTTTAGACCTCATTCAACTGTAGATGTTCTCTCCAGGGTTAACACAAATTTCTTCATCATCAATTCTAATGACCTTTTTCTCAGTCTATATCCTTCTCAAGCTCTCTGCAGCTTTTGAAATCGTCCATCACGCCCTTCTCTTTGAGGCTCTCTTCTCTCAAGGTTTTCATGACACTGCTCTCTATCGGTTTTCCCCCTACCTGTCCAACTGCTCCTTCTCTGTCTCTTTTGCTATATCTTCATCCAGGATATGCCACTGACCATGAGCTCTGTCCTTGACCCCCTTCCCTTCTCCCTCTACATTATTTTCTTTAGTGATTTCATCTGCTCCATGAATCTAATTTTTTATCTCTATACTTTCTATAGATTCTCAAGTCTACGTACCCAGCCCTATGTCTCTCCTAATTTCTAGACTCACACCCCCATGCGCCTATTGGACATCTTGATATGGATCCTAAATTCAACATATCCAAAATTGAATTCATTATTTATTCCCTGAGCCTTCCCCGTCCCCTGCCCCAGTCCTCCCCTCTTCCTGACTTCCCTATTATGGTTAATGTACCAACCATCCTCCTGGTCTCCCAGGCTCATATTCTAGGCATCATTCTGGATTCTTTTTTCTCCCTCATCCCCCTCCCCCCAATATCCAATCTCTTGTCATTTTCTGGGGATTCTACCATCATAACCTGTCTTCCCTGTATCCACTTCTTTTCTATGACACTGCCACAACCCTGGTGTAGAATCTTATTGCTTCATGACTGGACTATCGCAGTAGCAAGTTGATCCAAAAGGCAGAGACATATGTTTTGCAAAGTTGACACTGTTGTCTGCTGTCTGAGAATTTCTTAACAATGAGCAATATAGAAAGCCTGAGCTTGCCTAAACCTAAACTGTCCTTTTGGAAGACAAGTGGCGTCTTTTCCTGAAACCCCAGGGCACCATATAGTGAAGGAATTCTTTCTAAAACCCAAGAGAGACTTTTGGATCTTAAAAGTGTTAATGTAATTCTGTGAGATCACTGTCATTGAAATAGGGCTGAAATGCCTAGCCAGTCTCCTTTGAGGTTTCTTTGCCTACCTGATTCAATTATATTTCAGTGATGCAAATATTTTGAACCTTAAAAGAATCCTTCTTAGTATTGGGATCAAGTGCAATTTTAGTCAAATGCTTTGACTAATTCAGAGTAGCTCACAATGTAATACTATACCTAGGTATCGTTATGATTTCTTCCCAGCACTATTATCTCATATATGTATTCAAACTGTCATAAGCAGAACCTACACTGCAACTTACTATTTGCAGGAAAAAAAAAAAAAGAGATTCCTTACAGGATTCTGGGCATCATCAAATTATTCTGGCCCCCCATGATGAATTCTGTCCTTAGCTCTCCACCCTACCCATTGGGACCACTCTAATTGGCCATGCAATATTCCATAGGGTTAAATTAATTTATATGAACCTCACAGGTGGACGGCTGTCCAGCAGTATTCACCAGCAGCTGTTCAACACAATAACCTGACAATCAGATTTTCTTCCAGGAAAAAATAAATTTTTAATAATGCTACCCATTTTCAGACTGGCAAAACATACAATGTGATTTCTGTATGGTATGGTTATGATAGAAGTCTCTTCTGAGGAGGCGTGTCATTTTCTAAGCCAAGGCCCTGTCCTGCCACATTTTTTAAGAACAACATGACATGGAAAAATATTTAATAGGATTTGGCTACAGGCAAAACGTCTGAAAAAAAGGCAGAGGATTCCAGAGAATCTGCACTTGGTTTAGGCATTGGAGATGTGAATTTACTAGATTTGAAAGCTGTAAGACAATATATGATTCAAAAAAATAATTCTCTGAAGTGTGACTATAGTGTTATAGTTATTATTCCATGTAGATGAAATATGGAAAAGATCTGAAATCATCTTTATATTTACCCTGCAATCCAATTCATTTCACTTAATTTGATGCAGTCAAATCAAGATGTATTTGAAAGAAAATGTGCTGCTGCAGAAGGAGCAGCAGATTGGAGCTAGGAAGAATCAGGGTTTGCATCCTGCCTTGTAGATTTGGAGTCCGCTGTCTTGGGTTCAAAACGTGTTTTGGCTACTTGGTATTTCTGTCACAACATTACACATACCTTGCTCAACCTTGGACAAGTCACACAGCACAACACTTCTTGGGCAGGGCAGGGTTACATTTTGTCTTTGTTTCCTCATGCAGTTCCTTTTCTCTTTGCATTCCAATGTCTAGCCCCATGCTTGGCACATGGAAGGTACCTGAAATGCTTGTTAAATGAATAGTGGATGACAGAATGAAGTCCTTTTCTCCCTCTGGGTCTCAGTTTACTCATCTAAAAAAAATGAAAGCACTGTGCCTGATTGATTTCTGCATCACTTTCAGCTCCCAATCTACAAACCTCTGATCTTCCAACTGCTGAGCATATATTTTTTATGTGCTTAATTATTTATGTTGGCCTCCATTCACCTCTGCTTTGGAATGTAAACTAACTCCTTGAGAGCCTGGCTTTCATTTGCCTTTCTTCTTATCCTCAGCACATAAATACCTATTACATGCTTGATTGATATTATCTTCTACGAGTTGCTTTCTGCTCTGAGACTCAGTTTCCTCATCTGTAAAATGGAGAATGTAGTACTTGAACTCATCATCTTACACAGTTGTCTTGAGGAACAAATGAGTCAACGTGTGGCAAAACATTTTGTAGTCACAAGCAAAATGGGAATGCAGGTATTAGTCATAAGACTTCAGGGAATCCACGTAGAGCCAGTAGTGACCTTAGTAGTCCAGCCACTTCATTTCACAACTGAGGAACGGAGGCCCAGAAAAGTTAAGTGACTTGTCCAAGGTCACACTGGTAGTTAAGAGGTTAAGGAGAATTTGAATGCAGGTTCTCTGGATCCAAATCCAGCCCTCTCCCCACTGTGTCACATATTACTCTACGTAAAAGTAACACGTAGATGTAAGATATGTATATCAATTGAATACCTAACATTCAAAAAGAGCTTTCTTGGATAATGCTTTAGTCACTTTACACTTTATGTGTGTACAAAATGCAAACAGCCCCAGGCTAGGAAGTGGAAGCAAAGATTCAAATCCATCTCAGATTGTAAGTATCGTGTTCAATCCTACAGCATGATACCACCATCCAGTGGGCACTAGAGAGTCCCTGGGTAAAGCAATAGATAGATAGAGTGTCGGACTTAGACACAGGAAGACCTGAATTCACAGCCTGTCTCAGATCCTTACTAGCTGTGTGACCCTGGACCAGTGATTTTAGTTCTCTCTGCCTTTGGTTTCTCATCTGTAAATGGGATGTAAGTGTAAATGTAAATATAAAAACACCTAGAAGTAGCTAGGTAGCTCAGTGGATAGAGTGCTGGGCCTAGAGTCAGGACGACCCCAATTCAAACTCAAGCTCAGACACTTACTAACTGGGTAACCCTGGGCAAGTCCTTAACACTGTTTGCTTCAGTTACCTCATCCATAAAATGAGCTGGAGAAGAAAATGGCAAACTACTCCAGCATCTTTGCCAAGAAAACCTCATGGACCCTATGGTACATGGGGTCATGAAGTGTCAGATATGATTGAACAACATAAAAGCACCTATCTCGTGAAGTTATTATGAGGATAAAATGAGATGACATGAAAAATGCTTCATAAAACTGAAAAGCGATCTATAAATGCTACTACTGCTACTACTACTACTATTGTTGAATACTTTCCAGTACATACTTGGTGTAGATAGACAGGTACGTTTGGATGGTTAATTTATGAAAAGCCACACTGTAGGATTTATAATTGGGAAGGACAGGTGCCTAATAGATGCTCTTTGATTGACTGATCTAGTCTAACCAACTCTTCTTCAAGTAAATTGCAACCAGGAGAGGTCATACAAGTAAGGAGTAACAGAGCTGAAATATGCACTCTGATGGACTGGAAAGAACATTGGATTATCAGTTAGAAACCCTAGGTTTCTATCCCCAGCTCTGCTACTTACTACTTCTGCGACCTTTGACGAGTCACTTAACCTCTGTGGGCCTCAGATCTCTAATCTAGGAAATGAGGGGAGGAGAGATTTATTCGATGATTTCAGAGGTCCCTTCCAGCTCTGAATCAATATTCTTACGATTCTCTGATCCTTCCAGTATCCCATTTTAAGAACCAATGAATACAGGTCTTCTGGCTTCAGAACCAGTGACCTTTGGGTAAGAGCATATTCCATTAGTGTGGTCCAACCCCACACATCAATTCTGATTTACACTTGATCTGTGTATTATTTTCTAGACCTCAACTCCCAAAGGCATTAGGCAAAAGAAGGCCAGGAGTTACCATCTGCTTCAAGATGTGGAAACAAACTAGAAACTTTTAATAGTGTAGTCAAGGTCACCAAGCCAGAGGCAATTCCAGGTCCCATAGACTTGCAGTTAATTCTGTAAGTCAGATAGAAACATGGACTGAATGCCAACACTGTGCAAAAAATTCACCGAGGAGATGAGGGAGAAAGAGGGTAGATACTGAGTACTACCCCAGCTGAGGACAGGATCAAGTGCATCAGAATGGATTTAATAGACAGGAGACCTTATCATAGCTCTGTCACTAATTGTGGGGTGATGGACAATTTACTTTATTTTTCTGAGGTTCCTTTATCTCATCTGCAGAAATGAACTTAGATGGTCTCTGCGGTGCCTCCCAATATTGACATTTTATGTTCCAGGTTTCCTCCTAGCTCTGGCATTCAATGTCCAAGCTGCTTTCAACTTCTGATTTTCTATGCTCTAACATTCCCTGCTTGAAAGTAGCAATGTCAAACTCTATGGGAAAGATTGAAGGCAAAAGGAAAAGGGGACAGAAGAGGATGAGATGGCTAGACATTGTCATTGAATCCACGAACATGAATTTGGACAGACTTTAGGAGATAGTGGAGGCCTGCATGCTATGGTCCATGGGCTCATAAAGAGTCAGATATGACTGAATCACTGAACCACAGCAACGGTGTCAAACTCAAATAAAAACAGATCCCATTAGGTCACTTATTGACTTAGAAAACCACAAAATAACATTATCTATGTCTTACTGTATTTTCATTTGTTTTAAAACATTTCCCACTTACATTTTAATCTGCTTCCTGAAGCACTTGGAAGTTTTGCTGGTGGTGAATTTTACACCTCTGTTGGAAAGTACTTTCTCGTTCTAACAGATTATATTCTAAGAGTCTATATCAGGGTTTCAAAATATTTTTTTTTCACTTACTACTACAGCTCTTGTCTTTTAGTAAACTTTTCTACATCCCTTATTCAATATGAAAGAAAATAAATTCTAAAATTTACCATACATGTACATATAAGAAATTAAAGTGATTAATTATAGGATAGGATAATATGGTTATTTTCAAAATACCACTATACCCTTAAAAAGCTTCTTCTACATCTTGAGGGTATGTATACCTCTGGTTGGGAACTCCCTTCTATATTACCTTACTAAATACCTCTTCCTAAAAGCTAATTGAGGTTACTGGTTGATAATCTATGGGGGATCACACTGATTGGGACTCATGGATGATAGTACTAGGAACCTCAGCCTCTCAGGTTTACTGCTAGAATTTCAAGATTAGTAGTAGGTGAACTACCTTCTGGGAACCTTGCCTGCTAATAAATTAGGAGCTGAGGAAACAATACTAGAGGCGGTATCGCATGGAGAATATCATGCCTCATATTTATGTGGCACTTAAGGGTCACAGAACACTTTACAGACATTCTCTCCATTTACTTTCAAAACAACTTTTGAGGTATATGTTATAATTATTATCTCCATTTCACAGATGATAAAACAGTCTCAGAAAATTGTAGTGACTTACCTGATATCACAAAGCTAAGTGTTAGAGGTAGAATTCGAATCCAGGTCTTCCTCTCCAAATTCAGTGCTTTTCCTAATAGACCACACTGTAGGCAGCTGAGTTTCGGTCTTTTAAATCTGCCTCCATTCCTATCTTTCCTCCTAGCACCTTTTGAATTTCCCAAAGTGGCTGGTCCTCTGATTTTGTTTTCCTTAAATTGATATCCAATAGGATGAAAGGGTGACCCCTCTCATGCCCTTCCCCCAGTGCATGCTCTCATTCTCAGGTTCAAAAATGGCAGAGCCAAAAACTTAGGCAGACTTTCTGAGATCTGGAGAACCCAGGTGGTAAAAGGCAGTATAGATCAGTGTTTCTCAGAGAATACTACAGATGACTGAATGCTGGCTGATTATACAGCAAGACTTAATTTCTGATTATGATTATTTGATATTGACATTTCCTGAGCTGTAAATATTTTTACGCCAGATTCAGCTGAGACTGAAGCTCATCCCCTCTGAGGCAGGCAGGAAGCTTCCAATTTCATTATCTAATCTATTTATTTAAAGCATTCCTCTAAATGCATCTCTTTACATATTGCAGATTTCAAGTCATTTAAATTTATAGGCAAAATGGTAAGGAGGAAAGGGCACTGGAATTGGAATCAAGTGACTTGCGTTCAAATCCTAGCTCTGACACTTTATTAGCTGTGTGGCCTTGGACAAGTCATTTTGCTTGACTGGGCCTTAGTTTATTCACCTGTGAGATGGAGATATCAATACTTACACTTTCAGCCTCACAGCCTTATTCTAAGAAAAATGTTTTGTAAAATATGTATTTTATTTATGTCATTAAATATTTCCCAGTTATATGTAAAATAACTTGAACATCCATTTTTCAAAATTTTGAGTTCCAAATTTTTGCCTCCCTCCTGCCTCATGCCTAACCCTTGAGAAGGCAAATAAAATGATATCAATCATACATATCAAGTAATGGGGGAAAAACATTTTCATATTAGACATGTTATAAAACTACACTCATAGTTCAGTCCTCTCTCTCTAGAAGCAGATGGCATTTTCCATCACGAGTCCTTTGGAATTCTCTTGGATCACTGTATTTCTAAGAATAGTTAAGTCATTCACAGTTGAACACTGTATAATATTGTTGTTAATGTTTACAATATTCTCCTGGTTCTGCCACTTCACTTTGCATCAATTCATATAAGTCTTCCCAGGTTTTTCTGAAAGCATCCTGCTCCTCATTTCTTATAGCACAATAGTATTTTATCAAAATCATGTACCACAACTTGTCCAGCTATTCCCCAACTGAGGGACACTCCCTCAATTTCTAATTCTTTGCTACCACAAAAGAGCTGCTATAAATATTATTAATCTCTCTGAAATACAACCCTAGAAGTGGTGTTGCTGGGTCAAAGGGTGTGCATAGTTTTACAGCCCTTTGTCCATAGTTCCAAGTTGTTCCACAGAATGATTGGACCAGTTCGGTACCCCACCAAAATTCATTAGTGTCCCAATTTTTATGAGGAAGGATCTTTGAAGATCTTAACATGCTTTTGAATTTATTATAAAAAATAACAATGGAATGCCAAAACAATTCTTATCAAATAATGCCTAAATTGAAACCAATTGCAATTTAGGCCCACCCTGGCTTAGGGAAAGAATATTTACCTTGGTTTCAGGAAGACCTGAGTTCAAATCCTATCACAGACACTGGCCTCTGGGAAAGTCACTTAACATCATTTTCTTCATCTGTAAAATGGGGATAATTAAATACCTACCTCTCTGTGAAGAAACTAATTAAATATCTAAAGAGCTTGGCAAACCTTAAATCACAATGTAAATAAGACTATTCTTGTTATTATGGTTATTTATACTCCAACTCCTGTTTCTCATTGCAAATTTGAAACTCAGCATCCTCAAAAGTGATCTTGAGTCCTGGGTTTTCTTGTTTTCAGGAGAAGTGAGAGGATGTCCTGCAAATATGTCCCAATGATAACAGTAATCATTTCTACTTACAGGGCACTTTATAATTTTTAAGATGCTTTACTCACAACAATCTAGAGAGGACATTTGTGAAAGGATTGGTCTTCCTAGCCTATAGGCAGGTGAAAATGCATTGGATAAGGTCGCACAGATACTGAATGGGAGAGGCATAATTTGAACTTGGTACACCTGAATCTGAAGCCCAGTGATTTGAGGGAAGTCTTTGGATGGTAGTGGATTCTCCAACACTGGAGGCCTTTAGGCACAGGTAAGATGACCACTTGTTGTGGATATCATAGATGGGATTCTTTGGAAGGAATAGAGTGGATTACATTGCCTCTGAGGTCACTTGCAATTCTGGGATTCTGTCCTTGGATAATCTAGGTCTCATTAACCAAGAAGGATCATAAAACCTAGACTGAGAACTGGGATAGACCTCAAAGTCCAAAGCTCTCCATATGCAGATGAGGTCTTAGGAGGCTCTCACTTGATCAAGGTAAGAAGAGTCAAAGCTATCATATCTTACCTCAAAAAGTGGCAGGTGTCAACCCCTCCTTAGAGACCTTCAAACAGAGGTAGGATAACACCTATGTTGTAGAAAGGATTTTTTATTCAGGGAGAGGCTGGACCACATGGTTTCTAAGGTAATTTCCAACTTGAGAATTCTATAACTAGCTTAAAAGGATCTTCAAATGTAGAATGTCCAAATTCTTCATTTTATAGATGAAGACACTGAAGTCAAAAGAGACTAAATGATTTGAGAAGGTTATTTGGCTATTAAGTGACAGAGTTAAGATTCAAACCTAGATCATGGGATAATGGATTGAGATCTGATGCCCTCTGGGGCCATCTAATTGAGCAATTGGAACCCAGAGAGGCTTAACAGCTTACCTAAGACCACACCGCTAATAAATTTCATAGGCAGATTTCTAAACCCAGATTTTTTGAATCCTGACTCATTTCTCTTTCTCCTGTCTTGCCTCCTCGAGGCATTTGATTAGCTCTTAAGGGATGGGTGAGCTTTGGGTAGGTAGTGGGGAGGGCATTCCAAGTTGGGGAGTATGATGTGAACAACACTTCTTGCATATATTAAGCTGATTAATATTTAATAAATGCCTGTGGTTTTTAAGATGTAGAAAAGATGTTGCTAATAGAAGTCAAGGACCTTACATCTTGAAAAATAAGCTACAAATATCAGCATTTATTTGGCAACATTCTTTCCAGGGACTCCACGTCCTTGGAAGTCATTATCTTAATCATGGCTCGTCCTCTCCATGAAGAGGCAGGGGGGCAGGAGTAGCTTTATATGGATGAAGGTAATAGGTTGAGTATTTTCCCTTGTGTGTTCCTGTATTTCTTCTATTAAAAACAATCCTGGGGACAATTTAATACTCTTTAGGAGAACACATCTGGGAAACTTATAGACCCAAATATGTCTTTTATATGAAGTCTGACCGTAAGATAATGAAATTGATTTTTAAAGAAACAGACCAAAACTTATCCACTCCTAACATTGGTGGCTAGGTAATACAATGGAGAGACTGCTGGATTTGGAGTTAGGAAGTCATGAGTTGGAATCCTCCCTCAGATGCTTACTACCTGTTTGTTCATGAATGAGCCACAGTCTATGTGTACCTCAGTTTCCTCATTTGTAAAATGGATAACAATAACAGCTACTTTACAAGGTTGTTCTGATGGTTAAATAAGATGACATATGTCAAATGTTTTATAGGAATGTGAGTCAGTCGGTCAACTAGTATTTATTAAGGGCGTTCATGCGCCAGGCACTGTGCTAAGCCCTAAGGGTAGAAAGAAAAGGGGGATGGTCCCTGCTCTCAAAAGCTTACAACTCTAATGGGGGAGACAATGAGCAAACAACTATGTATAAACAAGTTACCTACAGGATAAATTGAAGACAATCAATAGAGGGAAGGCTCTAGAATTAGGGAGGACTGGGAAAGCTTTCTTGTCGAAGTTGATTTTAGCTGAGTCTTGATGGAAGCCAGAGATGCTAGGAGGTAGAAATGAGGAGGGAGGGTATGCCAGGCATGGAGACTGGCCAATGAAAATGCTCAATTGTGTGATAGAATGTTGCTGTGAAGAACCCCAATGAGACCAGTGTTTCTGGATGGCAGATTATGAGGAGGAGAGTTAAGAATAATGTTAACTATTATTATTGCCGCCAGGATAATATCTATTTTGGTAGCACTTTATGGTTTGCAAAACAATGTCTATATTTCATCTTATTTAACATATGAGGATGGGTCTTAGATATTATTGTTATCATTTTATGGAGGGTAAATTTGACATTCAGAGAAGGTTATAGGGTCCTATCTCTGAAGCTAGAGAGGACCTCCCTTTGCATCAAGGAGACTGAGACTCATGGGGTAAGTGACTAGGCAAAGGTCATATGAATAAGGAAGGGGCAAAGGCAAGATTTGGACCCAGATTGCTCATAATTGAAAAATCTAGCATCCTTTCCATTATGTCACGCAGTCATGCCAAGATGCCCCATTCCCTTCTGCAGCCTTTCTGCAATTCCCAGAGATGGAACTGGAACCTGGGGACTACCTTCAGGATTAATTTAGAAATTTGAATGCATGAAGGATCTGTGAATTTACCAGCTTAATGAAATCTTGCTTTGGGAACGTGGTTCACTGACATGGATCATAATTCCCATCCTTGGAAGTTGCTAGAAGCGTATATGGGTTAAGAAATTTCGCCAAGGCCAGACCACCAGTAAGTTTCATCGGAGTGAAAACCAGTAGTTATGGTGCCTTAACTAAATGGAATCCCCTTCCCCCTTCCCCTTACACTCCTCCCTGGGCATACAGTGAGAAATGTGCCCTCAAATTAGCTTTTCAGTTCATGATGTGAAAATAATACTAGAAGTGATTAAGACAAATTAAATTAAATAGGAGGCAAAATTAGTTATTATTGTGGATTAAAGATGAGTGCTGTTGACAACCAATGTTTAGCTGGTATAGCTTCCTATTCTAATTAATTATTTTTTCTAACTAGGTTCTAAATTCTGTTGTTTGTGTTTGCTGAAAGAGTCCTAGTGTTTTTGGCATCCTCTAAATTTGGTCACCCTGGAGCAAAGTTCCAGTTTCCCTACCCTGGTTATGGCACTGAGAATCTGAAGTGGTATTCAAAACTAGGTCTCCCTGATTCTAAGGTGCACTTCCTATCTAGTACACAACACAAAAGATGAAAAGCAATTACTTAAAGGAATATATTATCTTGAATCCCTAATAGCCACTCTCATTTATACTAAACACGTGACTCTGAATGACCTTTGACGCTTTTCAAGAATCAAAATTAAGTAATAAAGTTTTGCCACTGCTGACGGGAACAGCCTTGTACAGTGACAAGAAAATTCCAACATGACAAAACAGAAAAATGATAAATGTTGGTGAAGATATGGGAAAATTGGAACACTAATGCATTGTTGGTGGGGTTGTGAAATGATGCAATCATTTTGGAGAATGATTTGGAACTATGCCCAAAGGGCTATAAAGACATGCATACCCTTTGACCTAGCAATAACACTTCTAGGGCTATATCCCAAAGAGATAATACAAATGGGAAAAGCACCCACATGTATAAAAAAATATTTATAGCAACTCTTTTTGTGGTGGCAAAAAATTGTAAATTGAGAGGATGCCCACCAATTGGAGAATGGCTGAGCAAGTTGTGGCATATGAATGTAACAGAATACTATTGTACTATAAGAAATGATTATCAGGCAGACTTCAGAAAAACCTGGAAAGACTTGTATGGTCTGTTGCTGAGTGAAGTGAGCAGAACCAGGAGAACATTGTACATAGTAACAGCTATATTGTGGGATGACTAATATTGATAGAGTTAACCCTTCTCAACAATGCAAAGATCTAAGACATCTCCAATGGCCTCATGATAGAAAATGTTACCCACATCCAAAGAAAGAACTATGGAGTTTAAATGCAGATCGAAGCATAGTATTTGCTTTTTTTTTCTTCTGTTGTGTATTGTTTCCTCTTTCTGGTGGTTCTTGTTATTGGTTCTAATTCTTACTTACAGTATCACTAATGTGAAAATATGTCTAATAAGAATGTGTGTGTGTGTGTATATATATATATATATATATATATATATATATATATATACACACACACTAAATCAGATTGTATGCAATCTTGGGGAGGGAGGAGGAGAAAAATTTAAAACTCAAAAGCTTATGGAAGTGATTGTTAATAAATCAAAATAAATTAATAAAAAAATTGGTTTCTGTGTCATAGCTGACTTTTTGTGTGACCTGGTAAGTCACATAACCCCATGTGCCTCAGTTTTCTCATCTGCAGAAGGAAGAGTTTGAAAGGGGTGGCCTCTGAGATCCCTTCTAATTCTAAACCTATGAACCTATAATTTCCAAAAATGCTCTATAGCCTTTGAAAACCCTAGCACTAAATGTTATTATATTCATTAGTACATGCTGAGTGCATTGTATGACCTTGAATAAGTCACATAGCTTTTGAATCTGTTTCCTCATCTGAAAAAAAAATCAGGGGATGGGGGATGATAGCCTTTGAAGTTCCTACTGGCTCTACATCTATGATCCTATGATTTTCTAATGATATTTTATAGGCTTTGAAAGTCATTCCACTAAATTTAATAACCCTTTGGTAAGGGCTTACCATGTGCATGGCATGACAATGGGTGCTGGAGTAATAAAGACATACAATGACAATCATTGGTCTTTACAGTTAGGAACGATCTTAGAGGTCAGAGGGTCCAACTGAACTGATGCCTTTCTTGCTAAATTTATGTGTTTAAACTCTAAGGGACCATATGTTGCTTGGTCCAGGCCTTATATCTCTAACCCTTGTCCCCAAGGCCATTGGCATGGGACTCTCTCCTTATTGGTGGAGATAGATGCCCTGCCCTGTATGAGGGGTGTGACAGAGTCGGCAAGAGCTTAGAGAGGCCCAGATCTCTTCGGTCCTCTTTGGGGCTCTTCATACTTCAAGTCTTCTTTGGGATTCTTCAAGCTCCTAGTTGCTTTGGGCACTTCTGGCTTCCAGCTTCAAGAAGCAAATGGAAGAGGCCAACCTCACTTCAGGCTACCACAGGACAAGACTCTAGGAAGTCACAAGAAGAGCTAGCATCTCCACTACATCCCTGTCTTTAGCTTGTGACACTAGAGATTTTGGGGAACTTGACCTTGGGTGAAATTTAGACCATCTTCTCTTGACTGAATTGAATTATCTCACTCCCAATGGGAGAGCTCCTTCACTCTGTATCAGTTGGTACATATCTTCCTGTACCAACCTCCTCTGATTTCTAGGTTGCTACATATTTGGATGAAGGAACATTTTTGCTATTCATTAGATGTGTTCATTGTGGAGCTGATATTTGATGGGAAAGGGGTCATCCTTCTCCCCCAGAATGACACAGTGCTCAAAAATTAGGTGGGCACTTGATCATATCCCCTAGACTAACAACATCTGAGGAAATTAATACACATAATTGTAACCCTCTCTGAGGAGAGGAGACTAGCCTCTGGCTTTAACTTCCTGTTCCTCCTCTTGGCAGGAACTTAGACCTCCCTTGGAGAAGGGTAAAGGGAGAAAAGGCTAGACATATCTATTCTGTCTCCCTTTGAGCCACACAATTAGGCCCATGTTAGAGGAGGAGAGACAGCCCTCATCACACCCGGGCCTCACTCTCACTACACGTGATCCCATTCTCTACATAACTTACAAATGACATCCAGAAATGGTAGAAGATACGGCCAAGATAACACAAGGAGTAAAGAGCAGAAGTGAGATTCGAACTCTGACTGTAAATCTAATTGTCTTTCCACTGTAGCATTCTCTCTGTGTCATAGGAGGCAGATGAGAGGGATACACCCACGAATGTTAATCCAAGTGAGATGATAGGAAAAATACAAAGACTTGAGCAGGGGTTCTTGAAATGGGAGATGTAAATTTAAAAAAAATTCATGACTTTATTTCAATATTTTTTTCCTTCATAATCCTCTAGATTTTATAATGATCATGATAATACCAATGACAGTAACAATAGTAGCTAGCATTTTTACAACACTTTGTTCTATAGACTGCTTTACTAATATCTCATTTTAGCCTCACAATAATCCTGGGAAACAAGCAATAACAATTATTATCCCCATTTTACAGATGAGAAAACTGAGAAAAAGATATGTTAAGTGATTTGCCTTCAGTCAAAAGGCTAATAAGTGTTTCAGGCAGGATTTGTACTCAAGGCTTCCTGAGTCTAGGTCCACCTTTCTATCCACTGAGCCACTCAGATGATTATTTTATTTTATGTATTTAAAAATATTTAAAAACTGAGAAGGGGTCCATATATGCTTCACCAAAGGAGTCCATCACATCACACACACACACACACACACACACACACACACACACACACACACATACACATACAGGATGGTTAAGAATTCTTAGAGGCTTTTCAAGGGAAATATCTCTATATTATGGTATTAATGAAGGAAGAAAAGAATTTTATTAAGTAGCCACTCTGTGGTAGGCACTACACTAAGGGCTGTACAAATATTATTTCATTTGATCCTTAAAATGATCCTGGAAAGTGGGTACTATTATGATTCCCAATTTACAGATGAGGAAATGGAGGCTGAAAGGTGCAGTGCCTTGCCCAGGGCCATACAGCTAGTAAATATACAAGACTGGATTTAAACTCAGGTCTTCCTGACACCAGGTCTAGCACTATATCCACTGTTCCACCTAACCCTCTACAAAAAGGGCTCAAGTAGGAGGAAAGACCTGAAATGGGTCTGAAGGTGATATGAGTGGAATTCATTTAAGAGCTGGGGGATGGTACAAACGAACATGTTGAGAGGAGAAAAGGAAGCGTGAGAGGGAATGGAAGAGGCAGCATGAGAGTACAGAATTGGGAGTCCTCCAGTTTGGCAAGAATATTAAAGACATGAAGGAGAACACTCTCTGAATAGGTAAATGGGAACCAATCCATGGAGGGCCTCAAATGTCAGAATAAGGCATTTGCATTTTTGAGCACTGGAATGATGTGATTGAATTTGCATACTACAAATATTTCTTTGGCAACTACGTGAATGAAAAGCACAGATCAGAAAGGAGAGGGGCTCAGAGAAGAGAGTGAAGGGAGGAGGCTGCTCCCAAAGAGAAATTTAAGACACTGATTGTTTAATGCAGAGTGATTAGAAGGTTTCATTGGTTGTCTCTCTTGAAAGTCACATCATTTACTGGGATGAGTAAGTTCTGATAGGACTTTTAGACAATGAGTTACAGGATCTAATTGTCATGCCTGTCTTACACATACACACACATATGATATGTGTGTTATACATGGCACATACAATACGGTTCATCACATATAAAGAAATGCACATATATTCAGATACAACCAAATACAACTTGTCTCATGCTTGGATTTTATCCTAGTGAATTTCAATATAATGATAATAAGTTCAGATCACGTCAATTGAAATAGACAAGCATTTATTAACACTGTGCTGAGCGCCCTGGATACAGAGATGAGAAGCTGTAAGATTTCCAGGATGTTTCACATTTTTAGGTTTCGTTGGGGGAAGATATCCAAAATACTAAATCCAAATCAAGCGTTCATTTATAAGAGCTTTGCTGGAACTTCATCTTCTGTTCTTTGCTATGATGAGTACCCCATATGGAAGCCACTTTGAAACTGACTGGGGAAAATTTAGGACCAAACTAGACTCCGCACAATTTCATAGTATAGAAAAGGCAAAGAGTGACAAAACGTTGCAGTTGAATCATAGCAGTAAAGAATCATAGGATCAAAGATTGAGAGCTGGAACCTCAGAGGTAATCTAGTCCAGTAAATCTTAGTTTACATTTGGGGAAACTAAGGATCATGTAGATTCAGTGACTTGCCCAAGCTCACATAGGCAGCAAATATAGAGCACAGAATATAGAAAATCAGATCTGGAAGAGACTCTAAATAATAGAATAGAAATCAGTTCAGCACCTCCTATTGGGCTTGGTACTCTACTAGGTTTTGAGGATACACACAGTCCATGCTCTCAAGGAATTGGCATTCCTCTTGCTGGGGAGAGGGGGTCAACATGTCCCTATAAAATAAAATATGAAATACAATCTGTCCCAAAAGTCTTAGGGTGACTTTAAGCTATAAGAGCTAAACATTTTTTGGGATATCCTGTATATTTAAAGTAACTTCTAAGAAGAGCACAAATCTGATGTGAAGAATAGCTTGTTAGTGATAGAACTGGGATTCCAAGGGGAATAATGGAAAACAAGGGGAGAATGGAATAGGGAAACTAGGGCGATGGGGTCTCCATGAATGGGTACATGAAATCAGGGAGTGGTGGCCTTGAAAAGAAGTTTCTGCAGAGGCAGCCTTGGATTCTGAATTGAATGTTTATGGAAATGAACTGAATTAGAAGTCAAGTCATATGTCAATAGATTGACACAGGGCAGTAAAAATGGTAATGCTGGTTTGATTACTGATCCCAGAGCAATTGGTGGGAATTAGGGGAAGAAGATTTTGCCTGGTAGACAGATGATAAGTCAAACCTTGGTCCTCCCTGATGATCCAGATTGTGGCTTTGTGGAGTTCTGGGGTCTGGTGGGTTATAGAAGGGAGAGGCATTGAGGAGAGTTTGAGGGACTCATCCTCCAGTCTTCAATCAGATCAGCTCTGCCCCAGGGTTTTCTGTCATGTTGAGAAGATACTATCCCTGAGGTGAGGAGGGGCAGGAACCTTAGATCATAGAATTTTAAGTGGGAAGGGCTGGGGCACAGGTTATAGAATATTAGAGAAGTGATCTCAGAGGCCATCTTATTCCAGATGTCCATTTTACAAATGCAGGAACTGAAGCCTTCAGAGGTTAAGGACTTGCCCACGGTCACACAAGTCACAAACATAAGGGAGAACTGGTCCCAGTGGGTTCATATGCCAGTAGGCAGTGGGGTCAAATGACTTGCCCAGGGTCACACAGCTAGTAAGTGTTAAGTACCTGAGGCCAGATTTGAACTCAGGTCCTCCTGAATCCAGGGCTGGTGCTCTATTCACTGTGCCACCTAGTTGCTCCTGAAACAATATATTTTGTACATGAGGAAGCCAAGGCTCTGTTCTACTTCTAAAAATGCTGACTCATAACAAAATACAGAGTTCTAAGAGAGCCTTAAATTCCAGAGAAGGGCATATTATAATCAATAGGTACATCCTAGACGCCTGTCTTTTAATCGCTCACTGGAAAGGGAGGGGAATTCAAGGGAGTATAGAGGGCTGCTGTGTGGCCCAGAAAACATCCCCATCTCTTGTTTCTTTGACATTTTCCAATTGTCCCATGTTTTACAAACAGAACTAGGAAATCAACTTGGACATAATCAGCTCTACTTGCTGAGATCACCCAATCATCATAATAGGCTCATGTTTAAACAAAAAAAGAAGGAGGGGGGCTGCCTTGCTGTGGTGCCAGAACTGCAGCACAATCAATTTTAATTAGCATTGCTCTTTGTGAGAAATGATAAGGTATCAGTCATTGTAATTGCCGGTGTTGACAATTAGTCAAAGTCGTTAACATCTCAAGACCTAGGATAATGCAACTTATGGAATTGTAAAGATTTCTGGGGAGTTGGGGAGGGGGCTTTGTTGTGAAAAGCCTTCAATTTTGCACAGTCTCAACCTGTCCTATGAGTTATTATCTTCCAGCTTTATTTGGGAATGGGACAGATGTTTTCTAACAAACAGGACCAGCAGTCAGCTGTGAAAGATGTATTCAGTGCTGGATCGTAGACTGAATGGACGCCATACTGCTCTTGACAGCATCCCTGCAGGGAGGTGAGGAGTGGGCTATTATCCTCATTTAAGGAAGATTAAGTGGTTTAGATGAATACAGTAGAAGATCACATTAGTTTCTGCCACCCCCCCATTCAATAAAACAATCATTTATTAAGAATAGTATCTATCACTTCCCATGATAGACTGTACTAAGTATGAGGATAAAATAACAAAAATGAAAACACAGAATCAGTGCCTGCCTTCAAGGAACTTATAATTTACTGGGATGCTCACACACACACACGTGTATGTGTGTGTGTGTGTGTGTGTGTGTGTGTGTGTGTGTGTGTGAATAGTTTTTAGGATACAAATATAGATGACTGGAAGGATTTAGTTACCCTTAACAGAATCCAATGTCCTGTCCTTCATAACCGACAAGCAGTGAGTAAATTAGGGGCTATCTATCCCAAGCATGTGAAGATTTACCCTGATGGAATGGGCAGATGAGAAGAATTGTTTCTACAGTCATGAAGGCAGTTGAAGCAGGTATGTGAAGCTCTTAGAGCTTGGTTAGACATCAAAGACACCAAGGTCATTCAATGCATCCTGAGCCATGGTCAATCATCTTGACTTTTGTCTAGACACTGGATTTTGATGACCCAGGAAGAGAGAGTGAGGCTGAGGACTTTGTGCCTCTCTTAAATCCAATTCATGTGTAAGTCAAGATATTACCCTGTGATGTCACTTGTTTTCTTTGGAAATGAAGGATCAACAACTCTGTCTTTCATTCTGTCTCTCTCTGCACATATGTGTGTGTATGCATGTATGTGCATGTGTGTATAGACACACACATATATGATACCAGAATAAAGCATTTGTTATATGTTATATATGTGTATTACACATGTATATTGATATATATGTATATATGTGTTATATATGTTATATGTATATGTGTATGCATGTATATGTATACACATGCACACATACATATATATGATACCAGAATAAAGCATTTGTTGTATTTATATAAGTGTAGCTAGGTGATGCAGTGGATAGACTGCCAGGTTTGAAGTCAGAAAGATTCATTTTCCCGAGTTCAAATCTGGCCTCAGACACTTACTAACAAGTCACTTAAACCTATTTGTCTCCGTTTCCTTATCTGTAAAATGGAGATATTAAAATAGAGTATTTAAGCCACAGGGCTGTTGTGAGGATCGAATGAGACAAAGTAAAGAATTCCGAGTTGACCTTAAATTGCTATAAAACATTGTCATGATTGTTATTGTTGTTGTTATTATCATTATTACTATTCACCTAAGTGTTTGATAATAAAAATATTAGGCAAATCAGGACCAAATACAAAACTCTGAGGCATAAACTAAATTGCTTCCTCCATTCAAACCATATCTCGGTCATTGTCCATCTGAATGGATCTAGTCTGAATGTCTGAGTCCATCTAATGATGTTTTCATCAGCCTCGCATCCCTCTATCTTCACAAAAATGTCACTAGTGAAAACTGTCAACTGTCTCTTTGAAGTCTTAATCTTTTAGCTCTCATTCAGATTTGGTCTACTCCAATGTCACAATGTTAGAGTCACAGAAACAATAGAATCCAGCCATCTTGGCATATGAAAAAGCTTTCATATCCTTGTTTTTGTCATACAAGACATTGACTATCCTGACTCTAGGAATTTTCACTGGATGCCTCCCATGCCTGGAACTCTCTCATCCCTCATCTCTGCCTCTTCCCCCTCCTGGTTCTCTTCTAGTCACAGCTATATTCTCATCATCTATAAGGATTTTTTTCCCAATTCCTCTTAATACTGGTCCCTTCCTTCTCTGTATTATCTCCAATTAAATCTGCATGTATCTTGTTTTGGTACATAGTAATACCTTAATAAATACTTAATGACTGATTGACTGAATCATATAGAAACATAAAGGATTGATGGAGGATTGATTCTGAGATGATGATCCTGAGCATGTCACTTTCCCTCCGTGGGCCTCAGTTTCTTCATGTGTAAAAATGAGGAAGGTGGATTCAATGTCTTCTGAGATAACTTCCAGCTCTGTAGGTCATAACTTGGTAATAATAATAATAATTATTATTATTGTTGTTATTATTGCAGCTAGTATTTATATAGTGGCTACTATGAGCTAGGGACTTTGCAAATATTATCTTATTTGATCCTCACAACAACTCCTGGATGTAGATATTATCATTATGCCCATTTTACAGATAAGAAATCTGACATGAACAGAGCTGTGTGCAAGGACACTCAACTACTAAGTGTCTGAGGCAGGATTTGAACTTAAATCTGTCTTTCTATCTATCTACTGGGCCACCCAACTGACGGGCAAAATCTCAAAGATAAGAAAGGAAAATGAACCCTATTCCAGTGTTAATCAATATTCAATTCCATGTGCGTCTGATGATGGCAGCAGAATTCAATGACAAAGACAATTCCCATTTCTGATGATTAGGTTACACAAGTATTTCCAATAGATACATTGAACTTCTTATCTATAATAAGGATGTCGCAATAGGGAAAGAAAATCTGCTGGAAATCTGAAGTCTTGGGTTCAAGATGTGATTCTGTCACTTTTTAGCTGTGTGACCTTCAGTAAGTGGGCCATCTCTTTGTGACTTGGTTTCTTCATCTGTAAAATAATAACATTTCTACCATCTCTATCTCAGGTCATTGTGAAAAGTAGATGGAAGAACCTCAGAACCACTGGAAGAGTTTTCTGAGGCCATCTAGTTGGACCCATACCTGAATAAGAATGCCCTCTATAGAATGTCTCACAAGTGTCCATGGATGTGCTAGTATATATTTAACAATCAGCTCTCTGAAAAATAAAAGTCCCCAGGACTCTCATTAAGTTTTATCTGTTATTAATATTTCCTTTCTCACTTTCTTATGTCTAGACAATCAACTATACGATAGAGAAAGCCTTGATTTGTAGCATTTCCCATTTCTGAGGTACAAACGCTGTCACTGCAAATTTAACAATGGAAACTTGAACTGGTTCCAGTATACTCATCCCTACCAGTGGCCCTCCAGCCTCTGCCTGAGCAACTCTCCAGGAAAGAAACATTGTCCCTGCCTCTGGATGCCACCTATTTCACTTTGGGATGTCTTTGAGCATTAGAAAGTTGTTCCTGAGAGCAAGCCCAAATTTCCCACTTGCATCTCTTGGTCTGTGTTATGCCACAACACCCAAACAGAATGACTCTAATCTCTCTCCCATCAGGCAGTCCTCAAATACTTGACAGTGATGACCACGCTCACCTGTCCAGTCTGTTCTTTTCCATTCCTCCCTTGTCCATTCTTCTCATGATGTGGGGCATATAAAATGTGTTGTGATCTATAAATGTAAGTGATGATATTGTTCCTGGCTGAGAATAACTGGGAAACTCATTGGTTTGGGGAGCGGACAGAAATGCAGAAAATGTTCAGTTCATACCTGTGGCCCTATTTCTGTGCTTTTCTCCCAAAATCTAGAAATTCCAACTTATGTGAGCCCATTTATATATACTGGAGATCTTATGTTCTTTTTGGGAGGCTGCTGGTTGAAATATGTGGTTTTTGACAGTCTATGTTTCTGCCTCAGAGTCACAATCAGTGGTTTCTAATCATCTAAAAATAAATTCTCCAATAAGGAAGTAGTTAAACTATTTCTAAGCAAACCTTTCTGCAAAGGTCTAGAGACAGCTTCATCTCCCTTCCCCTTTATTTCTGATCAGTGTTAGCCTTCTTCCATATCAGTTTTCTGGCAAAGCAAATGAGAACAATAACCCACTTCAATTAAAAATTTATTAAGCACCTATGGTATACAATGTCCTTTCTAGGTACCAGGGAAAAACAATACCATATGAATTTCTCTATGCTATTTATTAAAAAAAAATTAAAGGGCATTGACTAGAGGTAGTTGTAGGTAGTAACCAATGGGCAAAAATTAAAATATTGATGAGACTTTTTTTAGGCTAGGTATAAAAAATGGATCAGTGCTTTCGGTAATTCATCAGAGAAATGTGAGATGAGGAAACTCCCTCCATCGATGCAGGCAGTTGTCTTCTTTGCAACTTGGTCTGACAGAGTTGCAGAGGACACTGAGAGGTCACATGACTTGCCTAGGGCTGCACAGCCAGAATTTGTCACAGGGAAGACACATTTTTAAATGAAAAGAGAGAGAGAGAGAGAGAGAGAGACAGAGAGAGAGAGAGAGAGAGAGAGAGAGAGAGAGAGAGAGAGAGAGAGAGAGAGACAGAGAGAGAGAGAAAGAGAGAGAGAGTGCGATGGTCTCTGCATTTAAAGAGG
The DNA here is from genome assembly GCF_003287225.1 of Phascolarctos cinereus. Classification (NCBI taxonomy): domain Eukaryota; kingdom Metazoa; phylum Chordata; class Mammalia; order Diprotodontia; family Phascolarctidae; genus Phascolarctos; species Phascolarctos cinereus. The sequence continues at coordinate 458,607,210 of NW_027555958.1, forward strand.
TCACAGTTTTTAGGGGAAATATAATATGTATACAAATATATCAACAAGCCAAGGATACGTGATTAAATCTATTTGAGAAATACCTGAACCAATGTAGATTGCCATCCATTTTTTTAAACAGTAAATAAAGTTTTAAAGCATCATCTGAGGCTCAGGGAAATTACTTGAATGACTCATGTTCATAGAGCTCTTATATATCATAGGAATCATTTGAACCTCGGTTTTCCTGACTAACCTCAATACTATCCATCATAATAGAAGAGGAGTGCGATGCTGCTCCTCACATACACAGATAACTAATCTGGAAAGCAGAGTGAATAGAAATAAAATGCCAGAAGGAGGAAGGATCATTCAGGCTAGGGGCATAATGGAAGGCTTTTATGGAAGAAGCAGTATTTGAACTTGCTTTTGGAGGAAGGAAGGAAAAAAGTATTTATTAATCACTTACTGTGTACCAGGCACTAAGTGTTCCACAAATATTTTCTCACTTGACCCTCACAATAACTTTGGGAGGTAGCTGTTGTTATTATCCACATTTCACAGTTGAGGAAGCTGAGACAAACAGAAGTTAAATGATTTGCCCAGGGTCACATAGCTAACAAGTGTCTCAAGCTGGATTTGAACTTGTGTCTTTCTTACTCCAAGCTTGGAGCTCTATCCAGTGCACCACCTGGATTTTCTTTAGTAAAACTGTGAATGAGTTGGAAGGAACTTTTGGCTTCAGAATAGTGTAAGCAAAGGTGGAAAAACTTAGTATCTGCTCAGAGATCCTTGTGGTTATTGGTTTAGTCAAAGCATTGGGAAAATGAGGGCTAAAAAGAGTAGTATGAATGGAAGGGTAGGTATAGAATGTAGAATGTCTTTATATTGGTGTTAAGGAGTTTGGACTTTATCCTGTGGAGAAACATTGGGATTGGTTATGACCACAGGTGTGCATTAGGAAAATTAATTTGGAAGATGTCCAAGATAGGTTGGGGTGAAGAGAGGCTGGAAGTCAGGAGACTAGCTTGGGGATCATAGCATGAATCCAGGTGAGAGCTAAGAATGACCTCAACTAGGTGTAGTACAATATAAAATCTTCAATAGAAGTTAAACTCCTTAAAGGCAGGTGGCAGAACACTGGGCCTGGAGTTAGGAAGACTCCTTTTCCTGAGTACAAGTCCCACCCCTAACATTTTCTAGCTGTGTGTCCCCAGACAAGTCACTTAACTGTGTTTGCCTCAGTTTCCTCATATGTAAAATGAGCTGGAGAAGGAAATGGCAAACCACTCTAGGATCTCTGCCAAAAAAACCCAAATTGGGGTCATGAGGAGTCAGACATAACTGAACAACATTTTATTTTTGCCCTTGTAACTAGAGCTCCTTTGTTTCATGGGTTAATTTTTTTGTCCCAGAGTTGAATTGGAGGAATAATAATCGTTAATCTATAAGCATTTATTAAGTGCCTACTAAGTGCCAGGCACTGTGCTAAGTGCTAGGGGTCCAAAAAGTGGCAAAAGATAGTCCTTGCTCTCAAGCAGTTCACAATATGGATTAGATTGTTTTAGGAACATTGCAAAGCTGTTTTCCTGCCTCTCCAGCTTCCTAAGAGAGCAGAGACCCACCATTTCAATAAGATAATTTTAATTGTGATGATATATACAAGGGAGACCTGGGCCACCATTGTCTCTGAACAATCAATGATGAGCATTGTCCAGAGGGTGAAGGAAAGGTGCATGGGGGCACCTTGAATAGACTACCACACAAAACCGATGAAGAACTCTGAGCACCAGAGCAGAAGATGACATTAAGGAATTTTGTGACAGGAAGAGAAGATGGGACGGCCAAATGAGCAGGATGATAGATTACAGGGATACACACAGAGTGTTCTACTGGTACTCTTCTGATGTCTGGAAAATGCAAGGAAGGCCTCCATCATGCTGGGTGGACCCTCTATGTCGAACTTATGGAAGGACATGGACAAGAAATAGAATGGATAAGTAACCCTGCGTTGGTTTGTGATTTAAATCATTGGAAAGCCCTAATAGTGGAGACCACAATTCATTTGAGCATCTCTAGTACCAAGCACAGTGCCTGGCACATAGTAGGTGTTGAATAAATGATCACTGAATTATTTAACAGAGGAAGAGTGGTGGCCGTGGATACGGAGAAGAGGAGACAGATGGGAAAAATAATATCAACTGCCAAATGGTACACTGAGCTTGTGATATGAGAAGGCAGAAGAACTGTTGAGTTACCCTTTTCCCTCAAAGTGTAGCCCACTATTTAAAGACCCAGGCTTTGTCCTTTGTGCTCGAGCACTCTGATAGGGAAGGGGATATTTTAATAACCCTTACATGAACACGAGCATGGCATTCTGTTATTTCTGGCGTCCCCATCCCTCCCGCTGCACTAGAGAACATTCACTTTAGATCAGATTAAAGCTGACAGACATGAAACGATTTTAGGCCGATATCCTTGGGCTCGCTGCAGGGCCACTAATCTGCATTTCATCATGATATGAGCACATGTTTCCATCCTTGGTACACTCATTGGCCTCAGCCAGAATGTTAATCACATGCTAACCCAATTTCCTCCACAGATTTATTGCCGACTCGTCATCAAAGTCCACAGACCCCAAAATGTGAGCCTAAAATCAACAGACTGGCCCTAACAAGGGGCTCTGGGTCCCAGAACCAGGAATCCCAGGCAATATATGCCCAAAGATGAAGCCCAGAGAAAACACAAGAACCGAAATGGCTTTGTAGGCCCTTGTGGCTCTCTGAGAAAGACTATTATAATTAAAAATCCTGTTGGATTACATAGTAGCAGTTAGAGTAAGCAGCCAAGTCATAATTAGGCAACCACATTATGTTCCTGTTTTAGGATCATAGGATTTAAAACTGCAAGGGACCATCATCTAATCTGATTCTCTAAATTAAGTCCAGAGAAGGAACTTCACTTTCTCATAATCACACTGTTATTAAGTGTTAGTTCCATGATTTGAACCTAGGTTTCCTGATGGCATGTGTGGCCCCTTGAATTAATAAATAAATGGAGGAATGAAGAAGCATTTATTAAGCACTTACTAGGTGCTAAACAGTGCTAAGCACTTAGGATACAAATAGCAAAAGCAGGACAAATTTTGCTCTCAAAGAGTTCAACTTCTAACTGGGGGAGACAGCCCAGGAATGAAAATTTAATTACAGTGTATATGGAAATCCCCCAAAGTCCCAAGAGTTCACTGAAGGGATGGAGGAGAAAGCCCAGAGATCCCCTTTATGGTATATCAATTGGCCAGATGACAAAGCGTGAGATACACAAAGTGTACAAGCAATGGAAATAGTGAGACTCAGAAGATCTTTGGAGGTAGCAATAGGGCATGTTGTAAGGCCTGATGGTCCTCTATATTACAAGAAGGGAGTTGGCAGCACCCATCTCTTCCAAGTTATGTAAGCAGTCAAGCAGTCTGAATGTGTTCTGAGTAGCCCAAGGGCTGGGGCTAGTAGAGGTGGCACAGAGTGAAGGCAGGGTGGAAAGGACTCTGCCAGCAATGGGAGTTTGTCTTTTGGCCTCTTGGCCAATCCAGATTCATTTCAGATGGGCTCTTTCCAGCTGTACATTCTAAGATCCTATCCATAATCTCTACCTATGGGGGCAGCCAGTTGGTACAGTGGATAGAGTGCCAGGCCTGGTGTCAAGAATTTTCATCTTCCTGAGTTCAAATCTGGCTTCAGACACTTACTAGCTATATCACCTGGTCAAGTCACTTCACCTTGTTTTCCTCAGTTCTTCATCTGAAAAATGAGTTAGAGGTGGAAATGGCAAACCACTCCCATATCTTTGTTAAGAAAATGCCAAATAGGGCCATGAAGAGTCAGACACAACTGAAAATAACCAAATATCAACAACACAATCCTATAACTCTAAGTCTAATATTTTCCCTGCTGTATGTGTTTTCTTCAACTGAACCACACTGAGTAACTTTGAATTATTGGGTTATGTTAATTCTATTGGTTAGTTTCTGAAGAGGGACATTGCAGAGACTGGTGGTCACCAGAAGAGAGTGAAAGTTACTACCTTTGCTCTCCTGAAAAAGAAGGCAAAAATAAGGAGTCCTAGAAATGGTAGGAAAATCCAAATTGGATGAGGTCCTGGATAGTGTTGATGATAATATTCAGACCCATCTGGTGGTTGTATACACTGACTGCTATGAACCTTATCAGTGGGAATTAATTTTTGGAAAGACAATGTGGAGAAGAATGGTATAATAACTGACTTTGCCTACTGTTGTCATAGAAATCCTGTAGCTCCTCTGCATTGTGTGTGTGTGTATGTATGTATGTATGTATGTATGTATATGTGTGTGTGTATGTGTGTGTGTGTGTGTGTCTGAGAGAGAGAGAGAGAGAGAGAGAGAGAGAGAGAGAGAGAGAGTTACTCCCCTCTCCTAAACAATCTACTCTTTCCTCATCTAGCTGTAATTCTAAGCCTACTAGGGGAAGGGGGCAAGGTTTCAGCAGATTTCATCTCAGATTGGAGTCCAGGAAATAACATTTCTGAGAGCCAATTTTCACAGAATAGGAAAACTTCAGAGTTGGAAGGGACTTCAGTGGATATTCAGGACATTCCATTTCTGAAAAGGGTTGCTTCTACAACATACTGACAACTGATCGGCCCAATATTTCCTGAAGAACTTCAATAAGGAGTATTTCCATCTCCAGAGGCAGCTTCTTCTACTTGTAGTTGTCTTTAATTGATAGAAAGTGTTTCCTTATATCAAGCCCAAGTTTTCCTTTTGTAGACTTCCACCCATCATTATACTTTCTGGTGTCCGACAGAATAAATATAATTTATCTTCCAGTTCACATCTCTTCAAATATTTGAAAATGGCTACTTTGACTCCATAAGTCTTTTCTTCTCCAGGGTAAATGTTCCCAGGTTCTTCAATTAATCCTTATATGGCATGATTTAGACACCATTTACCATTCTGATTACCCTTCTCTTGGTGCTGTCAAAATTATCAATGTCTTACAAAACTGTGGAACCCAGAAATAAGCACAGTATTCTATGTGCGGGAAGCTAGGTGATACAATGAATAGAGTGCTGGTCTGGAGCCAGGAAGAGTCATCGTCTTGAGTTTAAATCTAGCCTCAAACACTTACCAGCTTTCTGGCCCTAGGCAAATCACTTCACCCCATTTGCCTCAGTTCTCTCAACTGTAAAATGAGCTGAAGGAGGAAATGGCAAAACATTACATGCCTTTGCCAAGAAAACCCTAAAAGGGCTCATGAAGAGTCAGACTGAACAACAGCAAAATCTATGTGATCAATTTCTTATTCCTGGAAACTTTCTCTCTCTCTTGATACAGTCCTGATTGCATGATTTTTTTTTTTGGCTTCCATATCATACTTTGGGCTAATATTGATCTTGCAGTCCACCAAAAGCCCCTTTTTATTTTCAGAAACACTTCTGTATAGCTATGCACCTACATATTGTATTCATAAAGCTTTTTTTATTCTCAACATAAGTATATTATATTTATGTTTATTAAATTCTATTTGACTAGATATTATTATAAGCTTGTTAATGTCTTTTTGAAATTTGACTCATCATCCAGGGTGTTAAATCCCTTCCTCAAATTGTGTCATCTGCAAAGTGGATAAACGTGGCATCTATGCTCTCATCCGACTCATTGATAAAACTTATATGTATAACACATACCCTGTGACTGAAATTTGTCTAACTGCCTTAGAGTACAGTTGTGGTGTTCTCTGGCTCCAAACACTATCTGGACACCAGTGGGAGACCAATGAAAGGGTCATATCCATACAGTTACATAGAAGACACAGTTTTCCTATCATGGGACAGAGGTAAGATATCCAGAACTCACACAAATCAAAATAAAGGACAGAACCACCAGTCACTGCAAGGAGAGAATCCCTCAGCGCACTGAATCCTGAATCCTGGTATCTGTTTGCCAGAGTTATTTGTTCTGCAGGAAGTATCAGCACATGGAGGGCATATTCTCTGTATGCTTCTATCAGCAAGTACACAGTGATCTTGGAATTCAAGACAGTCCATAATATGGACCCAACCCGCCCTTTAAATTCTATCTCAACATCTTCCACTTCATCTTTTCTGGATTCCTGCCAAATGGCACCACAACTGTACCTTCTCTGTTCTTATCCTTCCCTTACTGATCTCCAAGCCATTGAGATGACAACATCCCAAGCTTGGAATACATTGGCCTGGCTGGCCTCATTCCATATGTTGAATTATTAATCTTCTTTAAAGGTCCAATTCAAGTAGGATCTATTCAATACAAATTTCTTTAACTCTTCCTTCTTTCAGGTGAATGTTATTTAGCCTTAATGAAATTTTTCAAAGCACATTACCTGTACTCCTCTTTTATGTTTGTATCCTTCTCCTCTGAATAATTACATACATCCTTATATCCATACATGTATGTATGGATGTATTTACATATGTATCTCTAGCTAGACTCTAAGTTCTTTGGGAGTAGAGAGTGGAGCATATCTATTTTTTTTGGTATCTGGAGGACCTAAAAGCAGGACCTGAACATAGAAAATACTTAATATTTGTTCAGGTAAAATATTAGGACTCCCGTTCTGGTTCCTAGAATTGTATCCACATTAGAGAATCAGAATAAAGCGAATCTTTCTTCCACATGATAGGCTTTCAGCTATTTGAAAGTCATAATCTTGACCCTCTCCCTTCCAAATATAAAGCAATTATTTGATCTAATATGTGAAACTGATACATTTTATAGAAACACATGCACACACACACACACACACACCCCTATATAATCAAATGCTACAAATATCCATGCATAGCCCTAAGTGTATAGATTCAGATGAGTCAGCACTATAGTCAACTGTCTGCATTCCACCTCAGTCAGTGTCTAAAAACCGTGGACCATACTACTGTTACTGAAGGTATGGCTGGGCTACCCAGCTATACATAAAACACATTCTTTCACTCAGTCTTAGGCATTTATCCATCAAAAATGAGAGAAGGCCGTCTCTCAGTCAAAAATCTATGTTAGATTCAAGATAACCAAATGAATGACCTACACTAAAAAATCAGCTGAGGACATGAACCTCATATCTTTTTATTTGGGTCAAAATTAATGCATAATCCCCCAACTCTTTTCTATTTCATGATGCATAAATTCTATTAGAATTAGGAAATATGTCCTTTAAGCACTGAGAAATACATTTCAGAAGATATTTACATGGCCTCTTGAGTTTTCTCTAAGAAAGAAACTTTCTGAATTAGGAGAAGTATTTTGTATGATAGTGAGGTAGTATGGTGAGTAGAATGCTGGACCTGGAATCAAGAACACCTACATTCAAATCCTGCCTTCTATCCTTGCTAGCTGTGTGACCCTGGACAAGTCATTTAACTTCTGTTTACCTCAGGTATTTCATCTGTAAAATGGGGATAATGAGAACTCCTATCCCCCAGGAGTGTTGTGAGGATGAAATGATATATCATCTGTAGTGAACTTTGTAAATCTTAAGGCACTTCATAAATCATTGTTATTATTATTATTACTAGTTGTGGGATCACAAATAAGTTATTTGATCCATATGAGTCTTAAGCAGCTCTCTAAGATTTACCTATTAAGTTACAGATAGGATTAGATCTGCATTGGTGGAGGGCATTCCCATATGGATGCAATGATAGAACTTTGATGTATGATTGTATTTCACATCATAGAATCTCTGACCTCAAAAGCACCTCAGAAATAACCTAGTTTAGTCAACATCTAAAGTATTATTCCCCCCCATAAAGTAGGATTCCCCTCTATTATAAGCCCCCCTCTATAACAACCTTGAAAAGGAGAAATCAACCAGCATCAATTGCATATCTTGGATGATAAAGAGCTGACTGCTTTCTTAAGCTGCCCACTCCCTTGTTTCTAACTTTACCTGCTGGGAAGTTCTTCTTTCTATTGAGATGAAATCAGTTTCCATGTAACTTCCATTCACTGGTCCCATTTCTGTTCTCTAGGGACAATCAGATTAATTCTAATCTTTTATTCACATAATTGCCCTTTAGATATTTGAAAACAGTGATCCTGACCCTCCTTCCTTCAAAATAAAAAAAATAATTTGCTTTGCCTTTATTATAATATGGGTAGCTGTCTCCTTGTAACCAATCACAAAAATAAATACTATCAGAGTTTATGGTTTACTTATGGGCACTTGCAAGAATCCATTTTTTTAAGCAATACCCTTGAAAATCATATCAACAACCACAGCAATATTCTTCTTCAATCACGAGTATAGGTTGAAGCTACAAAGCTCTCGGAAGGATTTTGATTGAAATGTTCAATTATATAGTGAAGAATGTTAGCAAAAGAAGCACCATGGAGACTATACTGTCCAGTCTTCTCATTTTATAGGATAGGATACTGAGGTCCAGGAAGTGAACATGCCTTGGCTATGATGAGCTGGTGTGAGGCAGAATTGGAACACCAAAGTCAAGTCCAGCACTCCATTCACTACAGTGCAATGCTCCAAGCGGGTAATGTTAGTGCCATTTGCAGAATTTAAAGCCTGTATATAATAATGCTAAAATGCATTCAAAAAGTTGCAGAATTACTGACTTCCTGCCAACAAGAAGATAGTTTCAGCTATACTGTGAGGAAAAAAAAAGATGACACCTGTTGGAAGCTTAATGCTAATATAAATTCTATTTTCAGACCAGAAATTATACATCAACAAAAATATAAATACAATTTTTTCACAGCTGTGTAAGTGAAAAAAAACATATGTTGAGAAATTAGAGATGACTGTTATCCATTATTCAAGATTTGCATGGCCACTGAATGATTCCAGTGTTGGAATTAGAGATGTACAATTCTTTTAATTAATTTAATTTACATTGTTGACTGATGAAATGCCATAAATAGCCATGACATTGAAAATGCTTCAATATTCCCTCCAACAGCACAGCTGACTCCTGGCTTCCCCCAGGAGTAGTGGCCAGATGTATGTAAGAAGAGATTGAAATCCAAGCAGAAAAGACATTAGGCCAGACTCAAATGGCATCCTCCCCCTCTCTTTATAGTTGACCTTGACTCCAAAGTCACTGGGACACACAGTTTCTTTAGTACTTCCTTTTGGCTTCCATCAATCCATACATAATCTAATGGGGACAGGCATTTTCTTTCTCTTAGTGTAGCACTCAACCTTTCTTCCGGATATTTTCTCTATCTTTGTGAGCCAAGAGAATTCAAATACTTGGAGACCCTAGCAGGTATTTGTTGCCCAGGTTTATCAATATCATGCTCTACATTTGCACTCAAAAGATCAGCTTCGTAAGGCCAAGATGACCAAGCAATAGCTTCTGTAAAAAAAAATGATGCAGAGATTTGAATGGAATGCAAGCTCCATATGATTCAGTGGTTTGGTATGCCAAGCAGAAAAAAAAAAGTGCAATTTTAGAATGCATTAATAGATAGATAGTATCCAATTGTGAGGGAGCTATTGGTACATTTTTTTTTTGGCATGGTCAGACCTCATGTGGAGGACTGTGTACCCAGTTTTGGGTGCTAAATTTTAAGAAGAACAATTGAGTCCATCCAGAGGAGGCTGACCAGGATGGTGAAAGGATTGAAGAACACACCATAAGGTGGTCTGTTGAAGAAAATGGAGTCAATCACTTTTATATGGAAGACAGACTAGATTGGCCACAGAGAATGATAATGGATGGAAATTATAGAGAAACCAAATGGCTATAAGTAACTTTAGGATATCTATATTTACATATGGATATCAAGATTTGTATAGATCTCCCACCTTCCTAATAATTAATGTTCCCAAATGGAATGGATTGACTTGAGAGGTAGCTGGTTTTCTATTATTGAAGGACTTCAAGTACACAGAAGTCCACTTACTCAGGATGTTGAAGAGGGTACTCTGGATGTGGATAGGCTGACTTCAAATATGTTTGAGGTCTCCTACAAGTTTGAGTCTGGTATTCTATGCTATTCAGTGATTTGTAGAGAAAATGTCTATGTGGATTTGGCTGACAGCAGGGTTAGTTGAAAGAGTTTGAGTTCCAGCATTGTGAGTTCCAGAGGTTCTGGCTTTCAGTCCTGGATCAGCCATTCACCGAATGACTTTGGGCAAATCATATAACCTCCCTATGTCTCTCTTAATTTTGAAAATAAAAATATTGAACTAAATGCTCTCTGAGGTCCCTTCTCTCTCTTGATCTAAAATTCTGTGTGACATTCTTGAGCTATTGAGAAATGTGAAATGCCCTTGTACATGACCCACTTAAATCAAAACACAAAGTGAGCATAAGCTTTGCCTTTACTCAGTCTCATTTCCTCCAGCTTCAGACCCAATTCTTTGTAAGTCTAGACCTAGATGGGTTTTCCTGCTTAACCTAAATATATAACACGCTTCCAAGACAGTGGGATATAGTGATTCAATTGCTGGACTTGGAATCATACAGACTGGGTTCAAATCCTGCTTCTGACAGTACTTACATGATCATGACCAAGTTGCTTAAAGCCCCAGAGTCTTAGTTTCCTTCTCTGTAAATGGTAATAACAAAAGCAATAATCGTAATAGCCAACATCTATATTGATTTGCTTTTTACCAGGCACTGTGCTAAACACTCTACAAATTTTATCTCAGTTGATTCTCACAACAACCATGGGAGATAAGTGCTATTCTGATCCTCATTTTACAATTGAGGAAACTGTTAAATAAAGGTTAAGTGACTCACCCAGGGTCACATGATTAGTAAGTGTCTGAGGGAGGATTTGAACTCAGACCTTTCTGACTTCATTCCCAGGCCTCTACTAGCTACCTATACAGGGTTATTGTGCAGCTTCAATAATGTAACACAAGGAAAATGCTTTGCAAACATTTAGGCTCTGTGTAAACATCATTTTTTTCTCACAAAGCCAATCTCTGAAGCCCAAATACAAAAAGAATCCTCTTCTACTTCTAAGATCTCTCTTCTCTGCGTGGATTTTGCCAACAGTGGTCATGACACTGGCAAGGAAAATCATGATTAGCATATACTGTCCGCATTTAAGTGGGATAAAATCCATGACAGGCATCTGAAAACCATAATCCTTCATTAGACTGTCTCCCAATATTGACATTATAATTTTCTAGTCAACTTTCCACCCACCTTGTCCTCCCCTACCACTTCACTCCTGACCCAAGAATCTCATTCAGTTTCTTGGACTAGTCATGACTACAAAACAAAGCAGAGACTGACAAGTGGCAGAAGGATAGAGATGCTAAAAGGAGGGTGATAGCACAGTCACGGCCTAGTGAATCCCTGCCACTGATAAGCATACTGTCTCATCCATCTCCCTGAAAGCCTCACCTCTGCAATTGACAACTTGCCCTCATAGCTTTCAAGAGCTCTCCAGAGATGGAGGACAGATGACTCTAGAATAGCCAATATAAAGATGAACTCCACATACAGGGTCTGAAAGAAATCAGTGTTGGCCTTCAGGAAAGCAGGCAATGAATCACAAGGAAAGTAACAGTGTGACTTGCCCAGGGTCCCACTAAGTGTCTGAGGCCATATTTGAACTCAAGTCATCCTGACTCCAGATCAGTCATGTGCAGCTCTTTGTGACCCCATTTGGATTTCCTTGCCAGGGATATCCTTGAATGATTTGCCATTTCCTTCTCCAGCTTATTTTACAGATGAGGGAACTGAGGCAGACAGTGTTAATTAAGTGACTTACCCAGGGTCACACAGCTAACAAGAGTCTGAGGCTGGATTTGAACTCAGGAAGGTGAGTATTCCTGACTTTAGGCACAGCACTCAGTCCCTGCCTTCAAAGAGATTACACTCTAATGGGCTAAAGCTAATAAAAGGGATAGGGGGAATAGGCACCCCATAGCATAATACAGAGATGACCTGGAGATGGGTTGGAAGTCTGTTAATAAAAGGCAAGATAAAGAGAGAACTCATTTATCAAAGGTGAGGCTCCCTAAAGGCAGGGTCCAAGGTTTTGGTTAATGGTGGTGAGAGGGGAAGATGAGAATGCTAGCTGGAGGGAAATAGCTTCCTACTAAGTTCCTTCCCTTTTAGGCTTTCTTCCTTTCAATTTACCCTGCATAAGGTGGTGGTTGTTGTTGTTTTTTTAGTTAATCTTCCTAATTCAAAACTCCTATCCTATCACTATTACTGAAAAACCTTCACTGGATTCACATTGCCTACAGGATCTAGTCATGGTTCCTCATCCTTCTACTAAAGGCCCTCTAAAATTAGGCTCCAACAACTCTTTGCCTGCCCTAAGTCTCTGTCCATATCAGGTCTTCCTCCACTCAGCTATCAGAGTGATTTTCCTAAAGCTCAAATCTGACCACATCACCCTCTAGTAAATGAACTCCATTGGTTCCATATCACTTCTGGGTTCCAATATAAAATTCTCTATTTGGGAATGAAAGCTCTTCATATCCCACCCCCCTTTCCTTCTATTCCCTCCTCCATGTACTCCTGGATACAGTGACACTGGCCTCTTTGCTGTTCCTCCAACAAGACCCTCCACCTCCCAACTCCAGGCATTTTCATTCTTTCCCTCATTGCTGGAATACCCTTTCTCCTCATCTCTACTTTCTAGCTCCTCCAACTTCCTTCAAGTCCCAGTGAAAATCCCACCTTCTACAGGAAGCCTTTCCCAATCCGTCTAAGGTCTAGTGCCTTCCCTCTCTTGATTATTTCCAATTTATCCTGTATGTCTTCAGTTTGTACATAGTTATTTGCATGTCATCTCTCTCATTCGATTGCATTATTCAAGAGAAGAGAGTTTTATCTTTCTTTGTATCCCCGGTGCTTAGCACAGTGTCAAGCCCACAGTAGGCATTTAATAAATATTTATTGACTGACTGATTGACCCTTTTTTGTCTTCTACTTCCTATATGATTTAACAAAACTGGCCTGCCTTCTAGTTCTTAAATATGTATCATATTTTCCCTACCTCCTAATTTTTGTGCATACTGATCCTACTGCATGACATACCCTTCTCTCAATCCTGCCTATCGAACTTCAATTTATTTCTCAAGGCTGAGCTCAGGTGCCATCTCACCCATGAAACTTTCTCTAATTGGCTTCCATTCCCCAATTCCCAAAGTGTCTCATTTGTACCACTCTTAGGGCACCAAACCCATTCAACCTTGCGCTATGATTATTCATGCTGTGTATCTTGCCACATACATTAGCTAGAAGATTGCATGATGAGAGGGATCATTTCTTGATCACCTTTGCATCCCTCTCAGAACAGTATACATTATAGATACTCAATAAATCTTTGAGAATGAATGAATTTAAATTCAATTGAACATTTGCCCTACTCTGTCAATGATATGAGGGATACAATTTACAATAATGAAATAACCCTTGCCCTCCAGAATCTTGAATTCTACTGGGAAGTTGGAGCATGTAAACATAAGTAAACTCAACATAACAGAAGCAGTGGTGAGATGAATTCAGTGCTGTACTTGGTATCAGAGAGCTCTGTGCTTGAATCTGGCCTCAGAGACCAACTTAGTTGCATGACCCTGGAAAGTCACTCCAATAATGCTGGGTCTTAGACTTCTCATCTGAAAAATGGGTAGATTGGACTCAAAGACTCTAAAGTCTCTTCCAACTCTAAAGCTTATACTAATTAGAAATTGCAGAGAGAATTGCCAATGGGGAACATCAGAGAGGGCTTCATGGAGAAAGAGGCATCTAAGTGGAGGCTTGAAGAAAGTTTCTGAGGGGTACAGTTGAGAAGGCAGTACATTTGAAGAATGGACAATGGCTAGTACAAACACACTGATAACTAGGGCAGGGGTGGGGAACCTGTGGCCTTGAGGTCACATGTGGCCCTTTAGGTCCTTAAGCATGGCTCTTTGACTGAATCCAAACTTCACAGAACAAATCCTCAAGGATTTGTTCTGTAAAACATGGACATTGTAAAAAAAAAAAAAAAGCTGCATCTAAGAACCTAGAAGGCCACATGTGGCTTCAAGGCCACAGGTTCTCCACCCCTGAAGTAGGGCATATCCTATCCAGGTAGTGGTAATGCCTAAGCTGAGTCATAACGGGAGCTAGGGATTCCAAGAAGCAGAAGTGAGAAAGGAGTGCATTATAGACTTGGGAGATCACCTGGGCAAAGGTACGGAGGTAAGAATAAAACTGACTTATTGAACTGAATAAGGAAAACTAAAGGTCAAAGAGGTGGAAATGACCCATGGGTGCCATCCAATGCCCTTGAACTTCAATGTTCTTTTGCCTAAGCCATTTTTGTGACTTAATTAAGAACATTGGAATAAGGAATAGAGCCCGTGGTGGAACAACTCATTTAAATTCAAAAGCACTTCTGAAGTGCTTACTCTATGCAAAACACTCTGTTATTCACTAAGAAAGGCGAAAACCATTAACAATCTTTGACCTCAAGAAGTTTACATTCTATTGGGAAGATAGAACAGGTATGTATATAAATAAACCCAAAGTATATAGTAAGCAATTTCAAGGAATGATAACAAGTTACACATATTCTCTATGGTTTCTAATGTTTTCTCTTGTCCTAGTAAAGTCACGCTATTGTTTTGACAGTGTCGGGGCAAGGAAGAGAACTGAGCTCAAACTGGAACTGAAAACCAGCCCAATTATTTCTTTTGCTCCACTAGGAGCTGTTTCTGGCTGAATTCAAATGGAACCCCAAATGATACTCCTGAACAAGACCTGCCTATATGACAAACTCATTGGCCCAAGTTCAAAGCTGCCAAGAACAACTTCGGTCCCTGCTGAAACCAACACACTGTGAACAGAAAGACCAAATTCATTGGCCTCCCTGAGATGCAGCCACAAACAGCTAATTGGGGCCAATGGATGTTGGTGTCAATGAACACAGGTAAGAAGAAGAGAGGATGTAGATAGAGACTTGGAAAAGTTCCTGCTTTTAAGAGCAGAAGCTCTTCGAAGCTGTCATGCCTGGGCTGATGCAGAGTTTTCTAAACAGCAGGTGGATGAGCAGTTAGTGGTGGAAATACCTTCTCACTGAACACTGAGCTCTGGGCAGGGGCTTTGTCTTGCAAATTAAGAGCTCTCCTCACCGCAGGGGAAAAAATAAACCAACAACAATAGCAGGTTCTCAGCTGGGTTAATAGCACAGTTATATTTTTTAAAGGAAAACAGATATGTGAACACCCATCATAGTCAAATATGCATACATTCACAAACACACAAATATCCTCACAGAGAGCCACATGCAGAAATGCAGGCTTAAATTGTAGAACATGGAGAATCATAGAACAGTTAGGTGTCAGAGCAGAAATGGATCTTAGGAAACAGAATGCGAGGATATAGAATGTTGGAGCTAGGAGGGAGCCCTGACTATGGAAGGTAAAAGTAGGAAGGCACCTTAGAGGTCATCTGGCCCTAAAACTTCATTTTCCAATGAGGAAACTGACCCCAAGGGGGTGTCAGTGACTTGGCCAGAATTGAACAGTAAAATAGGGGCAAAACTGGACTGGAGTTTAGGTCTATAGGTAACAGTGGACCAGTATAGGAGATGGGGGGGGGGGAACATGACCATGGGGAATAGAAAGTCAGCAAATTCTTGTTCCTGGTTCATTAATGCAAAGTCTGACATTCAGGCTCAAAGAATCAATTTCATATGTAAAAATAGGGAGATATATGGAAAAAAAAAAGTTTGGAAAAAGATCTATCTGTGTTGTAACCCCAATATGATTTTTAAAAATTAATCAATCCACATTTTTTAAAGTATCCACTATGTGCCAGGCACTGTGTTAGGTATACGGGATAAAAGCAGGTGTATGCTGGTGAATGTTTAACAACAGACATCACCACCCCCCAAAAAATAAAAGAAGTGATGACACATTTTTAAATTTAATCTACATCATTAATATTTTCTAGACTTTAGTTTAGACCATCTACAAAACAATAAATTAAGCCTTCACTTGTAGCATTTGCTAATTCTCATGGTGTAAATGAAACTGAAACTTTAACAGTCAACTCTCATGAGCCTGTGTGAACAGACTCCAGCACACCCTGGGGGTCAAGTACAAAGAATGAAAAAAAAAATCTTTACTGCAAAAAAACTGATCATTTCTTGCCTTCAAATCTTCTCTCACATCTGTCCTCTTCTCTCATGGCAACCAACATAGTTCATGTCCTTATCACTCCTCACTTGGACCACTATAAAATCCTTTTTAATTGATCTTCTGGATTCCATTACTTTCCTCACCAATCCAATTTTTATAGAGCTACAAAAATGACCTTCCTAAGCCATCTCTTCTGACCAAAGTGCACCTATGTTCAAAAATCTCCAACTGTTGCCCATTCATTGCCTGTTTGGAATAGTACAAATTCCTTAGGCTGGAATTTAAGACAGTTCATAATCTAAGCCCAATAGGATCTAACAGTGTGATATGGGAGTCAAGAAAGCTGATTTTATCTTGGGCTACATTAAGAAAGATACCATGTCCAAGGAGTGATAGCCCAGGTGTTCTCTGCACTAGAAAGAAAATGTCATGAGCATTGTCATGTGTCAGGGTTTCACATTTTAGAAAGGGTGCTCATAAACTGTACAACAGGGAGAGCAGAACATCAAGAACTGTGAAGGGCCACAAGACCACAATATCCAAAGACAAGATGACCACCACCCAAGGCTAGAGATGTTTAGCCTGGAGACAAGGGTAAGAGTAAAGAACATGATTTCTAACCTTGAATATCTGATGAGTCATCTTATAAAAGAGGGAATAGACATTCTACTTGACCCCAAAGGTAACTATTAGAAGCAAGAGAGACTAATTTAGATTCATCGTAAGGCAAATCTTCCTAATGATCAGAGTAATGCAAAAGTAGAATGAGCTGCAATTAGAGGTGAAGGGTTTTCTCTCCCCTGAGATCTTTAAGCATAAGTTGCACGGCAGTATACTTTCCAGGGACATACACATAAATAATGAGGTTGATGGGTGCATTACCTGAGCTAGCTCAGGGTTTGGGAGGCTCCAAAGGAAAGTGGGGAAGAGAAGAGGTATTAGACGGCCTACCAAACTGAAGGTCTGCAGAGCCTATGTGCTGACTGCATTGCCATGTGCTCCTGAAACCTGAGCAGTACAGCAGTGCCATACCAGGAAACTGAATTGCTTGCATTTGAATTGTTTTAGGAATATTTGGAAGATTACCTAAGAAGATAAGGTAACAGACACTGGGGTTTTTTTTGGGCTGATCTGCTAAATATTCAAAGCTACTGGGATGGGCTGGCCACATTGTTTGAATGTCAAACATACATTTGCCTAAAAGACTACTTTATAGAAAACTCACACAAGGCAAGAGGTCACATGGTGGTCAAAAGAAGTGTTATAATCTCAAGGTCTCTCTGAAAAAAACCTTGGAACTGGGGGCAGCTAGGTGGAGCACTGGATAAAGCACCAGCCCTGAAGTCAGGAGGACCTGAGTTCAAATCTGGTCTCAGACCAAACACTCGACACTTACTAGCTGTGTGACCTTGGGACAGTTACTAGCTGTGTGACCTTGGGCAAGTCACTTAACCCCAATTGCCTAAAAAACCCAAAACCAAACCAAAGCAAAAAACCTTTGGAATCAATTGTGTGACATGGGAGACACTGCCAAAGCACTGCCCAGCATGGCATGCCCACATCAAAGAAGGCTCTGTGCTCTATGAGCAAAGCAGAATTGTAGTAGTTCCAAAGAAATGTGAAATGTTCAAATTTAGAAACCTCCATTTCAAATGTTCACTTGGACTAATTGTGGCTGTTTTGAGGTAAAGTCTTCCAAGCTCATATTGGTCTTATCAGCCACAGCTGGATACTACCTTGATTCCAACATAGTGATGTGATTTTGTTCTTCTCCAAGAATTAAGGACAACCACCACCACCACCACCAACCACCAACCAAATGTCAGGGTTGTTATAGAGGGAGATTATCATGCATCTGCACATTGGATGAGATGGCCTCTGACAATAATGATCCTTCTGACTGTCAGATTCAGAGATCCTATAATAGGACCATAGCCAACTAGGTGGCATGGTGGATAGAGCCCAGCACCCGGAATCAGGAAGTTCAAATCTGGTCTCAGACACGTACTTGTGTGACCCTGAGCAAGTCACTTAACCTTTCTCTCTCAGTTTCCTCAACTGTAAAATGGGGATAATATTAGCACCTATTTCTCAGGGTGGTTGTGAGAATCAAATGAGATAATATTTGTTACGCATTTAGCACAGTAACTGGCACGTGGAAGGTGATTTATAAATGCCAGTTCTATTCCCCTACTTACCCCTTCCCCATATTTCAGTGTTACTCTGCGGAAAAGATAAGCACTTACATTTGGCCAGTGAGCTGGAAAGCACATGCTAAAAAAAATGCATTTTGCATTCTCTAAAAGTGAAGCCATAGAAGGCAGCTGCCACATGACACAGCCATTCCCACGCACAATCTGCCTTCGGATGCTATCCTCTTTACCCATACTTTCACTATAAAACTATAGAGGGAAATAAAACCATGTGCTACCAGTAACAAACTCACCCTTACCTTTCATTCATAATACAATATTAGACCATAGAACATTAAAGCTGGAAGGAATCCTCCAGAAATTAATGTAAGACCTAGATGGAAGGAATCATAGAATACAGAATGAGAGAATAAAAAACAAAATATTGGAACACAGACCTAGACTATTAGACCTGGCAGGATTTCATCTAGTTGAAAGCCCTCCTATTACAGATGTGGAAACTAGGGTCCAGAGAACCGAAACAACTTTTTCACAGGGACAGTAATTTATTCATCTCACATTTCTCATTGTTAAAGACTGGTGGTCACTATGCTGCTAATTCATCAGCATCCCAAACTAAACATACCTAATAAAATAGCACTCACTGTCTTCCCCTCTCCTCCAACTCAAGTCTTCTCCTCCTGTATACAGGCAACAGTGGGAGGAGAAAGTGAATTCAGAAAGTGAAAGGAAGGGTGAATTGTAGCAAAGAAGAGACAAAGGGAGGCTTTTGGAGGCCCTTCCAGGCATCTTGGATCTGAAGGCTTAGGCTTTAATGAGCTTTCCAGGATAATGACTGGGTGTTGAGTAGTATGGTTTAGGGAGGCAAATGTCATTAGAAAGATCTGGGTTCAAGTCTAGTTTCTGATAGATACTGGCTCTATGGGTGGGGATAAATTACTTAACTTCTCCTTGTCCCCAAAATACTTTATAAGACCATATTTCATATAAAGAAATAAACATTGGTGGAGGGTGTTTCCACAGTGGGAGGCTTTTTATTAAGGAGACTTTTGCAGGACATGTTAGGGTAGTATTCAGTAAAGAAGGAGACTCCTTCTACCCCACATGCCAAAATTTTCTTCTTTTTTAAAAAAAAACTTTTTAATTTAAAGTTTTGAGTTCCAAATTCTGTCTCTCCACCCCCCCCCCTTCCCTCCTCACTGGGATGGTAAGCAACCAGATATAGGTTATACATATGCAATTATGTATAACATTTCCACATTAGTAATTTTGTACAAGAAGACTCAAATTTAAAAAAATGAGAAAAAGTGAAAAATAGCACGCTTGGGGGGCGGAGCCAAGATGGCAGAGTGAAAGCAGTGACTTGCTTGAGCTCTCCCCCAAACCCCTCCAAATACTTATAAAAAATGGCTCTAAACAAATTCTGAAGCACCAGAACCCACAAAAAGACAGAGTGAAACAAATTTCCAGCCCAAGACAACCTGGATGGTTGACCAGAAAGGTATATTGAGCCTGGCTGGGAGCCCAGCGCTGAGTGGGCGTGCAGGCCACAGCAAACTTGGAGCAGGCCTCAGAGTACTGAATTGCAGGCAGCTGTGGAGGTTTCCAGACTCCTCAATCCACAAATGCCAAAGACAATTTAGAAGGTCAGTGGGAAAAGTCTGTTTCTGGGGTGCTGAGAGAGGAAGGCAGGGTCTCAGTTCCATTGCCCAAGAGCATGGCCCTGGGCGGGGGGGAGCTGCTTCTCAAGCTTCTGGCCCACAGACTGAGGGGGAATCCAGCGGCTTATCAGAGAGGGATTGCAGGGATATATTTGCCAGTGCTGAGGCAGGAATCTATTGCTTTGCCATGTTTGGATCTGGGTCACAGTTTTGGGCGGCGGTGCTGCGATGAGGAGGACCACTGGTGTGGTGGAGCTTGTAGTGGCTGTGGAGAGGAACCCTTCCTCACAGTTACAACACAGAAAGCAGTACTTGTGGTCACAGGCCAGGAAAGGAGTAAACACCTTGCCCCTTATCATACCACCTTGGAAGAACTGAAAATTTACAGGTCCCTAAAAGTATCTCTGAAAACAGCTACACAAAACCCCTGAAGCTTGGGACAATACATTCTCCACATTGGAAACAGATTCATACCTTAACAAAGAGTTTAAAACTCAAGTAATTGCTGGGATCATGAGCAAGCAGTGCAAAAAGAGTCAGACTATATTATCTTACTTTGGTGAAAAAGAAGATCAAAAATACAACCAGAAGAAGACAACAAAGTCAAAGCTCCTACATCCAAAGCCTCCAAGAAAAATATGAATCAGTCCCAGGCCTTGGAAGAGCTCAAAAGGGATTTTGAGAAGCAAGTAAGGGAAGTAGAGGAAAAACTGGAAGAGAAATGAGAGTGATGCAAGAAAATCATGAAAAACAAGTCAACAGCTTGCTAAAGGAGACTCAAAAAAATGCTGAAGAAAATAACACCTTAAAAAATAGCCTAACCCAAATGGCAAAAGAGGTCCAAAAAGCCAATGAGGAGAAGAATGCCCTAAAAAGAAAAATTGGCCAAATGGAAAAGGAAGTCCAAAAGATTACTGAAGAAAATACTTCCTTAAAAATTAGAATAGAGCAATTGGAAGCTAATGACTTTATGAGAAATCAAGACACTGTAAAACAAATCCAAAAGAATGAAAAATTAGAAAACAATGTGAAATATCTCATTGGAAAAACAACTGACCTGGAAAATAGATCCAGGAGAGAGAATTTAAAAATTATTGGACTATCTGAAAGCCATGATCAAAAAAAGAGCCTAGACATCATCTTTCAAGAAATTATCAAGGAAAACTGCCCTGAATCAGTAAAACCAGAGGGCAAAATAGAAATTGACAGAATCCACAGATCTCCTCCTGAAAGAGATCCCCAAAGGAAAACTCCTAGGAATATGTAGCCAAATTCCAGAGTTCCCAGGTCAAGGAGAAAATATTACAAGCTGCCAGAAGGAAACAATTCAAGTACTGTGGAAACACAATCAGGATAACACAAGATTTAGCAGCTTCTACATTAAAGGACTGCAGGGCATGGAATATAATATTCTGGAGGGCAAAGGAGATAGGATTACAACCAAGAATCCTACCCAGCAAAACTGAGTATAATCCTTCAGGGGAAAAAATGGTCATTCAGTGAAATAGAGGACTTTCAAGCATTCCTGATGAAAAGACCAGAGCTGAATAGAAAATTTGACTTTCAAATACAAGACTCAAGTGGAACAGGAAGAGGCAAATAGGAAAGAGAAATCATAAGAGACTTATTAAGATTGAACTGTTTACATTCCTGCATGGAAAGATGATATTTATAACTCATGAGACCTTTGTCAGTATTAGGGTAGTTGGAGGAAAAAATTATATGTATGTATGTATAAAGATAGATACATAGATGGATAGATAGATAGATAGAGGGCACAGGGTGAGTTGAAGATTAAGGGGTCATATCTGGAGAATAAAATTAAGGGATGAGACAGGATTATACTCAGAGAAGAAGAAAGGGAGAGGTAGAATGGGGTAAATTATCTCACACACAAAAAAAACAGCAAAAAGTCTCTTACAGTGGAGGGGAAACAGGGGAAGGTGAGAGAGAATGAGTGGATCTTATTCTCATAGGATTTGGCTTAAGGAGGGAATAACATACACATTCAATTGGGTATGGAAATCTGTCTTACCCTACAGGAAAATAGGGGAGAAGGGGACAAGAGAGCAGGGGGATGATAGAGAGGAGAGCAGATTGGGAAAGGGTGTAATCAGAAGTAAATACCTCTGAGGAGGGACAGGGTCAATAAAAAGAATAAATGGGAGGGCAGGATAGGATTAAGGGAAATAGAGTTAGTTTTTCACAAGTCTACTGTGGAGGTGTTTTGCATTACTGCACATGTACAACCTATATTGAGTTGCTTGCCTTTTCAATGAGGGTGGGTGGGGAGGGAGGAAGAGAGAAAATTTGAAGCCTAAAGTTTTAAAAACATGTTTAAAAAAATGTTTTCACATGCTACTGGGAAATAAGAAATACAGGAAATCGGCACAGAAGTCTATCCTGCCCTACAGGAAAATAGAAGTGGAAGGGGACAAGAGAGGGGGGGAGAGATAGAAGAGAGGACAGACTAGGGGAAGGGATTTTCAGAGTGCATGCCATCTTGGGGTGGGGGAGGGGAGATGGGGTGAAAATTTGGAACTGAAAGACTTGTGCAAGTGAATGTTGAAGACTAAAATTAAATAAATTTATATTAAAAAAAGAATAGCATGCTTCAGTCTATATTCAAACAATATCAATGTATCATTCATCTTTGGGATTGTCTTGGATCACTGTATTGCTGAGATAGCTAAGTCATTCATAATTCTTCCTCTAACAATATTGCTATTACTGTGTAAATTTTTTTCCTGGTTCTGTTCACTTCACTATGCATCAGTTAATGCAAGTCTTTCTAGGTTTTTCTGAAATCATTCTGCTTGGCATTCCTCATAGCACAATAGGATTCTGTTATAATCATACAATCATATACTGCTCAAAGTCATTCCCCAACTGATGGGCATGCCTTTCATTTCCAATTCTTAGCCACCACAAAAAGAGTTACTACAAATATTTTTGTACAAATAGGTCCTTTTTCAGTTTTTTGGATGTCTTTGGGATATATACTTAGCAATGATGTTTCTGGATCAAAGGGTATGCACAGTTTCATAGCCTTTTGGGCCTAGTTTCAAATTTCTGTGCAGAATGGTTGGATCAGTTCACTCCACCAAACATGCATTTGTGTCCCAGTTTTCCCACAGCCTCTCCAACATCCAACATTTTCCTTTTTTGTCATATTAGCCAATCTAAAATGTGTGAGGTGGTACCTCAGAGCTGTTTTAAGTTACATTTCACTGATCATTAGTGATTTAGAGCATTTTTCATGTGACTATAGATGGCTTTGATTTCTTTGTCTGAAAGCTGCATGTTCATATTTTTTGGCTCTTTAGCAATTGAGGAATAACTTTTATTTTTATAAATTTGACTCAGTTCTCTATTTGAGAAATGAGGCTTTTATCAGAGATACTCCAATAGTGTAAATTTTTCCCTAGTTTTCTGATTTCCTTACAATTTTGGTTGTATTAGATTTGTTTGCGCAAAAACTATTTTTTTAATTTCATATAACCAAAATTATCTGTTTTGTAATGCTTTCTATATCTTCTTTGGTCCTAAATTCTTCCTTTATCCATAAATCTGACAGATAAACTATACCATGCTCTTTTAATGTACTTATGGTATCATCCTTTATGTGTAAATCATGTACCCATTTTGACCTTATCTTGGTGTATTGTATGAAATGTTGGTCTGTACTTGGTTTCTGCCATACTGCTATCCAATTGTTCCAGAAGATTTTGTCAAATAATGAGTTTTTGTTCCAAAACCCTGGATTTTTGGGTTATCATGTATTAGATTACTATGGTCATTTGCTATAATGTAATGGGTACCTAATCTATTCTGCTGATCTACCACTCTACTTCTTAGCCTGTACAAGACTGTTTTGAAAATTACCACTTTGTAATACAGCTTGAGATATAGTATGGCTAGACTACCTTCTTTCACAATTTTTTGATTGATTAATTTATTTTTTTTAGCTCTATAAAATAATTTCTCATAGTTTGATTGGTATGACATTGAATAAATAGATTAATTTAGGTAGAGTTGTCATTTTTATTATATTGGCTTAGCCTACCCATGAGAAATTAATAGTTTTCCAAGTATTTAGATCTGATTTTATTTGTGTGAAAAGTGTTTTATAGTTGTGTTTGTATAGTTCCTGGATTTCTCTTGGCAGGTAAACTCCCAAGTATTTTATATTCTCTGAAGTTATTTTAAATGGAATTTCTCTATCTCTTGCTGCTGGTAATATATAGAAATTCTTATGATTTATGTGAGCTTATTTTGATTCCTGCAAATTTGCTAAAATTGTTAGTAATTGCAATTAGTTTTTTTAGTTGATCTCTAGGATTTTCTTTCTTTTCTTTTTTTTTTTTTTTTTTTTGGTGAGGCAATTGGGGTAAAGTAACTTACCAGGGTCACACAGCTAGTAAGCATTATGTGTCAGAGGTCAGATTTGAACTCAGGTCCTCCTGACTGCAAGGCCAGAGCTCTGTGCCACCTAGCTGCCCCTAGGATTTTCTAAGTTTAACATAGTATCATCTTCAAAGAGTGATAATTTTGCTTCCTCATTGCCTATTCTAATTTCTTTAGTTCCTTTTTCTACTCTTACTGCCATAGCCAACATTTCTAGTAAAATATTAAATAGCAGAGGTGATAATGGGCATCCTTGCTTTATCCCTGATTATACTGCAGAGGCTTCAAGGTTATCCCCATTACATATAATGGTTGCTGATGGTTTTAGTTAAATATTACTTATAATTTTAAGGAAACATCCATTTATTGAAATCCTTTTTTCTGTTTTTAATATAAATGGGTGCTATATTTTGTCAAAGACTTTTTCTGCATCTATTGAGATAAACATACAATTTCTATTAGTTTTGTTATTGATAATGATGCTTATGGTTTTCTGAATATTGAACGAGCCCTGCATTCCTGGTATAAATCCAACCTGGTTATGAATGTATGATACTTGTGATATATTGCTGAATTTAAAATTTTTGCATCAATATTTTTTAGGGAAATTGGTCTATAATGTTCTTTCCCTGTTTTGGCTCTTCCTAGTTTAAGTATCAACACCATATTTGTGTCATAAAAGGAATTTGGTAGGACTCCTTCTTTGCCTATTTTTTCCAAATAGTTTATATATTCATTGTATTATATCCGTTTCATTTAGATTGTCAAATTTATTGGCATATAATTGGCCAAAAAACCTCTTAACAATTATCTTAATTTCCTCTTCATTGATGGTGAATTGACCTCTTTAATTTTTTTTCTTTCCTTTCATTTTTGATATTAGCAATTTGGTTTTGTTCTTTCATTTTTAAATGAAATTAGCCAATGGTTTATCTTTTTTTTTTCCATAAAACCAGCTTCTAGTTTTATTCATAAGTTCAGTGGTTTTCTTATTTTTAATTATATTATTTTTTCCTTTAATTTTCAGGATTTCCAATTTGGTGTTTAATTGAGGGGTTTTAATTCATTTTTTTTTTCTAGTTATGTTTTAGTTTCATGCCCAATTCATGTATCTGCTTTTCCTTTATTTTATTGATGGAAACAATTAGAGACATAGATTTTCCCCCAAGTACTGCTTTGGCTGCATCCCATCATTTCTGGTATGTTGTCTCATTGTTGTCATTTTCTTTAATGAAATTATCAATTGTTTCTATGATTTGTTCTTTGACCCACTTATTTTTTAGGATTAGATTATTTAATTTCCAGTTAATTTTTAATCTCACTTTCCATTGCCCATTATTGAATGTAATTTTATTGCATTTTGATCTGAAAAGGATGCATTTACTATTTCTGCTTTTGTGTATTTGCTGTGAGGTTTTTATGTCCTAATACACGTTTTTTTGTTTGTTTTTGTGTAGGTGTCATGTACTGCTGAGAAAAAAAAAGGTATATTCCTTTCTATTTCCATTCAATTTTCTCCAGAGATCTACCATATCTAACTTCTTCCAGAATTTTGTTCACCTCCTTAACTTTTCTTGTTAATTTTTTAGTTGGATTTATCTAGTTCTGAGAGGGGGAAGTTAAGGTCCCACATTAGTATAGTTTTGTTATGTATTTCCTCCTGTAACTCATTCAACTTCTTCAAAAATTTAAATGCTATACCATTTAGTACTTATATGTTTAGCATTGATACGACTTCATTGTCCATGGTACCATTCAGCAAGATAAAGTTCCCTCCCTTATCTCTTTCAATTATATCTATTTTTGTTATTTCTTTGTCTGAGAACATGATTGCTACCCTTGCTTTCTTTGCTTCACCTGAAGCATAATGAATTATGCTCCAGCCCCTTATAATTACTCAATGTGTATCTATCTGCTTAAAGTGTATTTCTTGTAAACAACATATTATAGGATTATGGTTTTTAATCCATTCTGCTATCTGCATCTGCTTAATGGGTGAGTTCATCCCATTCATATTTATAGTTATGATAACTGTGTATTTCCCTCCATGCTATTTCCCCCTTTATCCCATCTCTCTCTTACCTCCAAACCTTTCCATACTCAAAGTGTGTTATTTCTGATTACCACCTTCCCTAATCTACCTGCCCTTTTATGAGTCCTCCCTCCCTCTTCTATTATCCCCATCCCTTTTTACTTCCTCATAGGGTAAGACAGATTTTTATATCCACCTGAGTGTGTATGTTATTCCCTTTGAGCCAGTTTTGATGAGAATAAAGTTTAAGTTTTGTCCACCATCCCCACAATCTTCCCCTTTATTATAAGAGCTCTTTCATGCCCCTTTTATGTGGGATAATTTACTCCATTCAATCTCCCCAGTCCTTTTTCCAGCACAATTTTCTTTCTCACCCCTTTATTTTTGGGGTATATCATTCCATCAAAGTAACCTTATATCCATACCCTCTGTCTATATATATATATATATATATATATATATATATATATATATATATATATATATATATATATATATACTCCTTCTAGTTGCTCTTATAGCACTAAAGTTCTTAAGAGTTACAAATATTATCTTGCCATGTAGAAATATAAACAGTTTAACCTTATTGAATTTCTTAGGTTTTCTCTTTCTTGTTTCTTTTTTATCTTTGTATGTTTCCCTTGAGTCTTGTACTTGTATGTCAAATTATTTATTCAGTTCTGGTCTTTTAATTAGGAATGCTTGAAAGTCTCCTATATCATTAAATTTCTTCTTTTCCCCTGAAATATTATATTCCATTTTGCTGGGTGTGTGATTCTTGGTTATAATCCTAACTCCTTTGCCTTCCAGTATACTGTATTCTAAGCCCTCCAGTTCTTTAATGTGGAAGCTGCTAAATCCTGTCTAATCCTGACTGTAGCTCCATAATATTTGAATTATTTCTCTTTTGTTGCTTGCAGTAACTTTTCCTTGATCTGTGAGCTCTCAAATTTTGCTATAATGTTCCTGAGAGTTTTCATTTTGCGATCTCTTTCAGGAAGTAATTGGCGGACTCTTTCAATTTCTATTTTGCCTTCTGA
The DNA here is from genome assembly GCF_003287225.1 of Phascolarctos cinereus. Classification (NCBI taxonomy): domain Eukaryota; kingdom Metazoa; phylum Chordata; class Mammalia; order Diprotodontia; family Phascolarctidae; genus Phascolarctos; species Phascolarctos cinereus. Next base: position 458,634,615 of record NW_027555958.1, read on the forward strand.
TTCTAATATATCAAGGCAGTTTTCTTTAATAATTTCTTGAAAGATGTTGTCCAGGACTTTTTTTTTTAAATCATGACTTTAAGGTAGTACAACAATTCTTATATTATCTCTCCTGGATCTATAGTCTAGGTCAGTTGCTTTTCCAATGAGAAAATTCGTATTTTCTTCTATTGTTTTTTACATTTTTAATTTTGTTTTATCATATCTTGATGTTTCATAGTCATTAACTTCCACTTTCTCATTTCTAATTTTTAAACAATTATTTTCTTCAATGAGCTTTTGCACTTCCTTTCCTATTTGGTCAATTTTATGTTTTAGGGAGTTCTTTTCTTCAGTAAATTTTTTAAAATATCTATTCCCATGCTATTGACTCTTTTTTTCAATAATTCTCCTGCATGATTCTCATTTCTTTTCCCAATTTTTCTTCTACTTCTCTAATTTGCTTTATAAAATCCCTTTTAAGCTCTTCAGGGAATTATTTTTGGGCTTGAGGCCAAATTACATTTTTCTTTGAGGCTTCACATGTAACCATTTTGACACTATTGTCCTCTTCTAAATTTATGCCTTGATCCTCCCTGCCACCACAGTAACTTTCTAAAGTCAAGTTTGTTTGTTTGTTTTTTGACTTAGTTCTTTTCTTCCTTTTTTGTGGCTTAGTGTTTTTATGTGAGAGTTGGGCTCTGATCCTACACTGTACCAAGCTTTTTGAGCTGGGGCTCTAGGTCTTACTGCTGGCTTTCACTGGGCTTTAGAGCTTAGCTCTTTGCTTTTACTGGAGGGTAGGCTACCCTTTTGGCTTGCACTGGGGATGGGGCCTCCCTGTTGGCCTCCCTTTGGTGTGGTGTTTAGCTGCTGGCCTGGCCAGGGTGGGGCCTTTCTGCTGGGTTGCTATTGTAACAGAGTCTTTCTGGTGGCTGGTCTTGAAGAAGAAATCTTTTTGCTGATCTGCCCCAGGGGTGGCAGATTCTTCTGCTGGGTTGCTAAAGAAACAGGGTCTCTCTGCTAGCAGGCCCCAGAGCTCGGGTCTCAATGTTGGCCAGCCCTGTGGTGGGGCTTCACTACTGGACCGAAATGGGATCAATGACTCACTGGCGGCTTGTGATGGGGTTGGGGTTGCTGGTGCCTTGCTATGACACACAGACTGCTTACTCGGCCAGCGAGCTGATGGTTCGTAGGAGGGTGCAGCCTCCCTGGTGGATTGTTCCAGGATTGGAGCCTTGCTGCATGCCCCCTGTTGTGAGGCTGGCTTCTGCTGCTCTTTGACCTTCTCCCTTCCCACCTCAGTGAGACAGGCCTTTCCTGCCAGGCTAGAAAGCTGCTTCCCTGCTCCTAGATCAATTGTGAGGTGGTTTTCTAGTCGTTTGGAGGGGAATTGGGGAGGGCTTCAGAGGGTGCCATCTTAGCACTGGAAGTCCAAAAATTTCTCCTTAATAGATCACATGATAAAAATGACAAAGTGAGGCACAGGTGACTTTTCAAATACTAATGGCAGACTCCCAATCCCTCAGAATCACAGCTCAGTCAATATCCTTGACTCCTCATTATGTCTTATTGCCCCACCTCCCACTTCCACTGTTGCCAAGATTGTATCTCCTCTGACATTGTTCCCACTCTGGTGCAGGCCCTCATCACCTCACACCTGGACTGTTCAAATAGTCTGACTGTCTCCGTCTTTCCCCACTCCAGCTCATGCTCCATTTAACCACTAAAGTGATTTTCCTAAAGTACAGTTTCAACCACGTCAACCCTGCCCCCTACTCAGTAAACTCCAGTGGTTCTCTATGGCCTCCAGGAATGAATATAAAATGTTCTGTTTAGTATTCAGAGCCCTTCATTACCCAACCCCCTTCTACCTTTCCAGTCTTCTTATACCTTACTGTCTGACAGGTATTCTTCAATCCAGTGATGCTGGCCTCCTGACAGTTCCATGAAGAAGATATTCCATCTCTCAACTCTGGACATTTTCTTTGGCTCTCCCTCATGCCAGGAACATTCTCTCTCCTCCTTTGTAGGTTCTTCCTTTAAGTCCCAACTAAAATGCTACTTTGTACAGGAAGCTTTCCCAACCCCTCTCAATTCTAATGCCTTCCCTCTGTTAATTATTTCCTAACTATCCTATAAATAGTGTACTTTGTATATATTTGCTCATATTTTGTCTCCCCCATTAAACTGTAAGTTCCTTGAGGGCAAAGGCTGTCTTTTGCTTTTTTTTACATCTCCAGTGCTTGGCACAGTGCTTTTCATGTAATAGGCACTTAATAAATGTTGATTGATATATAAAAAAGAACTCTTCATAGGGGGCAGGGAGCCTCAATATTTTTTAAGAATGTGAAAGGGTCTCAAGTTTCATAACTGCAGCTGTAGACCTTAGAATGCTGGACTTGAAATCAGGAAGATATGAGTATGAATCCAGACTCTGCAACCTACTAGCTCTATGACCCTGGGCAAGTCAGTAAATACAGCTAGGTCCTAATCAACATAAATAATGAATTCCCAAGTATTTGTAAATCTATCAACAAACATTTATTAAGCACTTACTATTTGAGAAACACTGTGTTAAGGAGTAGAAGTAAGAAAATCAAAAAATTCCAAAAAAAAGTTCCTTCTAGGAGTTTAATCTGAACACATATTAATTTTTAAGCATTTACTATGCTAAGCAATGAAGGTACAAAAAAAGGCAAAAATATGTTTTTGTCTTCAAGGAACTTTAATTCAATTGGATAAAATATCACTGACAACTGAGTGGAGAACAGATTATAAATGGAAAGACTAGAGGCAAAAAAAAGTGGTCCACAGGAGAGGTGATGAGGTCCTGGTAAGAGCTGGTGGTTGGGTGGAGGGTGAGAAGAGAGCCTTATAGATGCTTGTAAGTGTATTATGTGTGTAGGTATGTGTGAATGCATGCATGTATACATGTGTATGCATATACATTGGCGTGTGTATGTAAGCAAATAGAAATAACAATCCCTATAATACTACATGGAACAACGGATAGAGTTCTAGGTCTGTGGTCAGGAAAACTTGTCTTTGTGAGTTCATGTCTAGACATTTATTAGCTGTGACCCTGGGCAAATCATTTAACCCTGTTTGCCTTAGTTTCCTCATCTGGAAAAGGAGCTAGAGAAGGAAATGGCAAACCACTCCAGTATCTCTGCCAAGAAAATCCCAAACAGGGTCATGAAGAATAGGACATGACAGAAAATAAATAAACAGTAACAGTAACTATTATCTCATGGGGCTTTTATGAGGCTAAAATGATAAAATGACTGTAAAGCACTTTGCAAACTTTAAAGCACTCATTATTATTAAAACTTATCATTATCATCATTATTATCCCCATTAATAAATAAGGAAACTCTCACTTTTTTTCTGTTCAGTCATTTTCTGTCATGTTTGATTCTTTTTTTTCTTTTTAGGCAATTGTGGTTAAGTGACTTGCCCAGGGTCACACAGCTAGCAAGTGTCAAGGGTTTAGTCTGAGGCAGGATTTGAACTCAGGTCCTCCTGACTTCAGGGCCAGTGCTCTATCCACTGTTCCACCAAGCTGCCCCCCTGAAACTGACACCTCAGTAAGTGAAGTGACTCGTCAAGGGTCACACCTCAAGTGTCAGATGCAGCTGGCATGTGTTAGAACTATCCTCTGACCCTGATCAATCTTTCAGCTCTCAGTCGGATGTTCTTTTCACATCTTACTGTGCTGCCTCCTGCCCCCAAAGCAAACATCTGCTCCTTGACTAGGGAAGCTGTGGATGGTGGAAGCCTGCAGGCAGGCCTTGCCATTTTCCAGGTATCATGGGGGAGGGGTGGGGAGAATACCACTCCAGCAAGAATGTTCCCAAGCATAAATTGATGTGTTAAACTTCAGCAGCTGTTTCTCTGCCTTTGGCCAAACCCTCAGGAACTGCAAGCTGTGCATGTTGAGGCTATGGCACAGATAGAAGTAGCCAGGCCATCTCACATCTTATTAGCCTGACCATTGCATTGAGAACATGGTGACATCACAGGTGAGCCAGGCAGGGGTAGACTGTGAGGCCTGACCAATGGTATTCTGTCCATGTCACTAGAGTGCCAGGCATGGTTCCCAAATGCCAGCAGTATATCTGGGCCACTTTCATAATGTACCAAGAGACAAATCTTCCCTTGTATCTCCTGAGACAGCTGCCTTTCCACTCCTGTCACCTCTAATGGAGTGTGGTGAATGGACATCTGTTTAACTGCTGAGTTCCACCTCTTCAATAGTGAGCCAAGGTGCCTCAAACATGTGCAAGGGCTAGATTTCCTGAGCACAAGAGGCCCTGCATAATTTACAAAAATAGGGTCGGACACTAGGTTCTAAACCAGAAAGTATTAGAATGTGGAATGTTAGTTGGGAGAGAACTAAAACATAGAATGTTAGAAGATAGAATGACACAGAATGTCAGAGCTGAGAGGTTTTCTAGACTAGAGAACGTCAGACCTGGAAGGGATTGTAGAGTATTACATGTCAGAGCTTGGAGGGACCCAGAAGGTAGACTGCCAAAGCTGTAAGGAATCTTAGAACACAGAATGAGCTGTGACCTGATGCACACCTGTAATCCTTGCCTAATAGGGAGGCTGATGCTGATGCATCACATGAGCTCAGAAGTTCTGACATGCAATGAGGCTAAAGCCAACTGAGTGTCTGCACTAAGCCTGGCAGCCATTTATTAAGCCCCCAGGAGGAGAGGACCACCAGGGTGACTAAGGAAGGACAAACTGGTCCAGGTTGGAAATGTAATGGGTCAAAGCTTCCCTGCTGCTGATCAGTGAGATGGGGCCCCCAAGTAGCTACTGTACTTCCAGCCTAGAAAAATGGGAAGAGCTACTCTCAACAAACAAACAAAAAACAGACAAGCAAATTAAAAACTCATAGAACGTCAGAGCTGCAAGGGACGCTGGAACACAGAAACTCAGAGCCGGGAGAGATCTTAGAATCTAGATGACATAATAGATACAAGATGTGAGTTCAAATCTTCCCTCACATATTTACTGGCTCTGTGGCCCTGCTTGACTCATTTAAACTCTCTGAGCCTCAATTTCATTGCTTTAAAGTGAGGATAATAATAGTACCACCCCCCCCAATCAGATTGTGAGCTCCTTGAGAGCAGGAACTTTTTTTTTTCCCTTCTTTATATCCTCAGTTCTTAGCACAGAATAACTACTTAATAAATGCTTGCAGCTGAGCTGACCTCACAGGGTTGCTATGAAGATCATGTGAGATCATAGATGTAAAGTGCTTTGTAAGCCTTAAAATATTAGCAATTACTTATTTATTAATATGGACATTTTCTTAAAGAGGTACAAGGCATTGTGCTAGGTTCTTGGAAGGAAAGATGTATCAGTGAGTTGAGCTGTGAGCTTTTGGGGCCTCCCTTCTAAAGGAACATCTTCCATTGCTCAGCCTGACCAACACACATGCACCTGCCCTCCTTTGGAGTACTGGCAAAAGGAATAAGCAGACAAGTGGAAAATGCAGTGGGAAAGCCCCCATTCCTCACTGGCCCCATGCCCATAAATCAAATTCTAATCCAGGATGCACAGCAGTCAATCCTGAGCTTCAGAGGGGCATAGCTGCATCATACACTGTGGTTGCCAGCCATTGTAGCTCCTCGTACAGGCAAAGCTTTGCACACAAGATTATTTCTGCCACTCCCTAAGCTTCCGAGATCTCAATTTGCCACATGCCTTGCCCTGCTCACCCAAGCCCTATAACACAAGCCATCTGCCACCCTAGATGTGGCCCCAATTCCAGCTCAGTTTAGGCAGGGGAATCTAGGAACAGGTTATGGAAAATGGCTGCTGAGCCAGTAGGAAGAACAGAGGCTTGTAAAGATAGTCAAATGAGCAAATGATCCATCTTCAGCATGCTCCCCACTCAGTTCTCCTGAGCTCCAGGAGCATATGTTGAAAGCCGCCTTGGGCAATCAGGCAGTTGAGTTTACAAACAGAGGAAGGAATCTGAATTACTCAATCTATCTTTCCTTCTGCTGCTGGGTGTTAGCACAATCAGGGAGGCAGGGCAGAGGAGCTGTGGGGGCAGGAAGGTAGTAGCGCTAGCCAATAGTTCGAACCGGGGCATTGGCCTCTCTCCCACTCTAAAGCTACCTACACAGAATAGGGAAAAAAAAAAAGCAGAGAGATCTCTGAAGTGGTTTACCAAAACTGCCTCATTTGCTAACATTGAAGAAGGGAGAACCAATTATGAGACCTTACCACATCAGAGCAAGGCAACTCTGGGAGGTTTTGTTTCTGAGTGACTTTCCCTATGTACCTATGTACCTCTGTTCATACCATTCTCTACTGTGTGTATAACTAAGGGAATCTTGTGTGGTTGGCAAGGGCTGGACAATCATGATGACTGTCATCATTATTTTATTATTAATATCCCCTCCCCACCTTGGAGCCACAAGCACATGTATTAGATAGAAAGGCCACCTCAGAGCTAGGAACACCAGTTTTTACTTCCTGCCTCTTACACAGACTGAATGTGTGACCCTGGGCAAATCACTTGACTCCTCAGAGGACGTTAGCCCCACTGCCTCATTTTATAGATGAGGACACTGGGATCCAGATAAGTCATATGACTTGTCCAAGGTAAAAAAGACAGTGTCAGAGACAGGATTTGAATCCAGGTCCTCTGACTCCCAAGTCAATGTTCTTTCACTAAACCATTTCTGCCTCCAAGCAAGAGTTTGATTGTGTTCTTAGTCTAGGCCCCAGATTATGTTTCATAATGCATCCAACCAAGAAATCATGACATGCTTGGGCCTCTCCTCCTTTCACCTCTTGATCTGAGAATACTAATCACATCAATACTACCACTGGTCCTGGAAAGGGCATTCGAACTTAGTGCCTTATGACTCCATTCACCATCTCTGTGACTCCCCAGGCCAAAAAGCCTTTCCTTGCTTACCATTCCCCAATATGTTTTTTCCCCCTCTGTTAGAATGAGAAGCTCCTTGACATCAGGGTCTGAATTCCTATCCCTCGTGCTCAACGCAATGGCTGGCCCATAGTATCATTTAAGAAATGATTTTTTTTTTCATTTTTTCATTCATTCATTCAAGAAGTTGGTACTTTGAGGAGAGAGTGGGAGAGGGAGAGGGGCCCAGAGTATTGAAATGAGGGTTCAATTCAATTCATTTCACCTGCATTGCCTAGAGAAACTAAATGGAATATGGAGATTTAGGTTTGAATCTTTTTTTCTGACTCACACTAGCTTTTCAAAAATAATAAGTATTCCACTTCACAAGTTTCTAAGCCTTACTTTCTTATTGTAAAAGGAGCAATAGAACACAGGCACTACATGCTGCATGGGCTTGTCCTGAGCAATTAATTTTTCAAAACTTGAAGGGATACACAAATTTGAATTGTTTTTGTTTGTTTGTTTTAATTTATCATCTTGGGTGGGGGCAACCCCAGCAATGATGTTTCAGAATCCGTCCTTGAGAGAAGGCAACATAACGGGGTTTATACTGGTACAGGTTTGGCGGTGAAATATAATACTTGTTATTTATCAGGTAAATGGACCTGGAGGACAGAACACTCTTCACTATCACAATGAAATTAGTACTGAATCTGTCACTTTCCTCAGTCCCTTTGTCTTTTAATAGGGAGGAAATAAAGTCCCTTTGGCAGAAATGCTTCCTGACCTTTATAAGTATTTGGCTGCTAGTTTAAATATACATTTAAACCCAAATGTCATGGTAGCTTCCCTAGTTTCCATCAAGACTTAGCTCAAATCCCATCAGAGGACTTTCTCAGTGCCCCCAAAGCTAGAGCATTGGCCTCTCAGATTATCTTCCATCTACTCTACATATCTTGTAAGTACCTTTGTTGTTTAGCCATTTCAGTCATGTCTGATTCTTTGTGACCCCATTTGGGGTTTTCTTGAAAAAAAATAGTGGAGTGATTAGTCATTTTCTTCTCCAATTCATTTTACAGGCAAGGAAACTGAGGCAAACAGGGTTAAGTGACTTGCCCAGTAAATGTCTGAAGCTGGATTTGAACTCAGACTTTCCTGACTCCAGGCCTGATGCTCTAGCCACTGCGCCACCTAGCTGCCCTGTATGTACCTAGTTAGTTACCTACTGTCTCCTCTATTAGTCTGTGAGCCATTTGAAGGTAGGGAATGTTTTTGCTTTTCTTTGTAAAAGCACTGAGTAAATGCTTGCTGACTAACTGAATAGTAACAGTTCATATTTCTATAGCTCTTTATGGTTTCCAAAGCACCTAGCATACATCCTACCAACCCTGTGAGGTAGGCATTATATTTATCCCCATTTTCCAGATAAAGAAACTAAGGTGCAAAGAAATTAAATGGCCCCACATCAGGTAAGTATCAAGAGATGAAATTTGAACCTAGGCCTTCCTGACACTAAATCTACCCTCTAGCTATGGCCAAACCACTGGTGAGCCTCAGTGAGCTTGGCTAGATTAGTACCTAGACAGCAAGTACACAAAGCTGTACTCGAACCCTTTCCAATCTAGGAGTACTTAGCAGAACTGGTGTTCTACTAGTACAACCTTCGCGGACCCAAGTGCATCTCCATACCACAATGGGGTACTGAATGTGGAATTCAGTATGGGAACATGGACTCATGAGAGCATTGGTCACTGGCTGAGAGACCTTGGGGATTGTCCAAACTTCTTCTTTTATGGCTAAAACAACAAAAGCCCATGGAGGGAAATGACTTAGTATCACCAGTGTAGAACTTCAATGGCCCCTAAAGACCATCCACTAACCTACCCCCTGATGTTACAGATGAGGAAAGGAGGTTAGTGACATTAAGGGACTTGCTCAAGATCCCAGACGTAGAAATGGGCAAATCCAGCATCCAAACCCAGGTCCTTGATAACAGGATTACATATTGTAAATCAGTTATAACTATAATAATCATCGCTAGCGTTTATGGAGAACTTTAAGGTTTACACATGGTATTTCACTGGATCCTTACAACCATGAAAGTTAAGAGCCATTATCAGTCCTATTTTACAGATGAGGAAACTGAGGCTAGGGGAGGTGTGTCACTTGCACAGGGCTATAAATCTGATAAGTTTCTAAGGTGGGATTTGCATTCAGGTCTTCAGGGCTCCAAGGCCAGCACTCTACTCCCTGTAAAATCAGTTTACTCATCTATAACATCTGGGAAATGATAACATCGTGGACCACCTAAATTCAAATTGATTTTTTAAGAACAATTTTTCAAACGACCCAAATGACATTTACCTCTAGAGCAAGCTTTATCAGACCAAAGGCTATGTCGTAGAGTCAAAGCACACTGGATCCGGAATTGGAGAACATGAGTCACCATCCTTGCTCGGCCATTTTGCAGCTGTAGGACCCTGGGAATGTTGCTTGATGTCTCTACATATCAGTTTCACTTCTGTAGATGAGAGTATCGAATAAGATGTCCTCTCTGATCTCCCCCAACTCTAAACCTATGACCCTGCCAGCCAACAACAAATGTAACTTCCCTAAAATGTGGCCCAGAGAGATTAAATCACTTATCCTGGTTCACAAAGGTAGTAAGTGACAGAATGAGGATTTGAACCCAGATCTTAGCAGTCCAAAACCAGAACTCTTTCCACTGCAACATGATGCCTCCCATGATAAATGCTTAATAAATAGTAAACGATTAAGTTGAATGGGACTAGGCCTAGGTCATGATGACCTGCCATTCTTCTTTGATTCTCACTGGCAAATCCCTTTCATCTTCACTATTTCTCTCCTTCTTTCCTTGGCAGAGCCAGGGCTGTTTTACAGCCCCATCCAAAGATACCACTCTAGTCTTCTCTGCATGGGAGAACCCATCAAATGCTGGCAAATGCCAAGTCAATTCCAAATGTCACCAAGGAGGAGTAAACAACAGAAAGCTGAATTCACTAACAGATCATTTAAAACATAATTATAATAAATGATTTAAAGGGAATCTTTTAATTACCTGGATGGCTCAAGACCTTTGCTAAAGCATTCTGGAGGAATTGTTTTCTATTAACATCATAAATTTAAATGCCATTACTTTCATATCTGTCATTCATTCCTCTTTTACTTCATTGATTCACGCATCAAGGGATTCAACACCTTTGGATTCTGTTTGGGGATTTCTTATTTTTGATCCAAATTGAGTTTTTCTTTTAATCTTTTAGACAACCCAAATGTCATTTCACTCTAGAGTAAGTTTCATCAGACCAAAGGCAATATTATATAGTCAAAGCACATTGGATCTGGAATTCGAGAACTTGAGTCCCCATCCTTGCTCTGCCATTTTCTAGCTGGAAGGCCCTGGACAAGTCGCTTAATGTCTCTGTACACCAATTCCAACTCTGTTAAGAAGGGTGTTGGACATGATGACCTCCAAGATCTCTCCCAGCTCCAAATCTATGACCCAGCCAACAATCAAGAAACATCTATTAAAAATCTGCTGGGGGTAAGACGTAGTGGGGGCTTCACTTCATTTCAATATATGGGGCAGTGACTGCTTTTCGCTTGTAGATTCACAGCTAGAGTGATTGTCCTTTTCTTCTCACGTGAAAATCTGACTGTATAGTGACCATCATTTTCAGTTCCAGTTTGGAGGAATCACCTACCTGCTGGATTCATGTAATGCGAGGCAAGAGAGCAGAACATATAAAAGTTGTAGCCCTATTGGTCAACTATTAGCTGCTTCCAGAATCTCATTGCAGACTTGGCACTCAGAGGCCATCTAGTCCTGCCTATGCCTGAATAGGAAAACTCTTTATACGATAGTTTACAAGGCAGGGGTGCAGAAATGCATACTTCTTGCAAAGGAATAAATACTTTTTTCCCCATTCTTCCTAGTTCAGACCTAGTTTATCTTCCACAGGGTAGCTGTGAAATACTCAAAGATAGCTATCATGGCCTACTATGTCTTCTCTTCTCTGGAGTAAACATCCATAAATCCTTCAATTTATCTTTCTACTATATGATCTCCAAGCTCTTCACCATTCCAAGGGCCCCACTCCAAAAGCTTTCTAGCTTTTCACTGTAATTATGAAAACGTAACTCAATGCAATACTCTGGATCTTGTCTGACTAGGGTAAATTACAGTGGGACCAACATTTCCCTGGTTCTAGTCATTATCCTTCAATAAATGCTGCTCCTTTGACTGCTGTGTAATACTCTATTAAAATTTATCATTCAGGTCACTAAAATACCCAGATATTTCCTCAATAAACTGTTATTTAAGTATGCCTCCCTAAATGCACTTATGCAAATGACTTTCTGAACCCAAGTGTAAGAGTTTGCATTTATTCCTATTTAATTTCATCTTATTAGATATGGACCAACATTCTGATCTTAGATTTTTTAAAATCCTGACTGTTATCTTGTATATTTGCATCTCTGAGACAAATGAGAGGTTTCAATCAGATGACCTTAAAGGTTCCTTTCAGTTCTAAAGATCCCAAAGTCTTGTTCAATTGAATTCAACAACCATCTATTATATACCCACTATGTTCAATGCATATGCCAGCCACTAGGAGAACAAAGGCAAAATTTGCTTGATCACTTTCATACATTTGAGACCTGAGGCAGGATGGTGCAGTAGAAAGACCATTGTATTTAGTCAGAGGCACTGGATTCAAATTCTACCTCTAATAGTTCCAACCTGTGTGACTTGGGCAAGCCAGTTAAGCTCCCTGAGTCTCAGTTTCCTCATCTGTAAAATGAGGAGCTTGGACCAGATGCCTCTGAAGTCCATTCCACCTCTAAATCTGTGATGTAATGTTGGCTTCTTTAAGTGACTGAGACAGCTATGGATCAATTCCTGGTAACAGCCATGCAGGTTGAGGCAAGAAGGACATTTGATGATTCTGTTCCTTTTCCCCTTTATCCTCATCCATAGCATTCAACCTAGTTGGTAGCATGGTAGATTTCTGTCAGGAATATCTCTGACATTCATTATAACCTCTGTTCACTATACCTCTGATATTTAGTAGCCAGATGATAATGGACAAGTCACATATCCCATTGGGAAATCCCAGACTTTTTCACTTTGGAGGTTCTATGCTTCTGTAATTGTATTAATAATGTTCTACATAAGTCTTTTGGGATTCTAGCTCTAATTTACTTTTCTAGCCTTACTTCACCTTTCTCTTCCACTTCTGCCTTTCCCTCACATGATCAATGCTCCAACTACATTGGACTGATCATTATCCTTCAAATACATTTCTTATTTTTTCCTCATCAAAACTCTTCTCATGTTCTTCCCAACCACTAAAATGCCTTCTTTCTCTTTGACTGCTGACCATCTACCCTTGTTTCCAGTTCCACCTCAGATGCCATCTTCTCCATCTCCCTCTCCCTGCTCTACTCCTCTAGAATGTCACATTCCTATTATGTGCTTATTAGATTCCATTTTGTATAATAGGTATTTGTAACTTATTTTTAGTCCTAGATTTGAAGTTCCTTGATAATAGCAATGATGACCTGTTTTTTCATTGTACCTCTATCCGTACCTAGCCAGACTTTTGCACATAGATGATTAATAGATATTTGTGGAATGAATTGATGGATGGATGAATGCAAATGGGAACCAGTAGTAAAAAAGGGATGGTAACATGTTTAAATCATGCATCCAACATGTTCTGTCATTCACTCTATTACTTTGCCAAACCTGATCTTAATTGATGTGATCATTTCTAAAAGACTTTTGGGATGAGGCCTCCAGAAAAGTAAGGTGCTCTAACTTTCTGTTGCCATTAGGGTATACCTTCTTAACATGCTTGTCTGATGTTTTTCTAGAGCTTTCCCAAAATCAGAATTGGCTTTGCAAGATCAGATTTTAGCATTTGAGGGAAAGAGAAAAACCTTACTAATAAATGCCCTGAAAATTAAAGAATGTTCAATTTTACAGCATGGATATCTTATCCCTGTAAGATGAAATTAAATCAGTAGAATGTTGTCTTCTTAGCCTGACCATAATTGAAAACAACAAACTTAAAGGCTAAATAGACCCTCAACCAAATTTTGTTGACCTCAGGTTTGTCATTTGCATGGAGCTTCCATGTTTAGTAGGGAGCTATGAATTCTTCTCGTAGGTTTATCACATAATAGCTGCCTGGCTCTTATCATATTATGTTTTTATATGGCTCCTATAATGTTTCAAGCTACTCCTGCATCCTCCTCCCAACTTTTAGGCTCAGGATTTTCAGCAGCTATGAGGTCCTTGCCTTCAAAGTATTCTGCTATTCAAAAAAAAAGTCACATACAGATGCATTTACCCACATTTTGGAAAGTACACTGATAAGCTGACAAGAGTTCAGAGACTGGCAACCAAGATGGTGAAATCTCTCAAATTCACTCCATCTGAGCATCACTTGAAGGACCTAGGGGTATTTAGAATGTAAAAAGGAAAAGGGTGTGATGAGAACAATAGGACAATAGGATAAACTCTTAAATTCTCCAAAGGTTATAATGTGGACAAAGAATTAGCATTGCTTCCCTAGTCCCCAGGTGACAGAACTAAAAGTAATGGATGGAAAGTGAACAGGTAAATTTGTCAGAAGAAAAAACTCCAAACAAACAACTTCCTAATAGATTGTTTCAAGAACTATGTTACAGAAATGCTTGTTTTATTCCATAAATTAAAAATAAAATAAAGTTTTCAAAAAGAATAGAATGAACTGGGTTAAATGTAGTAGGTTCCCCAACACTGAAACTTTTTAAATAAAGCACAGATGTCCACTTGTGAGATATTCAATAGTTTGGATTTTTGTTCAGATATTGGCAGGAGTAGCTGGCTTCTGAGAACTCTTTTCACCTCCAAGGTTTTATGTTTCCTCAGGACAATACTGTCATACTTGCCCAAAGGAATGGAATGCATGATCTGTGCTCCATTGCCTGCATCAGACACATAGCTATGTGACAGCCACCTTCAACAACACTGTCTATGAATACCTATGCTGATAGCTACATGTAATTCCTACAAATACCAGGAAGGAAGTTGTTCATTTTGAAGGGCCACACCCCAGCAGGACTCTCTTTGACCATATGGAATGGAAAGGTGTGTGAGAAACTGACTTCTTAGCAGCACATGAGTCTTGCCAGGAAACACATTTCTTCTATTCTTTATATTTAAGCAACTCCCTTGAATCATTCAAGCCCACAATTTGAGCTCACCAGTCTGTGGGTTGAATTATTTATTTAAATGGGTGTATTTCTTTATTGGATAATCTCTTCCATGTGCCTCCACTATATCAATAACAGGAGGAAATTATTGATTTTTCTGAAGCCATTAAGTTCAATGAATTGTTCAATTAGTTCTACAATTCAAATGGAGAACGAGGCTAAATCACCTTTGTTGGAGGTTAGAAACACTTTGCACATGAAGAGGATAATGCTGTAATTTGTAAAATACACAAGTTAAGTGGTTAAGGTAAAACCGACAAATAGATATTAACATTACAGACTCCATCATTACCGTTCTGCTTTTTCAACGTGGTCTCATAATCATTATGTTTACTGGGCTGTGAGGTAATAAGTATTTGGGATATTGTTTATCCACTTAAACCAGCAAACAATATAATAAATCTGAATGGATAATAAACAAAGGGGAACCAGGGCAGGGAAAAGCAGATTAAAAGCCACTATTGAAAAAGAGGCATGTGATGGATGATGGGGAAGGGACCTCGGGTAGATGTCAATTTCTCCTGCCTTCTGCTTGGCCTGATATGGAGGCTGTAGCCACTGGGTCCAGTTCAGCTTCCGCCAAGGGTCACAACACCATTACCACTAATAGGTTTCTCCCTAGGTCACACTCAACAGCAGGAGCACAGTTAGGTTACAAAGCCCCAGTGGAAGATGGATCTGAAGGTAAAAACATCACTTCTCCCCCATTGGAGGGCCATTTGGCTAGAAAAAGCAGACTTTGCAGCTGGTGGGAGAGGTAAACAGATCCAATAACGGCCCTGCAGCCCACCCTCCCAACTGTCTGAGACTAGAAGTACAATGGAGATTTAACGTCTATCCGTGTGTCTGGGTTTATTTTCCTGATCCGGACCACGGGATAATAATCCTAATGAAATACAGGGCTTAACACAAGTTGGGTGTGTAAAAGAGGGATACTTCTCCACTCAAAAGAGAGATGTTGTAGGATATGAATTTTCACACCTGGCATTCACAGCCCACCAAAATTTATCTTCAATGGTCCTTTCTGACCTTATTTTCCCCTAATACTGCTCTCCCTACTCCTTGCCAATGGGTTCAGGATGGATAAAGAGTTGGCATCAGACAGAAGAAAACTGGGTTTCAGGTCCTGCCTTTGAGTTCTAACTGGAAGTGCGACCTTGGGCAATTAACCTCTCACTGCTTTAGACAACTCATTACAGGGAATTACTTTCCTCACCCAGGAGTTGTCTATACCAATAAAATTGCAGGTCCAGTGCAAACCCAAGCCCTTTGAATAGACTATGTTCACCAAATTGACCTATTTGCTATTATAAGAACTCAGTATCTCATCTCCTGTCTCTATTCCTTTGTATAGGCTGCACCCATCTGCCCCAGACTTGGAATGCAGCCCCATTGTGTGCCTTTTCCATTCTCACTTCTGCTTCCTTCAAAACTTGTTTCAGGTGCCTCCAGCAGCTACTAGTCTCCCCTGATGCCTTTCTGTATTAACACACTCCCTCTCCTCAGACTGCTTCACATTTTCTTCTCTGTTCACATATGCTACCCCTCATGCAGACTGTGAGCTCTCTGAGGGCAAAGACTGATAATTTATTTTCGTTTTTGCATCCTTAGCACCTAGCACAGAGCCTTGGGATTAACAGGCATTTCATTTTTAAAAAAATGTTCATTCGAATGAAGTGATTGCTATATATACACTTACACTTACTGCCGACAGTCAATCCACTAACAAGTATTTATTGGACGGCCACCATTTATTAGATGCCAGGAACTAGGAACACGAGACAACAGGGTCAGTTCCTTCAAACAGCCTTCGAAAAGCCAGGTTTCAACATTTTATATTTTCGTAGGTCTGGTTTCCTCAACTTTCAAAGACAGAGTTTGGACTAAAACAGAGGTTCTTAACCTTTCCTTCATGGTTTCCCTTTGTCAGTGTGATAAGTCTGAGGGGCCCTTCTCAGAATATTTTTAAAGGTACAAAATAAAATACATAGACTTACAAGAAAACCAATTAAATGAAAAGAAAGACTTTTTACCAACTAAAATCATGCCTCCCACCCTTCGAGTCTATCCAAAGATCTCCCAGGTTAGGAATGCTTATACTAGGTGATCTCCAGAGTCCCTTTCTGATCTAAATCCAATGATTTCACGTCCTCCTCTGAACGTTCTTGAACTTGTCAGCATTTTTCCTTATGTGGCAGCCAGAAGTGTGCATGATACTGCAAGCACAAGTCACATGAATCTTGCATGTGCTTAGTGAAGCGTGTGTTGTTCCCCAGTTGGAATGGAAATTCCTTGAGGGCGCTGACTGAGTTCTGCTTTTTCTTTGTGTCTCAACCACGTAGCCCAGTGATTGACACAGATGCTCACATGTATCTATGATCTTATCAATTTGGGAATTGTCCAATGATGCAGATTCTATATCCATCCATTCTTGCCATCATGTGTGACTCTTACCCATGTCTTCCTAAAATTTTGCTATATAGTTAGTATCCATCCAATGTTCCAGAGGCTTTCTTCATTTTATCCTTACCTCGAGAAAGTACTAGCGGGGCACTCTGGCCATCTCCCCATCATTTCTCACTCTTATCGCGTAGTTGGCCAATCTTCTCTTCCTATATCACAATTCTTTACCAATATCCTCTACTCCTATTCTTCAAAGTTCCCCATTGGTTATGTATTGCAGCTCACTCAGACCCACTATGTGACTTTGCCATTGGCCTCTGGCACATAGTATTTAGTAAATGCCTTTTGACTTATTAATCATAGTCTCTGAATCATATGTAAAAGGCAAAAATTAACTTTATTATTCCCATTTTAAAGATGGGAAATGAGATCAGAGACATTAAATATTTTGTTTAGAGAATCCCAGGGATTTAAAGAAAGTCTAGCATCCTGTTTTCCTTTTCCTAGGATTTCCCCACCACACCATTTTCCTATTTAGAAAGAACTGCATAAACCTCCAGCTGTGAGCACTTATGTCCTCCAAACATGGCTGAAAGTTCTTTCCCTGGCCCAGAGTGGCCATGCTTGGAAGGACAATTAGCCACTCACAGGTGCAATCCCTGGGAGGGTGTTGTGGTCCGCATCTGATTGCCAGTGCCCTCTGCACAGCATGAGATAGAGGCAATGACATGGTGACTGCCCAGTGGGACTGACAGCTAAATAGCAGGCCTGCAAACCAAAGACTATTAGTTCCACATACAATTTTATTTCTCACAGTTTCAAGGACAAAACAGATGGTGAAAAAGTTTTACCTTCAATGTCTCAAAAAATAAATCCTGCTCTTCTGAGCACTCCTGCCTTAACAAGCAATGGATGCCCTTTGGGGCAATGTGGAGGAGAGGAATGATCATCAGAAGAGCTGGCTTCAGCTATGTGGGCCCACCATTATCTTGCTAAGATCACCTTAACCTGAATTTCATTGTTTTATGAAAAAGAGGGTTGCATTAGATAATAATGATAGTTACCTTTAAAAGAATTTTGCATCGATCCCATATCATTGGTATTGGAAACCACTGATGAAGAAACACAAACACCCTCTGCCACTTCAGATAAGTTTAAGTACATGCTTTGCAGTTTAAAATCTCAGAGAGTTGCTGGTACACAGAAGTCGTTTGCCTGGTGCCACACAGGCAGGCAGGGCTTCTACCCAGCTCTCCCACATTCCAAGGACAGTTCTTTCTCAAATCCAAGTAATACTTTTTGCTGACCAGATACTGCTGCTTGATAATTACGTAGCATCTTAACATTTGAAAGGGACTTCACACACATGATCTTGCATGATCCTTGGAACTACCACTTAACCATCCTGATAGGATGATTTTGTTCATTTTTTTTATATTAGAGGAAGTGTATAATGTCTGGACCTCAGATTTCACCTGTGTAGAGAATTCTATGTAAAACCCCACTCCCTCCATGGATGCTAGTCAGAAACTGATCTGTAAATTATGTTCTAGGAGATTTTCCTGAGAGGCTCAGTACATCACACTTGGTCAAACAACTAGTATATATCAAAGTCATGACTTGAACTCAGGCCTTTCTGACTCCAAGGATTATTCTCTACCTATTCTTCCATACTGCTTCCTAGATACTGTTTGCATTTTGCAGATGAAGAAACTCGGACTCAGAAAGGTAAGTGACTTACCAAGAACCACATATCTAATAAATAGTAATGGCAAAATTCAAACCTGGGGATCTCCTGCTAAGTCTAATGCTCTTCCCTTTATACCATACTGCATCGAATAGATAAATTTCACATTCTATTCCAGCTTTGACTTTCAAGATCTTTCAATATGTTGCATTAATTTGGGGAATTTGGAACATTATAGCTAAATAGAGTCATATATTTATCCCTTTAAGGAAAAAGAAACCATCATCTCTTTAAGTAGTCTTTAGAGACTATTCAGTAAAAGCCCTCAAAATTCTCAAAATTCTTTTATAGGGAGTATACTGAGGACCTTTCTTGTTTACAAGCAGATCAAATCAGTCTCAGCACTGAAAGGACATTTGCTGACTCTGAGTCATTCACTATTGATCTCCTTAGAGGCTCCTACTTCCTGAGCTATCCATGAACCTCAAGACTCATGGTTTCTTCAACGACTGCATTTTTGGCCTCCCAAGTGAAGACACAATCCAATATTCTTGTCTACATGTCTTTCTTTCTCATAAAGGGTCAAGCACATCATTACTGTCTAGCTAGTTCTGAGGCTAATCTAGCCATTTTTGTGTGAAGTCCAATAATACAGCGCTCTTCAGCCTTTCAACCTGGCCTGTGAAACATGGCACATACAGATACACAGAGGGAGGATTTCAAGATTCAAGGGAGGAATTTTGTTACTGGCTATTTTGCTTAATCATTTTATTCCAGTTCTCAGTTCTGGCTGAGGTATTGATTTCTTTGCTGACTGTAATCTGTCTTAATGAACACACAAGTTATCTGCCAAAATTCCAAGCAAAAACAAGATAGCATTTGAGCTGTTCTGTTAATTTCATTTTTGAAGTGCCAGATCTGGGTTATGCTAGCATGACCCTAGAATGGATTGACCCTAACCTCAGATGGGCAGGATGAGGCAGTCAGTTAATAGTAATTTAGTAAGTGCTTACTATGTTCCAAGCAATGTGCTGAGTACTGAACACAAAGAAAGGCAAAAACACAGTCCCCATTATCAAGGAGCTCACATTCTACTGCGGGAATCAACATGTGAATAATTAGGCTCATACAAGATATATGCGGAATAGATAAAAGGGAATATGGGAGGGAAGGTACTTGCAGTCAGAAAAACAAGAACAACTTCCTGCAATGGGTTTTTGACCTCAGTCTTGAAGGAAGCCAGACAAACTGATAGGCAATGACAAGGAAGGGGAACATTCCAGGTACAAGAGGTCAGCCAAAGGAAAGGGATGGAGAAGGGAGAGGAAGGATTAGGTTTGAGGAATTAGTAGAACAATATGGCTGGATCAAAGAAAGAATGTATCAAAGTCTCAGAAGTTGGGAAAAGGTGTTGTTTTACTTATCTATTTGAGGCAATTGGGGTTCAGTGACCTGCCCAGGGTCACATAGCTAGTGTCAAGTGTTTGGTCTGGAGGTAAGATTTGAACTCACATCCTCCTGACTTCAGGGTCAGTGCTTTACCCACTGTGCCACCTAACTGCCCTGGGAAAAGGTTATGTTGTAAAGGATGCTAAAAGTATGGCTTTTCTGTGGACTCACAGAATCTGAGGGCTGTAAGGGACCTCAGGGGACATCTATTATAGCCCATATCTGAACAGAAATTCCATCTATGACATACTTGCCAAGTGGTCATCATTTTTATTTGAAGACCTATTTCGTGACAGCTCTAATTTGTAGAAAGTTTTGTTTTTACCTCAACCCAAGTGTGTTTCTTTGAGAATTGTTCTGCCCACATTCTGTTTTTAGAATTTGAAAGGCTAAAAAAAATCCAAATGACAGAAATTTATAAAAAAGAACCTATACTTAGTTTGAATGGAATTCTTGGACTGTGTGGCACAATTTGCTATGCAATGACGCAAATTAAGCAAAGGACTTACCACTTCCCCCTTCCCATTACTTTGATGTCCTTTGTAACCTTGGGTGATCCTCATGCTATTCCCTGCTGGGAGCAACATCACCATTGGGAGGGTAGCTCAGTTTGGCTGATCCTTTCTGTAGCTCAACAGCAGGGCCTAGTTCCATCTTGAATATAGCCAGCTCTTTTCTCTACCACCAGAGGTTGTGATTCTTTAAGCTGCTTCCTGCCTTAAATCCTGCTGTTCTTTGTGTCTGTGTCTTCATGGATCTGTCTCTGTTTCCTGTTGTATGCATATTAACTGTGCCTAGAACTCCATTAATTCTTGAATGTCTTTTAAGGACCATCTGTGGAGTTCATGAACAATATTTTATCCAATGAAGGGCCCAGTTCGTCTAATTTTCTTGGGGATAACTTAATACTTTGTAAAGGGATAACAGTGTATTAATATTTCTTTGCACTTTGCCTGACACATTAATCCCTAATTATCTCTATCTGCCCCTTGCTTTATATGATTACATCTCCTAGCTGGTGGTGGGGGTGGGGGGAGAGGAGTGGGATGTACTGAATCCTCCCCTATACATATAGTTAGCATTTATTCAATCATTCAATGACCTGTTAAACATTCATTCATTCACACATGTGTGAATTTAATACGTACTCATTAATTCATTTATTCATTCACCCATTAAGTTCTTTCATATATGCATTTAATATTCATTAATTCACCTATAAAACTCATTCATTCATTCACATACTTAATATTTATTTACTCATTTACTCACTCATCCAATTAGTCATCAAATACATTTTCAGTGACTTTTTTGGATAGCATACTGTGTTGGTGCTGGGGAATATAAATATGAACAATATATATTATATATGCATGTATACACATTTATATATATATATGTATATGTGTATGCCTCTATATAGAAATATGTGTGTAGGAACTTGCATGCTAGTGAGGTAGATGATACATATGCATATATAACTACAATAAAAGTTAGAATATTAATGGCCAGAAAAGGTAGAGACAGACACATATGATATTTCAGAATGATAATATCAACCAGAGAGGGGGACGGATAGGGAAGACATCCTGAAAATGATAGAGTATTAGCTGGTCCATGAAAAAGGATGCATAAGACTTCGACAGAGGGAAATGGGGTGGAGAGAAGAGGGTCGGAGATTTCAGGTATACAGGATAGTGTGAATGAAGTCATAAAGGAGAGAAAGCGGGAGACACAGTCGGGTAATATGGAGTCATCCATTTTTGCTAGAGCATAGAGTGAAAGAAGAGGAATGGCATTTTAGAGTAGTGGGACTGAAAAACTTACTAGTTTTTGCCTCAGTTTCCTCATCTGTAAAATGAGTTGGACAAAGAAATGGCAAACCAATCTAATATCATTGACAAGAAAACCTGTCAAAAGAAGGTCTCAGAATGTCGGACGTGACTGAAATGATTGAACAATAAGGACTGAAAAATATTTTAGAGATTATCCAGTCCAACTAGTCTATTGAATCTTCAACAAGTGACTATTGAGTATCTGCTTGAATACTTTCAGTGACAGAAAAGCCTTTACTTCATATCGTCCAGTTCCAATTTCTTACAGTAACAGTTGTTAGAAAGTATGCCCTTACATCAATTTAAAATCTATCTCAAGGTAACTTGGGCTGGATATGTCAGGAAGATTTTGTGTAAGTTGTGGAATCTGTGCTGAATATTAAAGAGAGCAGGATTTTATAAAGTGGGGATGAAGATGGAGTATGCTCTTGGTGTAAGTATTGACCTTTGACTTATATGAGTCAGACATCAGGAAGATGTGATTGGAGAAACAGTTCTTTGTTCATATTGGCTGGAGAACAGAGCCCATAAAGGGTGATGCCAAACAAGTGGAAAAGGGGTAATGGTGCTAGGTGGCGTGAGGCATAGAATACTACCCCCTTCTTGGGAAGGGCCTAGAACTCTTCTCTGTGTACTGCTGCGAAAATACAGCAAGACACTAAAAAATAGAGTCAGTGTGGGACATTTCAAATTACTCTGAGTCCTGGAGGATATCTGCAAGATCACAAATAACTACCAAACCCAGTGCCCATTTTATGTTTTTCAACATCTAGAGTCAGTGACTTGTTGGATTTGTTCTGTTTTTCTCTTGTTGCTACAGTTTGCCAGTGCCTCCCATCTGTCATTGATGAATCGTTTCAGTTGTGTCTGACTCTTAATGACCCCATTTAGAGTCGTGACCCCATCCTGGCAAAGATACTGGAGTGGTTTGCCATTTCCTTCTCCAGCCCATTTTACAGATGAGAAACTGAGGTAATTAAGGTTAAATGACTTGCCCAGGGTCTAGTAAGTGCTGGTAAGTGCTTGAGGTCAGATTTGAATTTAGGAAGATGAGTCATCCTGATTCTAAGCCCAGTGGTCTATCTACCATGCCGCCTAGCTCCCCTTCCCTTCCATCTAAGCATTAGTAAATTATATCTCTTTTCTCTCCAGGACATTGAAATCTTACCCATAATTCTCTTGCCTAGATAATCTCAGACTTTTCCTAATCTGTTATTCCACCATTCTTCTTTATATATTGGTATATAATAATTATTATAGTACCTTATTAATGATAATAATAAAAATATATTCTTATTTCATGTTAAAATCATACAAATCTTTCATGGCTCAACTGAAATATTGTGTCTCCTATGAAGCTGTTCCTAGTCTGCCCCTTCCTTAGAAATAAGCTTTCTTTCCTCTAAATCTCTATTGATGATGCTATTTTTATGGTGTTTATTTGTTCTCACCTTCTCTACTACACTATAAAATACCTGAGGGCAAGGTATATACATTATTTATCTTTATAATTCCTCCACAATCTTATATCTACTTTTGTATCTACATTAGCTTCTAGCAAAGGGTCTTGTATGTAGAAGGTGCTCTAAAATATTAATTATTACATTAAATTGAAGCACATACTTTCAGAGCTGGAAGAGATATCAGAGATCATTTAGTATACCCTACATAAAAAGAAGCCCTCCTATAACATCCCAGACAAGTGGCCAGCCCAGTTTTATGTAAGGCTCTCCATACATGGGGAATTATCTACCTTTGGAAAGAGACCATTCTATTTGGACACTCTGGTCTACTTTGAATCCTTTCACTTTACAGATAAGGCACAAAGAGATAAATGGATTTAACCCCAAATCACCAAAGTAGTAAGTCATAGGCCTTTGATTATATCTGAAGGTCTCCAACATAATTCATTGTGGTATTTTTCTACTATACCACCTTTGATATCTGAGTGGCATCTTTGTCCACATAGACTCTTTGACTTGAGGTAACTAGAATTAGATTTTAGTCCTGCTGCTTCCCTGGGAACTGAAGAAGATGAAATGAATGACTTCCAACATCCCTATGACCTGTAATATTCCATTTCCTGAAGACCCTTCCAGATCTCATATTCTGTGTTCCATGTTACAATATCCCTTCTAGCTCAATGATTTGCTATTCAGAGGTCGTTTCCAGTTCTGATTTTCTCTCTTCTAAGGTACCATTCACTTCTCACCTTGTGGTCTATCTTCTTGCTTTGATATGCCACATTCGAAGGTCCCTTCCAGATCTAACATTCTATGTCTCTGTGATGAACAGAACAATTAGGATATAGCCAGGACCTGATACTATATCCTAAAACGCAACCCCTCCTATGGAATACAGCCCACAAGGGAAAGGAGAATCTGTGCATTCCTCATCACTGGGACTTCTTCAAGTAGAAGCTGGGATAAGACTTACTTGGGCTGCTGAAGAATGTAGTCTAGTGTATGTTGAACTAAATTGCCTTTGAGGTACCTTTTCAGCTCTCAGTTTCTGTGATGCTGAGAACCAATAAATCTCTTTATCCCAAGGGAATCTATACAAACAATCTCCCTATTGCAAAGGTATCTGTACAAGCCCATTTGAAAATGGATTCCAATCTAGTTTAGCTGCAGAATGATCAGGCTAAAGAGAAGAGGGGAAGGAGAAGGAGATGGGAGGAGAGGGATAGTCAAGGATAGAAAGAGCAATCTCTCCTAAAACCCATCATCGAAGCCAGCTAAGAACTGCAGGCAACTGCTACTGAGGCAGCTTAGACAGTTATTTAATGTTTATTTGAATCTGTCAACTATCACAATAAAAACAAGTCAATTCAATTCTCTCTTTCTTATTGATGTTTTCTTAAAAGAATTTTAAATAAATGAAACCTTTCTATTTCTTTCTGTCAGTGTCTCTCAAATATAATCAGCTCTGGGTGTAAATCCCCCTGGAGAAATTCATGGTGTTCATGAAACATTAGGGAACTGAAAGAGAGATGGTTTCTAAATCTCAGAAAAAAGCACGTGAGCTCTGCAGCCCTTCTGCCTAATCGTTTTATTCCATTCCCCAGCCCTGGTCACACTGCTGATTTCTTCAGCACTTGCAATCATTCAGGATGCAGGGATAACCAAGTGCAGGCTCAGATGCAAACCCATCATCAGATCTAATCTGGACACTGGGGCTCATTTAATTTCTCATAAATGTTTTCAATTTGGGATGCCCACGTGGTGGGCCTTTTTGTCTTCTTGGTGCCTGAGAAAGTCTGGACATTGATGTGTATGTTATTGATATTGATATTGGTTCAAATACAGTTCACCCAGTGTATAGGTCATGTGCACTCCTATATAAAAAAAAACTCTTTCCAAGATTATTTATATACTCATATGTGTACATGTCTATGCATGCTTATATGCACACAGGTATATCTATACACATATGCATACATATATCTATATACATACAAAGAAAGAAAGAGACAGAGAAAAGGAGAGAAACAAAGGATAGGAGAGAGAAAAAGGAGGATAGAAGAGAGAAACAGAGGCTAGAGAAAAATGAAGAAGAAAGAAGAATGGAATGAGAGAGAGAGAGAGACAGAGACATAGATACAGAAACAGAAAAAGTAAGAGGCAGGGATAAAGACAGACAAGGAGAGACAGAGAGAAAGAAAGGGGGAAGGAGAAGTAGGATAGAATGAGAGGAAAGGGGAAGAGATGGGGAGGAGGAGGAGGAGGAGAGAGAGAGAGAGAGAGAGAGAGAGAGAGAGAGAGAGAGAGAGAGAGAGAGAGAGAGAGAGAGAGAGAGAGAGACTGAGACAGAGAGCACAGACAGCATATTCTAGTTCATGAATCCATGGTGTCAACTGTGTGATTACTTCTTCTACTAGTACTTGGTAGATAATGTCATAGGATCATGGATTTGAAACTGCAAGAGACCCTGAGGCCATCTTGTCCAACCTTCTCATTTAACAGATGAGGAAACTGAGGCCCAAAGACCTTAAGTGACTTATTCAGTCATGCAGTATCAATACTTGACCAGCTCCTCAGAGTCAATGCAGCATCATTCCTAGTGGACCACAAGGCCAAAGCATAAGCCTTCTTTTCTAACTGCCATCTTTTGAAATTCTTCAAGGGTCAGTTCAGTGACCACCACCTTTGGGGATCCTATTATAACCCCCTTCCTAGTGTTAGCATTCATGTTTTCCACAGTCGACCTTGCCTTTATTTATGTTTCCATGCTGTATCCCCTCCCCCAAAAAATAGCTTTTATTTTTGAGAGAAAGAGCATTTGTTGTATTTTAGTTTGTACCCTTAGCACCCAATAGACAATGTGATATACTTGAAGGAGGACTGGCCTGGAAACCAGGAAAACTTGAGTTCAAATTTCATCTCTAACACTTACTGGCTATATGACCATTATACTTTGAAGTAGGATTAGTTAAGTGAATTCTATGGTTCTGGTATTGAGTTTGATATGGGGGAGGGTGAAGAGACAGAGTATGAGACATTGATTGACTGATTTTTATTGTCTACATGATGTAGTGAACGGGAAGCTGGCTTCAGAGTCAAAAAGACCTGATTCAATTCTTTCCACTTATATATATTCACTGTGTGACTCTAGGCTAGTCACTTTGCTACTCATCTACCTGAATAGAAAGAAAGAATTCATTCACCTGGAAGTTCTCTATATGAATAAAATTGTAGGACCTATCCCTCCATGACCTTATCCCCTATGCTTACTAGGATACTTTGAAAACAGTAAATGTTAATAACTACATGCTGAATTGAACTGAGTTAAGTAGCCTGTTGGCCAAATTTTGGATGATGATAATAGGAGCTGTTACAGATGATAGCTAGCATTTATATGGTGTTTTAAGGTTTATGAAGTATCTCACATAAATTATTTTGTTTCATTCTTACCATAGTCCTCTGACGTAGTCCTCATTTTTATAAATGAGAAAAGTGAGATTGGTTGCAGTTAAATGATTTGCCCGAGTTACACAGATAGTTGGAGTCTTGAATCAGAATTCATAAAAATATATCCATGCTGAATTGTCCCTTCTTGGGAGCATAGAAAAGGGGGAAAAGAATAGAGTAAAAAGTGCACAGCAGAGAACAAAGAAAACTTACAAGGAAGCAAAGAAAGATAGACAGCTCTGAACACAACATGTAGTATTCATTACATAGGCTTTCCGGAAATGGACATTTACTGCTGTATTTTGAATGCTCTCTTATGTTCTGCTGTGCATGTGGCAGTGCTTTTTTTTCCTTTTCTTATTTTGTATTAAAGTTTTAATAGTTAAGCTTATAATATTTTTATTTTTATTTTTTTATTATGTTTTTACATTTAAAATAAATTTAAGGAGGGTGGAGCCAAGACAGAAGCATGAGAGCAGTAACTTACTTGAGCTCTCCCCTAAACCCCTCCAAATACCCATAAAAAATGGCTCTAAACAAATTCTAAAGCAGTAGAACCCACAAAAAGACAGAGCAAAACAAATTTCCAGCCCAAGACAGCCCAGACGGTTGATCGGAAAGGCACATTGTGTGGGGTGGAGGGAGGAGTGCAGTTTGGCCTGGGCACACAGGCCGCAGAGAACCTGAGGCAGGCCTCAGAGGAATGAATCACAGTCAGCTGTGGCAGTTTCCTGACTCCCAAATCCATGAACGCTGAAGACAACTTAGAAGGTCAGTGGGAAAAGTCTGTTTCTGCGGTGCAGAGAGAGGAGCTAGCTCAGAGCCAACTCCAGAGCACAGAGCACAGGTGCTGGGGCGTTGGCTGCGTTCTGAGCTTCCAAGCCACAGACTGAGGGGGAATCAAGTGGCTGATCAGAAGGGGACTGCAGGGATCTCTTTGCTGGTGCTGAGGCAGGAATCTCTTGCTTTGCCCGTGCTTGGATCTGGATCACAGTTCTGGGTGGCGATCCTGGGGTGAGGAGGAGCGCTGCTGCGGTGGAACTTGTAGTGGAGATGCAGAGGAAACCCTCCTCACAGTTCCAAGAGAGAAAAGACTGCTTGTGGCTGGTCACTCAAAGACCAGAGCTCAGGCCAGGAAAGGAGTAAACACCTAGCCCCTTATCAAGAACTGAAAATTTACAGGTCTCTAGAAGCATCTCTGAAAACAGTTATACAAACCCCCAAAGCTTGGAACAGTATATTCTCCACATTGAAAGCAGACTCTTACCTTAACAAAGTGTTTAAAACTCAAGTAGTTGGCTGGGATCATGAGCAAACCTCGCAAAAGGAGTCAGACTATATTATCTTACTTTGGTGAAAAAGAAGATCAAAATATACAACCAGAAGAAGACAACAAAATCAAAGCTCCTACATCCAAAGCCTCCAAGAAAAATACGAATCAGTCCCAGGCCTTGGAAGAGCTCAAAAGGGATTTTGAGAAGCAAGTAAGGAAGTAGAGGAAAAACTGGGAAGAGAAATGAAGTGATGCAAGAAAATCATGAAAAACAAGTCAACAGCTTGCTAAAGGAGACCCAAAAAAATACTGAAGAAAATAACACCATAAATATAGCCTAACACAAATGGCAAAGGAGGTCCAAAAAGCCAATGAGGAGAAGAATGCCCTAAAAAGAAAAATTGTCCAAATGGAAAAGGAAGTCCAAAAGTTACTGAAGAAAATACTTCCTTAAAAATTAGAAAAGCAATTGGAAGATAGTGACTTTATGAGAAATCAGACACATAAAACAAATCCAAAAGAATGAAAAATTAGAAAACAATGTGAAATATCTCATTGGAAAAACAACTGACCTGGAAAATAGATCCAGGAGAGAGAAAAAAATTATTGGACTATCTGAAAGCCATGATCAAAAAAAGAGCCTAGACATCATCTTTCAAGAAATTCAAGGAAAACTGCCCTGATATTTAGAACCAAGGGCAAAATAGAAATTGAAAGAATCCACTGATCTCCCCCTGAAAGAGATCCCCAAAGGAAAACTCCTAGGAATATTGTAGCCAAATTCCAGAGTTCCCAGGTCAAGGAGAAAATATTGCAAGCAGCCAGAAAGAAACAATTCAAGTATGGTGGAAACACAATCAGGATAACACAAGATTTAGCAGCTTCTACATTAAGGACCGAGGCATGGAATATAATATTCCGGAGGGCAAAGGAGATATGATTACAACCAAGAATCACCTACCCAGTAAAACTGAATATAATCCTTCAGGGGAAAAAAATGGTCATTCAGTGAAATAGAGGACTTTCAAGCATTCTTTATGAAAAGACTAGAGCTGAATAGAAAATTTGACTTTCAAATACAAGACTTAAGTGGAACATGAAGAGATAAACAGAAAAGAGAAATCATAAGAAACTTATTAAGGCTGAACTGTTTACATTCCTGCCTGGAAAGATGATATTTATAACTCATGAGACCTTTATCAGTATTAGGGTAGTGGGAGGGGAAAAATTATATGTATAGGTAGATAGATAGATAGATAGACAGATAGATAGAGGGCACAGGGTGAATTGAAGATGAAGGGGTGATATCTGGAGAATAAAATTAAGGGATGAGAAAAGGATTATACTCAGAGAAGAAGAAAGGGAGAGGTAGAATGGGGTAAATTATCTCACACAAAACAGACAAGAAAAGGTTCTTACAGTGGAGGAGAGACAGGGGAAGGTGAGAGGAAAAGAGGGAATCTTATTCTCATAGGATTTGGCTTAAGGAGGAAATAACATACACACTCAATTGGGTATGGATATCTGTCTTACCCTACAGGAAAACAGGGGAGGAAGAGGACAAGAGAGCAGGGGGATGATACAGAGAAGGGCAGATTGGGAAAAGGGTAATCAGAAGGAAATACTTCTGAGGAGGGACAGGAAAAAAAGAAAGAATAGAATAAATGGGAGGGGCAGGATGGGATTAAGGGAAATAGAGTTAGTTTTTCACAATATGTCTACTATGGAACTGTTTTGCATAACTGCACATGTATGGCCTATATTGAGTTGCTTGCTTTTTCAATGAGGGTGGGTGGGATGGGAGGAAGGGAGAAAATTTGGAACCCAAAGTTTTAAAAACACATGTTTAAAAAAAATGTTTCCACATGCAGCTGGGAAATAAGACATATAGGAAATGAGGTACAAAAATATATCCTGCCCTACAGGAAAATAAAGGAGGAAGGGGATGAGAGAGGGGGTGGGGAGAGATAGAAGGGAGGGAAGACTTGGGAAAGGGGTATTCAGAATGCATGCCATCTTGAGGTGGGAGGAGGGGCAAGATGGGGTGAAAAAATTGGAATTCAAAATCTTGTGGAAGTAAATGTTGCCAACTAAAATAAATAAATGTATATAAAAAAACAAAACAAAACAAATAAAATAAAATAAATTAAATTAAAAAAAATAATCCCAATGAGGAGAAAGCTACCACATCCCGAGGCAGAGCATTCCACTTTGTGGCAACTCTCGTTCATAGGAAGTAGATCCTAATATGAAGCCTAAATCTGCTTCTCTGTAATTTTTTGATGCTAACTGTTTCTCGTTCAATCAATCATTCAACCAATCAATAAATATTTATTAAGCACCAGACACTGTGCTAAGGTCTGGGTTGTAAAGAGTGGTGAAACCACAATCCTTGCCCTTAAGAAACTTACATTGTAATAGAGCAAACCATATGCAAAAAAAAAAATCATCAAAAATGTATACAGTCTAAATGGAAGATGATATCAGAATGAAGCGACTAAAAGTTGGTGGAGAGTCAGGAAAAGCCTCTTGAAAAATATGGGGTTTGAGCTGATTGTAAAGGATGCTGGAAAGTCTAAGCAGTGGAAATGAGGAGGAAGAACATTCCAGGAAGAGGAGACAACCAACAAAAAGGGATAAAATTGGAAGATGAAGTGTGCCATGTAAGGAATATTGGAAAGGTGAGTGTTGCTAGGCCATAGAATGTTTGAAGGGGAGTAAAATGCAAGAAGATTGGAGAAGAAGGAAAGAGCCATGTTGTATAACAGTCTCTCACAGATCCCAAAAATGGCCATCCTGCCTCTGGCCAAAGACCTCCAAGGAAGGGAAACACATCCCCTCTCATGGCAGCCATTCCACTTTTGTCATTGTTAGGAAGCTTGTCTTGACATCAAGCCTAACTCTAGGAAATACTAAGATATCTAAAGGATGGCCCACACAAGGTTTTATGGACTCTGTTTTCTGGATTTAAAGGAAGACATGAACCAGAGTTGCAAAAGACAGACAGACAAACAGACAGGATGGGTTTTGATCTTCATCATTTAGAAAGAATACTCAAGATGGCTACACTTCAGATGTGTATATCAAATTGCAGAATCAAATTATTGAAGAGAGAGGCAAAGGAGTGGAGAGACAGGTTTGCTTTCAATTTACAAGACAGACTGAAGGCAGACTAAGGGCTCAAGTTCACAGAAGGGATGGATAGTGAGTAAATTAATGAATTATTTTCTATTTACCCTTCAAATAAACAAACTAATGATTGACTTAACTGGTTGTGTGCCTATATTCTATTAGAGCCTATTAAGAAATGAAACTCTTCTAGAATCTCAGAAGTATGTAGGAATTTCCTATAATGCAGGAAGCCAAATTCAGCCCACATCTGTGTAAGCTAAATTTGAATGATACATGCATATGCAAACATTCCAATGCATCTGTAAGTTCATTTTTGTGGATGTTCCCTTCAGCAATGTAGCTCACAACACACACACACACGCGCACACACACACATATATATATATATATATATATATATATATATATATATATATATATATATATATATATAATATATCCATGCCTGCCATCATCTGCTACTACCTTACCCACATTCCCGCATGAGTTCACCACAGAGGTTCAACCAATGTGCTAGAAATTCTTCCTTCATTTTTTCCTGACATTACAAGGATGTCAGTGTGGGATTTCTCATGGAGAGGGTAGGATGAGAAAGAGAGGGAGAAGAAAGGGGGCACAAGGAAGGAAGAATTGGGAAGAGAAAGAAGTAGAGAAGGAGAAAGAAGAGGAAGAGTGATGGAGAAAGATGGAAGAGAAGGTAGAAGAGAAAATAGCATCAACTTAAGATCTAAAATGTGCTTTACAGAAGTGATCTCATTTGAGTCTCATTAAAATATCTGGGAAGATGTATTATTATTCCCATTTTATAGATGTGGAAACAAAGAATCCAGTAGGTTAAGTGACTTGCTCATGACTGACAACAGTAATTCAACAATCTAATTAACAATCATTTAGAGTCTGTTATGTATAAAGTACAGTGTCAGAATCCAGGAATAAAAGAAAATTTTGAAAGACAAAAACTATTCTTGAGGAGTGTACATCATACTGTGTTGCTAAGTAAATAGATGATGATTAGAGATACAGAGATGCCCCAGTATCTGGCATCTGGCTCTTTCCTTCCACTTAGGCACCTTCCTAATTGAGGTTCTTGTTTCCACTTGCTGAGAATAACGAAAAAGTCTAATTGGCATCCTCATATTTAGTATCTTTCACTTACTCTCCTCTTTAAAACTACCATGAAGCCCAGAGATCAAGCAGCAGAGCCCTCTCATTTTACAGATGAGGAAGCAGTGGCCTAGGAGGTAACATGATTTAAACAGAGTCATTCTGGAAGTAAACAGTTTACCTGGATTTGGAAACCAGATCTTCTGACTCCCAGAATCTTAAAATCTCCAAGCTGGAAAAGACCCCAGGAATCACTTTGTTCAGTTTCCAGGAGGAAACCAAGACCTGGGAAGGGAAATTGGTGCTATTATATCACATATTTCTACGGCACTTTAAGGGATGGAGCATTTCCTTCACAATGATGTTGAGGGCTATGCAGTGCAAGTATTATCATTCTTATTTTACAAAAGATACCAGAAGTGACTTGTCCTTGGTCATCCATGTAATAAGAGATGAAGTCAAAATGTGTTTCCCAGTCATCTAACCCGAAAACTAAGGTTAATCAGACCTGTCTGATTAAATTGAAAAATGTTCTAAACATATATTACACCACAGACCATGCTTATATAAAAGAGGTTGAGAACTGACTGGCATCCTGGAATGCCAAGGTAAATATTCACTCTCAACTCTAAAAGCAATTTAGGATTATTATGATCTTTGGGGTGGAAGGAAGAATTGAGTCACAATCGAGTGTTTTTAAAGAGGAACATAGTGTTTCTGAGAGGCAGACTGCAAAGAAGGGGAACACAAAGAGGTGAGTTTGAAAGAATCAGCAAAAGAGGGATAATAGGTGAAAGAAGAAATAAAAGTGGGGCTTAATTCTGAAAAAAAGATTGGTTAAGGAGGGCCACTAGCTCCTAAAGACATCTTAGGATAAAAGACTCACATTGAAGCTATCAATGGCACCCGTATCTTCAAGGTCTGATGGAGAAGTCAATAAAAGGTCTTTATTTTCACCAACTTCTCCTCCTGGTACCTTTTTATTAAGAGACACTGTGACATAATCTGTTCACTTATTTATCTCAGTGTTTTTAGTAACCTGAATTTTTGCTTCAACCACAGAGGCCAGAGCTTGACTAAAAATAAACATGTACCTAAATCATATGGGAAATGAAATCACTGCCTAAATGTTGGGCCTTTTATTTTTTTTTCTAACTGGGGGCTCTGAGCTACTGTGATTGTACTCATAAATTTACTTTTAATATAAATTCATAAAGCAGCAAAGAAGGAGGGACCTTCAGGCTAAAAAGAAAGCTAATTATTTTTTTAAATTATGAGACTGATGAAATCCCCAGACACAAAGTAGATAGGGAGGAGAAGGGGGGCTCCAACAACCAACAAGTTTACACTGGTAATAGGGAAATACAGACAAAAATAAAATTGTTCCTACCCTCAAGGAGATGATACTACCCTGGGCGAGGGTGGTGGTGAGAGGGGAATGATATAATGTGTAGACAAGTAAATACAAATTAATTTTAAGAAAGAGAGAGTGGTAATAACTAAGGAAGTCAGTAAATATCTCATTAGAAGGTAGCATCTGAACTTAACTTTGAAAGGAGCTAAGGCTGAATTGAAAAGGGTGTGCATAATCCCTTATGCCTTTATCATAGCATCTTGTACACCTAGGCCCCAATTAGTGTGAATAATAAATTCCCCTAAAGTCACCAAATTATTTTAATTCACACAGCATATTTCCATTGGGCTGGAACTAATTATTATACTTCACATAACTATAATTTCGAATAGTGCAAATTTAAATACACATGACCTCTTCATGGGAGTCATTATTAGCACTAATAGAGACATAGGGACATAATAGGGAGAAGCAGAAATGGCAGGTCCATGTGAATTTGCCTCCCATTATTTTTTCCTTAGTATGAATGTGTCATCCCTCTCCATCATGTGTTAGCTTTGTGCCTGGGCATCACTGCCAGGGGTAGTAGTACATAAGCTTCCCCACTATCTAAACATACATCTTACTCCCCAATCACCTGATTTCCATGAGCATCTCTCTGATCCTTAATATTGGCCATATCTGTATTTAGCTAATTAGCCATTTTTCTTCCTTAAGTGCAGGAATCTGATTAGTGATTAGATCACACAGCCTTTACTTACTGCAATTAGAGCAAACATGTCAGCTTTGTTCCACCAGGCAGGGTTTAGGCTCCAGCCTCATCTGGGAAAGAACAAAGAAATTTCAAAAGAGACCAAGGCCGATCTTTTCCTTCAGCCTCAGCTCCTACCTTCTTTAAGGACAAATGGGAGATGATCCCTGCTGATACCTTTCTGTTAATTCTTTCAGCTAACAGTGTTCTTTTTCTTATCATGGCTTCCTGTCGGACTTAGGCTGAATTTCTCCTTTGTCTGTATCATCCCTGAAGGGCATTTACAAGCTGCATGAAGATGCCCCAGTCACTCCCTTCTCTGAACCTCAGTGTCCTCACCTGTAAAATGGGATGAATACCATATCTGTGCCAGTTGTTATGACATCACCTCAAATTTTTAGCCATGACAAAGTACATATAAAAAAGCTAGCATTTGTATAGCACCCTAAAGTTTGGAAAGCATTTTTAAAAATCTGTCTCAGTTGATCCTCATAACAACCCTGAGATGATGGCACTATTACTATCCCCATTTTACAGATGAAGAAATTGAGTCTCAAAGATAACAGTCCATATGAGACATGCAGTAAACATCTGAGGAGAAATTTGAAATCAAGTCTTTCTGAATCCAAGTCTAGCTCCCTATGCATTGCGTCACCTACAAAAATCCCCTATTGATATGTTCCTGTTCTTTAAGCATATTAAGGGATGCAAATCACTCTGTATGCATGTGTGTATGTATACACACATACATATACATGTATATACACACACACACACACACACACATATATATATATATATATATATATATATATATATATACATGCATACACATATATGTACATTCTTTTATCCCTATAAGGGAAGTGTTCATACTAGTTCCATTTTATACTTGGGGAAAGTGAGGCTCAGAGGCATTAGGATTTGTTCAGGATTGCATTGAGTGCCTAAGATGGGATTCAAATCCAGGTCTTCCTGACTCCACATCTCTCAATTATTGCCTTGCTGTCTCTTCTAAAAATTTTCAAGAATTTCATTCCTATTAAAGATTTTGCTACTCTTGGAGTAGAAAAGAGATGACCTTCCTCCCCATTTTTATAGATACACATAACATATCTAATCTGGCTACAAAGTGCCAGAGATCATATGGGATGTAATTTGAATGCTCCTGAGCAGGGGAACAGAGCACAGGACAGATGATCTATGAAGACTGGCAAATTCATCATGTTCAATGGCTTTTATTAACCTCCTTCATATTCCAAGGCCACATGACATGGTTGTAAAAATAGGCCACAGAAAGACAGAATCCAGAGTTTTCCAAGTTAAAAATACCCCAAATGTCACCCTGGTGATACAAGAAGGCAAAGTGCTTCTATTCAACACGGACTCATCGGCAAAAGGCTACAAGTGGTTGAGAAGAGTAACACTCAGGTTTTTCTCTCCTTGTGGTGGTTATTGGCAAAACACCTTCTCCTTCTTACCCAGGAGGATAGGGATGTCTCAAACTGATTTTCCACCTTCCTGCCTTTGTGGAATATTCCCATTACCCTGGAGGAGAGGATTGGGTCAATGGCTTCCTCCTTACTCTCTATCACATTTACACACCTGCAAAAGCACCTCAAAATATTCAGTGCTCTGCTTCACACTTTCTTGCAGGGCAAGACAGGTAGTGAAAGGAGCTTGTTCAAACTACGGAAAGAAGCCATGTGTACAATAAGCCAATGGCCTCCACTGCATCCCCAATGAGGCATCTCAAAGACAGCCTCTAAATACGCTTGATTTTCCTTCATGTTTCTTTCCCTTTTTGGCCAAGTCCATCCATTGCAATGGGCTGGGTAAGAAGACCAGGTAAGGCTTTGGTTTTAACCACTGGCTAATGGATAGACACCCCTTCTCCTCATAATTTTCGTCATTGCTTTAAAAAAAAAAGTCTTTCTATTCCATAACCTAGCACAGTGCCTAGTACTTCATAAATACTTCTTGGTTGAGTATCCATTTTATCCTTACTTTTACCAGCACAAGGATTTTCAAAAGGGGCATATAACATGGTTTTTAAAATTATTTTTGAATTTCCTGAATATTTAAATCCCAAAATAATTGTAGAATCACAAAGTGGCAGAATTGGAAAGGATCTCAGAGTCCATCTAATCCAGGGGGTCTTAGCTATTGTTGTCACATGGACTTCTGGGCAGCCAAGCTGCTGAAAGCTGGGGACTCCTTCTCAAATGGTATGTATATATACATACATATATATATATATATATATATATATATATATGTATATATACATATATATATATATGATAATATATATATATATATATATGATAATATACATAGTATTACAATGGAAAATAGTATATTGAAATAGGTATCTATCATCTATGTCTGCATTGATATTGATACTATTATCTATATCTATGCTTATTTATATCATCTATATTTATCTCATTCATTGTTATGACATCACTAACTACAGCATCCATATCTATCCATCTCTGTCTATCTACACAGATGCATACACAAGTTTGTGGACCCCAGTAAGAACCCCTGATCTACTCCAACTTACATGTCCATAAACAATCCTTTTTTACAACACATCTGAAATGTGGCCAACCATCCTTTGTTGAATAAGCTTCATTGAGAGGGAACCCACTCTCTCCAGAGATAGCCTATTCTATTTTGAGGAAAACTGCTATTTAGGAAGTTTTTTCTGGACATCAAGCCTATATCCCCCCAAAAAATCCTTTTTTTTTTCAACATCCACCCATGACTTTGTTTTTTCCTCCTTAAAGGGCCAAACAGAAAATAAAAGTCACTTTCCTATGATCCACAGAAGTTTTCTTTCCCTTACTTTGTGGTGTGTGTGTGTGTGTGTGTGTGTGTGTGTGTGTGTGTGTGTGTGTGAGTGTGTGTGTGATTCTAGAACAAGTTAAAAAAAAAGATGATCAAAAGAGTGATGTGAATAGAACATATGTCATGTGTAACATGCATGAAAAACATTCTAAATAATTCAGGCTATCTAGAAATGTAATGGATGGTTTTAGAAGTCATGAATTCCTATTGCTTGGAACTCCTTTCCAGCCCTGGCATTCTATAAACTTCATGGAAGGTGTCTCAATTGAGAGGCTTATTAGAGTACATGTTTGAACCGATCTAGGGTCCCCTTAACCTTCTACATTCTAAGGTCTCTCCCAGCTTTAACATCCTATGCATTAAGTTCTATCTGAGTCTGACCATTTATGTTCTAAGGTCCCAGTCAAATCAACATTACCTTTCCTGGAAAGTATATATCCGTCACATCATTTTGTTTACTGTTCTGGTGATTTCTTAGACTGAAACATTATTCCTTGGACACCATTCCCTTTTGGTTACTGTTTCCAAATATCAGAAAGTAAGTTCCATGAGTTCAGGGAAGGGGCCATCTCATTCTAATATCCCATGTTCTACATCTGAGGTCATTTCTAGCTCTGACATTCTATGTTTTATGGTTTGTCCTAATCCTGATATTCTATCTTCTAAGGTGCCTCCAGCTCTGACATTTTATTCTCTGAAGTATCTTCCTGGCTTGACATTCCATGTTCTAAGGCCCCTCCCAGTTGTAGCATTCCGTGTCCTAAGAATACTTCCAACTCGGAAATTCTCTGCTCCAAGATCTCTTCTGTCTATCACATTCTGTGTTCCTAGGTCCCTTTCTTTCCTAACATTCTTTTCCCCCTACTAAGGTTGCTCCTAGCTCTGTCCTTGGTGCTACTGAGGAGCATTCCTGTTCTGAGGGGCTAGGATTGGGTGATTCATTTATACTTTTCTGCTCAGATTTACAAGGACCAGTTTCCAGACCTGGCATTTGAAAAGTAGACTCCCTTTCCAACTTTATTATGGGCTAATGCAAAGCATATCCAGTGGCAAATGGATAATCAGAATATGTCTAATAACTGCAATTTAATTCTGAAAGCAATATATTTAAAACAGTAGAGCAAAGAGGGAGCCCAAATTGCCCACAGCTTGTAGTCTCTCAGGCCCCACAGCTGCGGCTCTATCCCAGATGGCTTCCTGTAGTCCCTGAAGCACTGAGCTCCGGGAAGGAATCACTAAACTCAATTTGCCCTTGTACATACCTAAGGCACATTTCCCTTAAGATCATGACCCCACGCATCTTATCCTTTTCCTTTGAGGCTCAAAACTGTTTCCATGTATACACCCACTACAACTAAAACCTAAACTCTGATTTCTTTCCCTAAGAATGGATAATTTGTGATTTATCGATGAAATATTTTGCAGACATTGAAAAATAGAATCAAAGAATAAGAGACTCTTCCTTACGGTTGCTTTGGATGGGAAGTTGAATTCTAGTAATCAACCAACCCATGTCAATCCTATAGGCACTGAAGTGCCTACAACATTTTGCCCAGTTGAGGAATTATGGTCTTAGGCTCAAGATGACCTGTGTTCTAGTACTGCCTCAGATATATATTGGCTATATGACTCTGGGTAAGTCAGTTAGCTGCTCAGTGCTCCCAAAAAACCCTTCTCAGGTGCTGATCTCCTTTGGTAGACGGAGTTTCATCTGTCAATTAAATCACAAGTCTAATATTTAAAAAATGCCAGTCATTTTGCTGGCATTGAGAGGGAAAAGAAAAAAAAATTCTTCTGCCCTTTTAGAGCTTAGATTATTCAGGATGAGACAAAAGATGTTGTCTCAGATGAATTTTATGACAAATACTACTACTACTACTACTACTGCTACTATTACTGCTGCTGCTGCTACTACTACTACTACTACTACCACCACCACCACCACCATCACCACCACGGCCACTGCCACTGCTGCTGCTGCTGCTACTACTACTACTACTATCATCACTATAATTGTTGGAGGGGAGAAAGGGGCAACCAGTGACTAGGGGAATGAGCCCTGAAAGATTTCATGGTGTAATGCCTAGAGTATTGAACTTGCTTTTAGTTGACTAGGTTCAAATCCCAACCAAGGGCAATATTAACTGGGTGGCCCTGGAGTAAGTCACTTAGATTCTATGTGCCTCAGTTTCTTCATCTCTAAACAATAACAATAAGCATTGTTATACATTTATTAGGTGACTAAGCACCATGCAAATCCATGAGGAATACAAAGAAGAGCACTGGATGAATGAGGGAGTTGGTTTTGATGGCTGTTAATGTCGCCGTTAGCTGGAAATCTTTGCTGCTATGCAAGGCTTCCTATGAGAGATGGCATATAAGCTGAGCTTTGAAAAAAAGATGGGGAATTATAAGGGGCAGAAGCAAGGAGTCAGTGCATTCTAAACATGGGTGATAAAAGCCTGCACAAAGGCTTTTGCAGGAAAGGAAGGAGAGGGGAGGCTGAGTTAGAGGAACAGCAAATGAAACTCAAACATGAAGTACGTAAAATAGAATAATGTGGAAAAGATGGTGGGCTGGAGCCAAATTATAGGAAGCTTTCAATGCCAACTTGAGAAGTTCTGATTTTCTCTTGGAGGTAACAAGGAGCTGTTGAAACTTCTTAAATAGAAGAGAGAAATGAGGAGAGGAGAGGAGAGGAAAAGGAAAGAGGGAAGGGAAGAGAGGGGGGGCGGAGAGGAGGAGAGGGGAAGGGAAGCCAAAGCAGAATTGCCTGTCAGAGACTTGACTTCAACTCTGCATTTGGAATTTTCTACTCCTGAACTGTCCTCCACTGGTAGACTGGCTCACTGCTTGACTGAGTTCACCCATGGACAAACTGCCATTTTTATACATAGTTCCAGAGATGTATCTGATTTTTCACTAAATCAAAAGATGTTATTGGTGAGTCATCACCAATGGATTAATGTTCTATAATACTTTCACAATGATTAAGGGCCTGTTCACACATCCATAGTGAGGTTTTAGGAAATTTTCTTAATATTTAGTTCATTCTGTTGATTCAATGATCAGTGCAATTGAGGCTTGGGAGCCTTTGATGATTGATTTAATTAGGATATTGGGATGGAACCCCACTCTTATGCTTGTATCAAGTCAAAAATCTTTGTGCAACTTGAATAACTGCCCTCTCAATTGTTGGTTGAAAAAGAGACTAAGTAAAATTAATTTATAATAATAAAAAAAGAAAATATTAGGTGGTACGACAGAGTGAGGGTCAGACCCGGAATCAGGAAGATCTGAATTAAAATCTGACCTCAGATACTTACTAGCTGTGTAACCCTGGGCAAGTCATTTGTCCTCTGTCTCAGGTCCATCATCTGTAAAATGGGAATAACAATAGCATCCACCTCACAGGGTTGTTGTCAGGACCAAATGGGACAATCATTGTAAAGTTTCAAACACAACACCAGGCACGTAGTAAATGCTATCTAAATGTTGTTGCTACTGCAATTCGGAATCAAATTTGTAGTGGTAAGTGCTCAGAGCTTGAATTCAGGAGGATCTGAGTTCTAATCATGTTTATGACATTTATTAGCTGTGTGACCATGGGCAAGTCACTCTCTGAGCTTAAGTTTCTCCATCTGTAAAACTGGCATGTTGTGAGGGAAAAAAGAGAGAGATACTATTTGTTAAGCATAGTGCAAATAGTAAAGCCCCCTTTAATATTAGCCCTTGTTACTGGTTTTGCTACTATTTCTATTCAGTAGATTTTTCTAAGTGGGAGTCCTGGGACCATCTTGAGCTAGAAGGCACCTTCAAAATCATATAGGGTCACCCCACATCATTTTTTTCAGCTGAGGAAACTGAGACCTAGAGAGCGTAATAATAGTATCACAGATTAAAAGCTGGAAAGGACCTCAGAAACCATCTAGTCCCATCCCTTCCTTTTACAGATAAGGCAACTGAGGCCCAGAGAGGTGAAGTCATCACCCAAGGATACATAGTTAGTGGCAAAGCCAGGAATTTAACTCAGAAGATCCAGCTTTTTCTGTTGCAGTGCATGAGTTTTGTAGGTGTGCCTGAATGTCTCCTTGCTTCCAATTTCTAATCTTAACTCTCACCTTTTAATAGCCAGTGCTTAGTCCATTACTTTGCACATAGTAAGCACTTAATAAATGTTTATTGACTAACTAATTGACCCCATTCCCCTTTCCCCTCCAGCATTGCTCAAATTATACTGCTTTTTCCTTCTATTGTAGGGCTAAGTGTATGCGTAGAGAGAACTCTGATCTCATCTCCATCCCCCCCTTTATGCTTTCCCTCTTCTTTTTTCCATCGGACTCACTATTTATGTATAAGAAATATATGACACATTTCATGAAGATTTGTTTTCTTGCAAAATTCAGTTTCTCCAAAACCAGGACTCATTTTTCCCATTCTCTGAATTTTATGATCTGTCTCTTTCCAAAATATAACTCTCCAATGGCCTTCTTATCCTTCTTCATGACAGAAGGGAATGGCTTCCCTTACTTTTTATTAGACCTGAATAGTGAGTTCCACTTACCATGCATGCCCATCGTAAACTCCATTAAGGTCACGTCCACTTTGACCAAATAAAAGGTTATGACAGCATGATGTAGGGGGAAGAACACTTCTCTAGAAGTCAAGAATATTTGGGATTGAGTGCTGGATTCCCCAGGTGCCAGTTGCTGACCTGGGGTAGCTCATTTCGGCTTTTCTGGACCTCAGTTGTTATATCTGTATACTGGGAATTCTAATCCTGATAAACAGGGCTAAATGAGATCCTCCATTTACTCCACTTACTACCCTCACCAACCCATTTTTTATACAGATACCAAAATAATCTTTTCAAGGCAGAACTTTAATTCACAGCCTCCCCCTTTGCATTCTGTTACTTTTCATTTAACTCTCACAATTACATTAGAAAGTGGACAGGGGAGGGTCATCATTTATCCCATTTTAATCACACACAAGATTCAAACACATATTCTTAATAGATATCCATTATACTTCCCATGATACAACACTGCATTAAGTGCCTTCACACAACCTCAGCTAACTTTAGCTGAATTCCTTTTATATAATCATTGAAAAAGTAGGCAACTGGTCTTCCTTTCCAAAACCTCCAAAGAAGGGTAATCTGCTCCTTCCTGAAGTAGCTTGCTTTGGGACAGCTCTCATTGTCAGGAAGTGGTTACTTCTATTGAACGGCAATATTTTACTCTGTGATTTCTGTCTATGGCTCTTGAATCTTTACTTTGGGAAAAATTCATCAACAGATATGTATTATGTGCCTGCTATGTGCTAGGAAATGTGCTAGGCATTGGGCATACAAAGAGAAAAGCAAAATAACACTAGACCTCATTGAACTTCCCATTTAACTGGGGAGGCAATGTGTACAAATATTGAATATACAAAATGCAGACACACATGCATAAAGTGGATACAGGGCAACATTTCAGAAGAAGATAGAAGTCAAATTAGTCTTCATTTGCTCAAAGATTGTTGGGAAATTAAGCAAAGATTGGGATGAAATGAGATAACACACAAAAGCAGCATATGAACATAAAGTTATACCTAAAGAAATCTGTTCTTATTGTAATACTTTCATGATCCAAATTCGATCCAAGAGCTATTTCACATCCAATGATATTTGTAAACATCAGGGCCACTGGGTTGAGGGAAATGTTCTGAATTTGTAATAAGCAGATACTATCTCAATCCTGCTCACATTCCGTATTGGATCAGGCAAATCTTTTAGAACCCCATTTGTTAGGCCAACAAACTGGAATGGTTCCCTACTGCATGCAGCACCACAGTCAAACTCCTTACCCTAGCATTTAAGGCTTCTCATAATCAGGCCCTAACTCTTTAGTTTTCTTCTCACTTCTTCCCTCTATGATCTGTCTTTTGTTCAACTATCTATTGCATTTCACTCAAAATTCTGTCAGTTGGTTAAAAAAAAAAAAAGCCTAGATGTAATCCAAGAGACCTGCATTTAAGTTTCATAGTTATTAATTAGCTGTATGGATGTGGGGATTTCATTGCCCCTCTATGGTTCTCAATTCTACCATTTATTAAAATGGGGGGAGTTGAATTTCAAATTTTATTTTATTCTGGCATTCAAAGGTCATTAACCCCTGCTCTCTGCCTTTCATTAGACCTTTCTTTTACCTGAAATGCTTTCCTCCTGTTCAAACCTTGCTCATCCTTTCTGGCCCAGGGCCATTTCATTCTCACCTCTCTGATATTTTCCCTCATTACTCCCAGCCACCATGGAATCTCCATCTTTGAAATCCTATAGCATATGCTAGAATTTTATAATATCATGTTTCATACTAGGACTGAAGTTTCCATGTGTCTATACCAGGTCTTCACAACCAGATGAAGAGATTATTGTGGTCAGACCAGGTGGATTTCTATTCTTCACATCCCTCCCAGGACCTAGCTCAGTGCTAGGGACATAGTAGGGCTCTATAAAGACTGGTTAAATTGAATTAATTGCCTGATTATATTAGAGGTTGAATTAGCAAGTATGCCAATAACATGCTATAATTCAGTGACCTCTGTCGATTGTGGACTTGTCTCCATGATTTCTTCTCTCTGGTTGAACATTATTGTACAAAAGTAATGCAGCTAAGATTGATCCTTCCTTCCTCCCCTCTCCCTTTCTTCCCCCTCCCTCAAAGAGGCTGGCAACTAGGAAACGGAGAAAGGCCATAAGGTGCTTTTCCATTGAAGGAGGTCATGCCTTAGTGCTGCAGGTATTGAGTTCCTCTTTCCAGTGTCTTCACCCAGTACTTTCCTCTCCTGCTTTCTTAATGACGGTGCTAATTGGGTGTGCATAACCAGAAATCATTACAGTAAATGGATTGATTTTTGTTAGAGGCACAAATACCCACCCTCAGCAATATAAAACAGAGAGTGGGGGGCGGGATAGAAGGGACTAGTACAGACCAGGCTATCTTCAGTGCAGCAGAAGCAGCTCAAAAAATAGGCAAGATTTCAAGAGGAAACTTCCACAGCTGAAATAATATGGCAGCCATTCACTTACTCATTCATTCCAATTCAATAAATATGTATTAATTTCCCAGCATGCATAAGGACCTGTGCCAGACACTAGAGTGGGAAGCAGTTAAAAAGGTAAGTCAAACATAATGACTGTCCTTAGCAAGTTCACAGTTTAGTGAAGACAATAAGCTACACAAAAAATAAAAGCCAAATTGCTATTTCTAAAACGCAGGACCACGTCACTCCCTTACACACAATCTTCAGTGGCTCCCTATGTCTTTAGGGCAGAGGTTCTTAACATTTTTGTGTATCATGGATGCTTTTGACAGTCTAGTGAAGCCAGTGGATCCCTTCTGAGGACGATGTTTTTAAATGTATAAAATAAAACACATAGGATTACAAAGGAAACCAACTTTATGGAAATACAGTTAACAAAATTAGAGAAAAAAATGTTCATTGACTCCAGGTTAAGAACTCCCTGCCTAGGATAAAATACAAACTTTTCAGTCGCATATCTAAACCCTTAAAAAACCAACTCCCAACTAACCTTTCCATCTGGTTTCATATTATCCTCCTTTTCTTAATAATTATCCTAGTTGTTAATGTCCTCCCTTGGCTAATCTATAATGCTCTGTAAACTGGATTCAAGATAACTGGATTCTTGAAACCGCTGTGAGGTAAGCAGAACAATTATTA
This sequence comes from Phascolarctos cinereus, assembly GCF_003287225.1. Taxonomy (NCBI): domain Eukaryota; kingdom Metazoa; phylum Chordata; class Mammalia; order Diprotodontia; family Phascolarctidae; genus Phascolarctos; species Phascolarctos cinereus. The sequence goes on from NW_027555958.1 coordinate 458,679,267, forward strand.
TTCCTATTTAAAAAATGAACAAAGTGTCTCAAGAGAGGATGATATTTCCTTAAATGACCCTTAGAGGAGGGGCCAGAACCTACTTGAGAGAGAGCAGTAATTAGCAATTTAGACAACAGGAAGCAAACTTCACAATATATTTTGCTCAGTTGTTTTCAGTTATGTCTGACTCTTCATGTCCACATTGGGGGCTTTATTGGCAAAGATCCTGGAGTGGTTTACTATTTCCTTCTCCAGCTCATTTTACAGATGAGGGACTGAGGCAAACAGGGTGAAGTGATCTGCCCAGGGTTACACAGTTAGTAAGTGTCTGAAGCTATATTGATGAAGGTGAGTCTTCCTGACTCCAGGCCCATATCTCTAACCACTGTGCCACCTAGCTGCCCCTCACAAAATATGTTTTGTTGTTGTTCAGTCATTTTAGTCATGACTAACCTTTCATGACCCCATTGGGGATTTTCTTGGCACATATACTGCAGTGGTTTTGCCATTTCCTTCTCTAGTGGATCCATTTTGTCAAGCAATCAGAGGTTAAGTGACTTGCCCAGGATCACATACCTTGGAAGCGTCTAGGCTGGATTTGAACTCAGCTCTTCCTGACTCCAGGCCCAGGGTTTTATCCACTTAGCCACTGGCTACCTCCAAAATAGACTTTCTAAAAAATTAAATTGGGGCAGGGTGACATCTTGCAAGACATAATTTCCCATGGATATACTCTATAGGATGTCACAGTATAATTGCTGGGGAGGCTACTGATGAAACTGGAAAATGTTTTCCTGGATAGGAAGAGATGAAAATGGAAACTATGTGTGTGTGTGTGTGTGTGTGTGTGTGTGTGTGTGTGTGTGTATATGTATATGTATGTATGTGTATATATGTTTATGTATATATGTATATGTGTATATATATTTGTATTTATATGTAAATATTTTGATGCTTAATTGTAGCATTTTGGGGCAGGGGAGGGGGGGAGGAAGGGGGAAAAAAAGAACAAAGTAAAAAGTCCACAGCAGAGAACAAAAGAAAACTTATAAGAAAGCAAAGATGAATAGCTTTCAACATAACACACAGTATTTATTACATAAGCTTTCTTGAAATTGAAATTTAATGCTATATATTTTGAATCCTCTCTTACATTCTGCTGTGCACATGGCATGTATTTTCCCTTTTTCATTTTGTATTAAATTTTTAATATTTAAGTTTTTAATATGTTTCTTTTTCTTTTTTATTGTGTATTGTTTTAGAAAAATAAAATTTTAAAGGAGCAAAAAAAAAAAAGAATGAGCATGGAATTGTCAGTTAGAATTTGTTGAGTTTCAGGAGAAGCTTTGGCACTTACCAACTGAGTGATCTTGATGAATTCACTAACTCTCCTGGGTTCTGATTTCTCCATCTGTAAAATGAGGGGCTTTGACTAGAGGTATCTTGGCATAATAGAGTGCTTGACTTGGAGTCAGGAAGACCTGAGTTTTAATCCTGCCTAAATTGTTACATACATGACCCTAGGCAAGATAATCTCTCTCTTTCAGCTTTAGTTATGTCATCTGTATTATGGGAATAACAATAACACCTACTTGATAAGATTGTCATCAGAATCAAGTGAGATGACACATGCAAAGCCCTTTACAAACTTTAAATTATTATTTTTAAATTATCTCTAAGGTCCTAGCCAGCTCTAAAGTCATGACTCCATGTCATTGTTCTCTCACTGAGGGAGAAGAGCAGTACCTTAAACCTTTTGGAAGCAGGTTGATCCCTCTTTGAGGGAAAGGCCCTGGGTGGTGAGATGGAAAGCAGCAAGACTATGAAAGATGTAAAGGATACCTTTTGCACATGGTACACATGTTTTGCAAAGACCTGCTTTGCTTCTACTGTTCACTTCACAAGCCTTTTCATTTCATAGACAGATGGATGGATAGATAGATGATAGATAGAGAGATATAGACAGACAGGCTGATAGACAGGCAAGTAGGTAGGCAGACAAAACATACAAAGAGATAAGGTATTCATTAAATGTTTCCCATGTGCCATGACCTATGCTAAGTGCTAGGTATGAAAATGCAATTAAAATCTCAAATAGCTTACCTTCTAATGGGGAAAGGTTACACATAAAGGGGACTGAAATGAGGGGAAGGAGAGGAACTACTCTACTAAAGATGGAGTCCTAGTTTCCATTGGGTACAGATGCTAGGAGGGTGGAACCATGTGAAAGACGCTGTAAAGTATGGCTGTATCACAGAGATGCTAATTAGAGCTGCTTTCTCCATTGTATTGAACTAGATTCAGCCCTTCCAGTGGAGTATCTTACCTACCACTGGCCATATGAGTGCTCTCGAGCGAGTGCATGAGCACGTACACGTACGCGCACACACACACACACACACACACACACACACACACACACACACACACACACTTGCCAGTGTCCTCTGCTGTGGTTTTGGATATATACAGGCCAGACAGGCCAGCTGCTCCTGAAGGTGATTGTCTCAGCTCTTTGGAGCACCACAGCAATTAGCCTGGAAGTGGAACAGGCTACACTGATGGAGGAGGGGAACTTGGGTCTTTCAGGCCATGGGCCAGCAGAACTGGGGCCTCCTTTCAGGCCAGACTCCAGCTATTGGCTGCCTCCTGTGGATTTCTGGAATGCCTTGTCATGTCTAACTTGGGCAGGTGGCCTGAGCCATGGCCAGACATGCGCACTGCTAGAACCAAGGGGAAGGAGGAGACTTTTGTCTTTTTTTTTTTTTTGAGGTCAGTGTGAAGAAGAAGGAAGGGAGCTGGTGGGAACATCAATAAGGCATGTGCCAAGAGGCACCAAAGAATGCCCCAGTGCATCCTGGGTGCCAGTTTCTAGGTAGGGATGGTGATGTAGTCTGGCATAGTATGCAACAGGCTGCAAACTTTGCAGTGAGGACTCATTATCATTGTGCCTCAGTAAAATGGGAGCTTCTGGACGTGGAGGACTGCTTCACTTTTATCTTTGTATTGCCAGCATTCAGAGCATAGCCTGGAATGCAGTAGGTACTTAATAACTTCTTTGGATCGGCATCAATAGCATAAGTATCTTATGGCAGGTGCAATTTCATTTCTTTTTCTCTATCTCTAGCACCCAGGACAGCGTCTGGCATAAAGCAGGTGGTGAAAGTCAGTAGCCTTTTTAGTGGCAAGAACCAAGCTGAGAACAGGGGCTGGGAAGTAGTAGCAAGTTTGCTTTAATACCTTGTCTGTGGAGGAGCTTACTTACAATGAATATCTCCTGTTTCAGCCCATCGAATAGATCTTCACTTCTTACTTAGCCCTTAGAAGGGGGTGGGGCAAGAAGGGAATAAGCATTTATTAAACACTACTCTGCCTCAGGTAAGCCTTTTACAGTGTTATCTCTTCTAATCTTCACAACAATCCTATAAGGTAGGTACTATTATAATCCCCATTTTACAAATGAGGAAACTGAGGCAAACAGAGCTTAAATGACTTGCTCAAGGTCACAGAGTTAATAAGTGTCTGACGCTGGATTTGAACTCAAGTCTTCCTAACTCCAGGTTTAATGCACTATCCACCGAGTCACCTAGCTGCCTATTACTATGGACAAGAAAGACTGGTGATAACGGTAAGTAAGGGGAATGGTAGAGTGGGTATTTGTACACTGATAATGAAATAAGTTCACTTGAAAATTAATAAAAATCCCATTTGTAATGGAATTAGCCATATCATGGATTTGGTTTCCCTGCTGGTAGTGAGTTCCTCACTTGTTTCCTCTGTCTTCTTATCCCTTATTCCCAACTTGTGTACTCTGTGATTCAGTGACACTGCTTTCCTTGCCTTTGCCTTAGAAAACATTCCGTTTCCAGGCTCTGGATTTTTTTACCAGCAGCTGTGGCTGCCTGGAATTCTCTCTCCTCATCCCCACTCCCTGGCCTCCCACAAGTCTCAGCTAAAATCAAACCTTCTTCAAAGGACATTTATCAGAACCCCTTATTGCTAGTGGCTTTCTTATGAGATTACCTGCCTTTTGTCCTATAGATACCTTATTTGTACATTTTCATTTGCGTGTCGTCTCCCCTATTAGATTGCGTACTCATTGATAAAAGAGATGTTTTTTGTCTTTCCTTGTATACCCAAACACTTAGCACAGTGCCTGACAAAGTAAGTGCTTAATTCAATGCTTATTCATTTCATCTGTGTGTGTGACATATACACATTTTCTGTCTGCACACCAGGTCTCCTATTTTATTTTCTGCCCCAAGGTAGACCTTCTGAGACCTCAAGTCCCTCACCCAAGTTTTTCCATAAAGAATTAACTCACACTTCCTAGCTATGGGATGATGGGCAAAGCACACGACCTCTTTCGTCCTCAACTTCCTTATCAGCTCAATAGGCCCTAAATTCCCATCTAGCTGTAGATCCATGATCTTATATTCCTAAGTCCCACCATTTCCTGGGGCCTCAGTTTCCTCATCTGTAAACTGGAGAGCTTGGACTAGTTTCTGAGGTCTCTCCCAGCTCCAGCTTTATAATTCTATGATATTCTAGAGGTGACATGAATTTCTTTTTAGGCCTTGATCCATGAGTGAAAGGATATCAGTCTAGTAAAGTATAAAACAAAAACACAGATGATTAAAATATATGCTAACACCCAATTCAAAGACATGATTTTGAGATGTACAAACAAGGGGCTCTGAGATGTCTAAGAGGGAAACATACTTCCTGACAAATCAAGGAAGATTTCCAGGAGAAAGGAATATTTGCGATAAGCTTTAAGGGATGGGTAAGCACAAAGTCCATTAGGATTGCACACCCACGTGTCCTTGTTTCTGTTCTCTTTATCTCTTACTAAGGGCTCCTTCCTTCTGCTTCAGAAAATTTATGTCAGTTTGTAGCATTCACCTACCAATTGCATTGGGTGATGGCCATCGAATGAAAAATGAATACATATACATCAATGTGCGTGAATATCTACTTTCTTTCTCCCAGTAAATTACACTAGGCACCTCTTCCACCCAGGACTTATTTGGCATATACTTGAAAAACTTCAAACTATTTATCTCTGTCTTATCCCCAGCCTTCCTCTCAGTTCACATTTTGGCTTCTGCTTATCCATGGGGAATCACTCTTACATTTACTTTAATCTTGTCAGGTTTTCTGGGTGGCTTGAACTTTATACTTACTTCTTTCTTTCCTATTTTTTCCCCTTGTTTGTATAGAATGGGTTTATTTATTTTTATTCCTGCCATATTTATTGCTGGATGGCAGACATAAATTCTACACATCCATCACTTTATCTTTGAGTACTTTTGCTAGCTCTGTTTGTCCTTCCCCTTTATTTCTTTATCACTCTTTTTTTCTGGGGACTGTGCTCGTGAAACTTTTGCTAAAATTCCTTTAGTATTAATACACTGAAAATATATTTGAAGGACACTGAAAATATAGATGTAGAAGGGACTAAAGGTTATGTCACATCAAAACTGATTGGTTGAAGGAACCAGGCATGCTTAGCCTGGAGAAGACTTGTATGACTTTTGATAAAGTCATTTCTGCCTCTCTTTGTCTCAGTTTCCTCATCTGCAAAATTAAGGCATTAGGATGAGAGCATTGTTGATTTCATCCTGGGAAGTACCTCAAAGGCCTTTGAGTCCAACCCTGCCCCCATTTTACAGATGAGGAAACTGAAGTTCAGATTAAGTGATTTAGGATCATAACATCATAGCTTTTCAACTGGAAAGGATCCTAGGAATCTTTGGGTTCAACTGAGAGATTAAATGACTTCTAGGACCATGAGATGGAAGGGAAGTTCATCTAGTTCAACCTCATCATTTTTAAGTTGAGGACATTAAGGCCTCAGAAGGATGTGACATGCACAAGGCCACATGGGTGATAAGAAGCAGAGCCTAGATGCGAACCCTGGGCCTCTGATTCGAAATCCATCATCGTTTCACTGTACCACATTGCTTTTTACCAAGGATCACATAACTTCTCAGTGTCTGAGCCAGGATTTGAATCCGGATCTTCTTGACCCTCCTTTCTCTGGCTGACTCTCATGCCTGGAACACTCTCTGCTCTGCCTTAACTACTGGCCTCCCTGGCTTCCTTTAAGTCCCAGCTAAAATCCCACCTTCTACAGGAAGCCTTCCCTAATCCCTTTTCATTGCCATTGTTAATTATTTCCTATTATCCTATATCTAGCTTGCTTTGTACATGTTTGTTTACATCTCCCCCCTTAGATTGTAAGCTCCTTGAGGGCAGGGACCATATTCTGCTTCTTTTTGTATCCCCAGTGTGCACAGTTCCTGCACATAGTAGGCACTTAATAAATGTCCATTGATTGATTGCTAATGACATGCTATCTATGTTTAAGACATGGGTTCAAATCCTACCTTTGACTTGCACTGCCTTGTGGCCCTGGCCAAATCATTTTATCTCAAGGGGCCTCAGTTTCTTCATATGTAAAATGAACGTGTCTCCAAGCTCTAGATCTATAATCCCCATGTTGTTGTTCAATTATTTTTCAGTCATATCCATTCTTCATGACCCTATTTTGGGATTTTCTTGATGAACATACTGGAGTGGTTTACCATTTCCTTCTCCAGCTCATTTCACAGATGAGGAAACTGAGGCAAACAAGGTTAAGTGACTTGCCCAGGGTCACTCAGCTAGTAAGTATCTGAGGCCAGATTTGAATACAGGAACATGAATCTTCCTGACTCTGGATTTGATCCTCTATGAACTCCCTCACCTAGCTGCCCTATAATCCCATTATCTAGCCTAATTACAACTTCCAAAGTGAGGCAAGGAAATGGGCATTATCCATCTAGACTGGAGAGTCACTAGATAGAAAAAAGCTAAGTATTGACACCTTATCTGCACTGAGCATGTATAGCTTAATGAATAATCAGTGTGTCAGTGTGGCATATTGGTTAGATTGTTGATATATTTAGGAGAACTTTGTGGGAATCATGGATCCAATATCCATTAGCCATGTGACCCTGGAAAAATGAATTGCCCACTCTGAAACTCAGTCTCCTCATCTATTAAATGGGGTAAAAAAATGCTGGCATTAGTGCTATCACAAGGTTGCTGTGGGGGAAGTGTTTTGTATACATTACAGCACTATTGAAATGTGAGTTATTATACTGGTGGAGAATTTCTGAAGATACAGCAAACCACACTGCCAATGTGCCAGGATAATAAAGGGCAGGACACGCTATACAAAAGAAAAAAAATAATACTAGCTAGGGGGACTTTGAGTCCTCAGCTTTGCCAGCAGTTTTCTCTATAACCTTTTGATAGAATCCATTCAGCGCTGTTACCTTGAAACACAGGGTTTTTTTTTTTTTGCCTATCACTCCTCCAATGGAATATTAGATAACTAATGACATCACTACATGTCACTGTGAGTCTTTCATTGGGAGGTTTACTATGAATTTAGACTCCATTATTTTTCCCCTAGAGACTTCCCAATCTTTGAGCTAGAAGGGACCCCAGAATCCATCCTAGTCCAACTGATGCCTGAAAGACAATGCCTTATTCTAAAAAAATTGCTTCTGCTTAAACACCTTTAAGAACATTGAATTACTAGCTCCTGGGGCAACCAACCCTATTGTGGAACAGCTCTGGTGGTTAGGAAAGGTTTTTTTGTTTGTTTGTTTTTTGTTTTTCTTCATGAAGTCTAAAATTCTTGTTTACAATTTCCACCCGTCTCTCTAGGTTCTGTCCTCCAGGGCCAAGCAGAGTAAATCTAATCCCTCTTTCATTGTGAATATTGTCTTTCAAATAATTGAAGAGAGGTACCATGCCCCACTAAGTTCTCTTCTCCAGGCTGAACAGTCCCAATTCCTTCTATAGATCCTTCTGTGGCGTGGATGCTGAAGGGTCTCAAATCCTGGTTGCCTTCTTCATAGTGTTACCCGGTTGTCGGTGGTCATCCTAAACCATGGTGCTCAGAACTAAATAAATTTCAGACGTAGTCTGACTAGGGCCAAGCACAGCAGGGCAACTGCCTTCTTTGACTCTGAGGATCAGTGGTCTGGAGGGAGACAGAACCTCAGGAACTTTCTTGTAGAGTCTGCTTTTTTTTTTTTAATAAGGAATAGGTGCTGAGCCCAGGGAGCTTCATTGATTGGATCATGTTCACCTAGGTCATAAGCATCATGGGGAGAAGTCAAGTCAAGTCCCTGTGACTTTTGAGCCACTGCTCTTGCTACTGTACCACCCTCCACCCTCCATCCTCCTGTTTCCCACAGTAAACCTTCAGCCTCTGAATGAAACCCTTGATAGCAGCTGAAGAGTGCTGTGGGTAAACCTATAGGGTACAAGGAAGGGGAAAGCAACCAAAGATCAAAAGAAGGAAAAGGCAGCAGGGATGGGAGATAAAAGACCCAGACAAGCTGGACTTGAGATAATGAACCTGCAGGAGGGTGGGTATCATGTCCCTAGAAGGAAAAGCACCTCTTTCTTAGATTGTCTTTCTGCTGACACCAATAATTTCTCATATTTCTTATTTTCAGTAGTAAATGTTCTTCATTATTGTATTGGATGTCTCTGACATGTGTCCATTTCTTTGAAATATGACCCCCAATATATGCTGCTTACATATATGTGTATGTACATATACATGTATATAACCTTGTGCTATCTCTTTTTCTTCCTTCCCCACTTGCTCTCCCTTCCTCATTCTCTCTCTCTCCATTTCTATTTCTCCCTCCTTCACTCCCCCTTTCTCCTCTTTTCTATCTCCCTCTATTCTTACTCAGTCTCCCTTTTCTCATTCTCTTTGTATTTCTCACTCTCTTACACCTTACCTCTTTGTCACTCCCTTATTCCCTCTTTCTCACCTCACAAATATGGAATATATATATATGCATATATGTGTGTGTGTGTATACACACATACACATGCACTCACATACATACATACATACATATATACATACAACATATCTACACACGTCTGTCTGTATATACATACACACAAACATGTTTGTATACATATGCAACATATATAAATATATACATATATACAGATGCATACAAACATATATATATATATATATATATATATATATATATATATATACACACACCTGCATACACACAGTAATTTACTGATAGAGCTGGGACGAAAGTACTAAGAGCAATACCTCTCTTTAGCCCCATACAATTACAAAGAAAGTGGATTAGAATCTCTCATTTCATAGAAAATTAATGCTGGAATGCACATATCATTCTTCTGATAACTTAGTTAAATCTCCTCATTTTCTTCTATTTTCCTGTCATTTTATTTTTCAGTTATCAATCATTTATAGCATCTTTCTTCTGCTCTCCCTCAATTAAAAAAAATAAACACACATGCATTGTCAAGCAAAGCAGACAAAAACAGACTATTTTCACAGAAGCCCAGCTAACCACCTCTCCAATGAAATTAATATTTGCCCACATTTTCAACCTATACTTTGTACCTGACATTAAAAAGGTTACTTTCAACTAGCTCAGCTTTAGAGAAAATGTATTTTTCAGATAACAACATACTTGATAATTCCCTCATTGTCCATGTATAGAAATAGATGTATCATTCTGCTCCCCGAGCCCACCACCTTTTTAACAGGCAGAGGTAGCATGCCTTATCATCATTCCTCTGGATGGTACTAGTCATTGTCCAGAGGAGGACACAAGCCTCAGACTTGATGTAAAGTAACTTGTCTGACAACACATTGGTAAATGATAGATCTAATACTTATATGTCATAGATTTTGAGCCAGAAGGGATGTTAGAGGACATTGTGTCCAACCTCTCATTTTACAGATGAACACACTAAGGCCTGGAAAGTGTATTGCCTGGGGCCAGAGAATCAGTCCCTGTATGAGGTGGAATTTCAGCTCCAAGGCCAGCATTTTCTCCATTCCATTTCCCTAAAGCCTACGTTTTCTGCCTCAAACTCCAGGCTCTCTCCATTGTACTCTCCCTACTCCCACTTTTCCTGATTTCCTCCAATATTCAGCCCAAGCAGCCCTTTCCTTCCCACTGGGCCATCACCAATTATCTTGCTGTTTGTCTTGCCACTGGACTCCAATGACTTTGAAGAAGAGAGTGAAGCTGATGACTTTGTTTATCTCTGCCTCACTTCAATCCAATTTACACACAAGTCAAGACATGGGCCCATGACATCGTTGGTCCTCTTTGAGAACGAAGGATGAAGAACAAAAACAATAAAGTAGACCCTTCAACATGAAACTTTTCCTTATCCCCTGCTCCAAAACCCTTAGCTACTAGTGCCTTCCCTCCAAAAGTCGACAAAACATTGAAGTGTTTGTCTGTCATACACTAGGGGCTATGCTAAGCTGTCAAAACTACCTGGTATTCGTTCTGTCTGTAGCGTGTATATGTATTTATATATATATGTGTGTGTATATGAAGTATATAAAATTATACTATATGTATATATACATGTGTCTATATCTCTGTATATATTCTGTGTGTGTGTGTATAAACATGTGTGCCTGTGGTGTCTCTTCCATTAGAATGAAAGCTCTCTGAAAGTAAGGACTTTTCACTTTTTCTCTGTAGCCCAGTACACAGCACATAGTAGACATAATAAATGCTTATTGAATGGCTAAGGTAGAAATATGGTTTGCATGACTTCACATGTGTAATTATCTTCTCAATCAGATAGGGAAGGGTTAGGAGGAAGGGAGAGAATTTGGAACTCAGATCTTTTCTTTTAATGAATGTTAAAATAAATATATAAAGAACTATTTTTAAATGCTTGTAGATTGCTTTCCTGATTCCCAACTGATTCCCAACAACTCTGTGAGCTAGGTAAGCTTAGCAACATCCATTGTACCAATGAATAAAACTCATCTTCAGAGATGAATGGAAGATTCCAGAATTGCTCAATTGACAGCCCAGTTTTCCTTTCTGCAGGTCCTGACCATTCTCTCTGCAATGCTAAGCAGGCTTATATAATACTGGGTCAGATCTTCAGTGATTCTTCAAGGGATAAACCTTTTTTTTGTCGTTGTTCTAAAGTTAGCACAATAGAAAAAAAAAAGCCCTAAAGCTTGTAGTCAAAAGGCACAGGTAACCTCCCTAACAAAGTATGCATTTAATCTGGAATTTGCTGGATTGCAGAAAATTAGCTATTCCAAGTCACTCCCAATTACTCTCAAGGTATCTCAGCATCCTCACCAGATAAACAGGGCAGCTAATTCCTGTTAGCAGCTTTTCCCTACCAGGATCATATGTACCCTTCTCTGACAATAATACAGTAGGATGGGACATTTTTAATCAGATAAATCTTTCACTCCAGATTAATGTAGACTCCAAGATGCCTTATCTCTCCAGGTCTGGGCTTGCATTCAAGACTGTCTACAAAGATTAGAGAATAGCAAGTTTCTGCATAGGTGGATAAGGTTGCCTGGTTCCCTTCCATTATCATTTGGTTTGACAGATCAGAAGAAAATTTCACTTCATGGAAACACACTTATATCTATGTATCTATGTATCTATCTCTTATCTATACCTATCTATAGCTATATTCCAATGGGTACTCTTTGTTAGGCAGAGGCTTCAACAGATGGCCACTGATGAAGCATTATAAAAAATATCACTAAAGTCTCATTCCTTTTTATTGTTCAGGTCAGTCATTTTTTCAGTCATGCCTGACTCCTCGTGACCCCATTTGGGATTTTCTTGGCAGAGATATTGGAGTGATTTGTCATTTTCTTCTCCAGCTCATTTTACAGATGAAGAACTGAGGCAAATAAGGTTAAGTGACTTGCCCAGGGTCACACAGCTAGTAAGTGTCTGAGGCCAGATTTAAACTCAGGAAAATTAGTTGTCCTGCCACCAGGCCAGGTGCTCTATCTATTACATCATCAAACTGCCTGTCTCAGGTCTCTGTCAGTACCCAGGCTGAAATTGTCTTCCCAAAGACCCCAAACACTCAAATTAATAGATTTAAATTGACTCTTTATTTCCTCCCTGGTCTTATAAACATGCTTATAGTGGCTGTGCAAAGGTCACTATCCTATCCTTAACTCTGACCCCCATCCCTCCCCCCCTCCATACACACAATGGATCTCAAGTTCAAGGCGAAAGGGACTATGCCAGTAGTTAAGGGCCTGATTGTGGCAGTCCTGGACTTAGGCTTGGAGTAATGGGTACCTAATATTGGACTTAAATCCAGCTGCAGTTTCTCAATAGCTATGTTTTCATGGACTATGCTCATTTCTGAGCCTCAGTTTCCTCATCTGTATACAAACAGCTAGAATTTATATGAAGCTTTAAGGATTGCAAAACACTTTTCAAATATCTCATTTGATCCTCTTAAAACCTTGTGAGGAAGGTACTATTATTACCTCTATCTTACAAATGAGGAAACTAAGGCAGATAGAGGTTAAACAACTTGCCCAGGGTCATATAACTAGTAAGTGTGTGGGGGGTGCAGATTTGAACTCGGGTCTTCCCCATTCCAGGTTCCACATTCCATATGCTGCACCACCTACTTCCAAAACTGAGATAATAATAGCACATAACTCCAAGAAATGTTTGAAGAACAGTGAGATAACAAATGAAAGTAGTTTACAAAGCTGACTGACCTATAGACATTTGAGGGATGATTATTAACTCCAAGGTACCCCTATAATAGTCCCAATGGCTGGAAATAACTTGGAAATATTTTGAGTCAGGAGAAGCTAGATGGCGCAGTGAATAGAGTGCTGGGCCTGGTGTCAGGGAGATTCACCTTTCTTTCTTTCTTTGTTTCTTTCTTTCTTTCTTTCTTTGTTTCTTTCTTTCTTTCTTTCTTTCTTTCTTTTATTTTTTTTTGGTAATTGGGGTTAAGTGACTTGCTCAGGGTCACACAGCTAGTAAGTGTCAAGTGTTTGGTCTCAGGTCACATTTAAACTCAGGTCCTCCTGACTTCAGGGCTGGTGCTCTATCTACTGCACCACCTAGCTGCCCCCTAAGATTCACCTTTCTGAGTTCAAATCCTGCCTCAGACACTTACTAGCTGTGTGACCCTGGGCAAGTCACTTAACTCTATTTGCCTCAGTTTCCTCATCTGTAAAATGAGCTGGAGAAGAAAATAGCAAGCCATTCCAGTATCTTTGCCATGAAAACACCACGAGGGATCACAAAGAGTCAGCCATGACTGGAAGATGACTGAACACCTTGAGGAGATGTTAAGGAAGCTCTGAACGTGGAAATGTTGAGCTCTCCAGAGTTGCATTATGCCAATGCTAGACATTTCCTCTGAGGCCTTATCTTCCAACTCAAAGCTGAACAGAAATCCCTTTTACAGCATTTAATTAAATTCCAAAGCATTAATTAAGCACCTACTATGAGTTAAGCACTATGATATGAACTGGGGATAAAAAGACAATAGTAAAGCAGTCTCTGTCCTAAAAGACACTTGGGTTCCTCATCTGTGCAATGAGAATAATCATGGTGACTACCTCACTGACTTCTAGGAATGAAATTACATCATATATGTATACCACTATACATTGGTAAAGTGTTTATGAAAATGTAGGCTGCCCTTCTTTTCCTTCCCCTTTCTCCTTGTCCTCCTCTTCCTCATCTTCTCTTTTTTTCCCCTCCATTTCTCTCTTCTCCTCTTCCTCTACTTCTTATCTCCATTTTCTTCCTCCACCTCTTACTCTTCCTTATGACTCTGACTACTGTTTTCATGTGTGCTCTCCAAGGTGGCCGGATTGAGGTCCTTCGTGGGGGTTGCCAGGGTTGCCTGGTAGAAATACAGAACCCCAAAGGGCTGAAGTAGCCCTGAAGGCAGTGGACCAGGAATCACAAAATCAGAGGCACAGCATCTCAGAATTGAAAGGGACCCTAAAGGCCACCAAATTATAGTAATCGACACTACTAAGATGCCTTAATGTGGGCAAATTGTCATACACATATCCCACAAGAGCTTACAAGAGTCCTGTGAGAGTCATACCATGGCATTATAATCCCTATTCTGTGGATGGGGAAGCTGAGATCAGAGATGGAAAAGACTCAGTTATGATCACTTAACTAAAAAAAAGGTGAGAGACTGAATTCAAACTCAGGTTGGTTTTTTTTTTAATTTATTGGAAGTCCAGGGACCTTTCCACTTAACAACACATCCTTCCATACTCAGGCCATATTCTACCTTCTGCAAGGGGCCTTTCCAAGTCCCCTCTCATGCCTCCACTGGTGTCTTCCTTCTCAGTTTACCTCCCATGATTTCCCCATAAATAATCTTTGTACACAGTTGTTTTCATGCTGAATTCCCACTAGACTATAAGCTTCTTGAAGGCAGAACGTTTCTTGCCTTTGTTTGTATTCCCAGCATTTAGCACAGTGTCTTCCACATAGCAAGTGCCTAATAAATACTTGTTGACTTGCGTTGCTTTGACAATACTGCCTCTCTAACGAGTTAAACTGTAAGTCAAGTCAGACTATGACGAGTGCTGTGTTATACAAATAGAAGTAAAAATAAGGACAGCCCCCGCTTTCAAGAAGCTTACATTCTAATGGGGGGAAAACTACACATAAAGGGTAACTGAAAACAGGGCTTGGAGGTGGAGGTGAGAAAGTGTTTATGCAGGAGTTATGAAAAGATGTGAGAAAGAAATGAAAGAGGTAGCCTGGGACTAGCAGGGGACTTCATCAAAAGGAAGATTCCAGGAAGAACCCACCAATTCAAGGAGAGGAATTGTACTGGCTTCACTGAAACAAGTTCCACAAGTGAACAGGAATCCTCTCAACTATGCACCTGAATAGTAGGTACCTACTCCTCATTTGAAGGTTCCTACCAATCAATAAATCAATACATCTTTATTAAGCCCTTACTATGTGTCAGACAAGGTGCTAATTGTGTGTGGGAGAGCACACAGAAAAAAAAAAAGAGAGTTCCTATGTATGAGTTGATGCAATAAGTTCACAAATAATACAGGATATTGACAAAATACATACAAACTGATTTTGTTGGGAGAGCAGGGTCAGAGATTGTCAAAGACATCTTAAAAAATTTGGCACCTGAGCTGGTCCCTGGAGAAAGAAGGGATCCCAAGAGATATAGATGAGCAGGGACAGCAACCTAGGTGGAGGACAACCTGTACAAATACCTGGAACTGAGAAATGGGAGGTTTTGAATGTGGCACAGAAAGCAGACCATTTGGCTAAAGTGCAGATTGCATGTGGGTGATTAATATATCATCAACATGGAAGAGACATGTTGGTGCCAGAAAGTTAATAAGTTTCAATGCCAAACAGAGGAATACGCCTTTTTTATTCTAAAGGCAATAGGAAGCCTCTGAAGATTCTTGAGCAGTGAACCATTCAGACATTTGCTTTAGGAATAGCAATTTGTTTGGTGAGTAGAGGACATATTAGAGAGAAGAAACTGAATGAAGTGAGAGCAATCTTAGCAATGAAGAGTCTAACACAATAGCCCAGACCAGATGTGCTGAAAGCCTGAGGTGATGAGGGTGAGAGCTCTGTGAATGGAACAAACAGTATGGACATGATTAATGATACGGCAATAGAATTCATCAGGTATGACAAATGAATAGATATGGAGGGAGGGCCAGAGTAAAGAGTGAAGGATGACTCCTAAGTTTCAAATCTGAATGGTGATATACTAGACAGAAACAGGGTGGTATACTAGACAGAAGTGGGAGGAGGTGTGAGTTTAGGGGTCAATTTAATCTGGGCATGTTGAGCTTGAAATGACAATCGATTGCCCAAGTGGAGATGTCCAACAGATCTTTGGAGATGTGGGGCTCAAGCTTAGGAAGGAGACAAAGAATGAATCTGGAGGTTTGATAATCATCTACATAGACATTATAGTGGAATCCATTGGAACTTATGAGACCACCAGGAGAGATCAGATAGAACAAGAAGACAGAGGGACCAGTACAGAAGCCTAAGGAACACCCTCCAATAAAGAACAGTCTAGAGATGATAATTCTTCAAAGGTGATTGAGTATAATCAGTCAGACTAGTTAGAAGAGAACCAAGACAGATCAATGTTTCCAGAGCAGAGTACCTACAAAGTGATCACAGTCAATAGTGTCTAATGCTGTACAGAAGTAAATAAGAATAAGGACTAAGAGATTGCCAGTGGATTGAGCAATACAGAAATCTGGTGACTGTGGAGAGCAATTTCAATCAAGTGGTGGTAATGGAGTCCAGATTGCAAGTGGCTAAATTATTGGTAATTGAGAAAAAGGAAGAAACAAGGGTAGACAGATTTTTCTACAAAATTAGCTGGGAAAGGGGGGAGTGCTAGAGGACAATTTCTGGAGGGGATGTCAGGGTTAGGTGAACAGGTAAACTTTTATTTTTATTTTAGCATGAGGGACAAAGTAGGAAATAGAAAGTGAATCCATGGTTAAGAAGGGGCTGAGAATTAGGGAGTAGGAGGAAGTGATTCAGAGAGCCAAGCTGATAGAGAAGATGATAGAGGCTGAGAACAGGGACGCAAACAGAAGGGTTGGGGTTGACAAGGAAAGGACCACCTCATCCATTAAGATGGGCATAAAAGAGGGGCATCTAGGTGGCACAGTGGATAGAGTACTGGCCCTGGAGTCAGGAGGACCTGAGTTCAAATCTGGTCTCAGACCAGACACTTGACACTTACTAGCTGTGTGACCTTGGGCAAGTCACTTAACCCCATTGCCTAGCAAAAACAAACCAAAAAC
Source organism: Phascolarctos cinereus (assembly GCF_003287225.1). Classification (NCBI taxonomy): domain Eukaryota; kingdom Metazoa; phylum Chordata; class Mammalia; order Diprotodontia; family Phascolarctidae; genus Phascolarctos; species Phascolarctos cinereus. The sequence goes on from NW_027555958.1 coordinate 458,695,948, forward strand.
AAAACAAAACAAAACAAAATTGGCACAAAAGAGTAAAGAATAGTGTTCAGGTGATTTGAAGTATGGAATTGGGGTAGAGAGGGAGATCAAGATGGTTGGCCTTGATTTCCTTTAAAAAATGATGAAATAAGGAGTACAGAAGGCAGCTGGAGAAGAAAGGAAAAGATCTAGAATAAATTCTACAGTAGTTTATTAGAGAGGCACTCAGGGGTGAGAAAAGGGATTGGGCATCCTATTCCACTTCAGAATAATTCTATCTGAAAACAGAAGACTTACATTCTAATTCCAGGTCTGCCATCACTTAGTTGAATGATCTTATTGGACCTCAGTCCCATTGCTAAAATTCAAGTATTGGAATTTTCATGCTAAGGTCAAATGCTTCATGGTCTTTAGCTTTCTTTCAGGTTTAAGCCAATTGTTGGAAATATGATAGATATTTATTCTAAATCTCAATTTTTTTACAGGTAAGGAAACTGAGGCCCAGGTCAGCAAAAAGGGTACAGGGCAGGGTTTGTACCAAGATCCATTGATTCCAAATCCAAAATTTTTTTTTCTGCCATGCCACATTGCCTCCTCTAGGAATTCAATGGAATTGTTGAATTGAAATGAATTTCCCTTATCAAAGGCTATGGGCCAATAATCTAGTAACTCACTGTATTCCATCCAAACCATTTCAGACTTGTTCCTCTCTATGTAATTAGTACTCTGTTTTGCTGTCTTCAAAAAAAGAAGACAGGGATGCTCAAGCATTCCCTATGTAGGGCACTCATTTGGGGTGGCACCTCCCACCCAAACACCAGCTCTGGGTGACATGCCACCAATAGGAGCTCTTCGTTATTTGAAAGCATGTGGATATGATTCCCTCTTAGTTAAGATGCCAGCCTCAGCATATTCCTCACATTTCCATTCTCCCTTCACTCTTGATCTGGTAATTGTACCACTCAGGTTCCCAAGCGCTAACTTGAAACCTGGAAATTTGTCAAACACCTTCCTGGTAACATAGAAGGGCAGGAGCTACAAGAGGCCAGTTCATTTGTCAGGGGCAGTAGGTAATGGGAATTTAAGACATGGTTCCAGGAAGAAATTCATCAAACTGCATGGTACTGTGAGTTAATGACAATCTGAAGTTAATTCCAATCAAGTCTGCCCACTCTACCCCAGATTAGATGACTTACTTTTCAGGATCAGGTTTCTAAAGATATCACTGTCTGAGTGAAATTACAGGTTTTAGGAGTTGGCTAAGATGACATCTGTCTCATGAGTATGGGGAATCAGTGTAATCAACCTGGGAGCCCAACTCCTAATATCCACCAAGTGGTACCTGGTGAGGGGGTGTGCAGGTGTTCAGGGAAGACTAGTCCCTCTGATGTGAGGGCTGATTTTCACCTTTGATGTCCACCTGATTCACCCAGTTCTTACCTGTGGCTCCAAGAAGCTGTAGCATGTGTGGCAGCCACAACTGAGTAACATGTTTTGGCAGATGTACTAAATCAGATTGAGAGTAACCAAAGGGTTTGGAACCCATTGCTGAGTTACGAGTCTCATCACCAACACTTACTCCCATTTATGTAAACACAATAAAACTTCATGGATGCAATCTCACAGCCAACATGTACATTTAATAGACTACATCATTGTAAAGAGAAGAGACAGAAAGGATGTGAGAGTGACGAAGGTGATATGTGGCACAGAATACTGGACTGATCATAGACTTATCCTCTCCAAGATAACATTTACATTCAACAACAGCAGTGGGCCCAAGGCAAGATGACTATCAGAAGACTTTATGTCAGTAGATTAGAGCAAGTCTCTGAGTGTGAAAAGTTTGTTACTAACTTGGAGGGAAAGCTGAACCAACACACGGTTGGCAACAGTGAAACAGAAGAGAAGTGGGCAGTTTTCAGAGATTTGGTGTACAGCACTGCATTTACTCATATGGGCCAGAACACTAACAAACATCAGGACTGGTTTGATGAAAATGATGGGGAAATTCAGAAGCTGTAAAACAAAAAACAAGAACTCCACAGAGTTTACCAGATAGATAGTTCATCCATCTCTAAGAAGATAGCATTTAACTCTGTAAAAAGTAAGTGCAAACAAAGCTCAGAGAAATGCAGAATTCTTGGCTCAGTAAGATGAAATCCAGTTTTACACTGATAGTAAAAACCCAAAGTGATTTTATGGTGCCCCAAAAACTATTTATGGGCCAAAGACCTATCTATGGTGCATCTGAATTCCTAGGTGCTGATGAAATCACATTGATTAGTGTGATTAGAGATGAGCTGAAAACTTCTATAGCATTCTTAACAGACCATCATCAATCAATGCTGAAACCCCTGACCATCCCGCAGGTTAAAGTCAATTCCTCTCTCTAGCCAAACTTCCAACTGAAGCAGAGGATTTGAATGTCATTAGGTTTCTCTCATGTGGCAAAGTGCCTGGTGTTAATTCTATTCCAGCTGAGATTTACAAGGCAAAGGGTCCACTGCTCATAAAAAAGCTGATTGAATCTTTCAGATTATATGGAAAAAGGAAGTTATCCCTGAGGAGTTTAAGGATGCTTCCACTGTCTATCTCTATAAAGGAAAAGGAAATAGGTTGTCTTGTGACAATAACAAGGGGTGTCTCTCTTAATCATTGCCTCCTTAATAGGCTGATCCTTCACCTGGAAGATGGCCATCTACCCAAGAACCACTATGGCTTTAGAAAGGGTCAAGGAATGATCTGCCTGGCAACTCCAGAAGAAATGCCAGGAGCAAGAAAGTAAGTACACAACATTCATCAATCTGACCAAGGACTTTAATACTGTCAGTCATGAAGCCTTGTGGAAAATCAAGGCAAGATTTGGTTGCCCAGAGAAGTTCATCAGTATTGTATACTAGTTCCATGACAGCCTGCTTATATGGGTTCTGGATAATTAATGCTGCTTTCATTCTTTCCCAGTCAACAATGGAGTGAAGAAGGGCAGTATGCTTGCACCCATATTTTTAGCATGATGTTTTCAGCAATGTTGTCAGATGCCTTCAAAGAGGACAAAAATGGCATCAAAGTCAGCTACTGCAGTGATGGTAAATCATTTACCTTGAAAAGGCTAGAAGCCAAGAATAAAGTAAAGAGAGAGTTGGTACATGATTTTTTTTTTGCAGATGTTTTGTTTGCAGATTGTGCATTCAATGCAGACTCTGCGGCTAAGCTGTAACAAAGTGCAAATTTACTTTCTGCTGCTCATGCTAATTTTGGCTTGACAATTAACATCAAGAAAACAGAGGTTCTACAGCAGCCAGCACTGCACCAGCCATATGTGGAACCATCGGTTATAGCAAATGTAGGAATGCTGAATGTTATGGCTGAATGTACTTAACTTAGCAGTATGCTTTCCAGGGATGTACACATAGATGATGAGGCTGATGCACACATTACCAGAGCTAGATCATTGTTTGGGGGGCTCAGAAGGAATATGTGGGAGAAAAGTGTTGGCTGCCCTACCAAACTCAAGGCCCACAGAGCCACTGTGCTGACCTCACTGTTGTATGTCTGTGAAACCTGGACAGTCTACCAGTGCCATGCCAGGAAACTGAATTGCTTCCATTTGGATTGTCTTAGGAAGAGTTTGAAGATTTCCTGGCAGGATAAGATATCAGACACCAAGGTCCTTCTTGAGCTGAACTGCCAAGTAGGGCCAAGAGAGCACAGCTCTGATGAGCTGGCCATGTTCTTCAAATACCAAAAGTATGTTCACCTAAGAGCCTGATTTACAGAGAATTCATAAAAGGTAAGTGCTCATATGGAGATGAGAAGAAATAATACAAGGATACTCTCAAGGTATCTCTAAAGAACTTTGGAATCAATTGTGTGCCATGGGAGACACTGGCAAAGGGCCACATGGCATGGCATGCCTGCATCAAAGAAGACACTGTGTTCAATGAGCAAAGCAGAATTGCAGTAGCTCAAAGAAACATGAGATGTGCAAATTTAGAGGATATTTGTACCCAATTTGTGGTAGAACCTTCTGAGCTCATCTCTATCTGATTAGCCACTCTTGGACACACTGTACCTTGACTCTAACGTAGTAGTGCTGTTCTGGTTCTCGAGCATAAATGAGAACAACCACTAGCTGGTGGTGCGGTGGGTAGATTACTCGAGTTAGGAAGACTTGAGTTCAAATCCAGCCTCAGATGCTTACTAGCTCTGTGACCCTGTGTCACTTAACCTCTATTTGCCTCCTCAAGTATATAAAGGGTACCTACTTCACGTGATTATTGGGAGGATCAGGTGAAATAATATTTGTAAAGATGCTTAGCTCAATACCTGGCACATAGTTGTGTTTAGTTGTTCAGTCACGTCCAACTCTGTGACCCCATTTGGGATTTTCTTGGCAAAGATACTGGAGTAAATTGACATTTCCTTCTCTAGCTCATTTTGCAGATGAAGAAACTGAGGCAAACAGAGTTAAGTGACTTGCTGAGGGTCACACAGCTAGTATGTGTCTGGGGCTGAATTTGGACTCAGGTCTTCCTGATCCTAAGCCTAGTGTTGCATCCACTGAGCCATCCAGCTGCCTTACCTGGAAGATAGCAGACATTGTAAAAATGTTTATTTCCATCACCCTTCCCAAGAGGGTTCAAGAGTGCTGAAACCTGTAGAGAACTGATAAATTATAAAGTGACTTTAGAGGTCTTCCAGTTCAACTCCTTACCTCCTGTATGAATCCTCCTCGTGAGCGTCCATCATGAGTGGTCATCCACCTGCATATACAAGTCTCTGTGCCTACTGCAAGCTCTTCCTTCTTGTGTGAGCTCTTCCTGCGTCCCAGAGGTAGTTCCCATTGATCCTGGTTTACTCTCCAGACCAAGCACAACAATTCCAATCCCATATCCAAGGGACAGTCTTTTCTTCTCTAGGGCATAAACTCCTACTTCCTTCAAGTCAACCTCGTATGTCATTGCTTTGAGACCCCTAGCAGTACTGCCTACATTCCTCTGGAGAGATATCCTCAGCAATTCCATACCTAAAATGTATAATGCCCAATGGGGCATGGGGTGTAGTTGTAGACTGAACAGCACATCTGTATTATCCCTTTGATTGTTTTGGGTACGAAACTGCATCCTGTCTCTCAAAAGGCCCTGCCAGGATTACAAGTGAAGCTTAACCTGCCAACTGATGCAGTAAAACAGTAAAGATCAAAGAATCCTAGAGCTGGAAGGGCCCTCAGAGGCCATCTTGCCCAACCCACTCATTTCACTGATGAGAAAACTGTGATGAGTTCAGAAATTTAAGTGTCTTTTCCAAAATCACACATGGGTAAATGTCAGAGGTGGGATTTGAATTCAGATTTTTTTTTTAGGCAATTGGGGTTAAATGACTTTCCCAGGGTCACACAACTAGTAAGTGTCAAGTGTGTGGCCTGAGGCTGGACTTAAACTCAAGTCCTCCTGACTCCAGGGCAAGTGCCCTATCCACTGTGCCACCTAGCTGCCCCATTGAATTCAGATTTTCTGATTCTAAATCCTGGGTTCTTTCCATTGAACCACACTCTTCCCTTGAAAGGTGAAGTTACAAATATATTCTCTGCTCCAAGATAATGCATTGAAAATTGGGACAAGGAAGCAAGATTCTAATATTAACTAACATTTATAGCATTTGTAGCTCTTTAAGGTTTACACAGCTGTTTATAAATGCTATCCCACTTGATCCTCACAATAACCCTGAAGAGGCAGGTGTGATGTTTATCTCCGTTTTATAGTGAAGAAACTGAGGTAGCTAAGTGACTTGCCTAGGGTCACACAGCTAGTAAGTGGCTGTGATAGAATTTGAACTCAGGTCTTTCTGATTCCAAATATAGCATTCTACCAACTACATTAAGTCTCCTCTCCTCTTGCGCCCTCAGGAAAATCACTTCTACCTCTCTTGGACTTAGTTTCTGTCTCTGCAAAATAAGAAGTTTGGACCAGATCTCTTCGAAAATCCCAGATCTAAAATCTCATGATCCTTTAAGCTAAAATCTACACAACACCCCCCACACACACACATACACATAAACACACACATTATTAAGACAAAGAAGTAGGATGGCCCCTCCTCCCTTTGACACACATAACTCAGAGGCACTTTTTTCTATGAGGACCCAAAGGCCTTCCTGCCTGTTAATTTTACACTGAGTCAACTTGAGTAAAAATATGGAAAGTGGGAGTGGGAGACAACCTGCAACATAGTGCTTTAATGATTCTCTATATCTCCCACCCAGGACAGCCCCTGGCTGAGGCCCCTCTTCCACTGAGGCCTTTACCCTCCTCAGAATGGACATTCACAAAGAGCGCTGAGATGGTTGTCAATCTCTTTTCTCCATCATTATAATTATATTAAGAATTCAGTAGCCTGGGTGCCTGGCCTAGAACTATGAGCTGATCTGTAATTGCTTTGGGTGATTAAGAGTTAACAGTGCTGATCTACCCAGAGGGATCTTGCAGGGAATTATCAATTAGGGGCTGCCAGCCTCTTTGAAAGTATTAACTGCAACAGGAGTGCTTAATAACAACAATAATAATTGTGTATATTTTGTAGGGCTCTGAGCCATTTCTTACCAACGGAAACTTTCTTTGCCAGTTCATGCATCCCTGTAATTATTCAAATTGAAGATTTTCCCTTTCTCTCTCTCTCTCTCTCTCTCTCTCTCTCTCTCTCTCTCTCTCTCTCTCTCTCTCTCTCTCTCTCTCTCTCTCCTCTCTCTCTCTCTCTTTCTAATTTGCCATGGCCTCTCAGGTAGAAAAAGGACATAGCAAGCCATCCCAGAGGGGACCAAAATCAATCCCAGCTGCTCATTAAAAGGTAAACCGTCAATAATCTTTGTCAGGCCTTTTTATCTTGGGCTTTAGTACACGATGATCCCAGAGGCAGCAGGGGTATTGAGATTTAAAATGGCTCCTGATTTTCACATCTCCATCGGTTGGGGGAATTAACCCTCTGCATACTGACTCCATCTTCATGCCCCTTCCAGTTGTAACATTCCATATCCTGTTTTGTAGTATTCTGCATTCTAAGACCTCCTCAGCTCTAATATTCCATCTTCCATATTGTATTATTCTGCATTCTAAATCCTTTCCAATTCTAATATTCTACATGGTGACATTCTGTGTTCTAAGCCCCTTCTAACTCATACATTTTATGTTCAACATTATACCATCTTCCATTCTCAGTAACTTCCAACTCTAATATTCTTTGTTCTCTATTGTGAGTCTACATTCTAGGTCTTTTCCAACCGTAAAGTTCTACGTTCTACATTGTAACAGTCTGCATTATAAGTATTCTATCACTTCCCTGTTATGAACACTATGCCTCTTAATGTAGCGGTGTTATTAGGAACTCTAGGTCAGCCTCATTTAGTTTGTAATTCTGTGGAAAGACTAGCTATTGTTATCCTGAAGAAACCTGAAGAAACACTTGTAAATGTGTTACCATGGAAGAATATTCTGTCTTTAGGCAAAATGATGAAAATAATCTGCTCATCTTATAGTCATCATGTTCAAATCTTCTAACCCTGTACCTCCCTCTCCCCAATTTACCACCACCTTATCCCATTTGCAATTCTGTACCACCTCCAGTTTATCATTTTTTAAAAAAAATTCTGCTACAATACCATTCATTGGTCAATCAAACTCTATTGCTTTGGGGAACATTATTGTGAAGACTTCCTTTTATGTCCTTGGTCCATTTTTCATTCTAGATCACAAGTAACAAATATTTCCTGGGATAAAACAGAAACACACAAAGAATAGGGGCAGTTCTTCAAATCAGTCTAAGATTGTGCAATAATATGGAGTTACTTTATCACTGTGGCCTCATATCCATCTCCCTAAAGACTCATACTAAGTCCATATTGGGTCCCTAAACAATTCTGGCTCTTGGTAGCCTAAAGTGAACTTGGTAATCTCAGATCAAAATAGACTGGAGGGCAATCTACCACCAGATAAAGGAGGAAATGGAGCACTGGTTCCCAAATATGGGCAGGACTTTTAGCCAAGTGAGATTTGGTGGAAGGAGCCTAAGATCAGGGTATCTGTGTTTATGATCTGGACTCTGACACTAACTTATAGTATGACCTTGGTCAAGTCTTTGAACCATCTGGCCTCAGTTTTCTCATCTTAACTGCTAGTACCTCTACCACCACCCCATTTTATCTTCATATAATTATTTTTATTTTTGTTGTCCAGTTGTGTCTGATTCTTCATGAACCCATCTGGGGTTTTCTTGGCAGAGATATTGAAGTGGTTTGCCATCTACTTCTCTTTCTCATTTTACAGATGAAGAAATTGAGGTAAACAGGGTTAAGTAACTTGCCCAGGGTCACACAGCTAATAAGTGTCTGGGACCATTTTGAACTCAGGAAACATCTCCCTGACTCTGGGCCCCAGAGCTCTATCCACTGCACCTAGCTGCTCTTTACTTTGTATATACTTTCTAAATATTTGGCCACATCCCCCATGAGAATGCAGGAATTGTTTCTCTTTTGTGTGTTTATCCCAGTGCCTGGCACATAGGAGATATTTAAAAATGTTTATTCACTGATGTATTGATTCTCCTAAGGGCACTGACCTAAAATATCTTTAGGGCCCTTTAAAGCTTTGATATTCTATGAATCCCTTTCTAAACAGCTAGGTCATGCTGTCATTGGCAGAGCCCTGAACCTGAAGTGGGGAGAACTTGATTTCAAATCCACCTTCAGACACTTACTAGCTCTGTGACTCTGCACAAGTAATTTCACTACTCTCTGCCTCAGTTTCTTCATTTGTAAATGGGGATAATAGCACCCATATTCCAGAATAAATATGAGGGTAAAATGAGATAAGAATTTTAAAGCAATTTGCAAATCTAAACATGCAATATAAATTCTAGTTCATTATCATTGACATCATCCCTGGAGTTTGGGGTGGAGAGGATAAGAAGGTAGAAAAAGATAAGAGAGAAAAAAGAGAGAATATGTTCTACAGTGCTAAGGACCTGAGATTCAATAGGTTGAAGTTGATAAATGAATGGGTAGAGCCTTTCCTACCCCCATCCATAAGCTCATACAAATAAAATTCAAGGCAATAGTCTGAGTGCTTTCTATGTACAGATCCACATCTGATTAAAAGGATTTCTAACAATAGGAGTGCTCTTCATTTAGACAGAGAGAGTGTAAACCCAGACCTCAATTATTAGCAATATTTTTGACCTGTTAGTACAACACAGAAAAAAACACCCAACAGCCCTCAGCCTCTTTCCTAACAAAGTACCCACTAAGTTTCATCAAAGTGTCTCAGCCAGCATCACTGAATGCAGTTTGACTCCATAGAACTGCCCTGATTCATTCCTGGTCTCTCTTGGATCATGGACAAAGGGAAGTGATTGCTCTGGTTATGTCAGTGAAATAGCTCTCTTTGTAGGATTCCACTGGAGAGGAAAGAACCTATTCTGTGCAGGGTCAGACACAGATAATAAAACCAACCCCCCCCCCCAAGCTCCACCCTTCCAAATAAGGCAGAATTCCCTCTCCAATTAGCTTTCTTTCTCTACCCTGGTACATCATGGGTGGACATTTGAAGCCTGGCAGTACTGAGGCATTCAGGGTGGAAGGATACATGCTATATTTTGGGTTTTTGAATAGTTTGTAATGAACTGCAATGGATAAAAAAAAAAGCTTTCTCTATAGTGAAGTCAAACTCAGCTGGATAGATTACTATATTAAAACATCCCATTCGGAGTAAGAAGATTCCAATTTCTGTCATTCACAACTGTATGACCTCTGGCAAGTCACTTAATGTCTATGAACCTTAATTTCCTCATCTGTAAAGTGGGAAAGTTGGATAAATCACTCTGAGTTTTCTTCCAATCCCATGGCCACGATCTCATTTTTGGACTGAGATATATCTAGCATAGGAAATTCCAAGTAGAAACTGCCTCTACTAAAACAGATTGACCATTGCTCCATAATTTATCATCTCAGAGAGTTGTCTGGGGGCATTGATAGATTAGTTGACTTACCTAGGTTCACATGGCCAGTATATGTCAGAAGCAGGGCTAGAACTCCATCCACTAAGCCAAGATACCTTGTGATCTGAAGTCAATTTCCTTCTCTTGTCTCAGTTTCCTCCTCTATAAATGGAGACTTTAGATTGGAAGGATCTTAAGCTTTCAGCTTTAGTATTCTTTCACATATATGTGTATATATTTACATACACACACACACATATATATACATATACATATATATATATATATGATAATTTTAGAGGGGAACATGTCACTGTGGAAAATGAATCAGGAAAATGTAGGCTCAAATCCTACTACTAAACACTTACTAGTTATGGGAACTTGGGTAAGATAATTTTTCTCTCTGAGGTTTATTTTTCTTATGTGCAAAATGCAGATAATACCTACAGCCCAGGTAACTATTAGCTAAAATCTATTCCACAGAAGCGGCCCAGGGGCTAGAGTCAGGAAAACCTTAATTCAATTCTGGCTTCAGACACTTACTAGCTGTGTGACTTTATACAAGTCATTTAACTTCTGTCTTTTTTGGTTTCCTCAACTGTAAAATGGAAATAACGATGGCATCTACCTCCCAGGGTTCTGATGATGATGAATGAAATAATGTTTGTAAAGCGCTTAGCACATAACAGGCACTTAGAACATGCTTGTTTCTTTGCCTTCCTTATTATGTACAGGGAGAGGCATTTGCTTAGTGCTGGGTATACAATGGGTGGTGGGGGGAGGAACTAAAGTTAACACTTCTAATTGGCTGTAATATGGTAACACTGATGATTTATGATGTGACAATTGTGTTCCAAATAAGATTTGATGGACACAGAAAATATTTATTATCTAAGATGGGATATGACAAGGTATACAGAAAAGTGTGGTAAAAGGTTGGGTGTATTGGGGCAAAAGAATTATCCAGACACTGTGCTCTAGGAAAATTTGAGGAAGAAAAAAAAAACCTTTTAGCTAAAGGTATTCCCTGGGCCTAGGATGGTGTCTAGTAAAGAGTATATTCTTGGTAAATGCTCTGTAATTCATGGATTGCTTGATTTAAAGAATCATGGAGGGTTTCATGAAAGATATGTAACCTGAGTAGGGCCTTGAAGAAAAAGAATAATTTCAACAAGTAGAGATGAGAAGGGAGCATATACCATGCATGAAGAATGACTGGGTTGAAAGCAAGAAGTTTGAAAGCTTAGGGATAAAATCAGGAAAGAATTAGCAGTTCATTTTGGTTGGAATGTAGAATGTATAAAAGGTAATGGTATGAAATATGAGTAGGAAGTTAGGGTAGAACCCAGCAGCGTGGTCATAGGCTGAGAAGCTTGAATTTTATCCTATTGGTAATGAGGAGTCCAGGAAGGTCATTGAGCAAGGATGTGATATGATCAGACCTATGAATTAAAAAAAAAAAATTATTTGTTACTCTAGAAAACATGTGTTTGAAAATGGAGAGACTGACCATGCTGAATCCATCTTGGAATCTAAGAGAAAGTTGCTGAGGGCTTTGATTATGGTGGTGGCAGTTTGGATATATGGAAAGGGACAGACAGACGTAAAAGACAGATTTTCAAAGTTGAATTTCTAGCATGGCATTTGTTTGAATGATGCAAGATGAAGGAATAATTAGAGATTCACTCCAATGATGGTAGTGCCACCAAGAAAAGAAACATATTTACAAAGAAGGAAGTAAAATGAGTTTTTAAAAGTTGAATAAGTAGAAAAATGATGTCATAAGAGCATAGTTACTCAGTGTCAAGTGCTTACACAATAAGCAGCCCCTCAGCTTCTCACTCAGAATTTACTGACTCTTAGTTGGCATACAATTCTTACGTTATTGATTTTATCAAATTATCTAGACCACTGAAGATAGGCAGGTAATGAGAATGGAAGGAAGGCTGCTATACATAGGCTTCCTCAATCCTCTGATTAAGAAGGAAAGGAAACCTATTTGTTTTAGAAAGATTTTCACAAAAAAATGCTGTCTTGAAAAGTTTTTACTTATCAAGCAGTAGATTTAGTTAACTAAAGTTAACATGTAGAATACTTCACTCCCCAATGATGTTCAGTAAGGGAGACTGTATTAACTACAGTTATCCACCCCAGTCAGAACTGAGAAGTTTAGCTGTTCACAACATGCATCTAAATCATACACACACACACACACACACACACACACACACACACACACACACACACACACACCCCTTGTGGACTCATGAATTCAATGGGTCCACATTTTATGCAAGCCTTTATAGTAACTCAAAATATTTAATCAGTAGTTGAAAAGCACTAGATATAGAATTACAAGAGCTCTAGGTTCAAATACTGCTTTTAGCTGTGTGACCTCGCCAAAACACTTCTGTTCTTTGAGACATTCTTTCTTCATATGCAAAATAGGAATGATAAAAGGACTTCACTCAAACAATTATTGTAAAACTCAAATGGGATGGTATCTGTAAAGTGCTTTGCACACCATAATACCTTATGTAAATACTACTAGAATACCACTAGCAGCATTAGTATGAGTACCACTACCATCATTCTTGGAAGGGACAGATGGTACTCTTTGTCTACAACTACATAGAGTTCATGGTTGCATGGAAGATCTTGAGGGTGCCATTAGTGGCAGGAGCTCTCTAGGTGAGAAGAGTTGAGGGAAAGATGGAGGATATCTGAGCTGCACCTCCCTACATATCCAAATTGAAAAGTATGGCATGAGGTGTGAGAGAAATTGGAATTTTCCTTATCTACCTCAATATTATAGTTTCCTCATCTCCAAATCCCTCATCCCAGAGTCCAGGACCTTTCCCAACTAGTTCCCATGAACATGGTTATGGTCTTGGTTCTGAACTCAATCCCTCTTTGAACAATACCATTGACTGACCCATGTGGTTCCATGGCCAATAACTGTAGCTCATGACTTTAGTTTCTGCTCTAGGGAGAACTGTGGCCTAACCATATCACTTCACATTTATATTCCTGCTCACCAAGTGAAACCTCTTCCCTATGATGCCAATGTGATTAGCTTCAGTCAAAACAAAGGAAACATCACACATTGAAGTGGTCAGGCAGTTAATATGAGAGATATAAGTAGAAGACTGAAACTTTCCAGCTGGGTTGATCATGTATGAGATGGCACTAGACTTAAGTCTTAAGAGAGGAGGAGGAGTTATTTTATTACCAGAAGAATTGGCATCATAGTAGCAACTCTAGATTGTTGCTTTATAAACTCCTGACTCTGGATTTTTTCACTTCTAAACTAGTAGTTTCTCAATCTGGAGATACCTCTGGCCATGTTCCTCTCCTTAAACTTCCTGATTGGAAGCACCATTTCAAAAATTGCCTGGGCCATCCATCTTTCCCTCTCTGTGGGCTCTACTACTGATTCTCTGCCTTATACCGGAACATACAACCCTACCCAGATCCCTACTTTTTGTTTGTTGTCTTCCTCTGTGAGGATGTAAACTTTGTGAAGAAAGAGTCTGTTCTATTTTCCTTGTATTTATTTATATTACTAGTGCTTATCATAGTGCCTACCATAGAGTAAACATTTAATAATAATTTGATATAATGGAAATCATATCTGATGAGATTCAACAAACATTTATTAATCACTATTTGATTTGGCATTTAAAGGTTATGAATTCTGACTGCAACCCATCTTTTCCAAGTTGATTATACGTCATTTCCCTTCTTATTCTATAATCTGGTGAAATGAACTTATAGTACTTGCTATTGGATACCTAGAATGGCCTCTCTCTGCTCCTCTACCTTATACAATTTCAAGCACCCCTCAAGACTCAGCTCAAGTGTCACTTCAAGTAGCTTTTTATGATCTCAAATTATAATCTCTACTTGTCCCAAATTGCTTTAAATTTATTTGTATACCTTTTGTATTTATTTATCTGCATGTGACATTTTTCCAATAGTGGAATAGAAGTTTCTTGAGGGCAGGGACTGTTCTATATATGTGTGTGTGCGTGTGTGTGTGTGTATATATGTATGTGTGTATATATCCATCCATCCATCCATCCATCCGTATATATATACGTGTGTGTGTGTGTGTGTGTGTGTGTGTGTGTGTGTGTGTGTGTGTATCTCCCTATAACCTCACTAGGGCATTTTCATGAAGTAGGTGCTAAACAAATATTTATTGATTCAATTCAATTACATTCCTGTACACTGAGATAGACAATTGAAAGGATGAAAGAAAAAAATGAATAAGATAGTCTCTGACTTCAAGTAGTAGTAATTGATGGAGTGGATAGTGGATTCCTGACTCCCAATGAGTAACACGTGTGTTTGAACCCCACCTCAGATTCTCCTGAATTCTAAGTCTCTGGGCAAGATAATTGGCCTAGCTGAACTTCTGTGTCCTCACTTGTAAATTAGGCATAATAAGAGCATCTACATCATAGAGTCATTGTGAAAACCAAATGATAAAATGAATTTGGCAAAAAAAATGGCAAATATCAAATAGCTACAAAATGTGAGTTATTAAATAAGTTGTCTTTTATACTCTATCCAAATCAAACATCAGTTAATCTACTAGTTATTTTATGGACATAGAATGGGAGAGTAAGATGACTAGAAGAGGACTTAAAAATGAGTTCTTAATTTGGAGTCCATGGGCCCCTAAGAGTTTCAGAGGGTCCATGAGCTTGGATGGGAAAAAGTCACACCTTTATTTCAAAAGAATCGGTTTCTTTGACAAGCCTATGCATGGTATTTTATGTATTTAAAAACATTATTTCTGAAAAGGCTTTCATAAGCTTCACCAGACTTCCAAAGGGGCCTATGATAAAGAAAAGGTTAAGAATCCTCACCTTGGAATAAAGAACACCAGTTCTGAAAGGGAACTTTGAGCACAGAATATCAGAGTTGGGAGGGACCATATTAGATGCAATTTTAGAGCTGGAAGTGGTTAGAACATAGAATGTTAACATTAGAAGAGACCTTAAAACACAGAAAGTTAGAATATAAGCTGCCAGAGCAGGAAGTATCCTTAGAATATAGTATTAGAATGCAGGAAATTGGAATTTGGATTACAGAATGTTACAGCAAGGGAAAGGACTTTAGCAGTCATCTAGTTCAACCCTTTCATTTTTACAGAAGTGGAAAAAAAAACCTGAGCTATGATACCAGTAATAATTTTCACTGAATTGAATGATGTGTGTGTATTTCTGAAGTGGCAGAATCAACTGGTTGTTTCAATGACACAAAGACACAGCTCAGAAAACTCCCCATGACAACCCACAGTGAGTGAGAAGAGATCTGAGACCAGAGTCCCTGACCCCTGCTTGTTATCCAGGGCTTCTTTGCTACCCAGAATCCATACCTCCAAATCTTTTACAACTGCAAGAGCCCTTTTGAAGGCATAAGTAACTATTTCTCCTCTTGGATATTTTAACCAGGATTTATGGATGGATTTTAATCATAGTAGTAGCCACATAGCCCATTAATACAAACTTATTTTCTCAACTGTATTCTGTAATTATGTGATTTCTATTTTTCTGCCAAAAAATTTGCTTCCCTTCTCAGAGAAACAGCATTGTATAGTGAATAGAGGGCTCCATTGAAGAGATAGAACCTGATTTGAACACTGAGTAATTAACTTTTTTAAAGTAACCCATGATTCTTTGATGTAGGGAGCACCCAGTGTGGAAACTCTCTCCACTAATGCAGTTCAGCACTTTTTCTGCAAATCTAGTCTTAGAAAATGGCCTGGGGCATTTAGAGTAACTTGTCCGGGGTTACATGGCCAGTATCAGTCAGAGGCAGTAAGCAAAGCTAGGCTTTCCTTATGCCAAGTTCAGTTAATGAGATACTACTCCTTGTTGCCATTCTATAAAATATAGAGAGAGCACATTCAGAGCAACTATGTAGAGAGAAATCAGAATGAAAAGTTGTGGACCAGAAAAGTCCTCCTCGGATAAGGTAGCTGGTAGCAATTGAGCTGAGGCCTGCAGGCAGTTAGAGATTCCAAGAGACAGTAAGAAGCAAACAACATTCTAGGCCTGGGTCATAGCCTGTGCAAAGACATACAAGTATCATGTCTCCTGACTCCTAATGCCAGCCTCTTCCCAGAACCTCCTTGCTGAAAAGAAGCATTTATTTCAAAGATAAACAGCCAATCAAAGAAGAGCAATTTATATCTATTATTTTTTAATCAGGACCCCATTTCAGTCTGAGCCTTGCTAAATAAAAAGGGCCATTATGAATCCCCCACACCGAGGAAACAAATGAATATTTTACCTTTGGCATTTAGATGAGTTTTTATAGCTAGCACCAAAGTGCCTTCATATGTGACATTTCCGTCACTGAACTGGAAAGAATTAGTCTAAGTAGACATAGCGTCTCTAATGAATCCATCTGGCCACAGAGAAAGTTTTAAATATTTGCCGGGCTCAGGCCAGGCCTGATTAAACTTTCAGAGCCTCATTGGCAGTGGATGATACCTAGCACATGGGTATCCTAGGGAACCCATTTGCGGGATTCATTATGGGTCATGGAGTACTGCTGAAACTACTGAAAGGAAGAGACGTGCATTCTCCACACTACTGGGGTTAAACAATGGCCCTGGGGATATAGCTCCCCTCAATTTCTCTGTCTATGCCCTGAACACTGGCAGCAGAAAATGAGATGGACACTGTGCATTCAAATCAATTGGCATATTTATGGTAGATTCTTAACTGAGAAGCTACCAGAGTTGGAAGTAGGGGACATGGTGAAGGACAGAGTTGCAGAAGACATCCAGGGACAAACAAATAGAAGTAGATAATGAACTTCTTGGGAATAGTGCCTCTGGGGTTAATATGGATACCTAAGTCTGAATATGCTACCTTCCTGTATCAATAATAATAATGGAGAGAAGGAAAAAAAAACAAACTAAGTTTCTGTGGTGTTTCAGGTGCTAAGTGCTTTACAAATATCGTCTAATTTGATCCTCACAATAACCCTGGGAAGGAGGGCTGTTATTGTCTCCATTTTAAAGATGAGAAAAATGAGACTGAGAAGTGACTTGTTAAGTAAGTACTTGAAGCTTGATTTGAACTCAGGTTTTCCTGACTCCAGGCTCAGCACTACCCACTCTGCCACCTAGCTGGATAAAGGTAGGACTTTATTCAGGATATAAAACTTCTAAATGGAGAAACTCCCACTAGCAATGTAGGTCAGCACCTTCTCTGCAATTTAGAGTCAAACATAATTCTCTAGAGTACTGAGTAGTTAAGTGACTTTCCCAGGGTCACACAGCCAGTATATGGGAAAAGATATTTGAACTCAGGTCCTCCCAATCACCATCATCATCATCATCATCATCACCATCATCATCATCATCACCATCACCATCATCACCATCACCATCATCACCATCACCATCACCATCATCATCACCATCACCATCATCATCATCATCACCATCACCATCATCACCATCATCATCACCATCATCACCATCACCACGGCTCCTTATGTTTCTCTTCAACTATCTCATCTCATTTGATCCTTGTAACAGCTCTGTAAGGTAGCTAGAGGCAATTGTCATTATCTGTGTTTTGTTATTAATGAGCTAACTTCCTCTTTTTTTGGGGGGAGGGGGGAGGCAATTGAGGTTAAGTGACTTGCCCAGAGTCACACAGCTGGTAAATGTTATGTGTCTGAGGCCAGATTTGAACTCAGTTCCTCTTGACTCCCGGGTCGGTGCTCTATCCACTGTGCCACCTAGCTGCCCCCTAACTTCCTCTTTCAATGTAGATTTGGCTCCTGTTTTTTGCTTGTTTGTTTGCTTGCTTTACTTAATGGTCTTAGCAAGTTTCCTAAAGTGACTTGTCTGAAGACACAAAACCAGGATGAGTCAGGTCTTGACTCTTGTGGCTCTAGTCACTCTACCATTCATTCTGCCCCTTTCCATTTTACTAATGAGAAAACTGGGGCTTGTAGCAAAGAAGAGACTATCCCCAAGGCACACAGCTAGGAATGGCAGAAATAGGTATTAAGTGCCAGGTTTCTGACCCAACTCTTACCTCAGAGGTTCCCAGAATTCTCTCTCAGTGACTTGACTTTAATTGGTGGAAGCTCAAATGAGAACCTTTGTTCTTATACTGAGACCAAAAGTTAAAGCTTTAGATACTGGCTGGCTTATTGTGCCTCCATCAATGGCATCCAATCTCCTACCCCTGTGGCTTTGTACACACTGTAACTCCCCCACCTCCCACTTCTGAAATGTCTGCTCTATTTTCATCTCTGTTCTTAGGGTTGGTAAACTCCATTTATGGGTCAGTTCAAATGTCATCTCCTATGAAAAGGTTTTCTTTATTATACATATGTTGGGTTTGTTTCACCCATCTTAATTTGTATTTGTATTTGTATTTATTATGTAGTGAGTCACCTGGGCATTCCCTGAGACCTGGAGCTGTTTTCTTTCCTTCTATCACAGTAGCTGGCAAACAAGAGGTGGTAAATAAGTGTTCATTGTATGAAATTGAATTCTGATTCAACAGCCACTTGCAATTCATGGATTTTGAGATTCAGAGGGAGAGAATGGAGCTGCAATTTCATTGGTATAGGGAGTTTCTAAATGAGGAAGAAACCTGGTGACAATGCATCTCACAACATACTTTCTCTGCCACTGATAAGCAAAGTTACTTACCCAGGGTCTCACAGCCAGTGTGGATCAGAGTGAGACTTGAACCCAAGGCTTCCTGGCCTTGAGGTCAACTCTCCATGCAATATACCATGCTGTTTCTTTTCAATGCATAGGATCATAGATTTTTAGAGCTCGTGGACCTTCCAAGGTCATATAGTCCAACTTCTTATTTTACAGCTGAGGAAACTGTCAGGCTAGCTGTATGTATGTGTGTGTGTGTGTGTGTGTGTGTGTGTGTGTGTGTGTGTGTGTCTGTCTGTCTGTCTCCCTCTATGTATAGAAAAGCAAGGATATACATACACATACACAGGTAGCAGTGTGGTTTCACAGATAAAGAGTTGCCCTCAGCAAGAGGAAGACCTGAGTTCAAGTCTTGCCTCTTAAAAATGCAGTCTCTGTGACTCTGGACAACTCAACCTCTCAGTTATACATACAGGTTAATGAAAGCACAGTATGTACAATTTTTATCCCTTCTTGAGTAGGCTCAGACTTCTCCACTGAGTCAGACAATCAAAGGCATGAACTAGGTATGAACAAGTCCTTCTGACTTGGAAGGAGTGAAATCCTTGGGTCATTAGATGAAAGCAGCTGATGTCATTTAGGAGATATTTTGTTTTTGTCTGCTCTGGGTCTCTCTGTGATTCAGCAAACCAGTTCTGAAGCTTCTGTGCTCAGCATTACCTTGAGGGTTAATGCACGTAAGCCCATATCAGAGGGCACAAAATCAGGCAGGGGATGGAGTTCAGGAGTCATTTAATACCCTTTCACCCCATGCCCCACCACTGACCAGGTTATTGGAGAAAATGAACCAGTAGGAGACAATGACTTCAACTGGGCACTGAAAGACAAACTGGACCTACCAAGGAAAAGCAGCTTCCAGACTGGACCAGGGCACTGAGCCTTAGAGTCAAGCCAAGAGATGTGCTTGGTGGGACTTTATGAGGCCTCTAAAAAGGGAGACAAGGACTTCCACTAACTTTGATCTGTGAGGCTCCCTTTTGGCATCCTTTTATCCTACACATGTGCCTTACCATCATGGGACTCTACACTTGAGGAGGCCTGTAGGTCTATGTGCACTTGTGGGAGAGGGGCTCCCAGATTCTCTGTGGGAGATGTGTCTGTATCAACTGTTCTTAACATACCACTGTTCTACGTGCTCAGGAACTCTGGCAGGTAATCCACAGGGAGTGCGCTGGAGAGGGGAAGGGTCACGAGCAACAGTATTGGAAAAACCCGATTATCATTGGGGCTACCTCTAGAACCCTGAGGGGATAGTGGCCATTGACCTCTGAGTGCCTTAACCAAGTATGAACCTAGAGGGGGTGTTGCATATGTGTGTCTGTGTGTGAATTCACGTGTCTGTGTCATGGCATGTCTTAACTCATGTTAACATGCATGTAGTACATATATACCTTTTCTGTATACATGTGTACACTATGTAACACAACTAAATTCATTAATTCATTCATGCAGGCACATACACACATAGGCATATATGCACAAATGCATACAGATACACCTTAGGCGGAGAGACCATCCTATTATTATCTTCATTTTACCCCAAACACAATACATTATCAGAGACATAAAATAAATCATTCAAGACTGCACAGAAGTAAATATCAGAGGCAGGATTGGAACCCATGATTTTGACTCCCAGTCCAGGACTCTAATACTATGATAAACTTCATTGTCATTACTCTATCTCCCACAACTTCTTCACAATGGGACTTTAGGAACTGTTTATTTTTGGAAGACATAGGAGGCTTTTACCTTATAGGCATTGACTCAGGAGGATTTCTCCAGCTTCTTGGCAGGCAAAGTGAATAGTTCCTTGGACAGCACTTGGCCTGTTGGATATGCATCTAGCATCTCATTCTAAACTATTAAGGTAGGTATGGAGACAGATACTACTGAGCTTGGGACTGGAAGTAGGGGGTTCAGTAGGAGGTCTTTGGAGGGCAAGTGCCAAGATAGGTAACTCTATTGACAGCGACTTGCTGGGAGAACCACTTAAAAAATCCAGCATGGCATTCAGAACCTCTCAGCTGAAATAATGATCATTCTCATTATGACAGTGCTTCAAAGACTATGAATACTTTCCTCAACAACCATTTTGAGAGATAGGGGGGACAACTAGCACAATCTTCCTTTTATAGATGAGAAAACTGAGGCTCGAAGTGACGCACACCTTTCTCTGTAGCCCCCAACTGACTCTGAAAAAGCTATTTCCAAGAAGAGCCCAGGCATGATTCAACTTATTGCTGCATAAACGCAAAAAGTATTAGGTCTACCAGTGGGGACTACTTTGAAAGGTGACACTAATGTAAAATTATAAGTTCATAGAATCATAGAATTTGAGAGATGGAAAGGAGCTCAGCAGCTATCTAGTTCCACATACACACACACAGATGTATGCATGTATTATGTATACATGTATGTATACATATATGTATGTGTATAAACACAACACACATATGTATCTTCACTGTCACATACTAGATTGAATGGTCATCTGCTTGAAGATGTCCAAAGAGGAACAAGATAATTCTTTAAGGCAGCTTGACATGTTGTTTCCTTGGTCAAAAATATGTTTTATTGATATTTTTTTTACATCCCCAGAATATCTCCCATTATCTCTCCTCCTCCTAGAAAGCCACTCCACATAATAAATAATATTTTTGATGAAGAGTGAAAAAAACAGCAAAAATTATCAACACACTGAAAAAGTCTGATAAGATATTAGTTTCACAGCCATGGCCTTTCCACTTCTGCAGAGGAGTAAGTGGGGGTATCTTCACATATATCTTTTTGGAGGCCACGCTTGATCTGTATCATTTTACAACATTCACTTTTGATTACTTTGGGGTTATTCTTTCCATTTGCATTGTTGTAGGCACTGTGTATATCATCTTTTGCTTGCATCACTCTGCATCAGTTCATGTATACGTTCCCACGCTTCTTTGAATTCATCAATTTTTTTTGTTTCTCATAACAAAATAATTTTCCATTCCATTCATGTACCATAATTTATTTAGCCTCTCTCCAATCAATGGGCATCTACTTTCTTTCTAGCTCTTTGCTAACACAAACCACTATAAATATTTTGGTGCATATATGGGGAAGGGGGTTCTAACTCTAAAAATTTATATAAGTGGGATTGAGTGTCAGTGACTCTTATGACCTCACCAGATATCCCAAGCCTCAGTTTTTGTGGACACAACATTTCATGTCAAATTGAGTTTGCATTAAAAGTATGCCCAAAAGCAGCCAGAAATAAATACACAGACCTTTTGCTACATATTTCTAAAAAGAGATTCAATTTCTATGTAGAAGAGCTTCTGGTTAATAAAATCTTAGAGTTGCTTTGGTTACGCTTGCTTCTATTTCATGCTTTGCAGTTGTCCAACAGTTATTCGTACAGAGATATTTTTATCTTGCCAGGGAGGGGGGAATCAGAGTTTTAATAAGAAAAATCCAAGAATACAGAAAACAGCTAATTCCCCCATATGCCTCTGGCCAACAGTAAGAAATAGAGGCCCTGTTAAGAGATATCTTTCTTTTCCTGAAAATTCATTTTCTATAATGAGAAGCGGTCATTTTTCCAGAGGAGGCTGAAATTCTAAGATAAAGATAAAAAGATGTTTTGGTGTTTTTTTTTTTTTATCATAAGGACTAATATCTACATCCATATTTACTGTGTGCTCCAACAGCAAAATACATTGGATCTTGTCATGGTACATTGGAAAGTAGGAAAATATTTAGCCATTTAAATAATGAGAGAATAGAGGAAGGGGCCACTGGGGGAATAACACAGAGTAATCTTTTTGCTGCATCCCGAGGGGGAAAACAAACAAACAAACAAACAAAAAACACCATAGCAAGCTGCCCCAGATAGACAGAATTCATAATGGACTTACTGAGCTTGCAACTGGTGTTCTTTAGGCAGCAATCACTATTTTATTAGTATTTAATAATGATTAAGGTGAGGGAACATTTTGTAGTAGATTGATACCTGGCCCTGGGGTCAGAAAAATCTGTTCAAGTTTTGCCTCTCCTCCATGTGACTGTGGTAATGTGGTAATGGTGATGTGAGCATGGGCAGGTAACATCACTTCTCAACACTCTAAGATAACTCTCACCCTAACAGGGAAATGGTCAAACTGCATTAGTAGAGTGACTTTCCATATTGGTAACCCATTGTATTTTACAAAATAACAGGCCTGGGCCAAAAAATGATAATAAAAGAACAACAGCTGAAATAATTTATCATTTTATTACAAAATATTTGTCATATAAAATGCACATATTTTAATTCACAATGCCTTGTAACTGTCCCCATTATATATGTGGACAAATTGATGGTCAGAGACAATGATGATGATTGTGATGATGACAACTCATTTTTATATAGTGTTTCAATGTTTACAATAATTCTTCTAACCATGACACCACGGGCCCGCTGCCTTCTCAATCTGCTTCCTGGGGTCCCTTCTTCCATTGGTGAGGTCTTCCCATAACCCCCATTTCAGAGAAAGGCACAGATCATCCATCTCTGATTTTCCTGTTAGCCACCATGACCCTTCACAGGCAGGAACACACACACACACACACACACACACACACACACACACACACACACACACCATTCATTTCCATTTTTATGTATTGTCTTCCCCTTTAGAATGTAAGCTTCTTGAGGGAAGGGACTGTCTTTCCTTTCGTGTGTATTTGTATCCTCAATACTTAGCACAGTGCCTAGGACATAATAAAAGCTTAATAAATGTTCATTGACTGAATGACTGACTCCAATTTGCTTTCAATACATTATTTCATTCAAGATAATGCATGAAAATTGATTTTCAAATTGTAAATCCTTAAATAAATGTTATCTGTTATTATCTCATGCGATCCTCTCAACAATTCTGTGAGGTAGTTGTTTCTATGATCTCCATTTAAATACAGAGAAACTGTGGCCCAGAGACGTTAAGTAACTTAAATAGTCACACAGTTAATAAATGTCAGAACTGACCTTATTGGTGAAGAATGATCTGCATTACCTTAAGATTTAAAGCCAGAATGCAACTTAAAAAATCCATCCTTGGAGGGTGAAGTTTATCATTGGACCAAACCTGAAATAGTTCTTTTATTTTAAAATGAGGTAATCAAAGTCTACAGAAGAGAAGTGAATTGTCCAAGGTCACACAGGGATTAGACCAAGCAGTTGAACTAGGGCCTACTACCTCAAACCTATTGTTCTTTCCCCTGTACCACAGCACTTCTAATTAATAATAGATAGGAAGATATGACTCATTAGCTATGTGACTCTGGGAAAGTCACTTCATTTCTCTCAGTCTCAGTCTTCTCATCTGTATGATGGAGATAACAGCAGCACCTAACAGCACTTTTGTGAGACTCCAAGAAGATGACATATGTAAAACACTTTGTATACTTTAAGGTGCTATGTAACTGCAAGACATTATTGTTGTTGTTATTTCTTTACATTTTTATAACATGTTAAACTGTCCTATCTGTTGTATCAGTTGGTCCTCATAAGCATATTCACAAAGCTTCTCCATGAAGCCTTCTCTGATCCATCCCACAGCTAGAACAGCTTCCTCCCTCCTCAAATATTTTGCTTCACAGACCTCCCCTATGACCTTCTATTTTTAGCTTTTATTATACTTTTATGAGCATCCCACTAACACTATAAACTTCTAGAGCAGACCTGCACAACATACAGCCTGTGGGCCACTTGCAGCCTGCCAAATGGCCCAGAGGAGGTATGTTGTACAGGCCTCTTTTACATTCTCTACATTTTTTTGCGTGCAGGCTGAAATCCTTCCCTGGGCCACTTAAAATCATTTTATGGGTCACCCAAATTCCTTTCATGGACCAAACGTTGTGCAGGCCTGTTCTAGACGGTAAGGACCACATTTTTTCTGTCTTTGCATGCTGTGTCTAGGATGAGGGCTTGTGTGTAATAATTCCTTAATTTAAATGTATTATTATCCAGACAAATATGATTCAGTGGTCATTTATGCCAAGGCACTTTTGGAACTGGCTGTGTTGAAAAGAGGAGTGAGTATGCTTGACAATGTTTATTCACGTGTGTGTATGTGTGTGTGAGGGGAGTGTAGTGGTGGTGATGATGATGGAGGTAGAGGATGAAAAGATGATCAAGGCATATGCCTTGCCCATAGTAGGTGTTCAGTAATATATTCTAGATCAATCTATGTGGAAACATTTCAGTCACAGAGATATAGTAATAAGAGTTCACATTTCGATAATGCTTTTCAGTTAATTAATACAGATTTATTCAGCATCTATTATTTACAAACTTCTGTGAGAGGCACTGGGCACACAAAAACAAAACCATCCCTTGCCCTCAAGCAGCTTACATTCTGTTTCTGAGAGAAAAATTATATACATCTACATATATACAACATACAAGAATAGAGTACAGAGATAGACTTCTGATTTTAAGTGGAACAGGGAACACTCTCTATAGGTCAGCATCTTTTCTGCAGCTTGTAGGCTTGCAGCATTGGAGGGTAAATGATTAGTCCACTACGTGTCAAAAGTAGAACTTGAATCCTTATCTTTCTGGTTTCTAAGCCAATCCTCAATCAACTATGCAAAACCGAATGTTGCCTATGTATAGAATATGTACAAAGTAAATACAAGGACTTTGTGTGTGTGTGTTGGGGGGGGGTCATTAGTAGCTGGATGAATTAGGAAAGACCTCAAGAAGAAGGTGGTGTTGTGAAGCAGTTTCAGTTAATAAAGCAGTTAGAAATCAGATCCGTCTTATTTCTTATGATCCTTAAAACAACCAAGTAAGGCAGGGCAGGATTATTATTGCTGTTTCACAGATGGGTAAATAAAAATGCTTTTGCTACTTTCCCTAAGGCAAAGAGCTAGTAAAGGATACAGCTAAGACTTCCTACTCCTAATTGCGTAATGAAACCGGACTCCAATTTTTTCTTTCCTGGGACAGTCTGGGATTGAAGGTGGTTTTCAGGAAGGCCAACTCTTCTGCCTCCATTAAATCAATGCCATTACATATATACGACATACAAGATTCATCACCTTGTGCACACCAATTCAACTCTTCAACCATTTGGAAAAACTCTTGGTGAACAGCTACATCTCTCGCCTTGATTAGACTCTGTGCACCTGTCTCATAAATGCCTCCTGTCTTCCCTGTTATGGCAAGATGGTGTATCCATGTCAGGTAGTAGTGACTTAACTTCACCCTTGTTTTTAATCTGCAGCAGGGTTGTCTTTTCACCTCCTTGTTTAAATAAATTCCAAATGCGTCAGTATCATTACTTCTCCCCCAGATTAATAGAATCAGGCAAAAGGATAGCTGACATTCTTGTTACCATAGAAACTGGTCCGATGTTGCCTACTTCCTATTTGTTGCCCTTCTCTTCGGCGACTGAACAGAGCTCCCTTCTTTTTTTTTATTTTTTGTTTCATGAGGAATCACATTAAAATATTAAACTCTAATTCCATCTAAGTTTAGTCCCCTCTCTGTCAAAAAGAGGATTAGGCAACATTAAGAGGCAGCTGAAAGAAAAGTGGCAAGTAATAAGAAGATCGCTCCCTGGCTTATGTGCATCCCCGGGAAAGAGCCAGATGCAAGTTGAGTGAATTCTCCTTGATTCTAAATTCCCTTCCTCCCTGTCACTTGAGAATTTTGAAATAGGCTGGGCTTTAGCAAGACTTGTAGCCAACATACTGTACATTTGACTGCAGATGAGAAATTAAAATGAAAAGACCATCCTCCCCCTCCCCCCCTCACCAAAATCATCTGGGAAATTGTTTCCCTAAATATGCCATCACCATTCACCCACATAACACCTCCTCTGTGCTATCCAGATCACCTTTCACAGATGCACCATCGCCTCCAGAGACAACCACTCACTTGGAATGAAGACATAACATCCTAGCATCCAATGATGCAGCGGGCATGAAGAGAGAACACCAGAAGGATAACTCATAAGGTGGGGGAGGGAAGGGGAAGGAATACAAACCCAACTGATGGTTAAGCATCAATTTTCACAAACTCTGTAATTGACTAACTTACATCAAAATCAGGGGCAAGCATCCATTTGCTAAAGGAGCAGATCCACAGTGTCACATACCCAATGTATCACAAAGGCAGAAGTGAAAAGGAAGGAAGGATAGCAGTGATTTGATTCAATTCAACAAACAATTTGGACATCTTTATCATGAGTTAAGCATGGGTGGAGGCAATGAAGGCTAGTGAAAAGAATATTGAAATAAGGCGATCCAAAGATATAGATAGATAGATAGATAGATAGATAGATAGATAGATAGATAGATAGATAGATGACTGGATGGATAGATAGATTTAGAGTTAGGAGTGTCCATAAAGATCACCCAGGTCAACCTCACCTTTTACAGAGAAGGAAACTGAGGCTCAAAATAGACTTTGAGTGTAAAGGGCTTTTAAATGGAGGTGGCATGTCCTATGTGAGAAATAGGAAGATAGGCCTATAGAGCTGTCCCAAAGTGAAATGGGCTGCCATGAGAGGTGCTGGGCTTCCCCTCATAGGGAGGGGGTGACTTCATGCAGAGGCTTGATGACCATCTGTCTGGTATGTTATAGTGCAGGTTCCTTTTGAATGCAGGTTGCACCAGATTGACATTGAGGTCTCTTCCACAATATCCACGTTCTGTGATTCGTGGGTATGCTGGATCCCTTCCCCACCTCCATGCCCACTACTAGACTATAAGCTCCTTGAGGGCAGAGACCTTTTATTTTGCCCTTCTCTCTCTAGCACCTTACATATAGTTGGTGCTTAATTAATGCCTGCTGAATTAATTTGTATGCTGAACTATGGCTCAGAGAGCAAAAGGAGGCTATAAATCTCACTCTCAACGTGTTCAAGGGGTGGCAGAGAGAGAGAGCTCGTTAGAGAGGAAACAGGACACGAGAAACTCCTCAGGCAAGGACTTATTCCCTGTTTCACCTAAGAACACATACTGAGATTGATATATGTCAAATATTCAGTAGTAATTTTCCCTAAAGCCAGTAGTAGGGTATGCTTCTTAACCAACAGCGCAGCGTCACCTCTCACAGAAAACAACTATTTATTCGCTGTGTCAGTCACTCATTGCCTGCAGCTCATATTTATGGCATTCATCCAGGGCACTAGCCAATAGAGGGAGCTTCACTGTTGGCTTTCAAGCTTTCGATGATGGGGGGAGCAGCGTAGCACGAATATTCTACTGTAGGGTCCTGGCCTCCATGCTGGAAAAGGGGATGTCCCCAACCTGAGGCTCCAATTGGGACAGATGAAGATGCTCAGGCTGTGCTAATTAGCATCCACAGGTGTTTCTCAAGAATGCAGGTGACTCTCAATCCTAGAGCTAAATGGAAGCTCATTGGCATGTGGTTCTCCCTGACACTCCAAACGGGTGGGATTTCCCACCCGTTTGGAGTGAGAGGTAGAGTATACCAGAGAAGTGGTCACCTGGCTTCTGCTTGAATACCTCCAGTGCTAGCGAGTTCCCTGCTTCCACAGCTTGCTCATTTCATTACTGCCTGCTCTAATGATTAGCAAGTCCTTTTTATATTGATTCTAAATCCATTTCTTATAATACTTCCCCCCTCTCCCCGACCACTGCTTCTACATCTGCCTTCTGGAAAAACAAAAGAAAATGAAACACAGAATAAGAAATGTCTTATTTCTTCCACATGACAGCCTTTTAAAAAGTATTTGAAGACAACTACTTTGCCTCTCATACATGTTCTCTTTCTTTTCTTATTGTTTGTTGTTGTCAACTTTTTGTGACTCCAGTTGTGTATTTTTTCTTTTTGACAAAGGAGTGGTTTGTCATTTCCTTCTCCCGCTCATTTTACAATGAGGAAACTGAGGCAAACAGGGTTGAGTGACTTGCCCCACGACACGTAGCTAGTATGTTTCTGAGGCCAGATTTGAATTCAGGTCTTTCTGACTCCAGACCCAGTCCTCTATTCACTATGCCACCTAGCAGCTCTCTTCCTTGTGCAGGTTAACTAATAAGTCAATAAATATGTAGCTAGTGCCTCATATGTGCCAGGCACTACACTAAATGTTGGGAGTACAAAGAAACATAAGGGGAAGAAAAGACAGTTGCTGTTCTAAAGGAGATTGCAGTCTAATGAGGGAGATAACATGTAAACAATTATGTACAAACAAGATATAGATACTGGATAAATTGGAGATAATCGGCAGTCAGGGAGCACTAGAAATAAGACAGATTGGGAAAGGCCTTTTTTTTGTAGACAGTGGCAAGATTGAATCAATCAATGACTATGGGACAGGTATTGTCCTGGGTGTTAGGAATATAAAGACTAAAATAAAAATGCTCCTGCACTCTAGGTGCTTAAAATCTTGTACAAGATAACCTGGAAATATATAAGCACATAGAAAATAGATATAAAAAATACGAGATTTTGTGGGAAAGACATTTGTCATCGGGGAATGGGAATCAGGAAAGACTTCATGGAGAAGGTGGTGCTTACACTTAGGCTAATAGGAAAATAGAGATTGTAAGAGATGGATAGAAGTGAGAAAGGAATGCATGCCCAGAAAAGAAGACAGCCAGTGCAAAGGCATGGAGGTGGGAAATGAAGCACTCTATATGAATAACTATTAAAGCCAGTTGCACTAGGCTATGCATGGAGAGGAGTAGGATGTCGTAAGTCGAGAAAGGTACATTGCGATCTTTGAATTTTCAAACTTCCAAACAATCAGAGCTGTTCAATAGCTCAATGGGCCATCTGGGAGGTTGTAGATCTCCCTGACTCCAATTAGATGTCTTAAAATAGAGCAACCCCTTCTCCGTGATGTAGGAGGGTTTATGGTATTTGTCAAATAAGATAATGTACGCACTCCTTAAAAAGTACTATAGAAACATTAACTATCATCATCATTCTTGACATTGTCGTGGATTCTGGTAGTGTCCTTGAAATCACTTCCAACTCTGAGATTTGCTGATTGCGTTATTTCAGGTACCAGTCCCTCTTGTCTGGATGTGTTCCAGTTTGTCAATGGCCTTCACAAAAATTGGCCTCCTCTGTGTTCTTGGGCAAGCACATGAGAAGATACCAATAAGGAGAAAGAAATAGAGAATCCCTGCATCCGACTGGCAGGGTTTCCCAAAACAAACACGATTTGTGGAAAACCAAACTAACATGGTGAAAAAGGCCAAAGATTTCGAATCAAAAGACCTGGATCCAAATCCTAGCTCTGCTCCCCTCTACCTGGATGACCTTTGGGAAGTCACTTAAACTCACTTGGCCTGAGTTTCATCATGTGTCAAATGAAGGGGTAGACTCCTTTATTTTCATTGTGAGGACAACTAAGTCATCTCTAGCTTTGCAAACCTAGGCAAGCCTCGTCACTTCTCCCAGCTTCAGGTTGTTTATTTGTAAAATCAGGGTAACAACAGCACCTACTTGACTGGGTTGTTGTGAGGCTCAAAGGAGATAATATTTGAAAATGCATAGTAAGCCTTAAGGTCCTAGATAGACTCCATTTACTGAGAATGCTTCTGTACCTATGGCTTCTTCACTCTACTTGAAAGTATGTGATTTTGACTCTCTCTCTCTCTCTCTCTCTCTCTCTCTCTCTCTCTCTCTCTCTCTCTCTCTCTCTCTCTCTCTCCTCCTCCTCCTCCTCCTCCTCCTCCTCCTCCTCCTCTCTCCATTTGTAGCTCTTTGACTATGATCTGCTTTGAATGGATTTCTATGTGACAAGGAGGAGCAAAAAAAATGCAAACCTGTTCCATTTGTTTCATGGTCCTGGGGCCATCTTAATGGCCAATCCCTGTCATGAACAGGAAGCTGGAGAGCAAAGATTAAGTATTGGGCCTGAAGTCAGGAAAATGGGTTCAAATCCAGCTTCATTCACCTATTAGATTTGTGACAATGGACAAGTCACATAATCTCAGTTCCCTAATCTGTAAAATGGAGGCAACAGCACCTATTTCCCATGGTTGTTGTAAGGACAACACTCTGTTGTGAAATTATGTTCGTAAGGTATTTTGCAAACCTTAAACTGCTACATAAATGCTAGTTATTGTAATGATGATGGTGACAGTGTTGATGATGGCCTGATCCAGACACCAAGCGAGACTGTGGTAAAATGAACCGTCATAATGCTCTTGTAAATAGAGCCTTTCTGACCCATTGGAATAC
The DNA here is from genome assembly GCF_003287225.1 of Phascolarctos cinereus. NCBI lineage: Eukaryota > Metazoa > Chordata > Mammalia > Diprotodontia > Phascolarctidae > Phascolarctos > Phascolarctos cinereus. Next base: position 458,726,832 of record NW_027555958.1, read on the forward strand.
TTCATTTTCTCCTCTGTTTCTCTTGCTAGCTGTCTGAGCACTCCTCAGTGTCCTTTTGCTGGATCTTCATCTAGGTCATACCTGCTACTCATGGGGATCCCACAGGGCTCTGTCCTGGGCCTCCTTTTCTTCTCTTGATACTATTTCATTTGGTGAGTTCTATGCTGAAGAGTCTCAAATCTACTTCTCTAGCTCTAACCTCTCTTCTGACCTCCAGTCTCACATCTCCAGCTGTCTTTCATCTCAAATTCTATGTCTCATAGACATCTTAAACTCACAATGTCTAAAACTGAACTCAACATATTTTCCCCTAACCTACCCCCACTTCCTAACTTCCCTATTACTGTCGAGAGCACTACTACTGTCCTAGTCTCCCAGGCTCACAACCTAGGTGATATCCTCAACTCCTCACTATCTCTCTCCTCCTATATCCAATTCATTGCCAAGGCCTATTGATTTCACCTTTGTGACATCTCTTGAACATGCCCTCTTCTTCCCTCTGATACTGCTATATCCCTGGTGCAGGCCCTTATCACCTCATGCCTGGACTTTTGCAATAGCTGTTGGGGATATTGCTTGCCTCAAATCTCTCCCCACTCCATTCATCCTCCCCTCAGAGGGATTTTCCTGAAGTGCAGAACCATGTCCCTCCCCTACTCAATAAATTCCAGTGTCAGTTTCACCTCCAGGATGAAATAGAAAAACCCTGTTTCATATCCAAACCCCTTCAGAACCTAGATTCCCCCATACCTTTCCATCCTTCTTATATACCTCTTACTCCCACTCCAGCTAATGTACTCTTTGCTCCAATGATACCAGCATCGTTGTTGTTTCATGAAGAAGATACTCCATTTCTGGGATCCAGGCATTTTTACTGGCTATCCCCCAAGTCTAAAATGCTCTCTCTCTCCATGTCCATTTCCTGCCTCCCTGGTTTCTCCACCTTCCTCCAAATTCTAGCTAAACTTCCTCCTTGGGCAGCCTTTCCCAATCCCTCTTAATTCTAGGGCCTTCCCTCTGCTGATTATTTCCCCTTTTCTCCTGATTGTCGCTTATTTGGACAGAGTTGTTTATATGTTCTCTCCTCCATTTGACTGTGAGCTCCTTGAAGTCAGGGAATTTCTTTTGCCTTCCTTTTTGTCTCCAGTGCTTAGGAAGTGCTTGGCATATAGTAGAAGCTTAATAAATGCTTATTGACTGGCTGGCCAACTTCACTACTATCACATCCAAGCCTTCTCATAGATACGATATTCATGAATTTGAACCTCATTTTCACAAACACGCCTCTTTAGATATTTGCAGCTTCTGGTGGATTTGACCTGGACAAAATGAATACACAATCAATGAAATCTTCAGAGCTGAGAGGAAAATGCCCCAAAGCTCTGGGACACCTCGAAGAATAAATAAATCCTCATATACTCAGTGAAATTCATCCTTATCAAGTGATGACTGGTGGCAAAATAGCGTTAACGTGAAGAAATCAAGAAAGCATCTGGGTTTAGGTCTGCAGCAAAGAGGGAGCAAGCTTCCAATCAGAGGACTCTTCATCAGATGTTGTCCTCATACAATTAAAGGAAGGCTATAAGATCTAGCATCACATAGAATTCTGATACTGATGATTTGATCTCTTTGCCTTTCAGATAATTCCACAAGAAATATATGTTTTTTCACCAGACTCTCATGGGGTCTGTGAACTAGAAAATTTTGCTCCTTCACTGCCAAGAGTACCTTGGCCAACTGATTTATTGGGCAAATTTCTCCCACTTGGCGTGTCTGTTTAATAGCAGCATAAACAAAGTATATTCTGTCTTTGTGTATTTAAAAAAAAACATGGACTCTTAAGAAGGATCCATCTTAGTCAGTTCATAGCAGTAAGGGATGAGAGAAGTGGCCAGGGCTGCTCAGATTGGTAAAGATCATGGCTGCTGCTGAGAACTGCCCCTCTCTAGGGGCCTCATTAGGCTCTTCTCAGAAATAGTGGCTCTGAGATCTCCCCAATGTCTGCCCTCAAGGGACATGAGTGGGAGGACAGAGACAGTCTCATCATCCAGGAATTTTTGCCCAATGGGGGGGCTAGGGTGAAGTGGGGGAAGGGGAGCAGTCACGGGGAGCTCCATGCTATTTCTGATCTCTTGGATTTCACTCCTCAGTCAGAGCAATTCAACACACCCAATCGCATCAACATCTTGAGTAATACAAGGCAGTGAGCTGTCACATAGGCATAGGCATGGTGTATCCTTCTGGCAATGCATGAGATTTCAAAGCTGCCGTTGTCCAGAGAGACCACAGCTAAACTAAACTTACTTCCCAACCAATCCAGTTGTAAAAGCTTCTGAAGGAACATATTAAAACAGTTGGAATGTGTGTGGGCCCATTGATATGAATCAAGTCAATATCTTTACTCCTAAGCTACCTACTAGAAGGAAATGGGGACCTGTTCTCTGTACCTTCTGTCATCCACCCCAGGTGTATAGACCTATGTAATTTTTTTTAAGTATACATGACCAAACGATGGGTTTTGTGCAGAAGGTAGAATGTGTGGACTGAGCTAGTAATAAGCAACCTGAGCTCTGTCCCTGGCTTTTCCCTTGACTGCCTACATGGCCTGGGGCAAGTTCCTTCACTTCTTATGATTATGCTTCTTCCCCTGTAAAAAAAAGAAAAATGAAGAACTTGGATGAGTCAAACTTTAGGATCATTTTCCAAGTCCAACAGTCTTTGCTCTAAGGTTCTATTCAATCCTAACCTTCTATAGTCTAAGCTGTAGCATTTTATTGTAATGTTCTTTCGAGCTCTAAAATTTGTTATTTTATGTTCAATTCAGCAGCACTCATTAAACGGTTATTATGTATCAAGAGACACAAATATAAAGCATGAATAGACTACATTCAATCTGAAAAGATTAATAAATATATAAGCATGTGTAAAATTTTGAGAAGATAATTGATACAAATATCCAAAAGGTAGTTAAATCCGAGGCAGTTGAGACAGAAGTCCTCAGCAATTGGGGCTATCAGGAAAGGCTTCCTGGAGAAAATGGTTCTTGAACTGTGTTGTGAAGGGAGAGATTGATTCTCTGAAGCCAGGGTGAGCATGGAGTACATTCCAAGCATGGGTAATAGCTATGTGCAAAGGCATAGGGATGGGGGGGGGAGTGTTGTGTTGTGTGTACGAAGAACAGAGAAAAGGCTAGTTCTACTGAGTCGTAGAAGTTGGGAGAAGTAACATCATTGAGGGTGGAAATGTAGGTTGCAGCTAGGTAGTGCATGGACTTAATAGCTCAAAATAATAGTTAATAGTCAATCCTAGAGATGCTAGGGGACTACTGGAGTTAACTGAGTAGGAGTGACATGATAAGATTGATGCTTACAAAAATTATTTTGAAATAATCTTTCCTGTAATATATTTTCCATTTCTAAAATTTTATATTCTATTTTCCAAGACCTCTTCCAGTATTGAGAAGTGTCTCAGAAAGACTTTGTTCATATTCCTTGTCTTATGTACACTGGCTGTGTGACATCAAACAAGTGACTTAACTTCTCAAAGTGATTTTCAGTCATTTCAGTCATGCCCAACTCTCCATGACCCCATTTGGGGGTTTTCTTGGTAAAGATGCTGGAGTGATTTGCCATTTCCTTTTCCAGATCATTTGACAATTAAGGAAATGAAGGCAAACAGCGTGAAGTGACTTGCTAGGGTCACACAACTAGTAAGTACCTGAGACTAGTTTTGAACTTAGGAAGGTGAGTCTTCCTGATTCCAAGGCCAGTGCTCTATACAGTGCATTACTGGGGCTGCCTTAACTTCTCAGTATCCCTAAGCACTTAAATCTTGAAGACTCTGAGATATAAAGAAGATGTTGATCAGAACTGGGAGAGAGATTTCCCTGCCAGCAACTCCCTACACTGATGAAATCATAAATAAGGTTTAAAAAATAGGTTTTAAGGATTCTTCAGGCTAAAATTCTTCCCCTAGTCTCTGTCCTAGGCCTCTTCTCTTCTTTCTCTATATTATCTCCCTTAGTGATCTCATCAGCTCCTACTGCTTCAGTTACCATCACCATACAGATAAGCCCAGATCTATACATCTAGTTCTAGTTTCTCTCATGATCTCATCTCACATCTTCAGCTGCCTTTTCCCTAGCTGCCATCATGCCTATAATTCTCTCCCTCTTCACCTCCACCTTCAGGATTCCCTGGCCTCCTTCAAGACTCAACTCACCTGGGGCAGCTAGGTGGTGCAGTGGATAGAGCTCCAGCTTTGGAGTCAGGAGGACCTGAGTTCAAATCTTGCCTCATACACTTGACACTTACTAGCTGTGTGACCCTGGGCAAGTCACTTAATCCTGATTGCCTCAAAAAAAAAAGACTCAGCTTATCTGAAAACGTCTATCCTTATTGTTAGTGCCTTTCCTCTGAGATTAATTTCCATTTGTACTATTATGTTCCTGATCATTTGAATGTCACCTCTTCCATTAAAATGTGAGCTCTTTGGAAACAGGCACCATGTTCTTGACCTTCTTTTTGTCTCCAGCTCTTAACATGTCATTGTTTAGTCATTTCCAGTTGTGTCCAACTCTCCATGACCCCATTTGGGGATTTCTTGGCAAAGATACTGGAGTGGTTTGCCATTTCCTTCTCCAGCTCATTTTATAGATAAGGAAACTGAGGCAAACAACATTAAGTTATTTGCTCAGGGTCACACAGCTAGTAAGCATCTGAGGTCTATTTGTACTCAGGTCCTCTTGACTCCAGGCCCAGCACTTTATCCACTGACCAACCTAGCTGCCCTTTCTTAACACAGTATCTGCTTAATAAATTCTTGTTGACCATCTTCTATTTTCAAACATTTCTTGTTCCAAGGTCCATTTTAGATCTTATAACCTATCATCTGTGTTCTATATCTTAAATTCCTTCCTAGACCTATTATTTTATGTTTTAAGTTTTCTTGCAGCTCTAACAGTCTGTGTTCTCTTCTTTAAGGTACCTCCCAGCTCTGACATTATCTGTTCCAGGTTTCCTCCCAGTTTTGACATTTTTTGTTAGAAGGTCACCACAGCTCTGCAATTCTATATTCTAACTTCCCTCCCAGCTCTGACATACTCTGTTCATACTCAGTCCCATTCTGGCCCTTCCAAACCCTAGCATTCCCTGTTCTAAGCTCCCTCCCAACTCTGACATTCCCTCTTCTAAGGCCCCTGTCAGCTCTGACATTCCCTGTTCCAAGACCCCTCCCAGATCTGACATTTCTTGTTCTAAAGCCCCAGATGGCTGACAGTCTATTACTTCCTGTTCTTAAGGTCTAAGTTTATTTCCTACTCTAAAATCGTAGGTTCTGCTTTCTAGCATCATCTCTTCTCAGGCCCCATGTAGCTCTGCGATGCCATATAGAAAACAAGAGTAGCCTTGGATTCCAGTCCTCCTGGACAGAGCTCCTTATGGAAGGTAAAGAGCTGCAAAGAAGTAGCCAATTCAGTAAGTCCCCAGGACTGGCTTTGAAGCCAGAGATGGCAACAACGTTGACAATAGCCAGCATAAGATGTCATTGAGCCAAGCACTGTCCTCTCTGCATCTCTCAACCTCACCCCATCTCCCCTCTGAGGATGGATCTGTGGGTAATGCCCCTCCCCTTTCCCAGCCAGCAGAGACCTGAAGAAAGGGTGTAGAAGGAAACTCATCATGTCACTGACTTCAAATAAAAAAACTGATCAATTATTACTTTACCAAACAAGAAAAATCAAAGGGAAGACTATTGGACAGTTTGCTGGTGTCTATTTTCCCCTCTGGTTTTGATTTTACAGTTGGTAAGAATGTGAGTGTTGTTACATGGCAGACCGGTTGCTATGGCAATGACTTATTGTTTAATATAAGACTAGCTAAATCTTAGATAAGTTACTGGGAGAAAAATTAATGCTGCCAAAGGCCAGATACCGTTTCTGATTTTCATTTTTTAACAGTTATGCCAGTTTCCCCTTCATAACCTCCCCCCTCCTCCAGTACATCAAACACCCATCAAAATGAAGAATGGCCAGAACTCTAGTACAGGAAACCTTTGACTAAGGAAAAATAACTACTCTTCATATTCCTGGGTGTTATTTTAAGTCAATGAATAGATAGAAATGGGGACCTGTGACTAGAGGAGCTGGGAGAAGCCTATCTATCATTGAAAGCTCAAATATCCTCCACAACGCTTTCCTTCGATACATCAGTCCAACCAGCCAGGCCCTCTCCCTTCTACAGGAATGTTCTCTTTGCCAATGTCTTGGCACTCAGCACAGACTACCTTCAAGAGTTAGCAACGTTTTCATCTACAAATGTTGTACCCATCTTAGTAAAATCACACTTAGTAAAATTCAAGTAAGCTGTTAGAACTATAATGGACCCTAAACCACAGAACACAAGGGGTTGAAAGGAATCTCAGAGTGAAAATGTAAGAACATAGAGTCCAGTGGAGCTAGAAGGAGTCATTGAATAAAGAATGTTGAAACAGACTGGAGAGAATCTCTGAATGAAGAAAGTTGGGACATAGAACAGAGGCTATCAGAACCATAAGGAATCTTGGAATGAAGAATATTAGAACATAGTGCCTCCAATGTTACACCAGGAAGGGAATGATCTCATCCAATGCAGCACACATTTATTCATACAATGTCATCCTAGTGTAGGCGCTGAGAATTTTGTTTTTGTTCAGTTGCATCTGACTCTTCATGACCCCATTTGGGGGTTTTCTTGGCAAAAATACTCTAGTGGTTTACCATTTCCTTCTCCAGCTCATTTTAGAGATGGGGAAAGTGAGGCAAATAGGGTTAAGTGATTTGCCCAGGGTCACATAGCTAGTAAGTATCTGAGGCCAGATTTGAACTCAGGACGATGAGTCACCCTGACTCCAATTCCAGTACTCTATGCACTATGCACAACCTAGCCATCCATAGATATTAAGAATAAAAAGACCTACTCAAAAATCTCAGTCTTCAGGCTTAAATTCTGCTGTGTCAGTGGAGGGAGAAGGGAGAGGGGAAAATACAACATCAAAGATGAATACACACTTAATAATCCTGTTGATGTAATAAACAGAGCCAGAAGGAAGCCTCTGCCACATGCTAGTCAAGTGACTCTGAGCCTGTGATTGTCTAAGGCTAAGTCATGGAAAAAGGGCTTCTCTGTATCAGTAGAGGGAGTTTCCTCATACAGGAATTCTCCATAGCAAGGAAATCACAAGCATCGACCTATCCTTCATTTGAGGAGGAGGAGGAAGAAAGCACTAAAACCCATTTGGATTAGGAACATTTTCCCACAGGGAGCATACAAACTGAGCTTTGAAAGAATGTAGGGATTCTAAGAAGCACAGGGAGGGAGGGTCAGCATTCCAGGGAAGGGGCCCAGCCTGTGCAAAGGCATGGGGATGGGAGATGGGCTAGATGGGCAACATTAGAATGCCATCTGTACAGAACAGAGTTTTAGGAAATAAGCAGGGAAGAGTAAGTGGGAGCCAGACCGTCAATGGGTTTAAGTGCCAAAGAGAAGAGGTTATTTTTTATCTTATATAAATCCAAGAATCCCTTTCTGGCAAGTTGTTGAGCAGGTGTGTGACATGGTCAGACTTCTACTTTAGGAAAATCACTTTGGCAGCTGTGTGATGGATAGACTGGAGTAGAGAGAGACTCGAGGCTGGGAGACCAATTAGGAGGCCTGTATAGTAGTCTGGTGACAGGTGCTGAGGGGGTGAAATGAAGTGGGGACTGTGTGGGTAGAAGCAGGAGGGGACAGATACAAGAGGTGATGCAGAGACAGAAAGTATCAGAGCACAGACGTTTGGAACACAGGTTGAGGAAAGGAGAAGGAATCTTCGGATGAAGGCTGTTAGGAAAAAACAGAATTTTAGAGCTGGAAAGGATTTTAATGATCTGCTATCAGCTTGGAGATACTTAAGAATTCTGATCGATGCAATGACCAGCCATGATTCTAGCTAACCAATGATGCATGATGCTATCTCCTGACAGAGGAGTTCAGCACTCAGGGTGCAGAGTGAGACATGCTTTTTAGACATGGTCAGTTCAGGAATTTGTTCTGCCTACCTATCTACATACACACATATGCATATGTGTATATGGAGAGAGAGGAAAGGAGAGGAGAGAAGAGGAGAGGAGAGGAGAGAGAGGAAAGGAGAGGAGAGAAGAGGAGAGAAGAGGAGAGGAGAGGAGAGGAGAGGAGAGGAGAGGAGAGGAGAGGAGGGAGGGAGGGGAGGGGAGGGGAGGGGAGAGGAGGGGAGGGGAGGGGAGAGGAGGGGAGAGGAGGGGAAAGGGACAGAGGGAGCGGGAGAGAGAGAGAGAGAGAGAGAGAGAGAGAGAGAGAGAGAGAGAGAGAGAGAGAGAGAGAGAGAGAGAGAATGAGAATATTTCCCTCAAGTGGGAGGTGGGGGTAGAGTTAATAAATGCTTGATAATAGTAATAAAAAACTATCAGCTAGCACATCCATCTCACTTTCCAGGGGAATAAAATGAAGTTTAGGATCCCAAGTGATTTGCAGTCACACAGAGAATTAACGCGTAACCAAGATATGGACCCAAGTTTACTAGATTGAAATTTCCTTTAGGCTACAGGTATATTATTACTATTAGGGATATATCATTATGAAGAGAGAGTGAAGCTGATACCTTGATACAGCTCTGCCTCACTTAAATCTGATTCATGGACGACTCCGGACACCGCCTCATGATGTCGCTGATCTGCTTCAAATACAAAGGACAAACACTATTACTACTGTTGTCACCATTGTACATGGCACATACTAAACAATTGATAAATACTGGTTGACTGACTGATGGCCTGGCATGTAGGCAGTTCTCAATAAATCTGACTGATTTATTGTGCCTAAGAAAATCAATCCACTGATAATATAGCCATAGATGTAGAGCTGAAAGGGATATCATTTGTTTAGTCTCATTTTACAGAAGAGGAAACTGAGACCTAGAGATATGACACGATTTGCTCAAAGTCACAAAGGTAATAACACAGGCAGGATTTGAATCCAGCTTCTCTGAATCAAGAACTCATGATCTTTTTTCTAGGGGCAGCTGGGTTGCACAGTGGATAGAGTGCCAGGCCTGGAGTCAAGTAGACCTGAGTTGAAATTAGGCCTCAGACACTAGCTGTGTGACCTTGGGCAAGTCACCTAACCTTGTTTGTCTCTGTTTCCTCATCTGTAAAATGAGCTGGAGAAGGAAATGGCAAACCACTCTAGGATCTCTGCCAAAAAAACCCCTCTAAATGGGGTCACAAAGAGTTAATTGGGCATGACCGAGCAGCAAGAAAACTCTTTCTACTATTCCTCATGGTCTCTTTGACGATGCTCGCAATATGCTCCATGGACTCTTGTCTAGGATTCTTTAGGGAGGTTTTTAACCAGGAATACTTGGATGAGCAAGAAGGCAACTAATACAGTGGAAGGAACACTGGGGTGGCAGGTATCTGAGTTGAAAGACCTGGAGTCCAGTCCAGGCTTAGCTTTTTAATAGCTAAAAGATTCTGACCAAGTCAATCTCTTTCTCTGGACTGCAAAGGCAGCAAGCTGCTCCATGGGAGAGAATACTGGACTTGAAGTCAAGAAAACCTGAGTTCAAATCCCATTGCATACACTTAACTAGCTTTGTGATGCTGAGCAAGTTACTTCACCAAAAGAGGAGGTCTCTGTTTCCTCATTTGTTAAATGTTAAATTTATTCCATTCAATGGCCCTTAAGTTCTCTTTAATCTTTAAATATATGATCTTTAAAATGAAGGATTTAGCCTGGCAGAACTTCTAGTTCTAATTCTTTGATACTGAGAATTGGAGGGGAGGAGTGGTTCCCAAGTCTAGGATTCTAGTAACTTATGAAAGGGACTGAAATTAAATGAGGGTAATAGGGAGACAGGCTGGAATCAATCTAGCTAAGTTACTGAATATTATAGATGGAAGGGACTCTAGTAGCCATCTAGCCTAGGCAAACTGAATTGAGAGCAAGCATCTTACAAAGAGAAACAAATGGTCCCTCGAATCACAGAAGAGACTATCAGAAAAAAGGGACTTGAGGGCAAAGTGGTGAAATAGACAGAGCATTCCCAGCCCGCCTGTGTTGGGAGCTGTGAAACATGACAGGGAGGAGGGATGGAAGATGGCAACCAGGGGTGTGAATTTTACTAACGGCACTGAATCGAGGGCCGTGTCTGGGATGTTATGAAAAGCTTTCGGCTTTATGCAATTCCCATGTAATGAAAGACTTCTCGTTTCAATAATTTTATTTCAGATAATCTGTCACATTGAAAATGTGTGTTAAAGGGCGCTGATACAATGTGGATTCCAGATGATCTAATCAACACTCACTTATTTTCCCCCCACTGTTGGGCCTCTGCTCACACTACCCACCTCGCTTCTATGCATTTATAAGTTCAAGTGACAGAAATCGTGTTCCTTACTCATAGCTATCGTGCTGCTGGTCATTTTCTTGCCAATCTCTGCACTAACATAGACACTGACATTCTCAGTCCTTAAATATGGGTTTCTATAAGGAGTCCGAACATTGACTGGGGGTCTCATTCAAATAGTTATCAGGGCTGGGGAGAGATTGAGAACTCATAAATTAATGGGACAGTTCATTCCAATGAAAGCTTAGGACAGGACCTCACTTAGAATGCACTTAAAGCTTATTGGTCGATCGATTGATGGACCGATGGGACATTTCAGTTTAATTTCATAAACATTTATTAAGCAACTACTGTGTGCAAAATCCTGGATTAGAGGCAGAGGGGAGGGGAGAGAGAGACACAAAGTAGAGAAGAGACACAGTCCTTGTCCTTAAGGGGCTCAGAGACTAGTAGGATGATAGATTTCAAGTTGGATGGAAACTGATTCTCTAATCCAACCTTTCTCAACTTACATAGTAGGAAAGTAAGACTCAAGCAAGGAAAGTAATTTGCCTAAGGTCACTCAGGTAGCACAGAACAAAGTTAGGATTTGAACCCAAGCCTTCTGACTCTACAATCCACTTCTATTTCCTATGGTTTTGTATTGTCTTCCCAGCATTATATTACAACTATAATTTTTTTTTCTTTTTATTTTCTTCTACCTTCCCATTGAACCTGTTACATAGTTCCAAAGAAGTACAGTCTTCATTCTGGAATTCAAGACCGTAAAATCTGACTTCCATAAGCCTTCCCAGTCTTATTTCACATCACTCCCCAGTCCATACTCTGTGCTCCAACTAAACTCAACCACTCCCTGCTCTCTGAATACGTGCTGTGGTGTTCTACTTCTACCTCCACACCTTTGTATAGGGTTCTATGTTTAGTACATTCTCATTCTTACATCCTCTTTCCCTTCTCCCTGTTGTCTTTCTCTTCCTTCTTTGAGGCCTGACTCCAATGTCATCTCCTCCATGAAGCTTTCTCTGATTCCCCACTCGAAGATGATCTCTCCTTCAACTGATCTCAATGCATTTTTCACTCTGAATACATGATTTATGTGAAGGGACCCTTGTCAAAATCCTATATAACTTAAATCTTCCAGAGCCCAGAGGAGAGGGAGCCACACCTCCTTTCTAGTTTGCTCCCTCATACCAAATGACCTAATAACTTTCTTTCTAAAATCATTTCAGCTTTGGGGATGTGTTCACATAAACAACAACTCCCTCATCATTTTAGTTTTTATTATTTGTATCTGTGTATACCTTCATGCCCCGCCCCCAGTAAACTGGGAGCTCTTTGAGGGCAGGAACAATGACTTATTTGTATGTTTAGTGCCTAGCATAGCAAATCCACATTGAAGGAATTTAAACACAATGTAAGAATTCACTTCTCTATACCACTTTAAAATTTATATTGCCTTTCACCCACAACTTGTTGATATAGACAGGACTTGTGTTACCACTATTTCACATCTGTGAAAACTGAGACATGAGAAGACTAAATCAATTGCCTGGGGTCCCAAAAATAATAAAGGTCAGAGCTATGATTTGAACCCAGGTCACTCATTACTCCAAGTCTAGGGCTCCTTATACCCCACTACTTCTACTTGTTGAGAAAATGAATGAAGAATAACATGATTAAATATACAGATCAGTCTTGGATATCATAAATTTGGATATATCCACCAATAATGCAGATCAATGCATATACATTATAATTATTACCTAAACATTAATAATAAAAATAATCTAGTGATAAACAGACAGGCATTGGACCCGTGCTTTCATTGACAATAGGAAAGCCTGAATAAGGAAACTCCCTTTATCCATGAAGGTCAGCATTTTGTCTGCAATTTGCAATCTTAGAATCTCCTAGTGCATTGAGAGGTTAATTGAATAATGAGAGTTTAAGAATATTATTATCATTATAAATTTTATAGTGCTTTCGGGTTTAAACGTGTTTTATATCTCTTAATTCATCTGGTCCTCACTTTAACTCTAGAGATAGGCCCCAGGCCTATGGCATTATTGTTCCCATTTTTCAAGGGCTGAAATTGAGATTCCAAAGGGTTAGCCAGTTGACCATGGTCACATGACCAGCAAGTGTCACGCGCCAGGACTGAAACCCAGGCCTCTGCTGACTCTAGGCTGAGCATGCTTTTTACAGTGCCATGTGAATGAATTAAAAGATAAAAATGGGGGAAAAATATTACATGAATGCTGAAAGGTTTTTTAAAAATTTTTTTTCACCAAGAAAACAAGAAAACAATTACCATAAATCTGGTTTGGTTGGCTTATAATGAACAAACGGGGTTTTGTTTGTTTATTTTTGTTTTAATTTACCAGGTGTGTGGGGGAAAGAGGAAATGAAAGTGAGGACGGCAATGTTATCTTTATTTATTCATGTCATGCCATTCAAATGACCTTGTATATGGTATGTATAAAAAAGCTTTAGGTCTGTAAATATTCATTTCATCATCCCTCAGTAACCAAGGAAATGCTCTACTCCCAGGTCCACAGTCTAACACACTGTACATTGATCCCAACATCTCGAGGTCCTTTTGGTCCTCTTTGAACATGAACAACAAATGACATTCACTGGTCAGTCCAGGCAGTCAATGAACATTCAGTGGATATCTGCTATCTTCCATTTGAATGTTGGTAAGAGAAAGAGGCCTTAGGACACAGAATGTTAAAACACAGAAGATTTGAGACATAGAGATGTGACAACGAGGAGATCCTTAGAACTTAGCATGTCATACCTGGAAGGGAACGTAGAGCACAGTATGTGACATTTAGGAAGGACCTCAAAGCAGAGATTTGGCAAGGACCTAGAACAGAGAATGTCAGAGGTGGAAGGGCCTTAGAACATAGGATCAGAGTCAATCATTCATCAAACAATTATTAAGTGCTTACTATGTGTCAGGCATTGAGCTAAGCACTAGTGATGTAAAAAAAAAAAGGGGGGGAATAAAAAAGGCCATGTATATCCTCAAAAGGAGCTCCCATTTTAATGTGAGAGACAGCATATTGCTAACTGGGAACATAGAAGATGTAGACAGAGCAGAAGAAGGCAATCTGAAATGGCATTAGCATCATGGAAGACCTAGAAAGACCTCTTGGAAAAGGGGGAACATGAGGTGAGTCTTGAACAAAGTCAGGAAAACTCAAAACAGGGAGTGAGAGGGCAAGCACTCCAGGAATTCTGGGTAGCCAGTGACTTGACAAATATTTATTAAGCACTTTATCATTCAAATGCTGTGCTAAGCCCTGAAGATATTAAGAAAAGGAAATAATCTTCCCTAACCTTAAAGAACTCATGTTCTAATAGAGGAGACCACATGCAAAGAACAAGGTTCATACAAGATACATGCAAAGTTCATGCTGAAAACTTTTTTCACAGGGAAATCACTAAGGATGGGGGGAGGTCTCTTGTAGAATATGGAATCTAATATGTGTCTTGAAGGAAGTTAAGGAAACCAAAAACCTCTGTGAGGAAGGAGAGCATTATGGGAGGGGGGCAGGTGTAGCCAATTAAAAGTCACAGAATCAGGAACCAGAGGATGTAGAGTTTTAAGACTTAGGCTCAAATGCTAACCTATGATCAGATGCCTAAGTGCCTCTCCCTCCAAATTCACTGGATTTCAGGCACAGGGAATAGCCTCAGAAAACAAAGCTGAGCAGCTGGAAGTCCACCAAGACCTGCTAGAAGTCCCCTGGGCAACTGAAGCCTATCTCACCCTGCCCAAGCCAGAGCATCACTGCATGAAGCTCCAATATCATTTTGCTAGGACAGCATAAAGTCATCAAAACAGCTCAGCTCATTCAGCACAATGAAGAAAACAGCTCATCTTGTTCTGCTGTGTGTCAGCTCTGCTATAGAGCCTGGCTATAACCCCCAAGAACAATCTAGTGTACCTGCAAGCAGCAAATTAAATTACATTTCATTACATCTTGCCCAAACAGCATGGAGCTATCTGGATGTGATATTGGCAACTGACTGTAGAAATGCTGTTTGGGTTTGCATCCTATTAATGGATTGAAAGTCCCAAAGGGGGCCAAGGAACTGAAAGACTGTGAGGGCTAATAACATAAGAAGGAGGGGAGGAAGAAAAATTGAGATGGAATGAAGCAGCAGTTAACTGGAACCAGCATCACGAGATGAGGCACTGTGCATACAGTAGGGCGACAGACTAATGAATGTTTGGGAAGTGAAAGGAATGATTGTTGCAATGCAAATTCCGAGTGAGTAGAAACCTACCTATGCAATCTGCTCAGTGTCATGACAATTTGCAGACACTGAGCTCAGAGCACACAGTGGTGTCTTCTGGGAAATAAAACATTTAGGACCCATCTTTCTTCTCCCTGTCCTTGCAAGTACTAACTACAAGGCAAAGATAACATTGTAGCATGTATAGAGGTCTAGCCTTGGAGTCAGGAAGACCTGTTTTCAAGTCCTGAAACTGACATACATTTGCTGTGTGACCTTCAGCACATAGCCTCTCAAAACCCTAAGGCCATTTTCTAAGAGTTTAATGTGCAAAGAGGTGCTGATCTGAATTGTTAGAGAGAATTCTTCAAAAGCATCTCTAAATACAGAATAAATTACAGATCCAATTGGGGGTGGAGGAAGGTCCTAAAATTTCTCCCAGTTGTAAAATTCTATCTTTTATGTTCTAAGGTCCCTTTCAACTTTTACATGCTATGGGCTATGTGGTAGCATTCAATGTTCTTATGCTTTTCCCAGCTCTCATATTCCATGTAGTAAGCCCCTCCCAGCTCTGACAGTCCCTGTTCTAAGGTGCCTCTCAGCTCTGACGTTCTCTATTCTTACTTTCTGCCACATCTGGCATTCTGTGTTCAGTGTCACAAAACAGATGTAGCCAGTGGACGGTATTTCCTTATCATGATCCTAGTGCAAAACAACATGTATCTTATATTCTTCTAGACTATGTGAGGGAAGGGGCCGTGGCTTAATGAGCCATAATTTGGTATCAAGCATTGCCCTTGCTACAGAGGGGGTGCTTAACAAAGGTTTTTGAGATTGACTTGAGCATGAAATTATAAGGGAGAGATATCAGGTAAGGTATACCTGGCATAGCTACCTTCGTGGGTGGTGGGGGGAGGATTTTCTTTTGATTCCCTAGAGTTTTCCTGAAAGACATCAGTGCCTTGCTTCACCATGGTTAAGCTAGGTTATCAGTAATGGCATATCTGAGAATGCAGACACTTTCTCATCTAAATAATTAATTACATTGCTTGCCTATGCATCTACAAAGTCTAGTCTTTACTCCACTGGGATAGTACTGGGCCTTCATTAATCTAAGGATGATTGCAGGTTCATATTGGTGTGATTTGCAACATATGTGTTTGCTCTATCTCAAACCATGCATTTAGAGCAGTAATTACCCCAAATTTCCCTCCCTTTTCAGGAGTGTTTTCAGATCCCCCAAAAGTTGATAATGAATGTCAGAACTTTATCCCCCAAAGAAGGATGGGGCTGATGCCTGCTGATGATTGGAACAATTAATGGGTCCTAAGCATCATTAGGGTAAAGCTGGAAAGGATTTCAGGTGTCACCTACTCCATCCTCCAGGCTGGGGTTCAGATTTTAAGGAGAAAACTCATTTAGGAAAAGGAGACATGGTCCGAGTGTTACTGAAGGAGAATAAACAGAATCCTGCCCTGTTTTAAGTCTAAATTTATGGGATAACCAAATCCAAGGCCCTGGTAGGAGCTCATAATAAGATTCCAAAGCTAGAAAGATGAGTATGGTATAAGTTAAGGACAACACACTGAAAAAAAAAAAAAGAAGAAGTAATAGGCATTAGGTGAACGATGATTTCTCTCCTGAAAATTCTCTTCCTTGGACGAAATTCTCTTAAAGCAGTCATTTGCTAGGCAAGTCTTCATCCAGTCCTGCTGCATCCTGATGGGCATGGGCAACTGAAAGATGTGAAGGAACCAGGCTCATACGCACCATAACAATACCAAAGGCAATGATTACTGGAAAGAATGTTGGCCCTGGAGTGAGATCCTGGCTCAAAGTGGCTGTGAGACGACATGCAGGTAAATTAACCTCTTGGAGGTTCATTTTCAGGGCTATTTCCACTATTACTAAGCTGTCTCTAAGGTGGGGGCTTGGCTTGGTAGGGGTAGACCCACTCTTCCCCACTGGGCACCAGGTGGCCACCAGGTGAGGGCACGAAGGCTCAGAGAACAGAAATAAGCAGCTGAAGATCACACAACCAGTCACTACCGTTGTCAAATTTCAAACCTAAGACCCCCAATTACAAAGCATGAGCTCTTTCCACAATATCAAGTTATGCTGTTTACACTACTGCTCCTGGAGAAATCGGCACTGGCAATAGGATAGAACCTCCTCATACCCATACTAATACTAATAATTATTCCCATATACACATATATGTGTACTCACCACTTCAAGGAATCTATGTCACCTTCAACACGTGACCCTCCCTGATCACCCCAGTTGTTACTGCTTCTCCCCAAAGGATACCGCTGTTTGATATTTGTGTCTTGTATCCTCCACATTCAGCACAGTGCTTGCCAGATGAATTGCTTAATAAATGCTTGCTCATTGATTGATTGATTAATATGTGAGAAGTTCTTCCCTCACAACAATCCAGGGATGTAGGAAAGCCGTCACCCAAGGCCCTACAGCCAGAAACTGGTAGAGCTGATCATCCAACTCAAGTGTTCTAAACTGTACTTCCACTGAACTGGCTGCTGTTCCAAGCTCCACTTCCCAGTCTTTACAAACAAGTGAAGACAATGAAGTGATAGATGCATCATTGCTAAAAGCTATTTTAATAGTCCCTGCTGTTCTCCTGGAGAAACACAGATGCTTCTCTCGGGCAGGGGTGTGTGATTCACTCTCCCTGAAGTCAGGAGCCACATGGCTGCTTCGTTGCTTAGCCGCCAGACAGAGTCCTTTCCAACAAGCAGCCCAAAGTGAGCTTTTCCCACCGTCAGGACTCATAAGGCCTGACCTATGGAAGTCCCACAACTTCTCCTAGAGCCCAATCTTGTGGCTTACTGTCTGCCAACACTGATGCTCTGTCATGCTGGGCATGACAAACAATGACTAAAGACCTCGAAGGGAAGGATACAAAAATGTCACTGGAGCCAACAGAACCCAAGGTTACCATTTTCTTTTTGGCACCCAGGTCTTGCCACATTTGGGGGAAGGGCACTGGCCTTCATTTGACTATGGTTCATTTTCCTAACTGGAAAATCTTTTAACAATGGTGGAACGTAACACATTTTCCACCCATGGTATCTCTGCATCTCACTCAGTGCCTTCCATATCTCGATTATCGCTGTGGGTTGTAATCTAAACTCTATTAAATAGGCAATAAACACAGCAAGGGTCACTACCTCATATAATAGCTAACAGGGACCATTTTTTTTTCTTTTCTGTCTCAGGTCCAATCTCCCCCCAAACAAAATAAAAATCCTAGGCATTTACTTTCCCTCTGTAATGTGAAAATTCAACTTGGCAGAAGAGGAAAAGGAATGTGAGCAGACCTTGCAAATCCTACAAGTTAAACACAACCTCAAAGCTTAAGCAAAGCCTCTTTTGTATCCTAGTATTTCCCAATTAGGTTCCATAACTTAACAGAATCATTTTGTCTTTGTAATATTAGAACTGAACACTATACTTTGCATACAGTATATATGGATATCATTCCCTAAGGAATAACTGGGGTATTTAGAGATGTTTTCTCCAAAAGAGAAGACTTAAATGTTCCATTAGGGATGTCTTCAAGTATCATTGGAAAAAAGTATTAATCAAGCAATAAACATTTATTAAGCACCTGCTATATGCCTGGCACTGTGCCAAGTATTAGACTTATTTGATAGGATTTCGGTAGACAGAAAGACAAAACATGGTGGCCATTGAAAGGATATTTAGGCTCAACATGGGAAAAATTCCTAACAATAAGAGATATCCCAAAGTAGAATGGATTGCCTCAGGATGGAATGTGCTCATGCTCATTGAGCATCTTTAAGTAGGGGCTGAAAGACCACCTATCAGGTATGTTGGAGCAGAGATTCCTCTGTTCAGATATGAGTTCAACTAGATGCTTTTATGGTTCCTTCCAACTCTGAGATACTGACTTGGGGATCTAATCTAAAAGCTCTGAGCAAACTTTGCAGTATGATATAGATATCGGCTGGCCTCATTGTCGCCATCATCATCATCACGGTCATTAGCTCTTCTAGAATGTTCCTGTCATCTGTCAGCTGATTTAATATCGTCAGTGATTTGGTAAAGAGTCATCATGGTACTATAGAAAGAACTCTGGAATTACAGTCAGGAAAGAACTATGTTCAAATTATAACTCTTACTGGTTATATAATCATGGGCAAGTAAGTTGGTATCACAAAGTCTCAGTTTTTTCAACTCAAAAATGGGTATAATAATACATACTAGTACTTGCCTCATGAGGTTGTAGTAAGACTGAAATAAGTAGAAAAGCAACAAGTATTATTGCACCTACTATGTCCCAGGCACTGAGTTAATCACTAGGGAAACAAAGAAAGAGTTCCTCTTTAAAAAAAAAAAAAGTCTTTGCTCTCAAGTCACTTGAATTCCAAAAGGGGAAAGAACATGAAAACAATTAAGACTAAACAAAATATAGACAGAAGAAACTGGAAATAAGCAAAGAAAGTCAGGCACTAGAATTAAGAGGGATCAGGAAAGGCTTCAGTAGCAAGTAGGATTTCTGATAGGTCTTGAAGGAAGAAAGGGAAGGCAGCAGGTGGAAATGAGAATGGGGAGGGAGAGAATTCCAGGCCCGGGAGCCAGCCAGGGGAAAGGTATAAGAGTCCACAGATAGAGTGCTGTGTGTGAGAGCAGAAAGGAGGCCAATTTCAGCAAACCACACCCTGTACAGAAGGGTATAATATACAAAAAGACTGGAAAGGGAGCAAAGGGGCTAGATTATGAAAGGCTCTCAAAGCCAAACAGATAATTTTGTATTTACTCTACTGTAGACAGCCACTGGAGTTTATTGAATGGGAGTGAAGGGTGGGGTGGGTAATGTGTGACATATTTGATCAATCAATCAATCAATCAATAGTTGTTGAGCATCTACTAGGTGCCAGGCACTGTGCTAGGTGCTAGATATTCAAGACAAAAAGGAAATAGCATAAGAAAGAAAATATTTGTAAAGAACTCTGCAAAACATATATAGATATATATGTATATGTATTGTCCCAGTTATTATGGGATAATATCTATCTCAATATCTATCTGTGGGATAATATCACCATCTCAGTATCCAACTCCATCCCTGCAGGAGGAGAACCCATTTCCCTTTTATGGTACCTCTAAATAGAAAAAGGAGAAAAAAAGGCATAATGCAAAAAATGGAAATCATGTAATCCAGGGATTTCTGCTTCCCCTGAAGTACAAGCAAATGCTCCAGCTAGATGAGAGAACTTTCCCTTCTCCTCCTATAGCTTTCCTTAAGAAAACTGTGATGGATTTAGGGGTCATCAGGAAGACCAGGATTCAAATCCTGCTTTCAATATTTATTGTGTGAATATGGACAAATCACTGAATTTCTTAGCCTTGGTTTCTTTCTAATATTACTTTAGATTATCCCCCCTTTATGTGCTTTCCAAAACTAATCCATTGGCTCTGCCTCAAACAGAGAGATTCATCTCCCACCTCTGGGATTTGTATAAACCTTCTCTGGTGTCTGGAATACATGCCCTCTCACCTTGACCTCTTAAAATCACTAGCTTCCTTTAAAGTACATTTCAGGTACTACATGATATGTGAGTATTTTCTTGTGCCCCTACTTAGAGCTGGTTGGGAAGCTATTGTATTTGAACAAAACTGGTTCTAATAAATATTGTTGAATTGACTTGAATCTGATAATTGTTTTAGTCACTGACAAAAGAAATCTTCAACTTACTCACCTGACATTCAAGGCTCCCCAGAACCTGAAGCCATCATCCATTTCTATCCATATCCCATTTGCCTCCCTGACCCATACTCTATGCTCCAGCAAAATTAGTATCTATGACCCACCAGCTTTCATATTCAGATCCTTTGGTAAGTTTCTAAGCTCATAATTACTGATCTTCACATTTAGCATAAAGGCTTGGGAAAACATTATTCCAGAATGTCCAAGAACTAAAGTGTCCAGGGGATTCCTTCCCTCCACTCTGCCATGGCCAGTTCCTCCCTCTCATTGTTTGCATTATCACCAATGCTGAGACTCTAGGTTTGATCAATCTGAAAAATAACCTAAAGTCAGGAAACATAAGGAATGTGTGAGAATCTCACTGGGGGCTGTGGGTCCCTCTTCTTAACTACAGGAAGCCTTTGAAGAGTGATGTTAACAGATCTTAGATACTCCTCTATATCTTGGACCTGAGGACTTGGAGTCAGGAAGACCTAAGTTCAAACTCTATTTCAGACACTAATGGTGTATCCCTGAGCTTCACGTAGACTCAGACTCAGTTTCCTCAGTTGTAAAATGTTTTAACAATAGTAGTTACTTCACAGGGTTGTTCAAAGGATTAAATGAAAGAATATGTGCTTTGAAAACCTTAAAGTGCTATGAATTACATCTATTCATATATTTTTTTTCTCATCATCATCATGGTCTACCCTATGGTGATATACTTTACCTGATATAATCTGGTTTTTTTTTCAAACTTTTCATGTACGGTTCTTCCTGCCCCTCTTCCCCAAGCTGTCCACACAAGGAAGAACTTATCTGTGCCATTACAATCTCAGAAACTACAAGAAAGGTCCCATCATACCTCCTGCTGCTTGTCTGATGCCTGATATTTGACCATTTGGAAGTCATTTCTTTGCCTTGGCAATTTGTCTCATGGTAACAAACTTAGATTTCTCAATCATTTCAATTTTAGCTCCTTTTATAAGAGCTAAACCCTTTGGGAGGAAGTGAAGAGCAAGGAATGAAAAGAAAGGACAAAAACACGAAGTGGCTAAGGGCTGATTGGTAGAAAGGGTACAGAAAAAGGAGGGCAAACATGGTGATTAGAATTTGAAAGCAGGGTCTTTTGTCTTTGGGTCCCCAGTGCCTGGTATGTTGTGGGTCATATGGTAGGGTCTTAATAAATGCTCACAGACTCATTGGTGGATTGACTACTAAAGAGAAAGCTTTACCACCATGACAGTTTTGACCAAAGTCAGAGAAAACATCTGCGAATTTTAGAATTAGAAGTGGCCTTAGAAACCTCCTAGGCTGACCTCATCATTTTGGGGATGATTAAAAAAGATGTAAAGTCACCAGTAGGCAGCAAGTAATGGTTCACCTCTAAAGTCACTGGGTATTCCACTCCAACACAATACCTCCTGGAAACAGGAAGACAAAAAAGTGAAGGATTTTTCCGACAGGTTACAAGTATTGCCTGCTGTTTGACTAGAATGGAGACAATATAGAGGGGGCAACTTCTAGTTGGGACAGGAAAGGTCTTATACAATTACAATTGACCTTGCTCTCTCATGAGCTAGATGGCAAACTAGGCTCAACTCTTTCCCTATGATATTTAAATTTGGCATGGACTGGCTGAAGGGGCCATGAGCTCTCCCCACCCCATCATTGGAAATCATTTGGCAAAGACAGGATGATCACTTGTCAGGTGTGTGAACATGAAGAATAGAGAATTCTTTGGAGGAAGACGTTCGAGTAGATGACCAATGAGACACATTCTAATTCTAAAATTCTATGATTCTTTGGCTTTTGGAAATGTGTCTCACTGTGTTAGGTAAAACTAATGTAGTATCAGTATTATCACTAAAATGAAGATATTAGTCTAGGTAATTGCTAATATCCCACCTAATCCTAACAGTCCATATTTTCCCATTCTGTGCTTTAAAATCTCATCTCAGCTTTAACATTCTATGTTATAGGTCCCAACACTCCTTATCATAAGATCCCTCCCAGTTCTGTCCTAAGATTTTATATCCTTTTCCATACTAATATTTAATATTCTATGGTCCTTTACAGCTCTGACATTCCATGTTACACATTTCCTTCCAAATCCAAGATCCGTTGTTCTGATATTCCATGTTCTAAGATCCCTCCCCCCTGCCAGCTCTGAAATTCTTTATTCTAAATTCTCTCTCAGCTCTGATATTCCATGTCCTTCCAAGGTACCTTCCAAGTCTGAAATTCTAAATTCTAACTTTCCTTCCAGGTCCTTTGTTCTTACAGTCTGCATTCTAAGGTCCTTCCTATCTCTGACAGTATCTATTCCAAGATCACTTCCTGTTCTTACATTGCGTGTTCTGAGGACTGTTTTAGCTCTGACACTCTATTTTCTAAGAAAACTTTAACTCTAACATTCTATGTGTTCTGATTCTATGACTGGGACTTGGTCTATTCCATTAACACCTGCTGCTCCCAAGGGTTTGGGGAATATCCCTGTTTTCTTGCTGCCTTGAAGCTAGCACATTTTTAATTAGTATTTTTGTCATTTAAAGTTCAACATATTTTAGTCAATTATTGGCTAAATACATTTATTATTTGCAATATATTATTAGCTTATAATGGTTCATTGCTTTAAGATGCTTCCTTTAATACTTTGCAGGTCCTTAAACACAAATATGGTGGCTATTAGCAACCTCTTCAGTCAGGCATAAAATTGTACCCAGAGGCCTCATAAACAATCGAGTGCTTTGGAAAGATTAAATCAGTGTACACAGCTGTGAAGGCGGCCATTAGGAAGTGCATTACCATTGTGTTTTTACTATTATTTTGTTTGCCACTCTCGTAGTGTCAAATCTGTCAACTGCCTAGGTCCCTGTCCCCAGAAATAGGAGATGTCACTTTACGCAGCCCTACAGAAATCATTCATCAAAAAAAAAAAATCAAACAGCCTTAGCATAGTTTCATTACAATTTCATCCCTAAGGGATGATCCTCTCCTGGTTTGTACTTGCAGGATAACCCAATGGGCATTTCTTCGGGTTAGCTCTGAAAATGATACATGCAATATGGAGAAGCAGGAGGGTGTAACTAGAAGGGATGTAACCCTGATAAACTGATAAGAATGATAACTGAAAAGAATATTAGCTCTGCCACTTATGAGCTGTGTGTCCTTTGACCAACTGCTGCACCTCTCCAAGCCTCAGTTTCCTCTGCTATAAAATGGGAATGAGAATAACATTTATCAGACTACCAAACTCTTAGAGCTGGGGTGAGGAGAACACTGGGTAAGCCTTAGACTTCTATAAGAAATGTGAATTATGATTTTCTATAGGACATAAACTTGTGATTTAATTGAGGAAATTCCCTTCATAATCTGATACAGGTTGGCCCCTTCTCTGAAATCAATAGTCTTAGAGGCTTGTCTAGAGCAGTGCTTCTTCAACTGTGGGTCATGACCTCACAGTTGAAGAAGCGCTGAAGGGATCATGAGTGGAAAAAGTTTAAGAAGTCCTGGTCTAGAGCAGAGGTATCAAGCTTGCAGTCCATAATGTAATTGGGACATGGTTAACATAATAAATAAACCACAATACATCATAGATAATGGCATTCATTTTCTAAGTCAATATGTGGTCCCCTGGGATCCTTATATATGGTTCAGTAGTCCTCCATCCTATTTGAGTTTGACACCATTGGCCTGGAGCACTGAGAGGTTAAGCGTCACATAGCCAGGATGTGTCAGACAGAGGTCAGACGAATCACAAACAAGTCTTCTTTGTGTTGAGGCCAGTTCTAAACACTTTCTACAATATTTCATGCCTCTTGTGGTTATACAACTAGGTAAGAGTTGAACCCAAGTCATGCTGACTCCAAGACAAGTTCTCAATCCATTATAATTCCCCATGACGATATGTACAATACAATAATATGTCAAGGATATGTGATTTCATCAGTGTGGGAACTTGCCTCCCTAACTCAGATCTTTCATACTATCTCAAACTCAATAGATGCATCTCATACACAGTTGCCTAATGCCCAAAGGACTGAAGTGACTGGTTCATGGTCACATGACTAGTAAGAGTCAGTAGGAGTATTTGAGACCAGGTCTTCCTGGCTCTAAATATACTAGTCTATTCACTACATCACACTCCCATCAAACGATATATCGTTGTAAGGGAGAGGGAATTCTGCATCCCCCCTGCCACAGCTCAGTTGATGTGGTCACAGGATGTAAACACAGATGATGAGGTGTTAATGTGTTAACAGCGTTCAAACCCTGCTATCCCTTTATTTACACTAACACCGTTATTTTACAGGAGCATGCTTTAGTGGAGTAGAGGCTAATTTGAGAGTCAGAAAGACCTGGCTTAAGTCTTGCCTTTCTGACTCATTCTGACTATGGAACCCATGGTAACCAGTCCTTAGCTTCTTGGTGGCCCAGACAACTCGCCAAGTTCTAGATGACTTGAAGGTCTGCATACATGGAAAGACCTTTAACACTGATCAAATAACTAGCACAGAAAAAAAATGTGTTTATGCATATATATATATATATATATATATATATATATGTATATATATATATATATATATACACACACACATACATACATATATATTTATAATTATATTCAAGTACAGTGGTTAGAGTCAGAATGTGTCTGGAAGCAGCAATATACAAAGAAGAGAGTCCATCTATGAGCATATATGAAGAATTCAAAAGAAATGTGAGTTCCATGAGCAAATGTAGAGGCCTCTCTACTGCAAAGGTTCATCTGAACTATCTGAGCCCAACCTGTGGTGGAGCCTTCCAAGCTCATACTGGTCTGGTCAGCCATAGGTGGACACACCATACCTTGACCCTGACATAGTGATGCCATTTTGGTTCTCTTCAAGTACAAAGGACAGCAATTATTAAGGGCCTGCTGTGTGTCAGGAACTATGCTGAGTGCTAGGGACACAAAGAAAGGCAAACAGACAAATAAACCAGTCTTTGCCCTCAAGGAGCTCACAGTCTAATAGCACTGTACCTGAAATCAAAAGACCTGAATTCAAATTTCACCTCTGACATTTAATTACCTGGGTGGCCACAAGCAAGTAACTTAACTTACCTGGTGCCTCAGTTTCATCTTATGTAAAATGGAGATCATAATAATATGACCAATCTTGCCAGGTTGTGGTGAGGCTCAGATGAAATAATGGATTGGCAAACCTTAAAATGGCTATAAACATTACCTTCAAGGACAAAGATGATGGTGCTAATCTCCTTGAAAGGACTTGGGATCTCATGATCCTATTACTAAATCTTGCACTACTCTAGAGGGTCAGGAGAAGGAAAAGAAAAGGAAGGAGAGTGGGTAGTCCTTTGTCGGAATGACCAGCCTAATGGCTTAGCATTATGGGAATTTGCCCCAAAGAGCCTCTCATCTACAGGGAGGACAGTTCCAAGCAATAGAAATCCACTTCCCTTGGGTATTGCTTTGACAATTGCCCTGACTTGGTTCTGCCCTAGTGATTTGCTATACCCTTGCCTTCCCAATCCAGTCTACCAGACTAGTTTACCGAAATCTCTAATCCTCTTGAAAATAATCGGGTAAGCCACTTTCCCATTTTATTCTTTCTTCAAGCCTGCTGCCAATATCCCTGCCCAAGCTAAAGCTGAGTGACAGAGCCATTCACTGTGCAGCAGGGGCAATGGGAGAAAATGGCTTCTGCAGACATAGTCCTACTGCCAGAAACTCACTGTGGCCTCTTGATCAGCAAGTCAGAAATTGAGCCAGTGAAGGGTGGGAGGATTGGGGTGGCCCAGGCTGTTTGGCCCACAGGATGGAACATAATAGGACTGAGAGGATGATGGTGACCCAGGCCGGCTAAATTGTTCTACATCTCTGCAGACATAGTCTGATTCCTTTTTTTCTAGTTTGGGGGAGGGCAGGGGAATAAAACCCACATTGTTTTCTGAGGTGCCTTTCCCCCCCCCCCAATTAAAAGAAAATACAAATCAGTGGATTACCCATATGGCACTTGGGCCTTAAATCACCTTTCAGAATAGTACTCTCAGTGATTGGAGGGTAATTTTGAATTTGATTATATAGACTGTCTTACATTGTTCTCTAATTGCACTGTGTTCAACTCTGGGCACCATGTTGGAGGAAGGACACTGACAAGCTGGATCAGGGAAAGAGTAGGGCAACCAGGATAGGGACGGAGCTGGAAGGTTGCCATCAAAGGAACCAGAGAGGTTTAGCCTGGAGAAGGGAGGAACTACTAAGTGTCGACACATAGGAGGGGAGTTTGAGTACATCTGGGCAACTCCAGAAGGTAGAACCAAGAGGTAAAAGGTGATCTGCTTCATTTCTGCAGCTTTTGACACCATAGCATTTGCTAGGAAATGGAATGGGCTCTTCTGTGAAGTAGTGAGCTCCCTGTTGCTGGAAGGAGAGGGACTGGAGCAGAGTTTCCACGCTCACACTGGATTGGGTATGTGCTCGTGTACACACATCCATCGATGGTCAGTGTAAAGAATGTTTGGTAGAAGATGGATTCCTGTTTGAAAATGTTTTTCTTTCCTTTGTAGGCAGTAATGATCCAATCCACAAAGCACTGGATGTGGACTCAAGAAGACTTGTGCTCAAGTCTACCTCTTATTTTAACAATGTGACCACAGGTAAGTCTACATTCCTAACAAGAGCATTTACATAGTGCTTTAAGGTTTGCAAAGCATTTTACAATCGTCATGTCATTCGATCGTCCAACAGCCCTGGGAGGTAGGTGCTATTATTACCGCCACTGAACAGATAAAGACACTAAGGCAGACACAGGTCCAGTAACTTGCCCAGAGTCACACAGCTAATAAGTGTCTGAGGTAGGATTTGACTACTTCAAATCTTGAGTCTCAAATTTCTTGACTCCAGATCCAATATTCTGCCCACTCTAGCACCACCTAGTGGTCAATTTAATGTGACATTTAACCTTTCAATGCCTGCTCGCACTCTATGATTAGAAGGTTGATGTGTACTTGGAGTTGGTGTGATTGAAGTTCTCATGTGATGAATTAAAATCACAGGTAATTGATGTATTGCTATATGTGGGCCTTTATGAGGTAGAATGATGAAAGCCCCAAATCTGAAGAACTAGGTTCAGCTCCTGGATCTAACAGTTACCAGCTGGGCAAGTAACATCTATCTACTGCTGTTTCTTGAGAAGCAGCATCTCTAGAGTGGATAAAGTACCATAATTGGAGTCAGAAGGACCTGAAATTTATTTAGCTATGTGACTTTGGGCAAGTCACTTAATCTCCCTTAGTTTCAGTTTCTTCGTCTGTCAAATGGGCACAATAATTCTTTCATTTCCTCGCTTCATTTTTGGATGAGCCAACTGAGTCTCACCAAAGTTAGGTCAGCCCATGTTAGAAAGTAGTAAAATTGTGGTTGCAACCCAGGCCTAAAGTCAGGAAGACATGAGTTCAAATCTAGCTGGGTGATGCTTGGCAAGTCACTTAACTTCTGTTTGCCTCAGTTTCCACAATTCTAAAATGGGTATAATAATAGCACCTACTTCCCAGGGTAGTTGTTAAGATCAAATGAGATAATATTTGCAAAGTGCTTAGCACATAGTAGGTGCCATATAGAGGCTTATTCCCTTCCTACCTTCACTTTTATTCTCTGTTCATTTTAACCTGATGTGTCACCATGAGATAGTGCTATGAGCTCTGGCTTCAGGCACAGATAAGCTATTTGCTATATTAGATAAGCCACTTTGCCAGTCTGATCCTAACTTTCTTCATCTATGAAATAAGGAGGATTAGAGCGGTTCAGGTGGACCATACAAAAGACCCAATGACCTTAATATGACTGGTGTTAATATCCCTGTTTTACAAATTGGTAAACTGAGACTCAGAGCAAGTAGGTACTTTGTCTAATGTTACACAGTTAGTAAATATTAAGAGGTAGAATGTAAATCTAATTCTTCCTGATAATGTCTACCAATATAGTCACAACCCAATGCTACTGAGTAAGAGATACCTTGTCTTCCTGTTTTCTTAACTGTAATCAATTAAAAATTTTTTCAGGTAATTCATCTCCTCATTTAAATGAAATTTCTGTTTATGAACTGATCTGATAATATGACCTGCCCCCAGATAGAAGTTGGATGCCTTAGAGGATAATGAGTTAGCTGTCATTCCACTGGATTCAAGAAGAATTAGACACTGTTAGGTACTGAGGATACACATGTGAAAAACAACATAGCCCTTTCCCTCAAGGAGCTTACATTTGGTGGGAGGTGTGGGTAGAGAGGAACAACATTTATAAGAAAATCATGCCCCAAATATGCACCAATCCTGCAGTTAGGAGAGGGTAGTTTAATTGAGGGTCATTGGAAAGATAAAGGATATGATTTGCCAAGTATGTTGTGGGAAGAATTGTAGCTAGACAGCCTTGTAAGCTCCCCCAACTCTAACATCATGCATTCTAAAGTCCCTTCCACCTCTGACATTCTATGCTCTACAATCCCTAACGACCCTGACATTCTGAATTCTAAGATCCCTCCCACCTCAGCATTCCACGCTCTAAGATCCCTGCCAACCCAGATGTTCTCTAATGAAAGGTCCCTTTTACCACTGACACTAGATGTGCTAAGATCTGTTCCAGCTCTAATATTCTATATTCACAAATCTGTCTCAGTTATGTGCTCTGACTTTCTATTCTCTCGGGTCCCACCCAGATCTAACATCCTAAGATTCTCTGATACTCCCAACCCTAGTGTACCAGCCCCCACTTTTCCTTCTCAAGTAGCCTTGATTCCTAGCATCTCTTTTTTCCAAGTATAGTTGTCTGACCTAGAATAACAGCACGTGACTAGAGACATTAATGCTCCTCTTTTAACTTTCAGTTAAAATCCCATCGCCCTCAATATTGCTCCCAACAGAGCCTCTCCTATTCTGTTTCATTTCTGTTAGGTGCTTTTAAGTTATGCATTTCTTCCAGCCCCCACAATCTCTCTGGGACTGAGCTTCAGAAACATACCCCTCTCAAGACCCAATCAATTTCAACATTCAATTAAGCTAATTAAGGCCAGGTTGCCATCAATACATTTCTTAATTGTGGTTTAAAATAGGCAAAAACCCAGAACTGTTCATCAACAAATGTTACCCAGAGATGAAACATAGCATCTAACACTGGGATTTTCCCAAGGGTCAAATCCAGGTACATAAATTAGTTAGGAAGACCACACGTACATTTGCATAGGATCTGAATACATCAATATGAGCTGCAGCCTTTCCTCAGTCAAATGTCATTATTTCCTCCCTGAAGGTTGCTCTTGCTTTTCTTTTTTTCTCCCTTTGTTCCTTCACACCCACCTCCGTTTGACTTATATTTCCCCATCAAAAGTATATAGATTGGTGAGTGGGCTGGGTGAGGGGAAGGGGGAGGTATAAACACAAAACCTGTGAGAGAAAGGGGAGAAACAGTAAGGCCACTTATATCTTAACAGCCAGCATTGGCCTGGAAAGATTTGATGGCCAGCATCATGTGGCTTTGGTATAGGAATTCAGGTGTACTGACTCTCAGACCAGAGATTGCATCACTTACTAGCAGCTATAACTGTTCTAGTTAATTTTATGCTGGGGCAAGCATGATAAAATATTCTCAATGCATTCAGCATGAAAAAGTCATCAAACAAACTTCACAATTCATTATTTGAAATAAATGCAAATAATAATTAAGGCAAATCCAGTTGTCTTGTGTGTTCTTATTGTGAGGCTGTGGAATGATGCATTTATCAAAATTTTGTACCTTGTTAGGTTTTGGTGCCCTGGGGCAAAGTGTCAATTGGCCTGCCCTAGTTATTGCTCTGTTGAACAACATTAATTGCTGAGACTGATCTTTGGAGAAGGTGACCCTCCAATTCCTCCTATGAGTAGTCATAATCCAATTCAAGGGACATAGAGGCAAAATTCAAAAGATACACACACACACACACACACACACACACACACACACACACACACACACACACACATATATATATATATATATATATATATAATATATATATGTATATATATATATGTATATCTGGAAAGCTAAAGGATGACCCCCTCTTCTAGGTTATGCAAGGGACATAGGATTTAAACTATTAATGTACAATATGTGGCCAGAAAGTGGGTCAGAAAGTCAGCCTCACTTTTTGGATAAAAATCTTTCTCCCAGTATATCTATTCCCCATTGTGATTCTGGTCTTTTGCCATAAGGAGTAGATTCTCACTGAACAGAATTAAATGAGCTGAAATGTAGTAGGGGTAAATGGAAAGTATTACGTTTTGGTTCAAAAAATAATTGACCTTTCAAGTACAAGATGGGGAGGCTTGGGTAGACACCAATATGTTTGAAAAAGATCTTTTAAAGTGAACTAGAAGCTAAATAAACATTATGATATTACAGTGCTAAAAGCTAATTTAATTTTGGTCTATGTTAAGAGAAAAATAGTTTCCTGGACTAGAGAAAAGATAATCATGCTTTATTCTTCCCTGGTCAGACTAATGCTGGAGTCTAGCATTCAATTCTGGGCATCATAGCTGAGGAAGGACATTAAAAAAATGCAGAACACCCAGGAAATAACCAGAATAATGAAGGGTCTTGAGTATATCAAGCAACAAATCAGTAAACATTTACAAAGCACTAAGTATGTACCAGGCACAGAGGATTCAAATGTGAAGACTGAAATAATCCCTGTCAAATCATCTCAGTTAAAGAAACAGGGAATATTTAATGTGGGGAAGATGTGGTGTGATGTGAGAGCTGCAGACAAGTGTTTCAAGAGCGGATCCCAGAGTGGGTGTCACTGAGTCACTCAGGCCCTCCCCTGGGAGATGGATAGAAAGATTGACAGAAGGAAAAAAGGAAGGTATCAATGAATTGATCGACAGGCTCAGGCCAGGGTTAGAGGAATGAGCAGTTTGACCATTAGAGGCTTCTACCATCTTTGTTTTGTTATTTTCCCCCTTACCTGTTCAAAGTTTAATTTTTAACCCAGCTAATCAGAGGGGAAAATGATTTTCATTCCTCACCAAGACCAGGAAGGCCATCAGAAGCTGAGTACTATGACAAATCAAGGTAAGCCCATTGATAGCCACAGCTTCTACACTAGCTAATGTGGGGCAAGAAGCTAATGTAGGGAAAAGAAACCTTCACTGACCTCAGTCTGGGGTTCCACTGTGGCTTCTCTGGTCACTCTTTTTCACTGGGGACACTTCTTGGCATTTTCAGATCTCTTATCCCCTTCAAGTCGTTAAAAAATGGCCTGGAGGATCATGGATTTGGATTTTTCCAATTTATTTATTTATTTTCAGTTTTCAACATTCACTTCCACAAGATTCTGAGTTCCAAATTTTCTCCCCATCCCTCCCCTCTCCCAACCCTAAGACAGCATGCATTCTGAATACTCTTTCCCCTGTTGTGCTCCCTTCTATCCCCCCTTCTCTTATCCCCTTCCTCTTTTATTTTCCTATAGGGTAAGATGGATTTCTATACCCCTTTGTCTATGTATTTTACTTCCCCGTTGCATACAGAAACAATTTCTAACATTCATTTCTAAAACTTTGAGTTCCAAATTCTCTTCCCTCCTCACTCACCTTCATTAATAAGGCAAGCAATTCGACAGAGGCTATATACATGTGCAGTCATGTAAAACACTTCCATAATAGTCATGTTGTGAAATACTAACTATATTTTCCTCCATTGTATCCCAGCCCACATTTATTCTATTCTCTCCTTTGACCTGTCCCTCCTCAAAAGTGTTTGCTTCTGATTATCCGCGCCCCAAGTCTTCCCTTCCTTCTATCACCTCTTCCTCTCTTCTCCCCTTCTCCCCTACTTTCCTGGAGAGTAAGATAAAATTCCATACCCAATTGGGTATGTATGTTATTTCTTCCTTGAGCCAAATCTGATGAGAGTGAAGTTCACTCATTCCTTTTCACTTCCCTCCTCTTCCCCTCCACTGTAAAAGCTTTTTTCTTGTCTCTTTTATATGAGATAATTTACCCCACTCTAGCTCTCCTTTTCTCCTTCTTCCAGTACATTGCTCTCTCACCCCTTAATTTTCTCTTTCAGATATCATCCCTTCATATTCAACTCACTCTGTGACCTCTGCCTATATATATTCCCTCCTACCACCCTAATAATAAGCAAGGTCTCATGAGTTACAAATATCATCTTTCCATGAAGGAATGTAAATAGTTCAACTTTAATAAGTCTCTTACGATTTCTTTTTCCTGTTTGCCTTTTCATGCTTCTCTTGAGTCTTGTATTTGAAAGTCCATTTTTCTATTTAGCTCTGGCTTCTCGACAATATATTAAATTCCTCTACATCATTGAATGTTAATTTTTCCGCTCATTGATTATACTCAGTTTTTCTGGGTAGGTGATTCTTGGTTTTAATCCTAGTTTCTTTGATCTCTGGAATATTATATTCCAAGCCCTCTGGTCCCTTAATGTAGAAGCTGCTAAATCTTGCGTTATACTGATTGTGTTCCCACAATACTTGAATTGTTTCTTTCTGGCTGCTTGCAATATCTTTTCATTGACCTGGGAACTCTGGAATTTGGCTATAATATTCCTGGGAATTTTGCTTTTGGGATCTCTTTCAGGAGGTAATTGGTGGATTCTTTCCATTTCTATTTTACCCTCTGGTTCTAGAATATCAGGACAGTTTTCCTTAATAATTTCTTGAAAGATGATGTCTATGCTCTATTTTTGATCATGGCTTTCAGACAGTCCAATAATTTTTAAGTTATCTCTCCTGGATCTATTTTCCAGGTCAGTTGTTTTTCCAATGAGATATTTCACATTATCTTCTATTTTTTTCCATTCTTTTTTTTTAATTTCTTGATTTCTCAGTCATTAGCTTCCATTTGCTCCATTTTAATTTTTAAGGAATAATTTTCCTCATTGAGCTTTTGGACCTCCTTTTCCATTTGGCCAATTCTGCTTTTTAAGACATTCTTCTCCTCATTGGCTTTTTTGACCTCTTTTGCAATTTGGTCTAGTCTATTTTTTAAGGTGTTATTTTCTTCAGCATTTTTGGGGGTCTCCATTAGCAACCTGTTGACTCATTTTTTATGATTTTATTTTTTCTGTTTTTTTTACTTTTTAAAATTAATTTATTTTGATTTTCAACCATCACTTCCATAAGCTTTTGTGAGCTTTAAATTTTTCTCCCCCTCCTTCCCCACCTCCCTCCCCAAGATGGCATGCAATCTGATATAGGCTATACATATACATTCCCATTAAACATATTTTCACATTGGTGATGTTGTAAGTAAGAATTGGAACCAATAGGAGGAACCACCAGAAAGAGGAAACAAAATGCAACAGAAGAAAAAAAAACAGCAAATAGTATATTCGATCTGCATTCAAACTCCTTAGTTCTTTCTTTGGATGTGGATAGCATTTTCCATCATGAGGCCTTTGGAGATATCTTAGATCCTTGTATTACTGAGAAGAGTTAAGTTTATCAATATTAGTCATTGCACAACATGGGTGTTAACTGTGTACGACCTTCTCCTAGTTCTGCTCACTTCACTCAGCATCAGACCATACAAGTCTTCCCAGATTTTTCTGAAGTCTACGTGTTCATCATTTCTTATAGCACAATAGGATTCCATTACATTCACATACCACAACTTGTTCAGCCATTCCCCGATTGGTGGACATTCTCTCAATTTCCAATTCTTTGCCACCACAAAAAGAGCTGCTATAAATATTTTTGTGCACGTGGGTCCTTTTCCCATTTATATGATCTCTTTGGGATACAGCTGTAGAAGTGCTATTGGTAGTCAAAGTGTTTCATGATTTTCTTTCATCATTCTCATTTCTTTCCCCAATTTTTCCTCTACTCCTCTTACTTGATTTTCAAAATCCTTTTTGAGCTCTTCTGTGAACTGAGACCAATTAATATTTTTCTTGGGGGCTTTAGATGTAGGAGCTTTGACTTTGTTGTCTTCTTCTGGTTGTATGTTTTGATCTTGTCATCAAAGTAAGATTCTATAGTTTGAATTTTTCTTTCTGTTTGCCCATCTTCTCAGCCTGTCACTCAATGTTTTAATTCTTTGTTATAATAGCCTCTGTTTGCAATGTGGAGGGTATAATGTCCCAAACTTCAGGGGTTCTGTGCTGCTGTTTTCAGAAGAACTTCTGGAGACCTGCAAATTTTTATTTCTTCCAAGGTGGTATGATCAAAGCAGAGGTGTTTCCTCCTCTCCTGGGCCAGTGCTGTGGCCTGTGAGTGACCACGAGCACTCTTTTCTGCCCTGGAAACGAGAGGAGGGTTCTCTTTCCACTGTTGCCACAAGCTCTGCTATGCCAGTGCTTTTCCTTGCCCCAGGACTGCCACCCAGGACTGGGACCCAGATCCAAGCACAGGCAAAGCAAGAATCCTGCCTCAGCACCAGCAAAGAGATCCCTGCAATCCCCCTCTGATCAGCTACTTGATTCTCCACCATCTGTGGGCCAAGAGCTCCAGAAGCAGTCGCTGCTGCTGTGACCACCACCCTGGGTCTGTGCTAGGGCCAGGGCTGGGCCACACTCCTCACTCACCCAGTCCAGCAGACCTTTCCTACTGACCTTCTGAGTTGTCTTTGGCGTTTGTGAGTTGAGAAGTCTGGAAACTGCCAGAGCTCCCCTTGATTCAGTCCTGGAGGTCTGTCCACGTTCGCTGAGGCCCAGTCTTTGCCTGTGTAGCCCACGCTGAGCTGCATTTCTCTCCCAGCCTGGTGCGACCGATCTCTTCTGTCGACCAGGTCGCCTTGGGCTGGAAATGTGTTTCACTCTGTCTTTTTGTTGGTTCTGCTGCTCCAGAGTTTGTTTAGAGTCATTTTTACAAGTATGTGGAGGGGCTTGGAGGAGAGCTCAGGTGAGTCCCTGCTTTTACTCCCCCACCTTGGCTCTGCCCCTCTGGATTTGGATTTAAAAGGAGTTTTAGGAATCATCTAGTACAACCTCATCACTTTGCAGAAAAGGAAATTGAGTCACAGAGAGATTGAGACTTGGCCAAGATCACAAGATGGTAAAAGGCAGATCTGAATTCAAACCCAGCTTCTCTGATTCCAAGCCCAGTGTTGTTATTTTTTCACCATACTACAGGCCTCAGGAGAGGGTACTCCCCACCACTGCAAGTATTTAAGTAGAGGCTAGGTGACCATTTGTTGGATATCATAGCTGGGAGGATGTAAGGCCTCTTCTCATTCAACTATCTCATGTCATAGATGAGGAAATACACCTATACATTGACTTGACCAAGGCCATAAGGGTTGGATTGCTGAAAGTAAAACATGGCTCCTGAGACTCCACAGGAAGCATTTTTGCTTGGGGTATTCCTGCTCAGTCGATCAACAAGCATTTGTTAATCACTTACTACTACGTGACGGGCATTGTGCTAAGTGCTGAGGGATACAAAGAAGGGCAAAAACACAGTACTTGCCTTCAGGGCTGGTATGTTCTAGCAGGAGAGAAAAACATGTACCTGACTCTGTCCATTCAACCTCTATGCAGGGGGACAGAAAGTGATTTCAGAGGGAGCGTATAGCAGTGGCCAGGGTGAGCTCTGAGATCTTTCACATCTCGGAGACTCTTGGGCCAGGATGTTCCATGCTATGGAAACAGACGGGACAATAAACAACATTCTTCCTTGCCATTCTTCAAGGCTAGCAGCACCCAAATTGCTGCACTAACCAGCCTTGCTCACTAAGTGGAGTTTTAGCATATGGGAAAGGGTGGGGGGAAGGCATGACTCCCAGCCCACCACAACAATCCCATTCACTTAGGGTGATTTAAATGAACTTGGCAGCAGTAAATGTTTGTGCACAGACAGCCTTATTGCTCCTTAGTCACTAACAAGGAGAGATGGCAAGCTGGGAAGCCCAAGACTCTGGTAGAGTCACGCTTCTCCTAAAACAGGGAGGGCCTTGGAAAGGAAGGGAAGGAGGTCATGTTCTGAAATGGGCAGAAGAGATCATGGCAGACGGTGGATTTCAAACCTGGGGAACTTCAAAGTGGCTTTGCTGGGGATTTCTCAGAGGCAAAAGATGGCTGAGTCCTCAGCCACTAATGTACCTCTTAAGAAAAGGAGGTGAAAACCAATGAAAATTCTTTGGGGAAGGCCTCAGTATCAAAATCCACTGTCTTTCCCAGATTTGCTCTTCTTTGTTCTATAGTTAGTAGGTAGAGAGAAGGGAGGGGAGGGAGAGAGAGAGAAGGAGAGAGAGAGAGAGAGAAATATAAATAGATATCAGTAACTTTCTCAATATATGTATATACCAATGATGCCATATATATATATATATATATATATATACACATATGTTATAGATATCTAAAATATACTTTGCGATGGCTTAACTTTTTACTAAAAGGCCACATAACCCTGGACAGAGAGATGAATAAGTCAATCTCTCAATCAACCAATAAGGATGTAGAATAGGAAAATGGAGGATGAAATCAGCATTCTCACAAACATGAAAATGTATGAACCCATTTGGATACTCACCCCCAAAGAATCAAAGAACGTGTGAGCTAGAAACACTGAGCCAAGGGACACTTTGGTAATCTAGAGAAACCTATGGACCCCTTTTCAGTGTATTAAAATAAAATATGCTGTATTACAAAGGAAACTAAATATACAGAAATACAGCTATCAAATCATTTTTTATTAATTTATTTTGATTTATCAACAATCACTTCCATATGCTTTTTAGTTTAAAATTTTTCTCCCCCTTCCTCTCCACCACACTCCTCAAGATGGCGTACAATCTGATATCAGACCATTTTTAATAACAACTTCAATGACCCCAGATTGAAAATCTCTTATTATTACAAGGGCCTTCGGAACATGGAATATCCTAGCTTGAAAGGATTTTAGAGTAGAGGATGATGGAGCCGGAAGACATCTAAGAATACAGAATGTTAGTGATGAAAGGCACCTTAGAATATAGACTGTCAGTTAGCAAAGGAAGGTTGGCTTCAAACATAGAATATTCAAGCTGGAAGAGACTTTGGAACAGAGAGTGTTAGAGCTGGAATAGATATTAGAATATCAACTGCTGGAAGCAGAAAGGAACTCTAACTAGAATGTTAGAGATAGAAAGAATTTCCCTGTCTTTGCAAATTTAGGGGATCATGAAGCTTGCACATCACACACGCTTTCAGACTTGGTTGATATTCGTTCATTTTGCTGAGCTGCTTTTTGAAATTTTGTTCTCTTCTGTATAAGGGATGGCTCTTTCAGGTAAGGGAAGAAGGGAATATTAAAAATGAAGGTGATACAAACACAAGAGGTATCAGCAAGGGATCTTAGAAGATAGAATGCCAGACCTAGAAGCACAGTTAGAGTATGGCAGGTGAGAGCTGGGAGCTTAGAACAGGGAATGTCAGAGCTGGGAGGGGCTATAGAACAGGGGATGTCAGAGCTGGGAGGGGCTATAGAACAGGGGATGTCAGAGCTGGGAAGAGCCTTAGAAGAGGGAGTTTTAAAGCTAGGAGGGAGCTTTGTAAAGCAAGGAATGTTAAAACAGCAAAGGACCTAAGCAATCCTTGAATCTAAATCCTTCATATTACAGAGAAGGAAGCTGAGGCCCAGAGAGGGGCCCCAGGCCATCTACTGCAGTCAGGATAGGGACTCAGCTTTCCCAGATGTAGGTCCAGGAGGCCTCCCACTGTTTCATGATGGTGGAAGCCCTCTCTCATTCCCTGGCATGATTCTTCACTGTGAATAGGACTTTCCCAAGGCTCACTGGGGTAAGGAACCAGGAAGACAACAGCCATAAGGGAGCCTAGATGTGCAGTGAATTCTACATAATTAAGATGAAATTGAAGGTGTGAAACAGTCTCCTTTACTGAACTAACCTGAGGGATGATTAGTCCTATGGGCACCCCTGCTGGGGCTACCTGACATTTCAAAGACATGATTTCCATGTGAAATGAACACTGATGATGAGACAGAATGGGAGATCTAAGGTACTCTGGCCTCCCTTTTGTCTGACATCATTTTACACACACACACACACATGCGTGCACACACACACATATGCACACATACACACCCTGGCATTTTTGCAGGGACTGTTATTTCAAACTCTGAAGGAGAGAGAAGGGTCAGCTAGAGACAGTGAAGAGATGAGGACAATGAATACTTTCCTGAGTGGATGAAGAGATGGTTGCCATCCTTTAGGAGTGGGGACATCTGTTTGGCCTAAGGAGGGTGGCCATGAGACTTGTTACAAGACTTTGAAAAAAAAAACATATCTTTTCTCTGGGCCTCACTCTATGTAAAATGGGTGGAGATCTCCTAAAAGGGATCTCTTAGCCCTGGTGTTTCATCAAGTCATAGATTTGGAGCTCATTTTACAGATGAGGAAACTGAGACCTGTGAAAGTTAAGTGACTTACTCAAGGTCATGTGAACAGTTAGTATCAGGATTAGGATTTGAACACAGCATCTCAGATGCCAAAGTCAGTGCTTTCTATGAAGTCAAGCTGCCAGCCCCACAGGCAGGCAGATTGGATCCAGGGTCCAAAAAATCAGACAGTCAGTCAAGGAAGCATTTATTAATGACTATATGCCAGTTACAGTGGCTCCAGTGAATGGGGGTCAGAGGCTGTTTGCTTTCTTCCCCACTGGCTGCAGGCCACCTCAAGCCTGTGGACATTCAGCATCATAAATCATAGTTCAACACATCATAGAAGGCATATGGTTTAAACTCCACCCCTACCCCTTCCTAATTCTCAAATTCATCCTATAATGTCCTGATCAAATGATCATCCATTCTCTGCATGAAATATTTCTAGTAATGGGGAACTCACTATCTCATGTTACAACTTCTTTCATTACCAGATCAAATTTAATCCCATGGCATGAACTTTATTCACTTTAACAAACATTTCTCTAGCACCTACTACATACTAGGTATTGGGAATACAACAAAAACAACCAGTCCCTGCTCCCAAGCAGCTTACATTCTAAGGAATAGAAAACAAGGGGCACATAGAGAATTTGGCACAAAGTAATTTTGTTTCAATAAGATGGCCTATATAAAATCTGTACAATGGTAGGGAAAGGGGAGGCTGAGTGCTAAGCAGCTCTAGCCTGGCCAGAAGCAGTCTGCACCAAGGGAATTGCTGTCAAGGATGCCCCTCTGGGTTTGGCACTGGATGATACACTGATTTTGCCCCTTGCTGTACCAGGAGTTTAGCAGCATGTTGTTTTATATGGGTTCCCAGTGCCATTAAGAAGTGGGGGGGGGGGAACCCTAAAATGAACACCTAGTGTAATGAAGTAGAAAGACAGCATGGGTTCAAATCACCTCTCTGCCAGGCTGCCCATGGGACATGGATAAACCCCTTCCTGTCCTTGGGCCTCACCTTTTTTCTCTGTGAAATGAGGCGGTTGAGCTAAATAGCCTCTGGGGGTCCTTGAATTCTCCATCCATGATCCCGTGATGGGATTCACCAGTTTGAATTCCATTACCTGGACAGACTTTGAACTTCCAGAGTCTCCACACTCCCCAGGGCTTGGTTCCCTGCTTTGTAGTTTACCTAACAGGATTTCCTCTCCCCTCTCCCTTCCTTCATCCCTTCAACAAGTCCTGAGAGGTGGTAACAAAACCACTATGGAACCCATTAACTAGATGCAGAAACCAAAGGCAAAAGAGGGAGGCAAAGCAGAACAGGATCAAACAGTGACACTGGTGAAAATCCATCAATTCGCCCATCAGCAGACCTTTACTAAGCACCAGGTTACCCACTGCAACCTGGGCCATTGCCAGCCCTCTTGACTTTTGTCCTGCTGGGCTGCTCCCTGGATGAGAGAGTGAGGTTGACGTTTTTGCATAACTCTGCCATGCTTAAACTCAATTCTCAGAAGTCCAGAAATCACTCTTGATGTCATTGGTCCTCTTCAGAAATCAAGGACAAAGGGGCAGCTAGGTGGTATAGTGGATAGAGCACTGGCCCTGGAGTCAGGAGGATCTGAGTTCAAATCCAGACTCAGACCAGACACTTGACAGTAGCTGTGTGACACTGGGAAAGTCATTTAACCCCAATTGCCTAAAACAAAAACAAAACTAAACAAAAAAAAAACAGAAACCAAGAATGAACAATAGCATTAAGTTAAAGCAGACCTTGCCCTCAAAGAGCTTATGCTTTATTGCGTGATAACAATACAAGCTCATAGTAATACTAGGTAATAGAATTTCTGTAGCATGTTAAGATTTGTAAAATATGTTTTCTGTTGTTCCATTTGATCCTCACAACAACTCTGTGAGGTGAATGTTATTATTATTATACCATTTTACAGGTCAATAAATGGAGGCAAACGAGGGTTAAGTGACTTGCCCACAATCGGTAAGTTTCTGATACAGGATTCAAACTTTGGTCTTCCTAACCCCTGTGCTTTATCCACCTCAACATCTAGTGGTCTCACCCTGAGGTCCCACATATCAATTTTCACTTCGACTCCCAGTGTCTGGCTTCTGAGGACATAAGAGTTACCTGTTGACTTGAAGTGGCTGGCATTAGGCATTCCTTTATCCTCATGACATCTTAACCACAAGATAAAAGCTGCACAATCACAGAGTGGATGTATGTTTAAAAGAGATAAGGGGGAACGTGGGGCAGTGTCACTAGGAGGTCCAAGAAAGGTCTGATGTAGAGCTTGAACAGAGCCCTGAAGGTAACCAGGAATTCTAAGAGGTAGAATTGGAGAGGGATTACGTTCCAGGAATGTGGACAGATAGTGCAAGGGCATGGAGTTGGGAAATGAGAACCAGTAAAAACGCCAGTTTGGTTATGCAGTGTGTAAAGGGAAATGAACAAATAAGACTAAAAGGTAGAAAGGGCTAGGTTTTGAGGGGTTTTAAATAACAAAGGGATTTATATTTTTCCTAGAACAGGAAGCCATTGGCATTTACTGAGTAGGGAGTTAACAGGGTCAGATTTGAACTTTTGGAGAAAATTAATCTTTCTAACTCCCATTCTGGTGCATATGTGCCCAGAATCCATTCATGTTTTCCCAGAACCAGGTATGTTATTTTGTGGGCACAAAAACTATTCTAAGCCCTCCATGGTGTTGCTAGGTAACTGTGGGTTAACACAATCAGCCAACTATTTTTGTGTAGTCCTCAATAATGGCAGCTGATGGCTCTTTTTGTGGTGGCAAAGAATTGGAAATTGAGAGGATGCCCATCCATTGGGGAATGGCTGAGCAAGTTGTGGTATATGAATGTAATGGAATACTGTTGTGCTATACGAAATGATGACCAGGCTGACTTCAGAAAAACCTGGAAAGACTTGTATGGGCTGATGCTGAGTGAAGTAAGCAGAACCAAGAGGACTTTGTACACAATAACAGCCACGTTATGCTATGACTAATATTGTTAAACTGAACCCTTCTCAGCATTAGAAGGATCTAAGACATCTCCAGAGGCCTCGGGATGGAAAATGCTGTCCACATCCAAAGAAAGAACTATGGAAGTCGAATCGCTCTCACTTATTTTTACCTTCTGTTGAGTTTTGTTTCCTCTTTCTGATGGTTCTTCCTATTGGTTTTAATTTTTACTTACAACTTCACTAATGTGAAAATATGTGTAATAGGAATGTAAATGTAAAGCCTATATCAGATTGTGTGCCATCTTGGGGAGGGTTGGGGGGAGGAAGGGGGAGAAAAATTTTCAACTTAGAAGCATATGGAAGTGATTGCGGATAAATCAAAATAAATTAATAAAATTTTAAAAAAAATAATGGCAGCTGATGGAGCAATGGTGGAGAGGGAAGCTGAGTTCACAGCACCCTGGCTCAGTTCATCCCTTATGGAGGCATCTTATGGTGATCAGCATTCCTCTGTCCAACAATACTGCTAAGAGAAGGTAAATTGTGATGGCTGGAGGGTCACCCTGCGTGGTAACATTGAGTACTAACATGTGAGACAAAGCTGCCATGTCTCTGAATGCCCCCAAACAAACAGTCCATGTGCCAGGAAGAAAGGGAAAAGAGGCCTGCTCCAACTGTTTATTGTGTTTACCATTCCCCCTAGGAATCTGACTCTGCCATGTAGTTCTCTGTGCCAGACAGGGAGCAGGTGTAGGAGATCTAATTGAGCAGGGAGTGCCATCCGTTGCCCCCCCCCACCCTAGGAATGAACACAAAGGAGCCAGGGGTGATGCCTGCAGCAATGCAGGATTAGGGGCAATAGACCCAGGTGAATTCCTTTGGGGGGGGGAAGCACAACCCTGTGATTTAGGCAGCATATGTATTATTATTTCTATTTTACAGATTAGCCAATTAAATCTCAGTGAAGTTAAAAGGCTTGCTCAGGATCACAACAGTAAAGTAAAATGTATGCTTTAATCACCAGACAAATGGGAACTACCCATGTTCCCTCACCAGATTGTCATCTTTTCTTCCCATCGTGCCTTCACTAATGTTGTTCTCTGTGCTTGAAATGTTACCTCTCGCTGCCCCACCCCTTGTTGAGCTCTTCATCATCCTTCAAAGTACAATTCAAATCCCACCTCCTCCAGGAAGTCTCCCTGGTTGCCCCAATCAGTAGGACCTTTCTTTCCTCAGAGCCCATAGACTCTTCCAAATCTCTGTCATGTCATATTAATGAATTATTTTACACTATGGGTTTTTTTTTCCCTCTATGTTTCATATCCAGCTCCTAAGCTCCTTGATCCATGAAGGGAAGGACTGGTAAGTGTTCAGGAGCTGGAGACTGGTTGAAAGAAGAAACTAGAGCCATTTAGCCCTGAGAAGAACAGAAGCAGGGGTGTTTAATAAGTGTCTTCTAGCATTTGAAGGGCTATCATTTTCCTAGAGGCAGGTGACTAGTCCCACTTGGCCCCAAAGGGCATAACCAGAACAATAAGAAAATTTTAAACAATGCGAGTTTAGGCTTGATGTCAGGAAAAACTCCCACCAATTAGAGCTGTCCTATAGTGGAATGGACAGCCTTGGGAGGTGGTGAGTTCCCCCTCACCAGAGGTCTTCAAAGCATAGTCAAGATGAACACTTGCTGGGCGTGTACTAGGAATTGGAGAGCAGGTTAGCGTTAAGCTCAACAGCTGCTAAGGTCTCTTCCAATTAGGAGATTCTGTGATGGTATACTGAAATTCCTTTCAAAAGCCCAACTCAACTTTCTAAAGGAAACTGGGCAGCAAAGTCAAAGGAAACAAATTTCATGCTTGCACTAAATTCAAGGGAACCCCCACTAGATTGACATGATGCAATTCCTATGCTGCTCCCTATCTATCAAGACAAACGCCCTTTGGGTAACCAGTTCTCATTCAGCCTAGTAAACACCTCTCCCCCACCCCAAATAACCTATGTGCTAGCCATGTTAGACTTCTAGCTGGATTCTGAATTCACCTTTAACTTCTCCGATTCTATGCCTCCACTTGTCCTGTACCCAAAAACTTAAATGCATTCTTCCACTTCCCCAATCCCAACCTGGTGGCCTCTTTGATTCCCAGATCAAGAATCATGTCCCCCAGGGAACCTTCCTTGATCTCTCCATCACTACTTATAAAATCATAGGATTAGACCAAGTAGGTCATTCAGTTTGATTTAATTAATATTTGTTAAGCACCTACCATATTCTAGGTACTGGAGATAAAAATAATATAACACTGATATAGGTCATTTTAAGATTCCTTTTCAAATCTGAAATATTCTGAGTCTTCTATATTACTAAACACGCCTTCCTGCAGGCAAGGGCCTAAACCAGCTATCCTTTGGCATTGCTTCCAACTCCAAGATGGATGGTTCCATCCTCTTAATTGTTGGGCATGAACAGCTTGGCTGGGCTCGAGGGCATGTGTGTGAATGCAATCCTGGAGTCGGTGCTCTCAATGAGCCAGTTATAGGGGCCAGGACCATCCTTGCCTGCTGTGAAAACTGTGAATCCTTTGCAATGTGCCTCAGGGATCACAGCAATCCAGGCTGGAGGCAGAAAGCAGTGGGTTGGTTAGTAAGATAGAGAAATGGAACAGGTTCATCTTCCATAGAAGCACAGAATGTGTTGGAATACAGAATATGGAATTTCAGAGTTGAATGGGGCCTCAGGGTGAAGAATGTAAGTGGAGGAAGGAGCCTTAGAACATAGAATTTTAGAACACAATACCAAATAAATCTAGAACATAGAATGATATTACTAGAGCAGTAAATAGTTGAAATGCTGCCTAAGGCAAATTCTATTAGGAGGACTGCAGAGATACAGAGGATGATTTTGCTGCAGATGCAGTATTGCTAATAGTGGTAGCCCATCCCCCAGAG
The DNA here is from genome assembly GCF_003287225.1 of Phascolarctos cinereus. Lineage (NCBI taxonomy): Eukaryota > Metazoa > Chordata > Mammalia > Diprotodontia > Phascolarctidae > Phascolarctos > Phascolarctos cinereus. Next base: position 458,771,533 of record NW_027555958.1, read on the forward strand.
AGTCCCAGCCCTTACCTTCAACCCAGGGTGGGGAAAGGCCATAGGAAAAAAGATATGGGGGTGGCAGCCAAAGGTGGCTGTTCCCTATACTTCTGGATGCCCATGAATTTTGGGGAGATGAACAGTGGTCACCATGGGCATGCTGCTGCTCCCTTGCAAATATCAGCATTCTGGGCCTAAGTCTTAGTTGCCCTATATTACTCATGACCTTGCTTAAGGCTTCAGAATAGTATGTGTCTGTCTGTTTGTATATCTGTCCGTCTATTTTTGTTGTTCAGTCATTTCAGGTGAGTCTGACTTTTTGTGGTACTTTTTAGGGTTTTCTTGGCATGGTTTGACATTTTCATCTGTAGCTCATTTTACATATGAGGAAACTGAGTAAAACACGGTTAAATGACTTGCCCAAGGTCATATAGCTAGTAAGTGTCTGAGACCAGATTTGAAGTCAGGTCCTCCTGACTTCAGGTCCAGTGTTCTATCCACTGAATGACCTAGGTGTTCCTATCTCTCTAAACAAGCCTATAATTATATCAGTATAAAGAGAAGGTAAAGAGCAGTCTTAGAGAGTTATCTGAGGAGGTATTAAGGTTAAGTGACTTGTTCACAGTCAAACAGCTAATAATCATAAGCTTCAGAATTTGAACTCATCTTCCTGATTCCATTTCATGTGCTAAATACATGGGACCACCTGTGTGAGGTACAAATGAATAATAGTGACAACAATGGTATTTCTGTAGAGCTTTATTGTTTATGAAGCATTTTACAAATATCTGATTTGATTCTCACAATAAGCCTAGGAAGGAGGTGCTATTATTATCCCCATTTTATAGCTAAGAAAACTGAGGCAGACAGAAGTTAAGTGACTTTCCCAGGGTCATACAGGTAGTAAGTATCTCAGGCTAGGTGGAGTAGTGGATAGAGCTCTGGATTTGGAGTCAAGAAGACCTAAGTTCACTCCTCACTCAGACACCCTTTGTGACAAGTCACTTCACCTCTTAGTTAACTCTCTAAGGCTGTTAATGTAGAGCAAATATCGACTGGCCCTGGTAGCACAATAGAGGTAGCTAGGTGATACAGTGGATAGAGCACTGAACCTGGAGTCAGGAAGGCCTGACTCCAAATCTGGCAACAGAAACTTATTAGTTGGGTCATCCTGAGCAACCTCTGCTTGCCTCAGTTTCCTCATATATAAAATGGGGATAAAACATCACCTACCCCCCAGGGTTGTTGTGAGGATCAAATGCAATTTTTAAAGCTCTTAGCACAATGACTGACATATAGTAGGGTGCTATATAAATGACAGTTATTGGTATTGTTGTTGTGGTTGTTGTTATTATTATTATTTTTTTTCCTCCCCTGCAAGTTCTGCAAATCAGTGAAATCTCCAGTCTAGCACTATCCCTAAATATCTTCTGTTTTTGTAAGTGCTTATAAAACAACCATAATACTTTCAATTTGTACTTCTGTACTTTGATGGGTCCATAGAGTCATTGAGGTGGGGACATGCATGTATATCACAATCTGTCAATCTGTCTGTCCATCCAATATCTAGCATAGTGCTTGCCACACTAGGTATTTAATAAATGCTTGTCAACTGGTTGATTATTTTTCTATGCTTCTGTTCCATGTCATTCCATAAATCAAGGACGGGTAGCACCCAGTATGCTGAGGGCCTTTCCCTCAATTTCTTGTCATTGTGTATAACGGAGAAAAGGGGCTATCCACTGGTGATTCTCAGCTGCCCCATGTGACTTGATATTTACATCCTATGTCAATATTTACAACTCAAATTAAATACAGTAGCTCATTTGATATTTAATATAGCTTACATTTCTACTGTACTTAAAGGTTTGCAAAATGGTTTCCCTGGCTGGGACCCAAATCCAGGTCTTCTATCTATTATTTGAGGTCTGGCTAATGGAGAAATTACCATGTCTGTATGGGAGGGAAAGGAGGAAGTATTTTCCTCTTTACAAAACAAAAACCCTTGCTGTAAGTAACAAATAGTATGTATGGCTTCAATGAAGTGAAACAGATTGAACTCTCCCTGGGTTACAGACTGAGATGCAAATTTGGGGCTGGGAAATCTGTGATCGCATCAGCAGGAGAACTCCTGATATGGAAATTGCTTTCACAGATACAGAATACAACCCATCTCTGAATATTGCTTAAGTCCTAAGGAGTTAGCAGAGGCATTGAAAGGTCAAGTGCTTGGCATGGGAAGGTGTAGTTTCTACACATCAGAGGTAGAATTTAAAGCCAGGACTTCCAGATTCCAAGTGCAGAGCCCTATCCACTATACTAAGCTTCTCCTCTAACTTAGGATAAGAATGGGACATTGGCTTGCTCCTGGTCATATAACTTTTAAGTAGCAGAGACAGGAAATGAACACAGGGTCTTCTCATTCCAAATGCAGTACTTGATTCACTCTAGCCTATACCAGTGGAAACAGGATCAGTAGTCTTCTGAGACAGCAAGTACAAGAGATACTATTCCCATTTTACAGATGAGAAAACCACATGATCTTCTTAAGGTCCAGTTGCTCTATTTAATAGATATGAAACTGAGCCTCAGAGAATTCAAGATTAAATGTCTAATAAATGTTAGAATCAGGATGCAAACCCATGTCTTCTGACTGAAGTTCAATGCTCTGTTCACCACGCCACTCCTCCATTCCCCAACATTATATGGTCCCCGGGGTAGCAGAGAAAAACTTAGAATTCAGGCCTCCTAACTAGAAATTCAGTTTTAATTAGGTCTCTGATATTGCAACTGGAAGATATGAGACTTCTCAATCTTCTATCTCAGTCAACTGAAGGCCTTGGACTAGATAGGGAAGTAAGTGTTATAATATAACATGTTGGATGTTAAGTATAAATCCTGAATTCAACTCTTACCTGAATTATATCAACTATCAAAGTGTGGGCAAGTCATTTAATTTCTCTGGACATCTATTTCCTCATCTGTAAAATGAAAGAGTTGGTTATGGTCTCTAAGGGCCCTTCTAGCTCTAAATAGCACTAAATCTATGATCCTGTAATATCTAAGGTCCCTTCCAGCTCAAAATCCTGTGATCCTATGACTCTGAGGCCAGTGAATTTGTTTCTTATCCCCCCCCCCATTACATGTAATTCCCTGGGGCCCAGATGTTCACTCTGCAATGGAAAGCTAGGGAAAGAATTCATCTGGCTCTAACTTATTTTTAGATCATAAAATTGACATGACAGGCTTAACATGAGAAGGGAAATCTCTCATTTTCCCCCTGTAGTTTCTCCCAGGTCTTTCTCTTTGGGATCAGGAAGGGGAGGGACAGAGAAGTGGGGGAAGGATGACTAATGGAGAAATTACCACTTATGTTCAGGATAAAAAAAAAAACATTTTCCTAATTGCCAAAGAACACATCCTCACCACAGACAATAAATGGTGTGCACAGCTTCCATGAAGTGAGATGGATTGAGCTCTCCATTGGTAACAGTCCCATAACTGGGGCCATTAATCACCTGAGGCTTACCCATTGCCAGTAATGGACTTCATCCCGGAAAACTCTAACTCCCTGAGCCAATGGGTTAAAGGGATGGGGGAGGTTTAGGGGAGGAGAGCTGTTCTCCTTTTGTGAAAATACAGATCTCCCTACAGGAATTACCTCTAGAGTGAGAGCCTCCAAAAGAACCCTCTTAATTGATTTTCCCTCCCATTCCCTCAGCACCATGGACAGCTCACCTTCCTCTCTTACTCAATACTTAGAGCCCAGAGTAGCTAAAAGCCTCTGGCCAGCATGTGACTCTTTTTTTCCCCTTTTTCTCTTTCTCTCTCTCTTAATAGAATTTAGGAGGAAATAAAGAACCATAACATGGACCTCCCTTTTTTGCACAAGGATACAGACACACCCTCAAGCCACAGATGTGTGGTGATGAAATACCTAGATGCCTATCTTTTAATTCTCTCCACTCTGGAGGAAAGATGCCTATTCTTCTCAGTCCTAAATTTACACTGTTCTTATTCATTCGAGTGACCAACCGAATGATGGTGTGTTTACTTGAGTTAACAATGAAAAGCAGACTTTCATTCTAGAAGGCACTTAAGTCATACTGCATTTAAAGTCTGTAAGGATTTGTCCAATAAATATTGCTTAACTTAATAAATAGACATCTGGCTCAGCCATTGTGCTTTGGAATCTCTAAAGTTCAGGAGAGTTCCAATTGTCTCTTCCTCTCCCCTGCTTTTCTTTTTCTTTTTCTTTCTTTTTTTTTTACCACTCCTTCCATCTTCCCCCTCTCATTCCATTCTCTTCTGGTTCCTCCTCTCCTCTGTCTTCTCCAAGAACACATCCTAGGTTGCATTTCTATAACCCTTTAAAATTTATAAAGCACTTTCCTCAAAACACCCCCCATGAGGTTGTTATCTCTATTCTACATATGATGAAACTGACTCAAAGAGACCCTAGGATCCATAGGACTAAGAACCTTGGCCAACTTCTTATTTGACATAGGAGGAACTGGAGGCCAAGAAAGAGAAAAAAGATTTGCTTAAACTCTTGCAACTAGTACATTTGTGGACTGTGGTAGAATCAGAAGGAACCATAGATGTAATTTTATCCAGTTCCCTCATGTTGCAAGATGAGGCTCAAACTGATGAAACAATTTGCCTAAGTCTACCCACCTAGGCAAGAGATGAACTGAGATCCGAAGCTATGTCTTCTGGCTTTGAATATAGTCTTCATCACATTGCACTACTCTGATCTGAACCCCATCTCCTGATTCTGAGGCCAACATTCTTTCTACTATACCATGTGGTTGGCCAAAGAGCTGTGCAGTTGATAATAAATTCTTCAGCAGTGCTGAGATTCAGCTATGATGCTGCTTGCCTAATTCAATTTACAAAACTACATTCCCTCTTCTTGGGGCATATGTTTTCATAAAACTCAAGTAGTGCTGAGTGGCAGTGTGTGGAGGAACATATTCATGTTAACCCCAGTGCCCAAATGAAAAGAGATTGGAGGCACCCACATTGAATTCCTTTCTGTTTCTCTTCTTTGCTTGCATGTCATTCTCAATGGAAAGGATGTTATTTTTTTTTCCCTTTTCATAGTATCAGCTAGCCTGGAAAAGGCAAATATCATTCTGTCAGACTTTACAGGTCTTCCAAAGCAAAGGATTTCTACCTGTAATCCCCCAGGTCCTTCTTAATTCCATCTTTACCTTACCCTCTAATGAAATGTAAAAACAGGAATAAAAAAAAGAAGAAAAATAATAGTATTGTTCTAGTACTTTAGGTTTTCCAAAGACCTTTCCTTATATAACAGATATATCAGATTATGGACTACATTTCCCAGAATGAATGGGCCTAGATTATGAATACCAATTAAAGGAGTTCAAAGGACTCCATTTCCCATAAGGCTGCATGCCTGAAGGACAATGAAGAGAAGATGGCTTGAGTATCAACACAAATGAAGTCCTCTACTGAGGCTCATGATAATGAAGAGTGAGAAGTGAACTACAACATCATGGAGATGACCACATCTATGGTATCTAATACTGTTCAAGTCTGGACAAATTGGGAACACAGTTAGTAAAAGTCTGAGGCCAAATCTGAACTCAGATCTTCTGGATTTCAGATCTAGTGCTCTGTACTACCTAGCTGCCTCTGCAGCTAGATAATGTTTCACAGTCATGGCTTAATATCCCAACAGGAAGATTCTCCAAGATGTAGCACATATAATTTTAGAGCACAAAAAACTATAGAAGGAATAGATCTTAGAACAGAATGTCACAACTGAGAGGGACAATGGGGTATAGAATACCAGAGCATGGAGGGACCTTTGAATGTAGAAGGTCAAAACTGGAAGCATCTATGGGTGTAAAATGTTAAGACCTAGAAGGAACCTTAGAAGCCATGCATTCCAGCTCCCTCATTTTGAGGCCCAGAGATGAAATGGCTTGTCCAACATCACTCAATCTGTAATCCAAGTATTCCATCTCTTTTGTATGTGTGTATTTAAGTGTGCCTACCTGTATACATGCAGCTATGCATACACATATGCATGTATGTTTATGCATGTGTATCATGAATGTATATAAGCTTGTGTTTTTGCATATGTATGTGTATTATACATGTATTCATTTGTTTATGTGTTATGTTGTGTACATGAGTACATATATACAAGTATTGTGCATTGGCATACATATATCTACATACATATCATGAGAACAATTATTAAACACAATGTGCCAGGCACTGGGGAAACAATAAATAAGAAAATCCCTTCTTTTAAGGAGTTTAGATTCTAATGGGGAAAGAAAACGCATCAAGAGAAAGGTTGGGAGATGATGTAGGGGCATGGTAAGGAGACTTCGGGAATCTGTATGCCCTCCACATACTAGTAATTTTCCCCAACCTTCATATACCTTTGCCCCACAGAGCATTCTTCCTCCCCTCCCTTTGCATCCTCTTAAGGTCAAGACTTAACAGAACCACTACCAGGGTCCTTCCCATCATTTACCATCTCTCTGAAGTTTGGAACTGATAGAATATTGCAGACATTTCAATAGTGCTCGAACATTTGCAAAGTGTTTCACATCCAGTAGCTCATTTGTTCCTTGTGACTATCTTTGTATGAGAGATATAACAGCCATCAGAATCCCATTTTACAGCTGACCAAATAGAAGCTCTGGGGGAATAGGAAACTTGCTCCCAGCAGCAGCAGGTGTTGGAGGTGACTTCAGAATCCAGCCATGTCCAGGCTTCCATGGCTTCCTTTTAGTCCCATCTAAAACCTCTCCTCGGGCTAGTCACTTCCTTCTGTTGATTATCACCTCTTTATCCCGTATATGTATCATGTTGGTGGCATGCTGTCTCCCCATTAAATTGGGAGGTCCTTGAAAACAGGGACCGTTCTTTGCCTTTGTTTGTGTCCTCAGCATTTAGCACAGTGCCTGGCACATAGTAGGTGCTTTAATGGATACTCGTGGACTTTATTAGCCTTGTAATATGCAGTTGGGCCCTCATCTCTACACACTTTTCACTGAAACCTTGGACTCTGCCTCTCCAGAGATGTTGCAGGGTATGAGAGGCCAGGTTTTGCCTTATTTTGCCTGGGTGAAGGCATGTCATTGTATAACTTCTGAGGCATCTCCAAGCCATGGTTCCTCATGTATACTTTACCACCAACTTTTTAGCTTCCTATTTTGTACTCTCTTCCCTCCTCCCCCCCAATTTAGACCACAAGCTCCCTTTCAGGGGAAGGACAATTTTGCTTGAATTTGTATCCCTGGAACTTGGCACAGTGCCTGGCACCTCATAAGTTAGCAATGCTTTACAAATGTGCCTTCCTCCTCCTCTCTTCTCCACCTTAATCTGTGTTTTTGTCTTTTCTGTCTCTCTATCTCTCTGTCTCATCCTCTCTCTCTCTCTCTCTCTCTCTCTCTCTCTCTCTCTCTCTCTCTCTCTCTCTCTCTCTCTCTCTCTCTCTCTCTCTCTCTCTCTCTCTCTCTCTCTCTCTCTCTCCCTCTCTCTCTTCCCATCTCATGTTGAAAACAATAATGAATTTAGAGTCCAGGGACCTGAGGTCAAATCCTGACTTTTCTCCTCATTAGCTTCCTGACCTTAGACAAGTCACTTCACCTGTGTTAGGATCATTTTGCTCACCACTGAAATGAAAGGTGTGGATTAGCTGGCTTCTAATGTCTCCCAGTTCTAAACTGAAGCACCTGTGACACTCAAACAAGAAATCTGACTTTCCAGAAAATAAATATCTCTACACCCTGGAAAGCAAAATTTGTTGACATCAAAAATATGTGAATTTCTAAAAATCCATGGTGGAAAAGTGCCCCGCATTGCAACTCTCTGAATGCTGCCTGCATCACCTGGTCTTAGTTTGGGCTTGATTGGTGCCTTGTATCTGTTTCCCAGTTATTCAAACCATTGCTTTTGCCCTTGAGCTATAGCTGTCTACGGTGTAGCTCAAATCCCTCTCATTCATGCCTCAAAATGCCTCAGCTTTCCCCATTCCATTTTTGTTTGTTTGTTTTGAGACTGGGTCACCTTATCTCTTCCAGCCTGGAAGTGCAACAATCACTCATGGGTCCAATCCCACTGATGATTGGTGGGGAAGCTTGGGCCTGATCTCTTCACAGTTTGGGCCAGTTTTCCCTTCCTTAGGGAGCCTGGTGACCTTCTCATCTTGAGGGCTCAATAGATTAGTGCTAAATGTAGTGCAGAAAGCCAATCAGCTTTAGTCCTACTGCAGCTCAGAATTCCAGAGTTCAAGCAATCCACTAGGTTCAGCCTCCCCTAGCAACAGCCCACCATCACTCAATTTAAATTAATGACCTTTAATGAAGCATTGTCTATAGGCCAGACTTGGGGCTGGGTGCCGGGGATACAAAGTACAAAGGGAAATAAGTCCTTCCTTCAAGGAGCTTACATTCTACCCAAGAGAAACATCATACAGATAAGTAACTACATATATATATATATATATATATATATATATATACACAAAGTCAATAAAAAGCAATACGACAACATGAATATTCGGTCAGCCTAGGAGCCAGAAGGCCAGGATTCAGGTCATGTCATACTGGTTGTGTGACGCTAGAATCTCTGTCTCTATCTAGAATATCTCTGATCCTGCCTATGCAAAGTAAAAAAGAAGTGATTTGGGTGGTTTCGGTAAGCTCTAATAACTGGGACAATCTGGACAACTCTCATGTAACAGAGGAGGCTCTTGAACTGAATGATGATGACAGCTAGGGATGCCAAAAGGCATAGGGAAGGAGTGAGAGTATATTAGGTATGAGAAATAGCACAGGTAAAGGCTTGGACATGAGAGATGGAGCATGAAGTACAGGGAACATGATTTTGCATTCATTATGAATATGTATACACACCTGCCCATACACATACCTTTACCTACACACATAACACACGCACATTTGTTGTTCTTATTTTTCAGTCATATCTGACTCTTCATGACCCCATTTAGGGTTTTCTTGGCAAAGATACTGGAATAGTTTGCCATCTCCTTCTCCAGCTCATTTTATAGATAAGGAAACTGAGGTAAGCACAGTTAAGCAAATTGCCCAGGGTCACACAACTAGTAAGTATCTGAGGCTGGATTTGAACTAAGGTCTTCCTGAATCCAGATCTGGTGCTCTATCCACTATTCACTTAGCAGCATACACACACACACACACACACATGCAGATATGTACGTATATACATACACATCTATGAACATTTGTTCCCTTCCTGCCCGTGACCCACAGCTATATTCATTTCCTGAAAGAAACCTTTCTACTGATGGCAATGTGGCCATCAGAGCCCAGAGTCACACACAGTGGCAAAGACCACATTTAAAACAATTTTCTTCCTTGTCCAGATGCATGTGAATTGTTTTTCTCTCCTGATGGTGAAATGGTGACAGGTGAAGACGGTTTCAGTGTGGAAGGAAGCTAATTAGAGCTTACTTATTATGCGATTTTCCTCCAAGTTAGAATGCCTAGAGCAGGTTGCTAGGGTTCTAAAGTGAACAGAAAACACTTTGATTGTATTTACACTCCTGATTTGAGAAGTATCCTGTTGCATAGTAACAGTAATAATATTGTGAGGGGCTTGATGCTTTCCCACTAGCTCTCATTTATGTTAGACACAGGTGGGGCTTCAGAACCACCCACTCAGACATGCATCTAACCAGACCAGCCTGAGGGCAGTTCTCATCAGTGGCTGCTGCCCCGAGAAACCTGGCCAGCTCAAACCAGTCTCTCAGTATCTATATGCCCTTGAAAAGCAAATAGACTTATGGGTACAGACCAGGGTGATCCCCACCAGGGGTCCTCATTCTCCCAGATATATAGAAGAAAAGGCTTGTTTTCCTTTGAGTGGGGCTTGCTGACCTCACCTACAAGAAAACACACTCACACATATACATACCTACACAGAGACAAGGTTGAACTAACTCCTGGATAATTCAGAGAGTACTGAGTCACAGAATCATAACATCTCTGTGTTGAAAGGGACTTCAGCATTCATCGTCAATGCACAACTAAACAGGACATCCTCTCTATAATTTACACAATGATTGGCCAACTAGACACCACCATTCTTTCTGGTTCAGAACAAGAAAATGGAGGCACCAAGAACGATCTTGATGTTCTCAACTAATAGAAGGAATGGTGGCACCTTTGGAAGAAATAAGGAAGCTAAGAAGAGGGGAGGAGATAAGGAAATCTGTTTCAGGCATGTTGAATTTGACATAGGGTCGACCATTATTTAATCATGCCTGTGTTACTATGAGCCCACTTCATAAATCTTGCCAGATAACTGGAGAAGAGTGAGGGTCATCTGTACATGAGAGATAAGAGGCCATCCTGGACCTTAGCTTGTGGAGTAGTTATTCATGTATGTCTCTTGTCCCTACTAGACAGTAAGCTCCTTGATTCTGTCTTTTACAAACATTGTATCTTCCCCACCAGTATTCTGTTCAAAGCAGGTGCTTATTAATTATTTGCAGAACTGAACTGGATTATTTCCTATAAGATACTGATTTATTTGCGAATAAGTAAGGAATTTAAAAAATAGCCAAAGTGGATCTTAATTCAAACTATTCCATGATCCTTGCTTTTCAGCTGAGAAAAATTAGGACCTGGGAGGTTGCGAGACTTCTCCAAGATCATCAGTGGAAATTACTACCAGAGCCAGGATTTGAACCAGTCTCCCACTTCCCTGTTGCTAGACTTGAAGACAAGAAGATCTTGGTTTATCTCTTGCCTCAGACACTAGCCATGTCACTTTGGATAAGTCACTTAACCTCTCCAGGTCTCAGTTTCCTCACCTGTTAAAATAAGGGGGTTAGACTTTAAGACTTTTAAGAGTTCTTTCAACTTTAAATCTATAGCCCATTTATTCTATGACCCTTTCGTGGATCCTGTGATTCTCAAACAATTCAGACTTCAACTAGAAGCTAGGATACTCCAGATTAATCCTGCCAGGCATAAATCTGCTATTTCTTCTCTTTTTCTTTCAGAACAATATATGTAACTCTCAGTGCCCCCAAATTGCAGTGAAGATGGAGAGACTAGACAGGGTAGAAGTCACATTTAAAAGGAATGAGTCAACTGTGAAAAGAAAAAAAGGGGGTTGGGGAGGGAGAAATGAAGAAAGAACTGAAAGCCAGGATGAACATCAGATCTTTACAAGATGAGACAAACAGAAATGAGCATGATCAGTAGAAACAGTATCCAGAGATGCAAAAGAGAAAGAAAAACCCTGCAACCAGAGAGACGGAAGATGCACAAAGGCACGTATCTGTTCGGCTCAAGCTTGGCTCAAGATGGAAGGCAAGCTATGTGTCTTGCTGAGCTCTTTTCTAGGGCTTTAAATCAGCCAGTGACTGACTGGTGAGGGACGGGAGTACTTTGGTCATTACAGGTTACCCAGAAGCCACCAGAGAAAAATGGGGAATAAAAGCATGAAGGATGAGAAGCTCTCCAGATGTGACATGGTTACCATAGAGACCATTTCCAAAGGTAGTCAACTGGGGGAGCGGCTGTCCTTCTTGCTGTTAACAAGCTATTAGGCCAAGCATGAAGATGCCAGCAGGTAAGGGGAATGGGACAGCTACATCATAGCTTTCTGCTTCCCCAGAAGGAAACAGAGGCCAGGAGGTAGGAGTGGGGGAGGAATGCAGAGAAGAAAAGGGAAGCACTGATAAATCAGCCCCAAGATCAGTGGTCACTGAGCAAAGTTCAGGAGAACAAGGTACAGTTTTCAGCCATTGATAAAAACTGTACTAAAAAGAGTAGCTAATGGCTATCTGGTGTTTTAGGTTTCAAAACATTACCTCATTTGAATCTCCCAGTGAACCAATGATGTCAATAGTATTATCATTTTTTTTTTTTTTACTGATAATGACATTGAGGCTTAAATAAGTGAAGTGACTTGGAACCCAAAGATCATAACTGGAAAGGCCCTTAGAAACCTTCTGGTAGAGGCTCATCACTGTAAGGTATAGAGCCCTGAGGGACAAAATGGGGAAATGCCTTGTCCAGGTCACCTGGCTGGAGTCTGAGTGAGGTTGTGAACTAAGTCTTCCTGAATCCAAGTCTAGAACTTTACCCACTATGTGATCCTCCTTGTCTTTGAACTGATGATTCAATTCTCTAAATCCTGGTGCCTCCTCCACTTGAAAGCTGTCCCTAAGTGCCCCAACTAGGGCTTTCTCTTTAATGTGGCATTGTACAGTGAGTTCTGCTACAATATGACATAGGAATTACCAAAAAAGTAACAGATCATGCAAAATCAAGAAATAAAAACCATATGGTTTATGGGAGAAATGATGCTAGGGTACAATATTCCAAAACTTCATAAGTAATGAGTGAAAAAAAAGGTAGGGACCCAATAAAAATGGTAGCACAGTTTGGTACATGTTAAATGGCTAGGAGATACATTAATGCAATAATAAATAGGGGCAGCATCTGCAGACTCTGGTTGCTGCTCAGCCTGTACCCAGGTTCCCTAGGACCTAAGCTGACAAAGTCTCACGTAGATTGGGCAGGGCACAACTCTGGACCATGTCAGAAGGTAGGGTAGGGGCGAGGTTTACAGACCATTCCTCTTTACCCACAGCTCCTAACGCACCAGATTGTTGTTGTTTGTCCTTCATTCTTGGAGAGGACCATGACATCATGAAGGTGATGCCATGACTAGCAAGTGAATTGGATTTAAGTGAGGGAGGGCTGTGCAAAGTCACCAGCCTCACTTTCTCCTCCAGAGCCATCTGGCTCCGATGGCAAGATACAGGTCAGGATAACTGAAGATGGCCCTCCCATTGCACAATGAATATGGCATTTTACCTTAAAAATGATTTGAAGTATACTTGTGGAAGTAGGCATCAGAAAGGTTGCAACTTGTCAGTTACCGTGAAGTGATGGTAACCTTCTTGCATTCTCCCTGTTTTTCCCAAAAGAAATAGTGCATAAGCAGATTTTAAATTTGAGTTAGGCTCAAATTGTTCCCTAACATATCATCTGTTTTGGGACAAATTCATGTATTCAAAACAAGTATTATCTGTAGAACAGATTATATTAAATTTTTCCTAGGCAGCCATGTGGCCTGCATCGTATACTGGACTCAGACGTAAGAAGATCTGAGTTTCAATGGTTTTTTTTTTGTTTGTTTGTTTGTTTTTGTTGTTTTTTTTAAGACTCATTAGATCTGTGATGCTGGAGAGTCACTGAGCCCCACAGCCTCAGTTTCCTAATCTGCAAAACAGGAATGATGGTAACTGCATCTACTTCCCAGGGTGGTTGTGGGACTCCAATGAGAAAAGGTGTGCAAAGTGCTATAAAAATACCAGCTCTTGTGTTAAATCCACCCCCACACACCCTCTAGAATGTAACCTCCTAAGGATAAAGAATGCTTCATGTTTGCCTTTTTAGGCCACTAGGTGGCACAGTGGATATAACACTGGACCTGAAGGCAGGAAGATCAAAGTTCAAATTCTATTCTAGATCCTGGGCAGGTCACTTGACCTCTCTTTGCCTCAGTATCCTCATCTCTAAAATGGGGAGGATAATAATAGTACCTACCTCCCAGAGTTGTTGTTGGGATCAAATGAGATAATATTTATAAAAGCACTTTGCAAAACGTAAAGCCCTATATAAATGTGAGCTATTATTTTTGTCCCTAGAAAATAGCATGATCCTTCTATATAAGAGGTATTTAACAAATATTTGTTGAACTTATCTGTATTCTGTAGTATCACCTGAATAGATTAAAATGTATTGCCTCAAGAGTAACTCCTAATTCCTTGATGGCAGTGGGTCCTCCTACCGCTTTTACCACCTTCATCCTTATCATCTTCAAAATATGACAAGAAGAAAACTTGGGTGGTCTAGGGGGCAGGGTAAAAGATAATTTTGAAGCTCCGTAAGAAAGATTTATTCAGAACAAAGAATGAAAAAAGCAAAGTTGGATTGCGGCTTTGCAATAGAAGATCTCAAAGTCCCCAAAATATTTCTCATCCTGGGACTTTTAGCTTGGAGGAGAAAAGACTGGAAGAAATAAGAGCTGTCTTTAAATCTCTAAAAAGTTGTTATGATTAAAAAGGATTAGACTTGTTTTGCTTGGTCCCTGAAGATAGCTGTAGGACTAATGAATGAGTGTTGTAAGAAAACAGATTCCAACCTTTTATTAAGAGCAAAAATGCTGTAATAATTACTGCTGTCCCAAAGTGGAATGGGGTCTCTTGGGAAGTAACACTCCAACCCTCTGTAAAGTCTTCAAGTGGAAGCCGGATGACAGATATATCATTGATACGGGAAAGGAGATTTCTTCTCAGGTATGGGTTAGATTTAAAGGTCTGACTTCAAAGACTCTAGAAATTGATCATGTTTGAATGTTCATATTTGTTTTAAGGATTGTTTCTTTTTTAAATAGTATTATGGGCTGGGAGGGAAAAAATTAATTAATTTTAAAAAAATTGAGTCAATGAAAAAGATTGATTCTATGGAAACCATCCCTGAAAAAGACCCAGAAGAAGTAGTTCTAGTCCTATTCTGCCCCTCACTAGCTCTGTGATATTTAGTAAGTCCAATCCAACAAGCATTTATTAAGTTCTTACTATTTGCAGGGCCTTGTGTTCAGAACTTCGAATATGAACACAAAATTAAAAACACCTCCTGTCCTCTGATAAACGGAATTTATTCTCGTATGAATGCATTGGGATTAAAAAAAAAAAAGATGAGACTGGGAATCAAGAGATATTGGAAGAATCTAAGCTCTTTGAGAACAGAGAGTGATTTTCCTTTAGTGTTTATCTTTCCAGCACCATGGATAGTGACTTATACCAAAAAGGGGAGGGGGAGATTGGGTTTGAATTCTGTTTCTGACACTAGATAGCTATGTGACAATACATATGCCATTTTACCCTCCTTAAGCCAATTTACCTCACTATTCAATAAGAATAATACTGGTAAGCAATATTCCTAAAGGACAAGTCTCACCATGTTATGTCCCTGTTTGATAAACTCCAATGACTCCCTATTAATTATAGGTTCAACTAGAAACTCTGTTTGGCTTTTAAAGCCCTTCACAGCCTGGCTTTAATCTGCCTTTCCAGTCTTATCATATGTTACCCCTCTCCACTCACTATGTGGCCCCGCCAAATGCCTTCTTGCAGTTTTTCACATATGGCATTCCATTTCCCGTCTCTTTTCTTTTTTACAAACCATCTCTTACTCTTGGAATGCCCTCCTCCTTCCTCACCCCTGCTTGCTTAGAATTCCCCTTTCCCTTTAAAACTCAGCTCCCTGTTTACCTGTTCCACAAGACAATGCCAGACCAGTCTAGCTGCTAGGGCCCTCCTTCCACCCCAAATCACCTTATGTTTATTCTGCATGTGCTCATATCAATAGGTGGTCTTTCGTCACTAGATTGTAAGATCCTTGAGGTCAATTTTCTCTTCCTATCCCCACTCCTTGGCCCACTATCAGACACATGCTAGCTCTTTAATAAAAGCTTGTTGGTTGATTGATTGATTGATTACCTACCTCACAGGATATCAGGCGACTCAAATGAAATGATGTAGGTAAACCTTAAAACGCTATAAAAATGTAAGCAATTATTACAATATATGATTTTCTAGGAGGGGGGATTTTACTACAGCTTTCTCTCATTGCCTCTGTTAGGAGTGAAGAGGCTCAGACTGTACTATTTTAGCAATTAGTTAATTGGTTAATAAACATCTGCTGCACATTTAGTGTTCACAGTGAACTATCCATTCTTACATTCATTCAGCAAATATTTGCTGTGCTGTGATTTAGACCTTGTCTGTAGTGGAAAGAAAGATCTGGGTTCTAGTTACAACTTGATCACTGAATCCTTGTGAGATCGTCCACAGTAGGAAGGGAAAGGGGAGGAAGGAACATTTATACGGCACCTCACCTACCATCTGCCAGGCACAACGATCCTTCTATTATTATCCCCTTTTCACAGTTGAGGAAAATGAGGCAAACAGAAGCCAAGTGATTTGCCCAGGGTCTGTCACACAGCTAGTCAGTGTCTGAGGGCCATCTCCAGTCATCCTGCTCTATAATATTGCCACTGGATCCAGATGGCTCTGGAGGAGAAAATGAAGCTGGTGACTTTGCACAGCCCTGCCTCACTTAAATCCAATTCACTTGCATCTTACGGCATCAGCTTCCTGATGTCATGGTCCTCTTCGAGAATGAAGGACAAACAATAACAGTCAGTGTTTAAGGCTGGATTTGAATTTAGGTCTTCTGGGCCCAGTGCATTAAACACTGTAGCACTAATCAGCCATCTCTGCCTTCCTATCAATTGACCTTTGTTTCCTCATCCATATAATGGCTTTAACAAAATGAGCTCCATCTATCTTATGGAGTTTTAGAGAGGATCAAATACAATTCAATTGTTATACTACTGGGTGTTGCTATCAGTGCCTGGGAAAAGTGGCATCAAATGACATTAAAGAAGGGGTAGTAACATCTGTTTTTCTGCTGTGCCCTAAGGACCAGGAGACTTTTCTATCCAATTTGCATCTGAAACCTTCCATATGTGTTGTCTCCCATGCTGAAATGTCAGCTTCTTGAGAGCAGGAACTGTCTTACTATTGTTTGTATCCCTAGCCTCAGTGCAGTGTTTGCCTATATTTTCAGTCTTTTTTTTTTGCCATTTCCTCTCTAACCCATTCTAAAGATAAGGAAACTGAGGAAACTGAGGCAAACAAGGGTTAAGTGATTTATCCGGGGTTACACAGTTAGTAAGTGTCTGAGGTGAGATTTTAACTCAGGAAATTAGTTTTCCTGACTCCAGGACCACTGCTCTATCTACTGCAGCACCTACATTAAGCACTTAATAAATGCTTTTTTTTTTCATTTATTCATTCAGTGTAGAATTCTGCATTCTCCTCCCCATTTGATTAAGTGAAACTGAATCCTTACCAGACTTTGCCTATCTCTTCTCTGATGGGTTGTGTATAGTTTGGGGTGTGATCTTTTCTTGGTCACTATTTTCTTTGGTTCCTATGTACCAGCACTGTGCTAGGTTCTAGGCATACAAAGGAAACAATGAAACTATCTCTGCCTTCAAGAAACTTATTTTCCCCCAGCAGGGAGCCATATATACACAGAAAAAGTAAAAATGAAGTAAATACAAGAATTAAATATAAAATACATACTAGCAGGCATTGTGGCATCATGGTAAAAACATTGGCTTTCGAGTCAGAAGACCTGGTTTCAAATGTCAGCTCTCTTTTCAAAAACGTGTGACTTCAGGAAAGTGAAATTAGATGGCAGTAAGCAGTCTTTTGCTATTTCTTTCACCAATACCACAGTCAGGTTGCCAGACAAGACCTCTTTCTGCCTTTAGCATGACAGTTCCACCATCATCCACTTTGGTTTCCTATTTCTAATCTACTGTGGCTTTGGAAAGCACATGCCCAACTTGTAAGAATTGTGCCTAGAGGAAGAGGAAATAGGCACTGAGCAAGCATCTCAAAAGTTTGGCTTGGTAAAACATGAGCTTTAGTAGTTGGATTTTGTGTCATCTTTGATTACCCCTGGCTGGTTTTATGTCATGCTAGGACCTTAGCAGTGTGGCAGGTACTTTTAAGAATGAAAGAAAAATCAATCCACCAATCTGCAAACATTTTATTAAGCTTTACCTCTGTGCCTAAGCACTGAGTATATATATGGACAAAATGAAATAATCTCTGCCCTCCAGGAGTTTATATTCTATAAGGGGAGAAACATGTAGTCATGAGTAAGCACACAATCAATACAGAGTAATTTTTTTCAAGAGGATGCAGTTAGTAGGAGGTGAGCAGTGTCTTGAAAGGTCTTCTATGGAAGGTAGCATGTTAATTGTACTTTGAAGGAAAGTGGGAATCCCAAAAGATGGAGATGAGGAGGTAGAGTATCCTATGTATAGCAGACAACCTATATAAACACGTGGAGTTAAGAGATAGAGAGTTATGAAAATAGCCAAGACCACTTTCTCTAGATTAAAGAGGATACAAAGAGGATGAATATGAAATAAATCTGGGAAAGTAGGTTGAAGTCAGGATAAATAACCTTCAGGGAAGGGAATTCTCATAATAGTGAGGTTATGCAGTAGTATTATTTTGTGTTGGTTTGTGGTGTCGCTGGTTGGTCTCCAGCTTTGTGTATGCAAGGTATTTAATCTCCCCATTGAGATTAGAAATGTCTTAAAAGCATGGACTTTGTTCCATTTCATTATGGTAATATCTTACAACATATATTTGTATGCAAAGGGTATAAAGAGAGAACTCTGAACTAAAAGCCCATGGCCTTGGGCTCCTGTTGTGACCATGACACTTGCAATCTGATTGTGCTAGATGGGAGAGAAGTATAAAAAGACAGATGAAAGGACATAGAAAATATGGTTGAGGGGTCATTAATTATGGAACAAATAGCCCCATGCCCTTGAGTAAACCTGAGATCATCACTGTCACATCGCAGTACATGGTACCACATATGAAACAAACAACTTGATTTGCTATTTTCAAAATACATTTGTTTTAGTATCTTTTCCTTTCAAATCATTTATGTTTCTCCCTTCATTACTTCCTTTTCCTTCCCAGAGAGCAATCTTGGAAACAAGGAATTTAGAGGTACAAAAGTAGAAATAAAAGAAAAAAATTCAGTGAAACTAAGCAATCAAAAAAAAAATCTGATGTTAAATGCAATGTTCCTCACCATCTTAGTGTCTGCAAAGGTATGAAGTGTCTTCTCATACATCTTTATGACCAAGCTTGTTCTTTATGATTTTGAAATATCCAGTTTTAGTTCACTTCTGGTTGTTTGTTCCATTTACTGTTGTATACTCATCAGGTATATTGTTTTCCCATCTCTGCTTACCTCACTTTGCATCTGTTCATATATGTCTTTCCATGCTTCTTTGTATTTAGCGTGTTGGTTATTTCTTATAGCACTGAAATATTACATTACATTCACAAATCACAAATTGTTTAGCTGTTCCTCAATTGACAGGCATCTACTTTGTCCTTTGCTACTGCTACAAAAAGCAGGGGGCTGCTATAAATATTACAGTATATATGGAACCTTTCTTGGGGGGTATATTTCTAGAAGTGGTATTTCTGAATAAAAGTGTACTGAATTATTAATTACTTTATTTCCATAATTCTAAAGTGTCTTCTAGAAAGGTAGCACCAATTCACAGCTTCACTGACAATGTATTAGTATGCTTCCTTCCACAACCCCTTCAACATTGATTTTCAAGACAATGACCGGGTCTTACTGATTTCAAATCTAGCATTCAATCCAGGTCATTGTACTGCCTTACTGTGAGTTCTCCACACTCCACAGGATCCAGAGGAGGTAAAACGGCTTTGAAAATTATCGTGTATCATAAGACTGTATTGATATAGCAATTATTCCAAGCACCTCCACATACATTATTTATCCTTACTCATCGATCCTGGCAACAGTTTGGAAGTTAGGCAGGTATTAATAACTCTTTTTAATAAGTAAGACCACTGATTCTTTAATTACTTTTACTTCCCAACTGAAAGCATACTCATTTGTGGAAAAGACTCAGGTCTGCTGCTACTTCTTCTGTGACGATTTCCTCCTGTTTGTTCCAAATGAAGGTGATCTTTCCCGAGCTGGATCCTGTTCTTGTTGTTCAGGCATTTCAGTCATGTCCAACTCTTCGTGACCCCATCTGGGGTTTTCTTGACAAAAATAATAGAGTGCTTTGCCACCTCCTTCTCTAGGTCATTTTACAGATGAGGAAACTGAGGCAAACAGGGTTAAGTGATTTGTCCAGGGTCACACAGCTAATAAGTATGTGAGGCTGGATTTGAATTCATGTATTCCTGACTCCAGCCCAGGGCTCTATCCACTGCATCACCTAGCTGCACAGTTAGAGTTTAATACCACTTACTGCCTCTCTTATAAAGTGATTTGGTTTTGTCAGTTTTGTTTTAAAAATTATGAATGTGGAGCAGAGCCAAAATGGCAGAGTAAGTTCCTTGAGCTCTCCCTCAAACCCCTCCTAATACCTTTAAAAAATGGCTCTAAATAAATTGTAGAGCAGCAGAACTGACAAAAGATAGAGTGAAACAAATTTCCAGCCCAAGACAACCTGGATGGTTGATAGGAAAGGTCTGTTGCACTGGGCTGGAAGAAGAGCACAGTTCAGCATGGGCCATGCAGGCAAATATGGAGCCTCAGCAAGCCTGGAGCAGGCCTCAGGGCCCTGAGCTGTGGTGGGTTCCAGACTTCTCAACCCACAAATTCCAAAGACAATTTAGAAGGTCAGTAGGAAAAGTTTATTTGACTTCTGTAAGAAAGGAGCTTGGTCCAGCCCCAGTCCCAGTGCAGCCCCGGGGTGGTGGCTTCTTCTGGAACTCTTGACCCACAAATAGAGGGGACATTGGGCAGCTGATCAGAGGGGGATGGCAGAGATCTCTTTGCTGGTGCTGAGGCAGGATTCTCTTGCTTTGACTGTGCTTGGATCTGGGTCACAGTTCTGGGTGGTGATCCTGGGATGAGGAGAAGTGTTGGCCTGATGGATCCTGTGGCAGCAGTGAAGAGAGAATCCTCCTCACAGTTCCAAGGCAGAAGAATGCTTGTGGTCACTCATAGACCAGAGCACAGGCCAGGAAAAGAATAAACACTTTGCCTTTGATCATACCACCTTGGAAGAACTGAAAATGTACAGGTCCCTAGAATTATCTCTGAAATCAGCTGCACAAAACCCCTGAAGCTTGGGACAGTACATTCTCCACACTGGAAGCAGACCCCTATCTTAACAAAGAGTTTAATAGTGAAATAGTTGACTGGGAACATGAGCAAACAGCACAAAAAAGTCAGACCATAGAAGCTTACTTTGGTGACAAAGAAGATCAAAATATAAAACCAGAAGAAGAAAACAAAGTCAAAACTCTGAGATCCAAAGCCTCCAAGAAAATATGAATCAGTCCTAGGCCATGAAAGAGCTCAAAAAGGATTTTGAGAAGCAAGTAAGAGAAGGAGAGGTAAAACTAGGAGGAGAAATGAGAGTGATGCAAGAAAATCATGAAAAACAAATCAACAGCTTGCTAAAGGAAACCCAAAAAAATGCTGAAGAAAATAATGCCTTACAAAATAGACTAACCCAAATGTCGAAAGAGGTCCAAAAAGCCAATGAGGAGAAAAATGCTTTAAAAAGTGGAAGTGGCCAAATGGAAAAGGAAATCCAAAAGCTCACTGAAGAAAATAATTCCTTAAAAATTAGAATGAAGCAAGTGAAAGTTAATGACTTTATAAGAAATCAATAAACTATAAAACAAAACCAAAAGAATGAAAAAATAGAAGACAATGTGAAATATCTCATTAGAAAAAGAACTGACCTGGAAAACAGATCCAGGAGAGATAATTCTAAAATTATTGGACTACCTGAAAACCATGATCCAAAAAAGAGCCTAGACATCAGCTTTCAAGAAATTATCAAACAAAACTGCCCTGATTTGCTAAAACCAGAGAGTAAAACAGAAATTGAAAGAATGTACCAATCACCTCCTGAAAGAGATCTCCAAAGGAAAACTCCCAGGAATTTTATAGCCAAATTCCAGAGTTCCCAGGTCAAGGAGAAAATACAGCAAGCAGTCAGAAAGAAATAATTCAAGTTCTGTGGAAACACAATCAGGATAACACAAGATTTAGCAGCTTCTACCTTAAGGGACTGGGGAGCTTGGAATATGATACTCTGAAGGTCAAAGGAGCCAGGATTACAACCAAGAATCACCTACCCAGCAAAACTGAGTATAATCCTTCAGGGGGAAAATGGACATTCAGTGAAATAGAGGACTTTCAAGCATTCCTGATGAAAAGAGCAGAGCTGAATAGAAAATTTTACTTTCAGACATAAGGCTCAAGAGAAGCATGAAAAGGTAAACAGGAAAGAGAAATCATAAGGGACATAATAAAGTTGAACAGTTTATATTTCTATATGGAAAGACGAAATTTTAACTTATGAGACCTTTATCAGTATTAGGATACACACACACACACACACACACACACATATACACACACACACACACACACACATACATATATATATATATATATACATATATATATATATATATATATATATACATATATATACACATACACACAGAGGTCACTGGGTGAGTTAAATATGAAAGGATGATATCTAAAATAAGAGGTGAGACAGGATTGTACTGGGAGAAGAAGAAAGGGAGAGGTAGAATGGGATAAATTATCTCACATAAAAGAGGGAAGAAAAAGCTTTTACCATGGAGATGAAGAGGGGGGAGGTGAGAGGGAATGAATGAATGTTACTCTCATCAGATTTGGCTTAAGGAGGGAATAACATGCACACTCAATTGGGTATAGAAATCTATCTTACCCTACAGAAAACTAGGGGATAAGAGAGGGAGGGATGATAGAAGGGAGGTCAGATTCGGGGAGGAGGTAATCAGAAGCAAACACTTTTGAGGAAGGACAGGGTCAAAGGTGAGAATAGAATGAATGGGAAGTGGGATAGTATAAAGGGAAATATAGCTAGTTTTTCACAACATGGCTATTATGGAAGTGTTTTTGTGTGACTACACATGGATAACCTATATTGAATTGCTTGCCTTCTCAATGCGGGTGGGTGGGCAGGAAAGAAGGGAGAGAATTTGGAACCTAAAGTTTTAAAAACAAATGTTAAAAATTGTTTTTACATGCAACTGGGAAATAAGATACACAGGCAATGGGGTATAGAAATCTATCCTGCCCTGCAGAAAAATAGAAGAAGGGGATAAGAGAAGTGGGAGGGGTGAAAGAAGGGAAGGTAGATCAGGGGAAGGAGTATTCAGAATACATGCTGTCTTGGGGTGGGGGGAGGGGAGAGATGGGGAGAAAATTTAGAACTCAAAATATTAAGGAAGTGAACATTGAAAACAAAAACAAATTAATTGTAAATTTAAAAAATTAAAAACAAAAATTATGAATGCTCATGCATTATCTACTTCACCATAATCACCTTGAGGATAGACACTGCACATAATGCACCTGTATACCTTCTATGGCATTCAAGATAAATCCTACAAATCCTTTTGAAGGCTCTCCAAACATGTTGTGGAACAGAAAGAGTCTTGGCTTTGGAGCCAAAAGCACCTGGGTTTGAATTCCACCTCTACCATTTAGTACTCTTGTGACCTTGATAAGGGACATATCCTCCCTGGGCCTCAGGTTCCTCCTCTGTAAAATGAAAGGGGGTGGGTTTGGAGCAGGTGAGCTCTGAGGTTGATTGCAATGTATAGATATACACTCTTGCTGAATTGAATTGGATAGATACTTCTGAGTTTCAAAATTTCTTCCAGTCTTCATGTCAGAACAGAATTAAACAACTTTGTGTACATTACTTAAAAAAGAATTCTGAGGGTCAATTGAAAATTCTAAATTCAATAGTAAACTGACCCTCATCAGCACTTTCCCCTCTACATATGTGGAGTAAAGGACATTTCCAGAACTTGTGTACTACAGTTGTATTTTCTGCTCCCCAGGACTATCATTAGTTGTCAACTTCAAGTATAGCCCTCATTAATTTATGAAGGAGTCCAATGTAACCAGGGCAGTCTCTTCTTGGGCATACAACTGTGAACTGACCTCAAATCTAGGGAAACTTGGATGTTGCAACTGGAAGGGTTCAATTTTGTCCTTATTGCTTTTAGGAGAAAAATGAATATAGTTTAAATTGCAGTGAAAGGGCTTTTCCCCTGGAATGTTCAAGAAGCATAGGAATCAGGGGTAGACTAGGGAATTATTCAATTATAATTGGGAGTGAGATGGGAGGAAGAAGCCGCTGACAACCTATTAGGATTTCACCACGCTAAAAGCTCTCAGCCCATCTTAAGGAGTTGTGAGCACCCATACAGCAACACTAATAGGCAGCCAGACTGATCTCACCTTCCTTCTTTTTCTAGGTTTGCCAGCTACTGAAAGAAGGTGTATGTTTGTAACCCTGACATTCAATTTCATGCACTGAGGCAGCTAAGTGGCATAGCAGCCATAGTGATGAGTTCAGAGTCAGGAAGGCCTGAGTTCAAATCCTATCTCAGACTCCTAATAGCTGTGTGGCCATGGGCAAGTCAGTTAACCTATCTCAGCTTCAGTTTTCCCACATGCAAAATGGAGGTAATAATAGCATTGGCCTCACATGATAGTTTTGAGAATTAAATGCATTAACATATGTGAAGTCTTTGTTCTGAGAATATTAACGTACTTTATAACTGTTAGCTAGTATTAGTATCATCTGATACCAGCGTGTTTTTCTACACTTCTCTCATATGCATTCCCAAAGACCATGGGGCCGCTACAGAAATAGTAAGATCAGAAAGAAGAGGAGATTTAGGAAGGAAAGGTAATTAACTTAGTTTTAGCTATGATGAGTTGGAGGTGCCAATAGGTTTCCCAGATGAAGATATCTTGTAGGTAGTTCGATATTCATGTCTGGAGTTCTGGGAAGAGGATAGGATTGGAGATAAAAATTTGAAGTCATATACATAAAGGTAGTAATTAAAACTATGAGAATACGTAAGATTACTAAGTGAGGGTATGTAGAGAGAAAAAAGAAAGAGGTAGGGGACAAAATTTTAGAGAACACCCACCTTAAAAAGCTGGAAAGAGGATACAGTTAATGAAGAGAACCAAGGATGACTAGTCAGAAAGACAGAAGGAGAGTTTTTCTGTGGAACTCAGAAGGACAGAATAGTCAAAATTGTCCAATGCTATAAAGAGGCCAAGTAGGGTGGGAATGTGGATTGGGTGGTTAAGAGGTCACTTGTGACCTTGGATAAAGATATTTCAGTCTCAGGGTGAGAATGGAAGCCCAACTAAAAGGAGTTAAAGGAAGACACAGAAGGGAGGACATGGATGCACTGTCTACAGATTATTTGTGAAGACGTTTGGCCACTGGATGGAGATAAAAAGAAGGAAGAGAAGCTGAATGGGGCAAAGGAGTCAAAGACAAAAATGTGGCTTGGGGAGATGAAAGTATAGTTAGATGGAAAGGAAATAGGAGAAAGGGGTAGATTAAAGATGCATGAGAGAAGTAACAATTGTTGCCAAAGCTCTTAGAAGAGATATGATAGGATGGGACACTGGGAGAGATTTATTTAAAAATGTGAATATAGAAAAGAATACAAATAAATGGGGCAAGTTTGCTACCACCTTGTTGAATTTAATATAGTTAGAAAGAAAGAACTGCATATTACAGAAATTCACATCTAAAAGAATCTTTTTTTCCCCTTATCCACTATGTATTGAAGCTTACTGTTTATTGAAGACTCAAGTTTAGAATTTTAAAAATTAAAATTAGGTTAATTCTTCCTGATTCAGGAGGAAAGGAGAGAGTTGTGGAGAATAGGAGGACCTACCAAGTAGTAATAACACTTAATACAAGGCTATGTGTATAGAAGACATTTTAAGGTGAATGGAAGGAAGATAGTTTCATAAAAATACTAAAAATATAGAACTGAATTGACCTCAAGAATCATTAACCCCAATATCCAAATCAGCATTCACACTGACAGGTCAGCATATTGAGGGCAAAGAGGGGAAAATATTCACTCAAGAACAAATATCTTGATAGTAAAAGAGCCAGGACTAAAATCGAGACTTCCAATCCAGTACTCCTTCCACTATGAGAGATATTATTACTGTTTTTTATTAATATTATTTTTAAAAATTTTTAATTGCATGTTAACTAATTTTTAACATCTTTTTTTTTTAAATTTTGAGTTCCAAATTCTCTCCTTCCCTCTATCCCCTTTCCCTTTTCTGAGAAGGCAAGAAATTTTATTTTATTTTATTTTGTTTTATTTTTATTTTTAGACAATTGGAGTTAAGTGACTTGCCCAGAGTCACACAGCTAGTAAATGTCCAGTGTTTGGTCTGAGGCCAGATTTGAACTTGGGTCCTCCTGACTTCAGGTACAGTGCTCTATCCACTGGACTGCCTAGCTGCCTCTATTTTTTTTAGTATGGTTTTTTTTTTTGCAAACAATTTTATATAAATTATACATGTGCAGTGATGCAAAAAATTTCCATATTATCCAAGTTTCAAAAGAAAATGCAGATCCCTCAAAACAAACAAACAAACAAATATATGAAAGTTAAAAAAGTATGTTTCAGGGGCAGAGCCAAGATGGCAGAGTGAAAGCAGCAACTTGCTTGAGCTCTCCCTCAAATCCCTCCAAATACATATAAAAATGTCTCTAAACAAATTCTAAAGCAGCAGAACCCACAAAAAGACAAAGTGAAACAAATTTCCAGCCCAAGCCAACCTGGATTATTGATCAGAAAGGTATATCACACCATGCCAGTAGCAGAGCGCAGCACGGCAAGGGTGCACAGGCCACAGCAAACCTGGAGCAGGCCACAGAGGACTGAATCATGGGCAGCTGTGATGGTTTCCAGACTCCTCAATCCATGAATGCCAAAGACAACTTAGAAGGTCAGTGGGAAAAGTCTGTTTCTGCGGTGCTGAGAGAGGAAGTCTGGGTCTCACCTCTAGTTCCCCGAGAACATGGCCCTGGGGTGAGCAGCTGGTTCCCAAACTTCCAGCCCACATACTGAAGGGGCATGGAGTGGCTGATCAGAGGGGGACTGCAGAGATCTCTCTGCTGGTGCTGAGGCAGGACTCTCTTGCTTTGCCCATGCTTGAATCTGGGTTACAGCTCTAGACCAGGGTCCTGGGGTGAGGAAGAGTGCTGGCATGGTGGAGCTTCTAGTGGCTGTGGACAGGAAACCTTCCTCATAGTTCCAGGACAGAAAGGAGTGCTTGTGGTCACTAATAGACCACAGCACAGGCCAGGAAAGGAGTAAACACCTCGCCCCTTATCATACCACCTTGCAATAACTGCAAATTTATGGGTCCCTACAAGTATCTCTGAAAACAGCTATATAAACCCCCAAAGTTTGGGACAGTGCATTCTCCACATTGGAAGCAGACTCTTACCTTAACA
Source organism: Phascolarctos cinereus (assembly GCF_003287225.1). Taxonomy (NCBI): domain Eukaryota; kingdom Metazoa; phylum Chordata; class Mammalia; order Diprotodontia; family Phascolarctidae; genus Phascolarctos; species Phascolarctos cinereus. The sequence continues at coordinate 458,798,560 of NW_027555958.1, forward strand.
AAAGAGTTTAAAACTCAAGTAATTAGCTGGGATCATGAGCAAGCAGAGCAAAAAGAGTCAGACTATATTATCTTACTTTGGTGACAAAGAAGATCAAAACATACAACCAGAAGAAGACAACAAAGTCAGAGCTCCTACATCCAAAGCCTCCAAGAAAAATATGAATCAGTCCCAGGCCTTGGAAGAGCTCAAAAGGGATTTTGAGAAGCAAGTAAGAGAAGTAGAGGAAAAACTGGGAAGAGAAATGAGAGTGATGCAAGAAAATCATGAAAAACAAGTCAACAGCTTGCTAAAGGAGACCCAAAAAATACTGAAGAAAATAACACCTTAAAAAATAGCCTAACCCAAATGGCAAAAGAGTCCAAAAAGCCAATGAGGAGAAGAATGCCCTAAAAAGCAAAATTGGCCAAATGAAAAGGAAGTCCAAAAGATTACTGAAGAAAATACTTCCTTAAAATTAGAATAGAGCAATTGGAGCTAGTGACTTTATGAGAAATCAAGACACTGTAAAACAAATCCAAAAGAATGAAAAATTAGAAAAAATGTGAAATATCTCATTGGAAAAACAACTGACCTGGAAAATAGATCCAGGAGAGAGAATTTAAAAATTATTGGACTATCTGAAAGCCATGATCAAAAAAAAGAGCCTAGACATCATCTTTCAAGAAATTATCAAGGAAAACTGCCCATATAGTAGAACCAGAGGGCAAAATAGAAATTGAAAGAATCCACATCTCCTCCTGAAAGAGATCCCCAAAGGAAAACTCCTAGGAATATTAGCCAAATTCCAGAGTTCCCAGGAGAAGGAAAAATATTACAAGCTGCCAGAAGAAACAATTCAAGTATGTGGAAACACAATCAGGATAACACAAGATTTAGCAGCTTCTACATTAAAGGACTGCAGGGCATGGAATATAATATTCCAGGGCAAAGGAGATAGGATTACAACTAAGAATCACCTACCCAGCAAAACTGAGTATAATCCTTCAGGGGAAAAAATGGTCATTCAGTGAAATAGAGGACTTTCAAGCATTCTTGATGAAAAGACCAGAGCTGAATAGAAAATTTGACTTTCAAATACAAGACTCAAGTGGAACATGAAGAGGTAAACAGGAAAGAGAAATCATAAGAGACTTATTAAGGTTGAACTGTTTACATTCCTGCATGGAAAGATGATATTTATAACTCATGAGACCTTTGTCAGTATTAGGGTAGTTGGAGGAAAAAAATATGTATGATAGATAGATAGATAGATAGATAGATAGATAGATAGATAGATAGATAGAGATAGATAGATAGAGGACAGGGTGAGTTGAAGATTAAGGGGTCATATCTGGAGAATAAAATTAAGGGATGACAGAGGATTATATTCAGAGAAGAAGAAAGGGAGAGGTAGAATGGGGTAAATTATCTCACAAAAAAAAACAAAAGAAAATGCTCTTGCAGTGGAGGGGAAATGGGGGAACATGAGAGGGAATGAGTGAATCTTATTCTCATAGGATTTGACTTAAGGAGGGAATAACATACACATTCAGTTGGGTAAGGAAATCTGTCTTACCCTATGGGAAAATAGGGGAAGAAGGGACAAAAGAGCAGGGGGATGATAGAGAGGAGGGCAGATTGGGAAAGTGGCTTATCAGAAGCAAATACTTCTGAGGAGGGACAGGGTCAAAAGAAAGAATAGAATAAATAAGAGGGCAGGATAGGATTAAGGGAAATAGAGTTAGTTTTTCACAACATGTCTACTATGGAAGTGTTTTGTATAACTGCACATGTATAACCTATATTGAGTTGCTTGTCTTTTCAGTGAGGGTTGGTGGGGAGGGAGGAAGGGAGAAGATTTGAAACCTAAAGTTTTAAAAACATATGTTTAAAAAAAATGTGTTCACATGCTACTTGGAAATAAGAAGTACAGGAAATGGGGTACAGAAGTCTCTCCTGCCCTACAGGAAAATAGAAGGGGAAGGGGATAAGAGAATGGGGGAAGAGATAGAAGAGAGGACAGACTAGGGGAAGGGATATTCAGAATGCATGCCAGCTTGGGGTGGGAGGAGGGGTGAGATGGGGTGAAAATTTGGAACTCAAAATCTTATGGAAGTAAATATTAAAAACTGAAAATAAATAAATGTATATATAAAAGTTTTTTTGAATTTAAAAAAGTATGTTTCAATCTGCATTCAGATTGTATCAGTTCTTCCTCTGGATGTGGATAGCATTTTTTATTACAAGTCTTTCAGAATTTTCTTGGATCATTGTATTGCTGAGAATAATTATACCATTCACAGTTGATTATCATATAATATTGGCTGTTACTGTGCACACTGTTTTCCTGGTTGTGCCTACTTCATTTTGCATCAGTTCATCAGTTTGAGTCTTTTTTAAACTTCCTTGCTGGTCATTTCTTATTGCACAATAGTATTCTATCACAATCATATACCACAACTTATTCAGCCATTCCCCAATTGATGGATATTTCTTTAGTTTCTAATTTTTTGTCACCACAAAAAGAGCTTCTAGGAATATATATTTTACACATAAATCCTCTTTTTTCTTTGATCTCTTTGGGATACAGACCTAGTAGTAGTATTGCTGGGTCAAAGGGTATGTACAATTTTCTTGCCCATTGTCTTGGATCATTGGATTGCTGAGAAGAGCTAAGTCTATTATAGTTAATCATCACACAATGTTGCCACTACTGTGTACAATGTTCCCTGGTTCTGCTCACTTCACTCAGCATCAGTTCATGTAAGTCTTTCCAGGTTTTTCTGATATCTGCCTGCTCATCATTTCTCAAAACATAATAGTGTTCTATTACATTCATATACCACAACTTGTTCAGCCATTCCCCAATGGATAGGCATTCCCTCAATTTCCAATTCTTTGCCACCACAAAAAGAGCCTCTATAAATATTTTTGTACATGTGGGTCCTTTTCCCTTTTTATGATCTCTTTAGGATAGAGACCTAGTAGTGGTATTGCTGGATCAAAGGGTATGCACGTTTGGTTGCCCTGCGGGAATAGTACTAAATTGCTCCCCAGAAAGGTTGGATCATTTTACAACTCCACCAACAATGTATATTCTAATAAAATTCATTATGTTCTCTCTATATATTTGAGAAATTGGGCCTTTATCAGAAATACTTGTTGCAATTTTTTCCAGTTTCCTCCTTTTCTTCTACTCTTGGATGCCTTGTTTTGTTTTCTTTTGTTTTGGGTGTGTGTGTGTGTGTGTGTGTGTGTGTGTGTGTGTGTGCAAAACTTTTTAATTTCATCTAACCTGAATTATCCACTTTACATCCCATAATGCTCTCTAGTTCTTGTTTGGTCACAAAATCTTCCAAGCTCCCCTAATTTGCTTTTTGTCTAAATCATGTACCTCTTCTGACCTCATCTCAGTCTATGATGTATTATTGTTTATAAGTGTTTTATAAGTCAGAGTGTAGTTAGCCTTCCCTACAAACTAGCTGACAAGCACAGCAGAGCCACAACATTCCTTCTTGCCAAGTCACAGGCAAGGGAATGAAAACCCAGAAAGGTGGAGTCAAGTCAACTATCATTTATTAAACAACTATACACCATGCACTGTGCTAAGCCTGTGAAATAAGAGTTTGAGACCTTTAAAGGACCTTCTTGATGAAACATCCTGTGCTCCAAGTTTACTTCCAGGTCTAATGCTCTATGTTCTAACATTCCTCCCAGCTCTAATATTTTATATTCTAAGGTAGGCTTTTTTCAGACTATAGCATTCTGTGTCCTGAGGTTGCTTCCAGATCGAACATTCTACAGCATTAGATGTTCTATTAGCTGAAATAAAACTATTACATGCAGTCAAATTCTGATGGAAAATGTGTTGTCTTTCAGGTAGCAGATGTTCTTTCCCCTAGAGCCAATATTATTACAAAAGCTCAAATGTATAGCTCTTCCTTTTAACACACAAAGAAACCAAGTCTCTCAGGGTAAGTAAATACCTGGTTCAAGTATTTCCAGAAAAAGAATAGTGACAGAGAAGAGGTTTGGCTTCTGATCTTTCAATCAGGTACTCTTTGGGGTGTAGGACAAGGATAAGGACAACTGGAACAGAAAGTAAGACTATTTCTTCCTTATCTCCCAACTTTACACTTAGACCCATAGAAGCTCAGTTAGACAAGATCTCAGCTACTATCTAACCCAGTCTTTAATGGGATAAGAATTCCCCCTGCAAGACACCCAACAAGCTAACATCTTTCCACTGTTTGAAGAGTTCCAGTGATGGAGAACTCACAATTTCTTGAGGCAATCCATTTCACCTGTAGAAAACTCCATCCTCCTGCCCCCCCACCCCTGCCCCCACATGCACAGCATCTGCTCTAAATTTGTGCCTCTATAGTTTCTACCCCATGATTCTGGTTCTTCCCTTTCTGTTCAAACACAGAAAATCAAATCCCTCTCCCATGTATCAGTTCTTCAAAAAATGTAACAGAGCTGTTGTTTTCTCTAACTTTTCTCTCCAAGAACAAAAATGCATCCTCAGTTTTTTGAACCAATTGTTATATAACAAGGATTTGATTTCTTTCATAATCCTCATTTCCATCCTCTGAACATTTTCTAGTTTATCAATGACATAATGCCAATAATAATGATTATCACAATAATAACTTTTATATGGTATTTTAAAGCATGTAAAGTGCTTTCCATATATTATTTCATTTTGTTTTTGTAACTCCAGGAGGTAGATGCTATTATTTTCCCCATTTTACAGTTGAGAAAATTGAGGCAGATAGAGATTGTGACTTGTCTACAATCATGCAGCTCATAGAAGTGAATACTCTAGATAAGGACTGACTAGTTACAAAGATGGTAGGATGAGTCTAGGATCACATTATAAACACACACACAAACATACATATAATACATATATGTATATGTGTATTTATGTGCATATCTGTATATACATATGCACACATATGTGTATATATATGTACATACATATATATGAGAAACACTTTGCCAATTTTAAAGCACTATATAAATGCTGAGTCTTATTATTATGTCTGTATTAATGCAACCTAAGATCACATTAGTGTTTTTCGATACTGTATTATTGAGATACATCTGAATTGAATGACCATCTTAATGGAAATTGTTGGGTGCCATAATTATAGTGAGATCAAATTACTTGTTTCTGTCATCAAGTCAGGCATACTAGCTTTATGATCTTGGACAACTAAACCCAGAATTGCCTCCAAACAACTCTCTAAGACTCTAAGTTACAGAGAAACTGTCAGTCTGCATTGGTGGGAGAGAAGGAGTTTCACCTCAGAGGTCTATGTACCAATGATTTCACTGGCCTGACCCACAAGGTATTAGATTAGTATTATTCTAACATGATAATAATGATGTTTGTTTGTTGTTTTTTTTCAGAGCCCTACCTCAAAGGGCTGTTTGAAGGAAGAAATAAGACAATGGTCAAAACGGCCAGAGATGTAGACATGGGATTTCATTGATATGGAGAACCTTTTGATGAAGAAATCCCCCCTACCCATGCAGGTTGGCATCTGGGTGGATTTATTGTACTTTATAGTCTTTGAAGTGTTACATTAACAAAGGCTGTTTAAGGCCTTGGCATCTACTACCAATGATAAAATCAGTAGCAGAGAGGCCCAGCTGAACTTCTTTGGAGGCAGGGCTGTGGCTCATTCACATCAAAATTAGAATGCTTCCCTACACAGCCTCTTTTCCTTTTCTCCCTAATACTAATTACAATTTGCCAAACACAAAACAGGGAAACATCTTACCCTCCTCCGTGGTAGATAAAACTGTGCCCATTTCCTATATGGTTCCCTGGCTAGCAGGAGGAAGGCCTCCCCTCCAGACATTTATTTCCATGATATTGTCCAAAATAAATATACAGCTTCTCTGAATGGCAAAAACTATATTGGGAATGAAAACTATCTCCCTCCCAGCTTTCCCCTCAACCACTGAACTTAGTGGAAAACATGAGACAAATAGTGGGCCGTGGAAAACTGAGAGTGGCTGCTTAGATGCTTTAATTAGCTATGTTCACAACCAGCACAGTGGATGAGTGGGTGTTCAATCAAATGGCTAATCATATTGAAACAACAAATTCATGCTTTCCTGTGGGGCCTACAGCTCCATGGCCACCTCATATCTTCATATCCATTATGTGTTGCTGCAGAGTCTTTCCTTTGATTTTATTTAAGCACCACCTATTGTTGTATTGGTCAAAATGCCCAAGTTGTTGTCCATCCCTTTGAAGAGGCACATGGACATTGTATTTGGAGTCAGAGAACCTGAGTGTGAATCTTTGGCTCTGGTTCATTCCAGTGGTGGGACTTTGGGCAAGTCACTTCTCCCTCTGTACAAAGGAGATAATTGAATGAAATGATCCCTGTGCTACAAGTCAGCTCTAAAGCCAATGATTTAATGATTGCATGTAACACTACATCATACTGGTATCAAGGGTCTTGTCTCCAATTCATTTAGTCTAATGGCATCATTTAACAGTAGTAAAGGAAGAAGACCCAGTGCGCAGTGGAAATAATGCTGTGTTCATATTATAGGAGCTTCATTCCTCTCTAGACTATACTATGGACTTATTCTACCCCAGCTCATCATTCTGAAGTTTCACTATGTCCCTGGAATTCAAACACTGAAAGGACCCACCAACCTCAAGGCCTCACCTTCTAATTAGATGACTCTTCCCAGAATCTTTATTTAAGGAGAGCTCCCAGGCCAGCTACAACCCATTCCTCTCCAGGTTGGAGATTCCCTCTACCATACCTCTTCCCATCCCCCATGTACCCTCATCTCTCATACCTTTACAGTTTCCTTCTATATGATGTCTTCTCCCTAGAATGTAAACTTCTTGAGGGCAAGGAGTCTTTCTGCTTGTATTTTTATTCCCAGAGTTTAGCACAGTGCCTGGAATATAATAAGTGCTTAATAAATACTTGTTGACTGACTGACTGAGAAGCTGGCTTTGAATCCCAGCTCTACAACTATATTACCCTGAGCAAGACATTTCAAGTCTCTGAGACTCCCTTCCTCATCTGTAAAGTGATGGGTTTTGACTAGATGTCCTCTAAGAAGCAAGGAAAGAGATAAGACCCTGCCCTATGGCTTTGGCAGGAAATGTCTGTTAATGCAGACAGGTGTCGTGAAAATCACCTGCCTAGTATTGCACTAGGGTCTTGCCACTGGGATTCTGCCCCCTTTGGTTCATTCTCATATTGTTTAAAATAATTTTATTTTTAAAAAGGATTATTCCTAGTGGTGCAGGGGATAAGTGTAGCAGCCAAAGCAGGTGAGTTAGAAGATTGGCAGTTCAGAATTTGACAGACCTGACTAATCCCTTCCACATAGTTAGAATCCCTGTCAGAGCCGTATTGGCCCTCTGAATGTGCTCAAATAGCTCTTCCACAGAGGAGAATAGCCCCAGAAAAAAATGGGAAAAAGCCCAACAGCACCAAAGAATTGTGGATTGTCAATGCTCGATCCCAGAGATGCAGCCTAGTCTAGTTCGCTCATTTGTTTGTTTGAAGGGATCCATAACACTTTATTGTGCTTTAGAGTAAGACTTAAGATGGAAAAGAAACATGAGTCAAGACCACAGAACATTAGTTTTTCCTACCATAGGTGAATTTAAAAAATTGAGAGAGAGAGAGAGATGATAGAGAAAATCAATACAAATCTTAAACTGCCAAAAGCAAGAGAGATCTTGGAACAGATAACATCAGAAAGGAAGGGACCTTAGAATGGAAAATATTACAACATAAAGCATAGAATATTAGAAAAGGAAGAGATGTTGGAGCAAAAAATACTAAAGTACAGGATACAGAACATGAAAGATGGAAGGCAGCTTAGAACATAGGATGGTATACAGAATTTTCAAACTGGAAAATGTCTCCTAAGAGAATACTAGAGCTCCAAGAAATTTTCAGATCATCTAATTAAACCCTTTCATCTTACAAAAGAGAAAGTTGAGGCCAGGAAAGGGATAGCATATTGCCCAAGAATAGGAAGCTATTTGGGGCAGAAATAAATGGGAACTTAAGTTCCCAAAATAAAGAGTTGTCCCAATTGGCTGGGGCAAAGCCATGACGACAGCCCAAGTCCCTCAACCAAATATCCACAACCTCCTCTCGCAAATATGGCACTGTTTGCTAGTTAAGAGAACTTTATCAAGCTTCTTCTGTTTCTAACCCTAATTCTAAGGTCTCACTGACTGAGTCAGCAATAAAGGTCTCTCGAAATCTGGTGCACTGTGTTCCATGACATCCCTCAGGGACTGATACAACTGAAACTCAAGAGAGAAGCTTGTATCTAAGTCAACCTCCATTTTTTAACTCATAAAAGAGCAATTGTGTGATTTGGAACTCCAGTTTTTCTTCTTCTTTAGATCACAACCGTATCATTCTTTTCTGGGGGTCAAATTCTTTGTAGATTTCAGTTAGCCACACTGTAGATTGCTGGATCAATGTAAATGACCATCATAAATAGTATTTGTGGCATGAGTGACGGAGAGTCAGCCTTGAAGCCAGGAAGATCTCAGTTCAGTGCCCACCTCTGACACACACCGTGTGATCTGGAGCACATTCTCAGTGATCGAAGCAGCCATCGAAGACTGTAACTAGAAGAGAAACTGTCACCTCAGATTGGTGGATGGAGTTCTCCTTATTTGGGAATCCCCTATACCAATGAGATCCCAAATCAAGTTTCTATCCTTATCTTTTCCTTCTTATTTGTATTTTTCCTCCACTAAAATCCTTTTCTGGTATGCTATCTTATTACAACGCTGAACCTTAATTTTCAAAGACGATGCCCATGGAGGGTGTGTTGGCTGGTTCTACCAAGTTGAAAAGGCTTTAGAGATGTTCCTGGCAATGGACCAAGAACCTAATATTTGAGGATGAGCCAAGCTAAGGGCAAATAGGGTCATCACTTGGTATCAGGGTGCTGAATCGTTTGGTTCTAGGTCAGTCTCTAACCTTCTCCCTAGCTCTCTGTTTAGGAAGGTGTGTCCTCAGTCTAAATGGATGACTTCTGCGAGGCCCCATCTCACTGAGGGCAAAGGTGTAATTCAATTACTGTTAGGGAATCAATTGAAATGGCTGATAGGCCAGGACTCTCAGGATGCTAACCAGCTTCTCAGAGAGGGCAAATAATTGTTTCATAATTTCTTAATTCCTTCACAAGGCAGTTTAAATTAGAGGATGTCAATTTACAAAGCCAGACTGTATTGTATGCTTAAATTGGGCCTGAAATAGCCACTAGATGAAGTGTAATAATGGAGAGAGAGAGAGAAGCCCTGGGCTCCAGAGCTGTGCAGAATTGTTTAATGTGGGCCAGCCCTTTAATCTTCATATCTATTGATGCAGAAAACGGAATATTTCTGCCATTTATGATAAGAAACATTACTTTTTTAAACTCCTTGAATGTAGGCTGAAGATCTCAGGCAGATGAGATAGCAAGGATCTTGATTTCCCTAACATGAGACATGTCTTTCTTATTAGGGGGAATACAAAGGTTTTTGTGTAATCCCTGAGGGCACCAGTCTATCCTTGTGCATGGTGCTGTATTTAGGGGAGGATAAAGCCCTGTGTACCTACTTTCTTTCTGTCCTGAGATTTCAGTTGCCATCCCCACTTTGGATAAGTTGGTGATTTAAAGAAACCAATGAAAGCCTTGAGTCTCAACTGTGGGAAAGAATCCAAGGAAAGGAAAGGTATCTCCACAGCATCAGAGCTGAGAAGAAACAGATCCTGAAAAAAGAGCTGAGGACATGCTTGTCAATCTTCTTTGGGAATGTAGCAATGGAGAAAACTGAGCTTAGAGTCCAGAGACCTTGTTCCAAGTCCTGGATCATTTCCTAATAGCTTTGTGACTTGGGGGAAATTCAATCCATGTTTCTAGGCCTCAGTTCCTTCATTCATTAAGTAGTGATGTTAGACTAGGCAAGGTCTAAGAGGCTTCCTCTTATAAGCATCTTTCTTCTAAAAGTCTACTTTCTAAAGCAGTGATATCAAACTCAAATAAACAGGGACCCCTCATCCATATGTAAGTAGTCCTCAGGGCTGCATATTTCCAGTTTTAAAATGTAACATTATCTATATTTTATTGTATTTTTCTTTTTGTTAAATATTTCCCAATTACATGTTAATTTGATTCAGGCCAAACTCAAGAGTGTTGAGGGTAGCACATCTGATATCTCTGTTCTAAAGTAACTTTCTGCCTTAACATTCTATGTTCAGAAGTGCCTTCCAACTCTAAGAAGTTCATAATGGAAGTTCCCCTTCTCCCCCTACCCAGGCCCCAACATACCGACAACCTGTGTTCTAATATTCTAAAGTCTTAGATCACTTCTCCCACTAAAATTTGCTTCTAAGGTCATTTCCATATCTAACATTTTGTGTTCTAATGTCCTTTTCTACTCTAACATTAGTCCCCCCCCAAAAAAACCAGGCTAACGTTCCATGTTCCACATTCCATTCTGTAATACCTCTTCCAGCCCCTATGTTCTAAATGTGAAGGTCACTTCCAGCACATTAGAATAGGAACTCCATGAGGGAAGGACCATGTCTTTGCCTTTCTTGGCGGCTCTCAGGGTTAGCATAGTGCCTAGCACATGGTAAATGCTTCAGAAATGCATGGTGCCTGACTAACATTCTAGAGTCTAAGGTCTCTCCCAGCTCTAATGTTCTATATTCTGTGTTAAATATATGGATGTTGATTGAGAACCTGCCATTAGGGAGCTGTTTTTCCCACAGCTGAGACTCCAGGCTTTCATTATTTTCTGTAAAACAATGCTCTTCAGGGCAGCGTACCATAAAAAGAGTCCTGGGCATTGACTTAGGAGATTTCGGTTTGAATTGTGGCTTGGACACTTACTGGCTATATAATGGGGGCAAATCACTTTTGTGTCTCCAAGACTCAGTTTCCTCTACCTTCAAATGTGGGGAATAAGAACAATTCCAGTACTACCCACCTCACAGAGTTACTATAGGGAAAAGGCTCTGTAAACCTCTAGGGAAATGTGCCTTCTTTCAGTTCCTCTGGATGCACTCTAATCTTGGCTTTTAAGGCATTTGGTCACTTAAGCAGTAAAGAAAGCACTCTTCACTTCAAAGATTTCATGACCTCGCTGGGGAGAGATGAGTTCTGTACTGGAAATAACAAGAGGTTGATAATAGTCCATCCAGTATGTGTTCAGGTACGAAAGAGAGTGCTCTAAACAGTGAAAATAGTGCACAGAGAGACACATATACACAGAGACAGACGTACAGACACAGACACACACACACACACACACACACACACACACACACAGTACAGGAGCTAGGGAAAGAGGCTAGGAACCAACTATTATCCTAAGATCTCACCTCATAATCCTAATGAAAGTAAAGCCAAGTTATTGAATGAGGATGTGCTGGCCAACACTGATTGGTGACTGCGCTAATAGGGAGAAGAAAAGGCTTCTCTCATCTCCTTTCACTAGGAAAAGAATTCTATAAGTTGTGATGAGTCCCCTGAAGTCACTTACCCTTTCTAAGTCAAAGCAGCTAGATGGTACACTGATTACAGCACTGGACCTGGAGTCAGGAAGACCTGTGTTCAAATCATATCTCTGATGATAGCTAGCTATAGTGACCCTGGGCAAGTCACTTAATCTCTCTCAGCCTCAGTTTGTTCATATGGAAAATGGGGATAATAACAACACCTACTTCTCAGGGTTATTATGAGGATAAAATGAGATATTTATCAAATGCTTTATAAAACCTTAAAGTACTTTATATATTCTAGGTATTATAAAACTAGTGTAGCAAAGTTTACCCTAATTACTTCACAAAGTATTTATGAAGCTCACATAAGTTGCTGGAGCCTGTAATCTCAACTACTGAGGATATTGAGGCTGATGGGTCTTGGACTCTGGACCTCTAAGCCACAGTGGGCTCTGCTAATTGGGTGTCAATGCTAAATAGGGCATCAATGTGGTGAGCCCCTGGGAATGAGGCCACTATGTTTCCTTAGGAGGGGTGAGCCAGTCCCAGATCAGAAATTGAGAAGATCAAAGCTCTTTGGCCCATCAGTGGTGTCACCTGGCCTATGAGTAATCCTATAATTCCAGCTTGGGTGAAATGGGGGGACCCAGTCTTCAAAAAATGCAAAAAGATGAAATAAGTTAAACATGCTATGCTAAAAAGGGTGTTACATCAGATTCCAGGCCTTCTTGCCAACTGTGTGACCTTGAGCAAGTAGAGTCTTTTCTTGACTCCTCTTAAATGGAAATAAAGATAGCACTTACGTCACAGAATTATTATGAAGCTTAAACAAGACAGTCTACATGAAGTTTGGTAAACCTGAAAGTGCTGTATACATTTTAATGTTTTTAGCATTATTGTCACTAAATTCCTAGCTATGAGACCTGGGAAAAGTTATTTATATCTCTCTGATCCCCAGTAAAACGGGGAGGGAGGGAATGGACTTGATGGCTTCTAAGGTCCATTCCACCCCAAAATTCTGGGGTCTTCTGACACTTGCCACACATTTTGTAAATGTAAAAAGTAATTAGAGGGGCAGCTAGGTGGCAAAGTGGATAGAGCTCTGGCCCTGGAGTCAGGAGGACCTGAGTTCAAATCCGGCCTCAGAGAGCTGACATTTACTAGCTGTGTGACCCTGGGCAAGTCACTTAACCCCATTACCCAACAAAAATAAATAAATAAGTAATTACAAATACAGAACCTCAAGAAACTAGCAGGCAGACAGTTCTACAGTCAATATCTGAGATACCCCCCTTCCCCATAGGAATAGAAGAATAACAACTCTAAAGCAAAAGAGAAGCAATCCTTTCTTGAAACAAAAAATAAACCAGTAATCTGTGGTTAAGCTAGTGATGAGGTTACCACTACCACAATGAAAGCCTCTCTTTTGTCCATCTCTGTACCCAGCAAGGTCACTTTAGAGGGTACAAAATAAATGGGGCATGCTTGAGGTGTCCCAGGAAACTTTATTTTTCTGAGATAGCAGCTAGACTGATTCACATGCACTGAGTATATGACACTAGATTTCCAACTGATGTATGAGAAAAGAGGAAAGAATCAGATTCTTCATTTAAATTATATTGCAAATCATGCCTTGCCCAACCCCCCCCCCCCAACTCCCACTCCAACCAAATGATGGCCTCTCTTGTCTGTCTCAGGCAGGAGATTCAGTTTGGAGGGCTAGGTAAGGCGTGGTGTGATTAATGCTAATTCTCAATGTTCCCTTTTGGGATCTGCCTACCTATCCTGGTGCATTCAGATGAGGAAATTTGACGGCGGGTGACTGACGCAGAAGACTGCTTTCACATTTGCCATCAGATACAAATGCGTGCTCACAAACACAGCAAGACAAGTCAATTATTCCTTGATTCTCTATTCCCTGGGTGCCTTTCTGGAAAGACAACTCTTTACACTCACGGCCATGAGATGGGGCTCAGAATGACAGGAAACAAATGGTGACTCCAGGGTGTGCTATTTCCCAGGGTGCCTTCTGGTTGGGAAGTCATTTGTTTTGGCGTTTTTGGCTCCAATAGATCAAAACAGATGTTTTGCTGCAAGATTCAGTTCTTAAACACAGTGTCAGGGAGAATGACAATCAGGGGTCAAAGATGGAATAAGTATCTTTATCATGTGACAAACTGTAATTGCCTGTATGGCAGTATGGTGCAATGGATAAAGTTCCGGGCTTAGAGTCAGGAAGACCTGGGTTCAAATCCTAACTCAGACACCTACTAGCTGTGTGGCTCTGGGCAAATCACTTCAACTCCCTGTGTCTCAATTTCCTCGTCTGTAAAATGGGGGGATTGTATTTGACAGCCTCTAAGGTCCCTTCCAGTCCTAAACATATAATCCCATGTGGTCCTGCTGGGCCAGGATGCTATCTTATGACTAACAGGCAGGGAACCAAAATGTTAAATGTTAACGTTAAAAAGGGTATGTCCTATCCCCGCCTCCAAAATTGGTGCCAACTTCAAAACAAATGGTAGATTCAATTTTCTACCCCCACGTGATCCTTTAGATGAAGATATTCTGTTTAAAAAAAAATCATTGAAGCGCTGAAGGAGAAGTGAAAAAAAAACACCCCACTCTCCCTTCTTTGCATTAAGGGAATCTAGTTGTTGAACACTGAGTATACTGTCAGACTCAGGTGATACGTTGGTTAGTTTTATTGAATGCGTCCACTCTCACCTCACCCCCTGTCTTTTTCACTGTTTATTCCAAAGGATGATTCTATGAAAAGGGAAAAGGGAAATGAAAGTGATCAAAAACAAAGATATCCAGATTTTCAGAAATAATAAACAGCTAAGAATATAATTAACACTCCTAATGAGTGCTAGTTTTGCCTAGATTAATTGGTATTAGTTAATACCAGTTAATTCACACATGGACAGACCTCCCTGAGTCTGCTCTGATCTAAATTCCAGCTATTCTCTTAGACACATTCTCTGCTTCAGCATATGGCTTGTATGTATTTTGGGTTTCCTTATATGTGTGCCCTACTCAAAGTAAGATCTTAAAGGTAGAGCTTCTCTTCTCTTCTGTTTCAGGGTAAGAGAATAACCAGCTACTAGCCCAGTGCTTGCCCCATAGTAAGTAGATGATTCATTCATTCAGCCCCTGAACATGGTTTGGGATTTCTCACCTTTGTGTTTGGCATTAATCCTTCAATAGTTCCTTGCTGTCTATCAGATGAATTCAAACACCCTTACCTATCTCTGAAGTACAGAATCTTAGAGCTGGAAGGTACCTCAGATGTCATCTCATTTATCTCACATTTAAATGACTCCCTCTCCCCCAGGTTACATCCCTAAGAGGGAGTTTAATCCAGCAATTGCTTAAAGATCTCCAGGGATAAAGAACCCACCCCTCCTGAGGCCTCTCAATCCACTTGCAGACAGATCTAATTATTAGCCTGTTTTCTTAACAGTGACCATAAATTGGCCTCTCTGCAATACCCACCCATTGCTTCTAGGCCTGCCTTCCAGTCTACTACCTCTTCTACTAAAATCTCTCATCTGCCTGCTCTATCTTTTCTTCTCCAGGCTAAGCTTTCCTGGTTCATTCATTGATCTTCACTTGATATTATTTCTGATTCCTGTGCCATACTGGTTGCCCTGCTCTGGCATTCAAAGCCCTTGATAGTCTGGCTGCCACCCATCTCCCCAAATGCTCATCCCGCTACATTCTTGTACCAACACTCCACTCCAGTCAAACTAGTCCATTCATTTCCCACTGAAATGTCCAGTGTCTTCCACAGTTATTTGATTTCCATTAACCTTTTTTCCACTTGCTTAATTTCTACACATCTGCAAAGATCTGGTTTACATACCTGTTTTCCTGTGGAAGTTTCCTCAATCCCAACCCCTGTCCTACAGTGAGACTTCTGAGCTCCTGAATTCATGGATTCATCTGTCTGAATTCATTTGTCACTTTATTGTGACTTGTCTCAACTGCATCACTTTATGTGCCCCTTTGTGTATATATCCTGTCTACTCCACTAGACTGCAAGCCCAATTGAGGGAATAAAATATCTTCACCTCTTTTGTATCTGTGGCACTCCAGAGAAAAAAGAAAAAAAAAAGGCCCTCTTTTTCCGGCACAGTGCATAGAGCACTGAGTGTGGAATCACAAAGACTCATCTTCCTGAGTTCAAATCCAGCCTCAGACACTTACTAGCTGTGTGGCCATGGGCAAGTCACTTTGCCTCAATTTCCTCATCTGTAAAATGAGCTGGAGAATGAAATAAATTGCCAACCCCTCTAGCATCTTTGACAAGAAAACCCCAAATGGGGTCATGAAGAGTCAGACACAAATGAAACAACTGACCAATAACAAAAGAATTTCCTCAGCCGGGCCATCCCTGTGACAATCTGCCTCCGCTTCAGCCTAGCATTGCACCCCCAGCCCCTCTCTCTGCCTCCATATTGGAAATTTCCAAGCTAAAAACTTCTAGCTTCCTACGTGTTTCATATGTCACTTTAGTAGCATCAAAAGAAGATCATTGATTTTTTTTTTCATGAACAATATTGGAAGAGTCAGTGCGGGACAGGGATCCTAGAATCATAGATTTAAAACTGCAAGGGACCTTAAGGGTCCTCAGGTCCAACCTATTTGTTTGATAAGTGAGGAAACCAGGTTAAGTAACTTATCCAGGCTCACAAGAGCTAGTAAGTGTCTGAAGGGGGATTTCACCACAAATCTTTTTGACATCAATTCTAGTGCTCTACCAACTTCCTCCTAGTGGAAAAGTTGTCAAACACAACTTCATGAGATCCTGATCCTCCCTATAAAATATACGGTCCTGATCTCCATGGAGGAATAGCTCAGATAGGTGAGAGATTAGACTATTGAGGATTTATCAGAGCCAGACATATCCTCTCACTAGTAATCAACTCCCTTTTTGCTACTGCTGTGACCTGAAAATCAACTTGGCCAGGTGGTCAGGCCTGGATACCTCCTATGGATGGCCTCAGACCCAGGAAAACATTTATTGCAGCACATTTTTGTCATAGAAAAGAACTAGAAACTAAGTAGATGCCCATCCATTGAGGCATAGCTAGCGAATGGAATATTACTATGCTGCACATGATAATGACTATGATGAAACAGAGAGGCACAGGAAGATTTACGTGAACTGATGCAGAGTGAAATCAGCATAACGAGGAAAACAATATACACGATGGAAGCAGAAAAGATAGCAAAACTAAAAATCAAAATGGAATACTCTAAAATTACAGTGCTCAAGCTTGTTCTCATAAAGAGTTATGAGAAGGCACCTCCCTTATTTCTTTGAGGATGTAGGGGGCTATGGGTCTGGAACACTTATATATACTGTCAGACTTGGTTGATGAATTGGCTAGTTTTGCTGAACTGTTTTCCCTTCTTTTTTATTCGTTATTATAAAGGATAGCTCTGGAAGACAAAGGGATGAGGGATATTTTGGGAAATAGAGGTAACATAAAAAGAAAAATTTTATCATCCATAAAAAGAAAAAAAGTACCACTTAAAAGTTGAGTATTTTTTGACATATCTGGGTAGATTTTTCCTCCTGTGGAAATCCCAAAGTTCGCCCCATTCTGGAATCAGCTGTAACTGACTAGCACAAAATATCCCCATTCCATGCCATAGGGCCATGGTAAACATTAAATATACATGTGTGGATGGTGACGATTATGGTTTTAATACAAGTGCTATATACATAACCCTTACAATTTAAATTTAGAGACAGAAGGGAGTTGTGAGGTTATAGAAAAAGACTCTCATTTTTCATATAAGAAAATGAAGCCCCATCTAAATCAAGGTTACCCAGATGGTAAGATAAAGAGCTAAGTTATGAGTTCAAGTCTCCTGACTCATTCCATGACACTGCATTAGAAGTAGGGCTTTACACAGAAGAATTCATTTAATTTCCACAAAAGGCCTCTGAGCTACAGATACCCCCATTTTAGAGTGAGGAAACTGAGTCTTAGAGAGTGAAGGGACTTGTCCATGGCCACACAGTGAGTGAGTGTGAGAAGTAAGAATTGACTCCAGGTTGCTCTTGACCCCAAGTCGAGCATCCTTCCCACAATGTGACACTGCCCTTCTCTCCTCTTTAAAACACATGAGTCATTTCTGTTTTACTTCCAAGCCAAGACATCGTAGCAATTGGCAAATGCTGAATCTCTCCTTTAGGCATTCAGGCAACTTAGCAGTTCTGATGTGGGTTAACGACTAATGTCCCTTGAATACACATTTTTGTCAAGATTATTTTTTTAATAAATAACTAAGGCCATTGCTACTGAATAACTGGAGGCTAATTTCCATATGGGCACTTGACCTTTAGAATAACTGTTCATGCTGTCAAAATGACAGGGGCCTTTCTGTCTCAGACACTGATTTGCAAAATGAGATGTCCAAAAGGTTAGAACATGAATTTTACTGAACAAAACAACAGGATCACAAACCCTGGTGATGTCACTTGAGTTTTAGTATGACGCATTGGAAAATGTCCTGATTCAGAGGCAGAAGATGTGGGTTTGAATCTCGGCTCACCTGTGTTCTGTCTGGGTGACTCTGAGAAAGTCAATTAACTCTATGACCAATGGTTTTCTCATTTGTAAAATGAAGGTGGCAGTTAAGATAGACTTTAAAGTCCCTTTCAATTCTAATTCTGTGAACTTTTGCCTTTATACCTAAGTACAATAAAGCTTCAGTGGTGAGGAAAATTAGACATAAAGTTAAAGTGATTTGCCCAGAGACACATAGCTAGTAATTGTCTGAGGTGGGGATTTGAGCTCAGGGCTTTCTGACGCCCAAGTTCAGCACTCTTGGCACTATGTCACCAAGCTGCCTTCTGGGGACTCAACCTGAGATTGCAAATGAGGTTTAAAAGAATGAACTGAAAGGGAGTGCTCTACATATGTGACCAAAGTCTCCTCTGGATAAATCACATCCATTGGTCTTGACTATACCCTCCAGAGTTGAGCAGGAAAGAACCGAAGACCACATCTGTAGGTTATATTTTCAGACATTTGAAGATACATGTTATGTCCTTAGGAAGTTTCTTCTTTAGGATCAAATATCCTCAGTTCCTTTAAACAACCCTTTCTCTAAGGACACTAGACTCCACCATCTCCAAGGGTCCTTCCATATCTGACATTGGCTTCTCTACGTCACCTTGGCATGGTACAGCAGACTCTGGCCTGGGAGTCTGGAAGGTATGGGTTCAAATCTCATATATAATGCTTACTCATTGTGTGATTCTGGGAAACTGATTTAACTGCTAGGTGCCTCAGTCTCTGCATTTGTAAAACTTGGTTGAAATTGATACCTTCTACAATCTTTTCCACTACAAAGCTATGATCCAACTTTGATCTTCTGATCCATTCTAGCTCAGACATTTTCTTTTCTAAGGCCCCTCCCAGTTCTGACATCCTCTGTTCTAAGGCCCCTCCCAGCCCTGACATTCTACTCTCTAATCCCCACCCACCTTTCCCAGCTCTGAATTCTAAGATCCTCTGCTTTCCATGGTTCTAAGTGCATGGTACTCATACAGAAACTAGTATTCTAGCATGACCTTAAAAATCTGCAAATTGGGGGCAAAGGGGACCTGTGGCCTATTTCCCAATGAATATCTTCCCTTTGATTTATTTTATATTTCATGGAAAACTTTGGACCAAAAACACTTGGTAAATACCTATCTATCCATCTATTCATTCATGTATTTTTATTGAAATATCAGGGTTATGGAGAATGAAACAGGACCTGAGGGATATGATGTCCTATCTCTGATTGTCATAGAATAAAGGGCAATTTCAATTTTACCCCCAAGTTAAACGTGGAATAAAGGAAAACCCAGCACTTTCATCATAAGCCTGGTCAGTTTGGACACACTTTGTTATCACAATAATTACAGGCTTAGGCCAAGAGATGGGAAAGGAAAGAGGAAGGGAGAAGAATATCAGAGAAGAAGAGAAAGGGAGGGGAAAAAAGGGAGAGTAGGAAGGAAGACAGTGAGAAAAAGAGACGAAGAAAAAGGGAGATAGATGAAAGAGAAAAGAGTGGAGGAAAAAAAAGAAGGGGAAAAAGGGGAGAGAGAAGAGGGAACAAGATTTAGAAATAATACAGAAGCAAATTGCAAAGGAGACTCCTGCACAGATATGGGCCAGATGGCCCCTGAGCTCCATTGCAGCCCTGATGTTCTGGGATTCTATGAAGAGGAAGTAGCTAAGGGGCAGGAGATCCCTCTCCCTCTCCTTCCATACTTCCTCCCACACGCATTCCACCATCAAACAATCAAACAGAGGGCAGAGGTCCAGGCAGACAGGGAGAGTGCCAGATACTTAGCAAGAGTAGAGAAGAGGGAGACAGATGGAATGAGAGGGATAGAGAGAGGAAAGAGAGAGGGGAATAGGAGATGGGGTCAAGGAAGAGGTGGGAACATGAAAGGTGAGGAGGGAGAAAAGTGGTTTTAACAAGGCAAGAAGGAAGCTAGAGGATTGAGGAGAGGGGGAAGGCAGGAATGTTATTCAATGTCATTAGGATCTTCCCTGAAGGAAGGCAGTCATTTTATTGCTCTCTAATCAGTTTGCAATTTGACTGCCCCGTAGAAGCTATTTCAAACCTTCTCTTCTTTCCTGAAGCTTCCCACACCTCTCCCTCCCCACCCCTCTCAGCTAAGGATTTTGCCTGTTATTTTCCTTCCTAAGGAAATTAAGGTCATTTGCTTTGAGCTTCCCTCTGCTCTCCCTCGCTTCATCTCAAAATCCCTCGAAATCATGTTCTGCTCTCTCCTCCTTTTCTCCACTCTCTGATGCGCCCTTTTGCCTTTTCAAGGTCCACCCTTCTCCTGGGGCACTTGATCTCATACCCTCCAGTCTTCTCCAACAGATCACTTTTTCACTCCTAGTCCCTCTCATGTTTGTCTTCTGTCTACCGATTTCTTTTCCTACTGCATTCAAAAATGCCCATGATTCTCCAATGCTTAAAACTACTTTCATGAGAAGCGACCATCTTCTCAAGCCACCACCATCTATCTCTCGTCCCCTTCTCATCCTCTCCTAGAAAGGAGATATGTATTTTTGCTGCTTTCATTTCCTTTCCTTTCATTACTCCTGAACCTTTTCCAATCTGGCTTCGAACCTCATCAATAAACTGAAACTACCTTATGCAAAGTTATCAGTGGTTTCTTAACTGCCAGATCTGATGAGCTTTTTTCAGTTTCTCTGTAGCACTGACACTCCTGACCACCTTCTCCTCCTGGATCTTTCTCTTCTCAGGGTTCTTTGGTGACACTGTTCACTCTGGGCTGTCCTCCTATATATCTGAGCACTCCTTTTCCATCTTCTTTGCTGGTTCATCATCTCTATCATGCTTCCTAATTGTGGCTGTTCCCCAAGGGTCTGGTCTAGGCCCACTTCTCTCTCTACATTCTGTTGGTACCTTCATCAGCTCCTACAGGTCTAATTGTCATCCTTCTGAAGGTGACTCATAGATCTAAAATCTAGCCCTAATCTCTCCCCGGGCCTTTAGTCCTCAATTACCAGTTGCTGCTATTGGCCATTTCAATATGGACGTCCCAGAAACATCTCACACTCAAAATATTTAACAAAGAACTCATCTTCATTCCCTGGAAATCTTCCCTCCCTTTCAAACTTTCCTGTTTTCTGTTGAAGGCACTGCCATGTTGCTCTCGGCTCCTAACACATTCAGTCACTTGCCAAATCTTGCTCTAACTCTATAACCTCCATTATGAACTCTCTAGGCAACAGCCTAAGTTATTGAAACATTTCTCCCTGCCTCAAGAGTCTCAGCACTCTAGTCTATATTCTACACTGCCCTCAGAGTGATTTTCTTTAGCAAAGACCTTATCATGTCACTTCTCTGACTCAATCAACTCCATTGGCTCCCTATGGCCTCTAGGATTAAATAGGAATTCTGGTTAGCTTTGATAGCTCTTCAGCCCTTGTCTCTAACCCAAGCTGCAGTGGCACTCAAGCCCCTCCTGAACTCTTTGAAAAGCCAAAGTGCCCTTTTCTCTGTTCCTCTCCCCTATGATGTTTTTGTTCAGTCCCTCGTGCCCAGAATGCACCCCATCTCCACCTCAACCTATTCCAGTCCTTCACGTCCTTTGAGATTCAGCCCAAACACTACCTTCTATGTGAAGGCTTTCCCGCTCCCTTTCAATTGTTCAATTGCTAGTATCCTGTCTCCCAAACCACCTTTGTATTCAACAAACAACCATTTAAGCAGCCACGTGTGTCAGGCCCTGAGCTAGACACTGATGATACAACTTCAAAGCATGAAATGATCCCTTATTGCTAGGTGTTGCAATGGCCAGTGCACTGGGCCTGGAGTCAGGAAGATCTGAATTCAGAAAGAGCCTCAGACACTTACTAGCTCTATGACTCAGGGCAAGTCACTTATCTTCTATTTTCCTTAGTTTCCTCAACCATAAAATGGGAGTAATAACAGTATCTACCTTGAAGGGATGTTACGATCACCTGTGATGTTTGTAAAGCACCTAAGTGCAGTGTCTGACACATAGTAGGCCCTATATAAATATGTTTATTCCCTTCCTTTCCATTTTCTTCCTTTCCCTTCCTTCACCTGCCAATGAGCTTACATCTTAATGGAGAAGAGGAATAAATACAAATATGAGGTAGTGACTTCCTGGGAGGCATAAGGAAAGATACAAGACAGGAAAAGGGGGCGGAGTTGAGGAGGAGGATAGAGGTGGGGGGGGAGAAGGAAAAGGAAAGTTGAGGGAGAGAAAAGGGATGGGAGAGATAGAAAGAAAAAAAGACAAAGAAATCAAGAAGGGGAGGGAAGGGAGAATAAAAAAGGAGGACAGCAGGAGAAGAGATAAAAGAGAAAGGGGGATGAGCTGAGATAGAGAAGAGAGGTGATAAGAAAGAGAGGGAATAGGAAAGATAAGGAGAGACCAAAGAGAGGGGAAGAAAATGTGAGGAGGAGAGGTGGGGGGTAAGAAGGAGAAGGAAAGTAGAGGAGATGAGAGAGGAAGAAAGATAAAGTGGAGAGATAATTTGAGATGAGAGGGGGCAAAGGATGAATAGGAGTAGTAAGGATGGAGAGAAGGGAAAAAGAAAAGACAAGGGAAGGGAAGGGAAGGAATAAAGAAGAAGGAGAAGGGGAGAGAAGGAAGAAAATGGGGAAAAAGAAAAGACAATAAGAGACATGAAGTCATAGAGAAGAGGGGAAGGGGATGGAAGGAGAGAAGTAAAGTGGAGGAGGAGGCCAAAAAAGAGAGATGAGGAAAGGTGGAGAGAGTGAGAAAGCATAGAGAAGAAGGTGAGAGGGATATAAGGAGAAAGGAGGGAGGGATAGAGAGGGAGGGAGCAAAAGATGCTGTTTTTGGATTCTTGAAGTTACAGTAAATAGAAGAGTTAGTTACAAAGCATTCAAAGGATTGTTATATTTCTTCTGACAATTAGTATAATCAGGACAGATAAAGTAACAATAGGCTGGCATATTCAGGAACTCCCTTTTCTATTCCATCAAAGGATAATATATATTTTCACCTTCAGAAAGGTTAGGTAATTATAAATGTATTCTTCTTACTCATAATATTTTAAGCTAGTAATTGTTGCCCATGGGAGAAAGTTTAATTATTTCTGATGAGCAGTCGTGCCTCGGAAACGGGAGAACCTGACAGGCAGTGTATGCAGAGCCTGTCCCCTTGCTTAATTGTATGGGTATCTTGTCTTTTCATCCTGGAAAAAAAAATCCCATATTGATTTTTCCCTCAACTGATTTCACAAAATTTTCTGTTTAGCAATATCGCTTCTCTCCAATTATAGCATCATCTCTGCTCCCTTAGCCTGACATTTTAATGACACATTCTCACCACTGTGACATGGAGGGAGTGAAGCCTCACAATCAGGAACCTCATCCCCCACCTACCTCAACACCATTTTATAATAGGGAGAGGGTAGGGAGGGAATCAGCAGCTCCCTACGTTACAAAGCTAGAACAGAGAACAGTGATGATCCCATTAGCATCATCCCATTCCTACTGCTGGCCATCCTAATTCATTGGTCCTAAAGAGTTCACGTTAGTTTATTTATACATCTCTCTTATGGTCCAGCTCCCTTCTTTCCACTTACGCAGCCTTCATTCGGGTTCTGGCCCTGATTGCCTCTTGCCTAAACAACGAGGCTACTATAGTAGCCTTCTAATTGGGCATCTTACTTTCAGTCTTTCCCCTCTCTTCATTCAGTCTCCAGAGAGCTGCCAAAGGGATTTTCCTAGAAAGATCTGATATATCTCTCCCCTGCTCAGAAACCTTCAGTGGTTCTCTATTACTTCCAGAATCAAAAACAAACTGCTGTGTTTGGAATTTAATGTCCTTTATGAGGTGACTTTTCTTTCCAAATTAAATTTCTACGACACACTTTACAGACTAGTCAAACTGGATTACACACTGTTACTCAAACTAAGCTTTCTACCTCCATGTTTTCTAATAGATTGTCCCTCATGTATGGGATCCATTCCTTTCTCACCTCTGCCTCTTGGAAATCCTTAGCTCCCTTCAGCTCAAATTTCTTCTCTTCCAAAAGGCCTTTCCTGGCCATCCCAATTGTTAGCACTATCCTTACTTTGCATATATTTTGTATAGAAATTTGGGATAGGGCTACATCTGTGATTTCATATAGATAGCGATTGTATCTCTAACTTCATATGTGTAGGGAGCTCCTCGTGGGTTCAAGTCCTACTTCTGACACATACTGGTCATGGGACCCTGGGCAGACCACTTGACTTCTCAGTAACCCAAGAAACTTTTTAAAACTATATGTTTCTGAGAAAGCACTGACCTGCATTGGTAGAGGGAATTCCCTACCCTGGGAATGCCTTATTTATAACAGAAAGTAAATACTTATTAGTACTTTTTCCCCAGAAGAACAAAAGTTCTTTGAGTTTGGTCTTGTCATTTGTCCTTAATTCTGGAAGAGGACCATGAAGTCTGGGAGATGATGCCATAACATTTCAGTGAATTGGATTTAAGTGAGGAAGGTCTGTGCAAAGTCAGGAGCCTCACTTTCTCCTTTGGAGTCATCAGGGTCCAGTGGTGAGATATGATGGATCAGGACAACTGGAGGTGGCCTTTTCAAGCTAAGGTCTGTAACAGGTCTCAGTTTGACTAAGGCAATGCCCATTCAGTGATTAAGGCTTAATAAGAAATGAGGCATTTCTAAAATATATAGAGTCCAATTTATAAGAATATAAGTCATTCCCCAATTGATAAATGGTCAAGGGATATGAACAAACAATTTTCAGATGAAGAAATTAAAGTTATCTATAGTTACATGAAAAAATGTTCTAAATCACTATTGGTTAGAGAAATGCAAATCAAAACAACTCTGAGGTCCCACATCACACCTATCAGATTGGCTAACATGACAAAACAGGAAAACAATAAATGCTGGAGAAGATGTGGGAAAATTGGAACACTAATGCACTGTCTATGGAGTTGTAGACTGATCCAACCATTCTGGAGAACAATTTGGAACTATGCCCAAAGGATTATAAAAATATGCATACTCTTTGACCCGGTAATATCTCTTCTAGATCTGTATCCCAAAGAGATTATACAAATGGGAAAAGGACCCACAAATACAAAAATATTTATAGTACCTTTTTGTGGTGACAAATAATTGGAAATTGAGGGGATGGGGAACTGCTAAGCAAGTTATGATATATGAATGAAATGGAATACTATTATGCTGTAAGAAATGATGAACAGGTGGATTTCAGAAAAACCTGGAAAGACTTACATGAACTGATGCTAAGTGAAGTGAGAAGAAACAGAACACTGTACACAGTAACAGCCACAATGTGCGATGACTAACTTCAATAGACTCATCTCTTCTTAGTAATGCAAGAATCTAAGACAACTCCAAAGCACTCATGATGGAAAATGCTGTCCACATTCAGAAAGAGAACTATGGAGCCTGAATGCAGATCAAAGCATATTATTTGTTCTCTCTCTTTTTTCTTTTTTTTTTTGTTGTTTGTTTCTTCTTTCTCATGGTTTCTCCCATTGGTTCTAACTCTTCTTTACAACATGACTAATGTGAAAATAGGTTCAATATAAATGTATATGCAGAGCCTATATCAAATTGCATGTCATTTTGGGGTGGGGGAAAGGGAGAGATGGGGAGAAAATGTGAAACTCAAAATCTTATGGAAGTGAATGTTGAAAATTAAAAATAAATTAATTAAAAAATAAGAAATAGGGAAGAAAATGGCCTCTTTACCTAGTCAATAGAGAAAGAGAGAGAGAAAGAGAGAGAGAGAGACATCTGAAAGGGAAAGACCCTCAGGGTTTCACTCCAAAACAGAAACGATTGCTATTTATGTTCATTTTGAACCAATCAGGGCCCAAACAATGACCATGTTGGGCTTGGCCTGGCACCTATTGTTGACCAGTCAATGAGAGCCGGAGTGATTTAGGGTTAAGGCTGGTCTCTACAAAAAAAAAATAAATTTTTGATCACTCATTACCTTACAAGGAGTCACAGCTCCAATTTGGGGACTGCTTTCCTCATATTGATCCTGAATCTTCTGTTCTGTAATTTCTACCCTGATCCTAGTTCTTTTTTCCACTGCCAAGAAGAACAAGTATAATTCTTCTTCCATATGAGCTACATAGGGTGGGCATTGTTATCACCATTTTTGAATTAGGAAAAGGAAGAATGAGATAGTTAAGCAAAGTAGAAAATGGAATGTTGGGACTAGGATGGTACTTTATAAATTTACTCCCTTCCCTTTATTTTATTTTATTATTTATCGATGTTGGTTTTGACATGACTGCCCCTTCCCGGTATCCTCTGACCAAACAATTATCTTTCCTAAGAGAAACTGTTACGCAAAGACTCATCAACTATGTTTGGCAATGTATAAAGCATTCCACAGCCATAGCCCATCAGCTGTGTATGGCAAGGAGGAAAATATGTCCCATGAGGAGTCCAAGAGAATCAGAATGAGTTGTTGTATTAATTTAATGTCTGATGATTTAAAGTTGAAACCCTTCATTTCATAAATGAAGAAACTGAGGCCTTCAGCAGAAAAGTGACTCATTTAAGGACATACAGTAAATTAATAATAGCAAGGATGACACTAGAACTCAGGTTTCCTAATCCTTGGCCCATTGTCCTTTCCATTAGCCCATGCTTCCAGTCCACTAAGCAGTGTTTGGGATTGGGGGAGGGAAGAAGGAAGTGGAGGTAGGGAGAGGAAAGTAAACTTGATCCCACAGGACTTCAGGGGCTCTTCTCCTTCAATGACACCTCTGCGGCCTGCAAACATGGTCAGTCATCCTTGGCCTTCATTAACATTCACTTGACATTACCATTTCCTCCATCTATCATCCAGTATCTCTCCTTCACATCTCAAAACATACAGCAAATGCTACCTGCCCTCACCTTTAGGTCTTCATTTCCCACTTGCATTCTGGCTTCTTATACAACTTGGACTAAAACTGCTCTCTCCAAAGTGACCTGTTGCTCTGTCCAATTAGGGCCAGAGCCCAGGTGGGAACTGAATACTCTTTTGAACAAGACAGGGAACTGGGGAAATTACCAGCTTCTAATGCTTTCCAAGCTTGTTGCAGCATTCCAATTAAATGTGCCAGGGCCTGTTCACTAGGGCTGACAAGTCAGTGATCATTAGTCTCTCTTCCAACCTTAGCTTCTCTCTGGATTCTTCTGTGGCTAAGACTCCTTTGCGGTTTTATATGCAGTGGAGGGCCAATTCACTGCTATCTACTTTCCCCTTTGCCCTCTCTAACATCACTTTTTAAAAGTTTTTGTTGTAAAATTTTTAAGGTAATTCCAATGAAGTACTTCTGACTCCCAAATTCTCCCCAATTTACAGAAAAGGGCTTGGGTCAACCGCTTTTGATCACAACTCCACATTTCAAAGTATGTCTTTGCTCATGCCCAGATGTCAAGTTGCTGCTGAATAGAGGGACTTGGGGGAGGGTGCTGACCAAAGTGGGCATGGCCAAAGGCAATATTTTTTAGTTCAATATTGCCAAATCTGCCAAGAAGGTGCTTGTTAGTTGAGAGACTCCAAAGAGATGCACAAGAGACTGAGAAGCCAGTATGAAATAAAGATATGGAGGCAAGTATAGACAGATTTTTTTTCTATACATTTTGCTATGAAAAGGAGAAGCACTATGGGATGACAGCCTGGTAAGGTCCAGAGAGAATTTTTTTTTAAGGGTAAGGGTGATTTGGGCATGTTTGTAGGTAACAGAGTAGTAGCTAAGGGGTAAGGACAGGGTAAAGATGAGAAAAAAGGCAAAGGATGACCCAGAGGGTAAGCTTTTGGAAAAGACAGAAGGGCAGAAATGGGTTGGCCCACATGGCCTTGGAAATCCCTTCCCACTCTGAAATTCTGTGATTCTGGAGAATTACTTTCAAGTACATGCAGCAACACCCTTGAGAGGGGAGCAGGCAACCCAGCTAAAGTCTCTTATAACTGCTTTAATAAATAGCAAGAATCACTTGTAATGAGCACATCCATTGTTTGTATGCAAATGTTACTGCTCAAGTGGTTTTCAAAGTCCTTGAACACAGTGTGATGGCCTTCACTCTTCAGGAAGGTACAGATTTCCCTTGGCTACCCTTGTTCACTAGCTGAGAAAACATCCACACACCAACATCCAGGAGGCCCTTTGCTCTGCCTCTTATGTGCTGTTGGCCTTCTAGCCATAAATATTTGCACGTCCATAGCACCTGGAGGTAAGATGTCTTAAAATGCATATTTATCAAATTTTCTTCTAAGGACAGGTGCTTGCCTCAGTTACTGTTTTTTTCTTGTTTTCAATTGTATTTTACTGAAATAGACCCACCCAGTTTGGCCAACTGATGCTTTTCTACTCTAAATCCTGTAATAATATTATCAGCATTAATATCAACAGAAATACAATACATCAAAATGTCACTGGGATTTGATCAGTGTAAAATTCTTCATTTTCCCAAGGAAAAAAATGGAGACCAAAAACTTTAACTTTAAAAGTGGAGGTCAAACTGCACCACTGGACAAAGGTGATACTTACAGATACTGGGCATACCAGGTAATAGCCATCAAGAATGAAACTGTCAAGGAGAAAAACATGGCTAGTTTAAGGCAAGCTTTTTAGTCACAGCTTGAAGTGAAATCTCACTGGGCAGAAGGAATTAACAATTGCACAAAAGTCCATGTAACATCCCCTATTGGAAAAGGCAAATGGATGACAATGGATTCAGGAAATACCCAAGCAAAAACTTGTTTGACATTAAGGAAATCCTGGATCTATCGCCCTAAGGTTACTGTGGAATAATTAATACTTCCTTGTCAAAACAAAGAAAGGACTGATAAACGTTCTTTGGCTCTATGTTAGATGGACTAGAAGTTACAGAAATCATCCCTAATCAAAGATACCCCTTCACAGAATGAGGGTGAAGACTAATTTTATGCAGAGATAGATAAGTAGATAGATAAATAGATAGAGAGATATAGCATATATATAATTACTTTACCTCTCGGCTCCTTCTCCTCCTGGCTACAAACGTGACTGTGTGTATATATGTATATGTGTACATGTATGCAAACATATATTAACATGTATTTATACATGTGCGTATCTACATATACACTTAAATGTGTGTATCTATTGTGTGTGTGTGTGCGTGCATGTATGTCTACAAATATACATATATTGTTGTTGCTGTGGGGCAGCTAGATGGCTCCTGGAGTTAGGAAGGCCTGAGTTCACCTCTGGCCTCAGACTCTTACTGTGTGACCATTGACTAGTTGCTTCTATTTGCCTAGGAGGCAGCTAGGTGGTTGGCTCAGTAGATAAAGTTCTGGGCCTGGAGTCAAGAAAATCTGCATTTAAGTCTAGCCTATGTATATGTGTATATATGTGTATGTGTAGACATACGTTATTAGCTTTAACATAGCTCTATGAAGTAGTACATTTGTTCAGGAAATACTTCTGTACATTTTAAATAAGATATATTTTATGTATGTAAATATATGTATATGTATGCATATACTCACATGTATATGTGTATATATGCTTATGTATTACCCTGGGCAAGTCACTTAACCCTCTTTGCCTCAGTTTCCTCATCTGTAAAATGCTCTGGAGAAAGAAATGGAAAATCATACGAGTATCTTTGCCAAGAAAATCCCAAACGAGGAGAGTTGGACATGACTGAAAAATGACTGAGCAACATGGATAATAATGCATGTATATCTATACATAGATCTATCCATCTATCTACTACTAGAACACTCAAATGCAACTGAGATGGATTGATAATTGGATGAAACCTATTATGAAAAACCTAATATCCAAGAGCAGAACCAAATGGCTCATCATGGGTAACAGCCGTCCAAATTCAACCAATCCTATGTTTATCAAAAAGCACCAAACAAATTGGCTAAACCAAATGAATTGGCTTCAGAACTGCAGGGCCTATAAAGGATCAGGTCCCTGCCACCAGAAACTGCAGGAAAATCATCCTTAAGAACCCCAGACTTATGGATCAACGTAGACTTTGCAAAGAATTGTAGGCTGCAAAATAGAGAACACACTCAATGCCCGTAATGAAATGATCAAGTAGGCAGCATCATATAGCAAAGGCCCACTAGTGTTCATAAAATAAGACGCACCAAACTTCCAGGAGATATATGCAAATATCAGAATATTCTTGGGAGTTCAAAAAATAAATTTCATTGGAACTGAAACATTATATTTGATATTACTATCCTCATTGTGCAGATGGAAAAAACTGAGCCTCAGAAAAGTCAAATGACTAGCCCACATTCATACAGCTGATATATTTGTGGGACTAGATTTGAACAATTCTACTTGCTTACTTACATATGCAGGTTATACCAGCCAGCATTCATGAGGGAGATTGATTGTCATGATGCCC
Source organism: Phascolarctos cinereus (assembly GCF_003287225.1). Classification (NCBI taxonomy): domain Eukaryota; kingdom Metazoa; phylum Chordata; class Mammalia; order Diprotodontia; family Phascolarctidae; genus Phascolarctos; species Phascolarctos cinereus. The sequence goes on from NW_027555958.1 coordinate 458,829,032, forward strand.
CGATAGTAGGTACAAACCTCCCCCCGATCCCAGCCAGATAAAAAATCAGAGCAGAGATAAAAGTATTCTTGGTTTTATTCTATGGAGACTTTAAATTAAGACTCTCATTTAGTCTATGTAGTTTTGTTGTTGTTTTTCATTCATTTCCGTCATGACCAACTCTTTGTGATCCCATTTGCAGTTTTCTTGGCAAAGATATTAAAGTGGTTTACCATTTCCTTCTCCAGCTCATTTGACAGATGAGAAAATAGAGGCAAATAGAGTAAATCGACTTGCCCAGGGCCACACAGCTTACAAGTATCGGGTCAGATTTGAACTCAGGATGATGCCCAGATGCCAGTCTATATGGTGTCTAGAAGCAATTCAATTCATCCCTCCCATGTTTTTATACCCTTCAAAGGGGATACATTGACTTCAGGGCAATCCAGAAATCTATCAGGAAAGTGATAGCTGGATATAAGACCACAGCTTCCATCCTTAACAAAGATAATGAATGATACTGGTTGGGAGGGGGGGGCTGAGGGTCCCCTATACCACACTATCTGAAGCAAAGGAGAGAAGCTGTGCTCCAAATAACTGAGAATCACCGTTAGAACTGGAAGGAGCCTAGAGTCTATGATTTTTAGGTGAGCGAAGTGAGGTGCAGAAAGGGGCAATGACTTACTCATTGTAACCACTGCATCTCCACGTTTCAACACTGTTACTATAAATCCAAGGGACTGGAGGACCGAAGCTTATGGGAAAAGAGAACACATATGGGAACATGAAGATCACAGGATCTCAGAGTTAGAAGAGGCCTCAGAGTTTATTTGGCACAACCCATATGAGTATAAATTTCCTTTACAATTTCCCAGCCTAAGCTTCACATCCTACAGTGATGGATTTGGAGTTAAAGGATCTGTATTCAAATCGCATCTCTGCTGCTTACTATGTGATCTTGAGGCAAGTCACATAATCTTTCTGGACCTCAGTTTCCTTATCTGTAAAATGAGATTTCACCAAATGTCCTCTAAGGTCGCTTTTATTTTTAGATCTAAGATCTTTTTGCAAACCTTAAGACAGCATATACAAATCTGAGCTATTATTATCACTACCAATGTAATGTGGCCAAACTACTCCTCCTCTCTGGGAGCTAGTTTCCCTATATGTAAAATGAAAGAAGTTGAATTAGATAACCTCTAGGTAGCACAGTGCATAGAGCTAGAGTCAGAAAGACCTGAGTTCAAATCTGGTCTCAGACTCTTAATAGTTCTAGTGACTTTGAGTCAGTCACTTAACCTCTGTCTACCTCAGTTTTCTTAACTGTAAAATGGAAATACTAAGAACACCTCTTCCTAGGAGTTGTTGTGAGATCAAAGAGGTTATGTGCAAAGCACTTACCATAGTGCCTGGTGCACAGTAGGCACTTAATAAATGTTTCCTTCCTTCTTTATTTCCTTCCTCATAACCATTCTGCTATGATCCAATCACCCAATGATCCTATGACCTTACAAGATAGCCCTTTCCATTCTTGGACATTCAATGGTCTGAATGACATTTCTTACATTGAGTCTAAATCTGCCCTTTTCCATCTTCCAAACTTGCTCCCAATTCTGCCCCCAAGTAGCACAGATATAATCCTTTCTTCCACGTGACCCCCTTCAAATATGTGAACATGGATCTCACTCATCCCTTTCCCAAGATTCTTTTCTCCAAACTAAACAATTGGTCAATTGGAATTTATTTTGGCACCAACTATGGTTGAAGCCCTGGAAATGCCAGGAAAGGCAAAGCAAAATCCCTGCTCTCAATCCCTATTTCCTTCAGCTGATGCTCGTTGCCTTCCTCTTGAAGTTCTTTAGTATGTTACTGAAATTGAAAAGCTCCCTGTAGGTCACCAGTTCTCTTCCTTCACCAGCATGAATATTGACCTATCCCATCCAAGGAAATATATACTAAATGGAAAGGGATACTGCTTTTCCGAGAGCTGAAACATCTACTTCTCGTTTCAGGTTAAAGAGTGGTTCCTGTGCTAAGAAATGATGAATAAGATTTCAGTAAGACATGAGAAAACATATATGACCTTTCAATATTCAATGAATATTTGTTAAGCCCCTACTAAGTGCCATGCACTGTGCACTAAGGGTACAAAAAGAGGCAAAAGACAGTTTGTGGTCTCAAAGAGTTTACAATCTAATGTGGAAGACAACATAAAAATAAATACATAACAAGAAAGCTATATCCAGGACAAAAAGGAAATAATTAACAGAACAAAGGCACTGGAATTAAGAGGGGTTAAGGAAGTCTTCCAGCCAAAGGAAGTTGGGACTTAAAGGAAGCCAGTCAGTAATCAGAGTGGAGGAGGGAGATCCTTCCAGGCCCAGGGGACAGCCAGAGAGAATTGATAGGGACTGAAGCACATGGTAAATACACCCGTATAAAGAAATAGAGGAAGGAAAGTTAATCACTGACATCAGCTCACAAACTATACTGACACGACTCCACATGACACCTGTAGCAGGAAAGAAATGAGTTTGAATCTTGCCTCAGTTACAAGCTGTATAACCCTGGGCAAGTCAGTTACACTGTGTGCCTCCATTTCTTCATTCATAAAATGTGGCTAATACTAGCACTTGACTCATGGGGTTATCGTGGGGATCAAATGGGAGAATGTATGCAAATCTTAAAGCATTAGGTCAAAGTTTTCTCTTGTTACTGCTACTATTGTATTTTTTTTTATGCTTTTGAGTTTATTGTTGTATTATTTTAAGGACAAATTGGGCCCTAGAGAAGAACTGGAAGATGCACCTGCTTCCCTTTATTGCAGAGATAGGATACTGTAGGTGTTTGGCCTTTGCCTGTCGATTCAGATATGGTTCATTGGGTCATAGATTAAGAGCTGGAAGGGAACTCAAAACTCACCAAGTCCAATCCCAATTTTGTTTTCTTTCCTTTTTCGAATGAAATCGAGGTTAAGTGACTTGCCCACAGTCACACAGCTAGCAAGTGTAAGATGCTCACTCTATCCACTGTGCCACCTAGCTGACCCCACCCCCAATTTTCTTTGGAAGAAACTGAGGCCAGAGAGAAGTTAAGTGACGTGTTTGAGCTCCCACAAGTATTAAGTGGCAGAACCAGGGGTCAAATGCATGTCCTGTGTCTCCAATTAACACTTTGCTGTGTTCTGTCTACATACTGGTTAGTTTTGCTAAACTGTTTTATGGTGGCTGTTCTTTCTTTTTTCATCTGTTACTAGGGATGGCTCACTGAGCCAGGGAAGGGGGAGGGAGACATTCAGAAATGAATGTGATGTTAAAACAAAAGACATCAATAAAGGGAATGTTGTTTTCAAAAGAGATGGCTCTTTTTTTTTTTCATCCCTGCCCTTAAAGCACTTTGGCCAAACAATAGACCATCCATTCCCTCTGCACCTCTCTCGAACCTCTCTCCCTCACTGGCTTCCCTAATGTTTCAGGTTCAAGGGAACTCTCTTTGACTTGTGGTATCTTCCCATTATGATGCCTCCTCAAGTCCCTTCATCCTGACGATGGCTGACTTCACTAACCAATCCCCCAACAACAGACAATTTAACCAATATGGATTTACTGCACAGCCAGGATGTAAGGACCTCTCCCTCCCTGCTCTGATGGGCAGCCGCCAACGGCCAATGCCTGATACTAATTAGCAGTTTGCTGGAGACATGCAAGAAGAGATTGACACTGTATAAAGTATAGTCCCAGCTGATCACATGTTGAATCAAGAATGCCATCCATGAGGATGAAAAAAATGGCCTTTGTCAAGGGGCTGGCTGAGAAAATCATGGCAGCAGAGAAAGGAAGCAGCTTGCAGAGGGAAAGGAGATAGAGGAGCGGTCTACTCAGCATACTAACCAGGCTCTAGCCTGTTCCTGGGTTCTAGTTCTAGGCTCTTTTGCTTTCACTTTCAGATGAATCTTTCTAAAGCTGAACCATAGAGTTCCCTTTGCCGGCTCAGAGTCCCAGAGATACGGAGAGTATGAGGGGGTGAAAGTGCATTAACCATTGCAGGACTGAATTGAGCAGAAGCCCACGTTTGGACTTTTTGAGTTCATTCTATCAAACCTTGTGATGGGCATTGATGTGTCAAAGGAGGCCTGCCTCACAGAAGACAGGAATACGCAAAGGCAGCCTGGGCAGCAGGGAGCAGGCAGGACATGGCGGGATAAGTAGATCTACCTGGACATAAGGTGAGTAACCAGGTGTGAGTCTTCTGATATTTATTATATGCACATGATGTAGGTATAAATATGTGCTTGTCGGACATGTTGGAATGTTGATTCCATGAAGTCAGGAACCATTCGGTGTTTTGTCTAATACTCAGCACAGTGGCTAGCATATAGTAGGTGCCTAATATATAATTGCTGATTGATTGATTGTGCTGCCCAATATTTTATTTTCTAAGGTTCCTTCTAGCTCAAACACTCTACATACTAACATTATATATTGCAAGGGTCCTTTCTAATTCAATCATTCTAAATTTGCAGCTGCTACAGTAACTAGTCTTTGCACCCTGTATGTGCCCCATAAATAGCTGATTCATTTAAATAAAGTCATTGAATGTATCAGTGATCCTCCCTTTTAATTCAGTAATAAATAGGAGGATTCTTCAGTAGCTTTCTGTGGGTGGGTATTTTCTGTACCCTGTTTTTAACTTTAGACATCTGAAAACCCATCTAGAAAGGCAGGATAGAGTCATGAATAGAGGATAGACTGCAAAGTATGGGAGGTGTGGATACAAATAACATTTCTGACATATATTGGCTGTGTGACCGTGGATAAGTCACAATAGCTCAGTGCCCCAGGCAACTAAGACCAGAAAGGGGCTAAACATTAGCAGTCTTGATAAAGGGAACTCCTTCAACTGGGAAGTCCCTAGAATAAATGGAATCACAAGTCAGAACAAAAAAGAAAAGAAAAGAAAAGAAAAAAGAGGAATGACTAATGAAATTAAATCAAAAGATCATTTATTAAAACACCTACTATGTAAGAGATAGAAGACCCAGGGTTCAAATACAAGTAGAAAAGTGGCTCTTGACCTCAGTTAGGTTATATTCTACTAGAATCATTAAAGCTGAGAGCTGGGGGGAGACCTCAAAGATCACTTAGTCAAACTCTCACTGTTGGCATTTTCTCAATATCTAGAAAGGCAGGTGATTTGCCCAGTCACACCACACGAGGGATTAGAGGCAGAGTTAGGCTATGGAACCAGTTCCCTGACACTCGGTCCAATATTTCTTCCTTCTCACAGCTTCCTGCTCTCATGACATCTGACGCTCATAAACACTAATAAAAAATAAAATCAAATGAACAAAACCCAGGAAAATGTCACTGAAATTTTGCCTGGTTTGTACTTGTTTAATGGGCACCAAAGGAAAGAAATTGTCACTGCCAATCCCAACTGATTATTTGCCAGGTAAAGAAGTCAGATGCAGGTGTCATGGGTGGAGGGGGGGTGGATTACTTCAAAAGAAAAGAAAATTTTATAGGTTTAGTATCTTAATTATGTAGACTTTGCATCCAATGAGCTCATGCCCAAATAAATTGCATATATTATCTAAAAAGCAAATGTTAATTAAAGTTCTATCTTGATGGTGGGCTTAGCACAGAAGGAATCTCTGAACACACAAGATGAAATGATGCACATTTGCTACAATCAGCCCAGACCGTGGGGTTTGGGGCATTTCTCTGTGATTCACGAAGAAGCAACAGAATCTGCTGATCCATGCTGGCACCTGACGGCAGGGCCACTGTTTCCACACCGAAGTTGCACCCCACTCCCAAATTATTTTTCTAGATGAGCAGAGCATCTCTGTCTGCCCCAGACTCCCATAAATAGAACAGCTGCTTTGAGTCCCCATTAATTAGCTGCTTAATACAAAGATACTCTGTTATCACTGCATCCAATAGATACAATAATAATAATATATTTTTTGTAAAGCCAGCAGGGAGAATAGGGTGGGAGGGGAAGAGGGAGAAGACAGATGAAGGAGAGCACAAGATTCATCACTGCTCCCCGGCCCCATGCTATGCCCCTCACCCCCAGATGTTCTCCTGGCCCAGCCATCATCCATTTACCCTGAGAGGCAGGGTAATTGCACTGTAGAGCCCAGGCACCTGGGCATCTCGCAGCATCTTCTCCGACGAGCTGCTTCCACAAAAAACTCCATCGTGGAATTGATTCTTCTCCCCTGTTCCAAGAGATGTAGGTCCAAAGCAAGCTTAATTATAGGTGTTAAGACTTTCTGAGATGAATACCTTGGAAGCAACCATTCCACAGAGCTATTCTTATGCCGTGTACTTTCTCCCCCTTTTTTTGCTCTCCTCCCCCCCTTTTTTTATTTCAATGCCCCACCAGGCTACACAGCACTGCAAAGCGATCAGTAATAAACGTAACCATAAAATACCAAGGGTTATGCAAAGGTCAGGTACAAGAGCACATGCATCAGCCCAGAGACACCTTCTGTACTCCAACCGTAACTTTGCCATTCATCCGCCTCTGAGGGACAGCCACCTTCTGGGCTATTTTTCAAGGAAGGCATTACAAGGAATACCAATGAACCCCAACAGGGGTTTAACCTTGTTCTACAAGCCATTCCCCCACACCCTCTGTGCACAACAGAAGGATGGCCTTTAAATCTTGCTTTCTGGACCAAAAATATATTTTTCCTGACCAATTGTGACTGTGTTAGTTCCTGGCCCTGTAGACAATAGAATATCTTCTCCCCCTAGGGTAAACACAGAAAAAAGAAAGAAAAAAACACATGTTATTTCGCAGTATGTGAGGGCTCTGTAATATTGGGTCCTAGGAATAGCTAAAATAATAGAATATTCTAGTTGGAAGTTTTCTTCAAACAGAAAATGTTAACACGGAATGTCAGATCTGGAAAGAATCGGAGAATACTGGGTCTTAAAAGATTTTAGGACATAGGATGTCAGAGCTAGGAAGAACCTTAGAAAATAAAAGACAGAATTTTAAAACAGAGAATTAGAACTAGGAAGATTCTTAGAACAAAGAGCATTGGACTTGAAGGACCTTAGATATAGAATTTAAGAATTGGAAGCTATTTGTATCTTACATATCCCCAGTTAGGCACATGTTGTCTAGCCCATTAGACTGTGAGTTCCTTGAGAGCAGAGTCCCTGTTTTTGCCTTCCTTTGCATTCCCAGCACTTAGCACGCATGATGCCTGGCATATAGCAGGCACTTAATAAATGTATAATGACTTTCTAATTAGTTGGTTGGTTGATTTAGTTCAACTCTTTCCCTTTAAAAATTGATATCTACAGACCCAGAGATGGGGTGTGGTTACTCAGTAATCTATGCAACAAGTTGCTGGCAGAATTGGGGCTAGATCCTGAGTCTCCTGATGCCCACTCCAGGGTTCTCTCTCCATGGCCGTTCTTACAGAGCATATGGTAACGTACGTAAAAGGAGCTGGGGGGGAGGAAAGAAAAGGGAACTGAATAGAGCTCCTCACTGGAAGCTCCCTTTACCCAGGAAATCATACATTTGGACCCAAAATGTGTCTAAAATTTCTCAAGCATTTTTCAAGTTTTCAAAACATCTTCCACACACTATAATATATTTGGTACTTTCAACAACCTTTTGAGGCAAGTAGACACTATGTGTATATTTTACCGGTAAGGAAACTGAAGCTCAAAAGTGTTAAGTGACTTTCTCACAGTCAATCCATCAATCAACAAGAATTTGTTAAACATCTACCACGTGCCAGACGCTGCCTAAGGTGCTGGGCATACAAAGCCAAAACCAATAATAAAACAGTCCTGCCTTCAAGGGGGATTACGTTCTACCAGAAGCAACAACATGCATGTTGACAAAAAAATAAAAACACAATTATTACAAAGCAAACAAAAGAAATGTCAGAGGCAGGCACTGAGAGCTGGGGGAACCAGGAAAGGCCTCTTGTAAGAGGCTGAGGTTTGAAGGAAACGAGGGACCCTAAGAGGTAGAGCTGAGGAGGGATTATATTCCAGGCAAGGGGCACATGTGCAAAGGCACAGAAGTGAAGGATGGAATGCTAAGGGCAAGTAACAGCAGAAGGCCAATTTAATTGGAGGGTAAACTATGGAAAGTGGAATAAGGTACCATAATAAAGCTAGAAAAATAGATCAGAATCAAATTGTGATGGGCTTGAAATTCTAGATGCACACAACTTGTAAATGAAAGAGGTAGGCTTAGATCTCATGTCTGCTTGACTCCACGTTCACCACATTTCCTATTATGCCAGGCTGCCTCAAGCCAATAGGTTCTAAGCAACCAGATGAGTGCTGCTGTAGACAGTAAGGACTATATGAGTTTGGACAAACACAAAATCACTATGGGCCAGAATGATCACAGCGGCTTTATGGAGGAGGTCGGCCTGAAGCTAGGGTTTAGAGGGTTTCTAAGAAGCCATGGGATCTCTTCCTTTTGATCCGGGGTTCTTAACTATTTTGTGTGTTATTGATCTCTTCTGAAATCTGGAAGAGAAAGGAGGGAGGGAGGGAGAGAGGGAGACAGAGAGAAACAGACAGACAGACACAGGGGAGGAAGGGGGGAGTCAGAGACAGAGAGGGACAGCAAATAGAGAGAGCTTAAGAGTTTGCAAACCACTTTACATATAATATTTCATTTGACCATTTGGTGAAGTTTATAAGCCCTTTCTCAGAATCATATTTTTTTTTATTAAATCATTGAAAAAAATGCTCAATTTCAATTAGAAGTCAAAATGAAGGTGTTATTTTCCCCCATTCAAGTTCATAGAGTCCCTGAAATCTATAGGTCCATAGACTCCAAGTTAAGAAATGCCCATTTAGGGGCAGCTAGGTGGCACAGTGAATAGAGGACTGGCCCTGAAGTCAGGAGGACCTGAGTTCAAATCCGACCTCAGACCAAACACTTAACACTTACTAGCTATGTGACTCTGGGCAAGTCACTTAACCCCAATTACCTAAAAAAAAAAATGCCCATTTAGAAGGAGTATGTTATAGTGAAAAATAATAACTGGAAGTTTAGGAGGCCTGAATTCCTATGCTGATTTTTGACAAGTCACTTTTTTATGTTTTTTATTTTATTTTTTATCTTTACTTTCTCCATCTTTAGAGGAAGAGGTTTGGAGCAGAGGATTTTAACCTAGGGTCTATGAACTAAAAAAACAAAACATTTTTCCAATTTTTTAACATTTTTATTTAAAGTTTTGAGTTCCAAATTCTATCCCTTCCTCCCCTCTCCCTTCCCTGTTATGGTAAGCAATCAGATATAGGTTATACATGTGCATTTGTGTAAAATATTTCCTTATTAGTAATTTTGCATAAGGAGACAAAAAAAAAGAAAGTGAAAAATAGCATTCCTCAGTTTGTATCCATTCAATATCAGTTCTTTCTCTAGAGATAGACAGTATGTATGTTTCATCATTAGTCCTTCCGGATTGTCTTGGATCATTGTATTGCTGAGAATAGCCAAGTCATTCACGGGTCTTCAGCGAGCAAATATTACTGCTATGGTGTACAGCATTCTCCTGGTTCTGTTCACTTCACTGTGCATCAGTTCATGTAAGTCTTTCCAGGTTTTTCTGAAATCAGCCTGCTTGTCATTTCTTATAGCACAATAACATTCCATCACAATCATATAGCACAGCTTGTTTAGCCATTCCCCAGTTGATGGGCATCCCTTTGGTTTCCAATTCTTAGCCACACAAAAAGAGCTGCTATAAATGTATTTGTACAAGTGGGTCCTTTTTTTTTTCTTTTCCTTTTCTTTTTTTTTTTTAATATCTTTGGGATATAGACCTAACAGTAGCATTACTGGATCAAAGGATATGCACAGAAAAAACAAAACATATTGATAATTATTTTTCAATAGAATTGCTTTCCTTTGCAAACCTATGTATTTCATTTCTCAGATTGTCAAAGGAGTCCATTATACATGAAAACACATTAAGAATCATATGTTGGAAAAAAAATTTAAGGTATTATCCAATTCTATCAACCTATGAATTATGTGTTAACTGTCTGTGCTCTAACCACTAGAGCAGCTTAAATTTTCTCTGTTCTAATATCCAATGACCCCATATTTGAATGTTTTGGTCTGTAGCCCCTTCTTTATTCTATATTCTATGTTCCTATACTTTATTTCAAATCTCTTTTCAGATCTAAAATTCAATATTCTCTGTTCTAGCCCCATATCCTATGAGGTCCTTTCCATCTCTGTCATTCTTTGTTCTCCCACTTTTTATTCTAGGGTCCCTTCCCACTCTGACACTGTACGGTTCAGAATACTCCAAAGGGATCAGCGTTGAGATCCCCACCCCCTATCTCCACGCCCCAGCCAACCCTTGGATATCAGATGTGATAATCTCCCTAAATCTTACCCTGGGCTGTTTTCATGCCACAGCTCCTTGGCCCATAAGCCATTGCAATTTCATACTTAAGACATCAAAGCATCCAGTCAGGCTTTCAATTCTCTCTAGCTCATCTTCTGAGCTGACATATTTCTTGAAAGCCCTTGATCTTCTGGAGTTATTGGGCACTGAATTCCACCCAAGCCCTGCTCAGGGAGAGGGCTAAAGTCAGAAACGAACCGGACACCTCAGATTATGGGTATACAGGATAGGGGTGAGCTCTGTGGAAGAGAGCATGAAAAGAGCACGGGAATGTGTGTGATCCTTTCGGCTCAGAGCCTTACACATACCATTTCCAGCAAATTGTCCAATTTTTAGCTCAGCTTAGAAGGGGAAGATCCCACATGTGGCAGGAGTTAATCTCGAGAATGAGTCTCTTTTTCAAGAGGAAGTCTGAAGTCTAGCATTATGGGGAAACAGCCTAATGATACACTGTTAGCCTGTCTCCTAGTGAAATTTTTGGTTAGCCCTCTGACATCTGTAAAGGAGGGCTCCCCACGGTGGAGTCGCTTGTCTCCAAGGACAATGCCTTCAGCTTTCCTGCCAACTTTCTGGGTGGCACCCTCAGTGCCCAAGACCCAGGGCACATTCTATGTTGACATTAGCTCTCCCAAGCGAGGGAGAATGTTCCTTTCCTTTTGTGTGGTAAAATCTCTCCCTACCCCGGGAAGCAAACCACAGGATAATAGATATAAAGTTGCAAAGGGCTTTAGAGATTATCAAACCCATCTACCCCCTCATTTTCCAGACGAAGAAACTGTGTCACAGAGAAGTTAAGTGACTTGTCAAGAATCACACAACTAGTGTCTGGGACAGAATTCAAACTCAGGTGCTCCTGACACCAAGTTCACTGCTCTGTCCATACCTTTATTTGACAAACACATTATCATCTCTGGAGTGAAGTGTGACCTTATCAGGGCTCTGATGGATCAGGGAGGACTTTGTGACTCTCCAATCTTTTTTTTTCCAATTGATAGAATTAAGGTTTAAAGAATTTTAGAGCTGTAAGGACCTAAGAGTTCATCAAGTCCAATTCCTTCATTTTACAGAGGAAGAAACTGAGGCTCTGAGTAGAGACAGTTCTTGCCTGTCAGAAGCCTAGAACATTTGGACTGAAATGCCTATCAATCGATAAACAGTAAAAGAAGTTGTGATAGATGAATGTGATGGGCAATTATTGTGCTTTACAAAAAAAAAAAAAGAATATTATGAATACTGGGAAGTGTGAGAAAACTTATACAAACTGATGCAGAATGAAGTCAGCAGAACCAGGTAAGCAATATAATGATGAGAATTACGATGACAACAAAGTAAAACTGAAAACTGATTAATTCTAAGGACCAAACTTTGCTTCAAAGAGACAGAAAAATGTAACCCCCTTCTTTATGAAAGTCTGGGTACCACAGCCTTGAATATACATTCATACTTGGTTTATGAACTGGTTAGTTTGACTAAGTTGTCTTCTTCCTTTATTATTATTGGCTACAAGGGATGGTTCTTTCCTAGGATGGCAGGGAGAGAGGAGTGATACACACAGACTTCATGGTATAAAAACAAAAGGCCACAGGATATGAAAAACACAAAACTTAAAAGAGAGCTTTATAAAGCTTAGTGTCATGGGGTTTAGAGCCAGAAGAGAATTTGGGGATCCCCTAGTTCACTTCTATTATTTTAAGGATGGTGAAACTGAGGCTCAGAGAGAAGTGAAGTGACTAGCCCACAGTTATTAGTCACAAAATGTCCTTTAAAAAGTCCAAATCCTCTTAGGGGCGACTGTACTTTGGGGGCTATGGAAAAGAAAATTGGAGGAAAGCTGAGTGGAAAGGAAGCTGTGGCTGCCTCAGAGAGCAGACCTTCTTTCTTCACCTTTACCATCTAACTCAGATTTATAGAATTCATTTCTTCCAAGTTACTGTAAGTACGTGAGCTGTATTATCTCATTTACCTTTATGACATCTTAATGAAGTTAGCAAGAAGCAGGTGACATTAGTCTCATTTTACAGATGAGGGTATTGAGGCAGGAGGAAGTTAGAAGATTCACTGAGGAAGGAGTTTGAATTTGAATTTGCTCTGTACCTGGAATCACAAGCCCCTGGGATCACGTTCCCTCTAGGAGACTGCGGGTCTAAGTTTCCTCACTGACAAAATGATGGTGTAGGACAAAGCGGCACTTTTTAACCTAGAGTCTGTGACCTGTTAAAAAATGCTTGCACAACTCCATTTTAATGTAGTGCATTTCCTTTGGATTTCTGTATATTTTATGTTATCTATTCTAGAACATTATTCATAGGCTTCACCAGACTGCCAAAGGATCCGTGGTAAAAAGGTGGGCAGCGTAAGGACCCCTGTCACTCAGGGATCACTAAGGTACCTTCTGGCTTCAGAGGCCTGTCATGCTGAGACCACGGTCGGCACACCATCTCACAAGAGACTGAAAGCATCGCTTGGGTGCCATGACTACATCTGTGTCGATGCTCCTAACCTCGCTGTCTTATACATGACCCATGAGGAGCTAGAAGCAGCTAGGCATCTCAATGGGTAGAGTGCTGCACTTAGAGTCAGGAAGACCTGAGTTCAAATCCAGCCTAAACACTTATTAGGTGCATGGCTCTGGGCAAGTCATTTAACCTCTGTCTGCCTCAATTGTCTCAACCATAAAATGGGATGGTTACAATTCCTACCTTTCAGGATTTTTGTGGATCAATTAAGATAATATTTGTGAAGTGCTCAGCACGGGGCCTGGAACATAGTAGGTACTATAGAAATGTTTATTTCCTTATCCTTCCCTCTCTACTGTCTCCACATCATAAATGGAGAGTGCTGAATCTGGAGTTAGAATGGAATCAGGGCTCTGACAGTAACTAGGTATGTGATCTGTGTGCAGCACAATCCAGCAGGCTGGACACATTATTTGAATGCCAAACACACGCTTGCCAAAAAGACTTTTATGGAGAACTCGCATAGGGCAAGCACTCACATGGTGGTCAGAAGAAGTGATACAAGGACACCCTCAAGGTCTCTCTTAAGGACTTTGGAATTGATTCAGTGACATGGAAGACATTGGCACAGTACTTCCCAGCATGGTGAGCCCTCATCAAAGAAAGTTCTGTGTTCTATGTGCAAAATAGAACTGAAATAGCTCAAAAGAAACATGAGATATTGGGGCAGCTAGGTGGCACAGTGGAAAGAGCTCTGGCCTTGGAGTCAGGAGGACCTGAGTTCAAATCTGGCCTCACACACTTGACACTTACTAGCTGTATGACCCTGGGCAAGTCACTTAACCTCGATTGCCTCATCAAAAAAAGAAAGCAAAAAAAAAAAGGAAGAAAGAAACATGAGATGCACAAATTTAGAGAATCCACCCCAAATGTTCCCTGGGGCTTCTTGTGCCCAACCTGTGGTACAGCCTGAGCTCATGTTAGTCTGATCAGCCACAGTCAGACACACCGTAACTTGACTCTAACATAATGACGTCATTTCATTCCTCCTTGAGAACGAAGGACAACAACCAACATACGTTCTAGGACTAGTGATGGAATCTCTCTGGGCCTCAGTTTCCCCATATGAAAAATGAGAAGGTTCACTAGATGACTTCAAAAGTCCTTTCTGTCTCTGAATAATGATGCAAGGATCACCCTGCTGCAGACTAAAATGGGAAGCCTTAGCCAGTGTGGCTTCTGTTGTTGAGAGGCATTACATTCACCATCAGAGTACTCTCAGAGCTTTTGTCCTTGCCCTGATCATGCCTTGTAATTCTTCAGCCCTGGCTTACTCCCACCAAATCCATCGCCTCTGCACCTGGAGGAAGTCAAACGATCATGCTGACTGAGCACGACTGCTACAAACTGACGGTGAGGAATTTCAGCCGAAACATCCCTGAGGCACCGAAATCCTTTCGCTCTTCCCTAATGGACACGATCCCCACCAAGTCACTGATCCAAATCTTTTCTCTCCAAGTCTCTTCCTTGCATAAATCTCCAGTCCTAGTCCTCCCCTTTCCCAGCAGACACCCTCGATTCCAGGCATGGGTCTTCACCTTTGTGACCACAGGCAACTGCTTTAACTTATAATTGCCTCAGTTTCCTCCTTTGCAAACTGAATAGATGGAACTTGATAATCTCTCTATGGTCCCTTCCAGCTCTCCATCTAGAATCCTTCAATCTTTCTCCTTCTCCCTCTCCCTCCCCCCCTCCTCTCTCCCCTCTTCCCCCTCCCTCCCACTCCTCCCTTATCTCTTACTATTTACTGTTTCCTTTCTTGCCTCCTAGAAACATACTTAGGTCACTTCCATCCTTAAATAAATCTTCAAGTTGCCACATTCTAGCTCACTCATCTTCTACAATCAAACTTCTCAGGGGAAAACCTAGCAACGATCTGCATTCTGCCTCTGCCTCTTCTCTTCCCACTTGAGCTGGCTCGTGGAGCAATGGGTCAAGGACCTGATTTAAAGTCAGAAAGTTCTGAATGCAAATATGGCCTCAGATATATATTAGTTATGTGACCCTGGGCAAGTCACTTAACTCCTATTTGCCTCAGTTTCTTCATCTGTAAAATGGGGATAATAATAGCACGTCCCTTCCAGGGTTTTTGTACGGATCAAATATTTGTTTGTTTTAAAGAATTGCTTAGCAGACTTCCTGGCACATAGTAGGTGGTATATAAATGCTTATTTCCTTCCCTCCCAATCACTTCTCCACAATTTGTAATCTCAGCACTCAATTGCACTTGGTCTTTCTGAGGTCACTAGTGTTTCTTTAAGTGCTGGATTCCATGCTGTTGTTGTTTTTTCTTAGTCCTTATCTTCTGGCCTCTTGGCGATATTTCTCAATGTTACATGTTCATTCCTGCTGGATCCTCTCTCTTCTCTCCTGGTTCAAATCTTCTGGTTCTCACCACTTCTCACCATCTTCTGCTGGATCATAATCCATCTCCTTAATAGTTGATGCCCATCTTTATCTTAGCCTCCCCTCTTCTCCCCACCCCATCCAGGACAAGCTCCTTTTTGGTTTTTGTATCCCCCACACCTGGTACAATACCTGCCCAGAATAGATATTGAATGGATGCTTGTTGAATAAAACAAACAAAAAGAATGACCTGATATTCAAACCACGGCACTGCTCTGAAGACCACTGAACCCTATTGCCTCTCTCCATGTTTTTTTCTGTCACAAGACCCCTTGGTAGGGAGCCAAAAACAGACCAAATTTCAGTGTAATATAAATGGACAATCTGTTGTTCCCACTGGTCATTTTCAGAGGCTTACATCCCAGCCCAGCTTGGCCTTCAACACTGAATGAAAAGGAAGGAAATGAGAATGTAGAAAACCTCATTGTCCTCAATCAATGGAAAGTGAAGTAGAAACTGCAGCAGCCCAACCAATGTGAGTGACATGTTGGCCCACGGCCTGCTCTGGCAACAAAATTCTCATTAGCCTTTAGCAAGACCTGAATCACAAGGCCTTAAGTTTGTCAGGAGATGCACAGAGCACTTCATTACTGCCCTGCCTTTGTAAGCCTGGCTTGATGGAAGCTGGCTGTAGGGATGGCAGCAGGAACAGTGAGCAGCACCCCAGAAGCACTGTCACTCTATCACAAAGATCAAAGCCCAAGAGCTGGCACTCAGAGCAAGGGAGGGTTGTAATTCCACAGGTGGCCCTAAACTAGGATGCTTTGAGTCCTCATTTACCCCAGAGATGACTCCAATCCATCTCAGAATGATCACTTTGACTTTGGAGTTCAACCCTGTGTCTGCTGGCTCCTGAGACTTAGGTGGGTTTGATCAGGAAATTCCATGATTGGAAGCCTCAGAAAAGTCAGCATTCCAAGCCAGCTGTGTAATGAGGTCAAGAATAAGATGTCCCCTGGGCGGAAGACAGAGGAGAGCAATGGTGTGGAAGAGAAAGCAATAAGTCTTATTGACGATCAGAGAAAACGTTCAATCATTTGTGGTAGAGGGAGTTCCCTGTGCTGAAGTAATCAATGATCCCTCATACATGAGGGATGTTCTACTATAAGAGAAAAGAATTTTAAGACCATCGGTGATAATAAAGGAAGAATGACTGTGGTTCAATGGTAAATTAGACAAAATACCCATAGGAAGTAGGTAAAAAACAATTACCAATCAGCTTATCCAACAAATGCTGAGTAATAAGGTATCAGAGTACTCATCATGATGCTGGGGAAGTGGCTTTCCCTTTTTCATAGCATAATAGGACCAGAGAATTAGTGTAAGCACAACCCCCTCATTAGAAAGATGAGGAAACTAAGTTACAGAGCAATGGAATCACTTGCTAAGGGTCACAGAACTAGTAAGTTTCTGAGGTGGGATTTGAACCTAGGTCTCCCATGGTCCAAATTCAGTGCTCCGCCTACTGTTCCATATTATCTTTTCTACATAACAACAACAATAGCTAACCCTTATATGGGGCAGCTGAGTGGTGCAGTGGACAGAGCGCTGGACTTGGAATCAGGAAGACTCATCTTCCTGAGTTCAAATCTGATCTCAAACCCCGACTAGCTATGTGACCCTGGGCAAGTCTCAAAACCTTGTTTGCCTCAACTTCCTCATCTGTAAAATGAGCTGGAGAAGGAAAAGGCAAATCACTTTTTTTTCTTTGCCAAGAAAACCCCAAATGCGGTCACAGAGAGTTAGACATAACTGAACAACAATAGTGAACAATAATACATTGCATATACACATGTGTGTACGTAAACTTGTGTGTATACATATATACATATATATGTAGATATATAAAAATACAAGTTCAAAGGGGTCCACATACAGTTACATGTATGTAAATGATGATATAAGTTCAAAGGTATCCCTATACATATATATGATAATATAACTTCAAAGAGGTCAGTATATATATATATATATATGTATAAACACAAGGTCATGGATCCCAGGATGCTAAATTCACGAGGGGAGAGGCAATCTCACAGCCTCAAGAAATAGTCCCTGATCTCAAGGAGCCTCAAAGAGCTTCCACGCACACACCAGGCAACACCAATGTGCGCTGCAGGGGCTGGGGGGAGGGACAGGTGCTAGGAGCTGGGAAAATCTGGAAAGGCTTCATGCCTCCTTCAATGTAGTTTGTGATGGCATTGGGTTGACTGGCTGCTGTAAGGTACTGTTGACTCGACAGACTTGAGATTCAGAACCACAATTCTTTTCTGTCTGGCCCAGCCTTATCCAGCTGGCTTGTAAAAGAAAGAATTCAAGACGCGGACTTTAAAAAGCTTGATCAGCATCCTACCTGTGTCACACGGCATCTGGCCTCTCTAGGCCTCAGTTTCTACATCTATAAAAGAAAGGAAGGTAACCAGCCCTGTTTGGCTGGTATGTGAGTGAGAAACAAGGCTGAAATGAAGGTTAGTGCTAGATGGGGGGAGGGGGAGAAGGGGGCAGAAGGAGTCTTTAATGCCATGCAGAGTGGGAACTCCGGTGTTCCTGTCCATTTAGCTTCCCCGAGGGAATTCTTTTGGGGGTATTTAAAAAGACATTATCTAGTGCATGCCATCATGCCACCTCCTGAACTGTCACCTGAAAAGTCTTCTCTTCTCTTCTCTTCACTATGATGGAGATGTTGTTGATTGATTGATTGATTCTGAACAACCCAAGGCCAATCTCTCTAACGTCCTTCCTCTCACTGCAGAATAGTGAGAAAAATTTGAGTTCTCAAGAATTGTTGCCCATTGTGAGGATGGATTGTGAAACCATGGACATAAAAGTCTCAGATAAAAAAAAAAAGACTCTATGATTATTGTCCCCCTGAGGACTGTCCTCCTTTGTAACACAAGGGAAATTGCACTCAATCTCATTAGCTTCACATCAGACACTGGGCACCTGCTGGGTACATCCATGATTTCACATAATGGTTAAATGTACCATGTAAATTTGCCTGGACTCAGAGACCTGGAGCCTCTAATAAGAGGGAAGAAGGGGTTGAAGAAAGATCACACACCAGAGAACTAAATGAACAAGGCTCTCATCTTAAATAAATCACTTTCTAGTTGTGTGACCTTAGGTAGATCACTTAAAATGCCCTGGGTCTCAACTATCCTTGCCCAGATAGTGAGGCTGATATTGCCTGACCCAGGACAAGTCAACTTACTGTGGTTATGGCTATGAAAGTGCTTCAGAATATGTAAATCATGGTCGGATTGTTTGGTGGAAGAGGCAGGGTAGCAAAGTGGGTAGAGCTAGTTTTAGAGCCAAGAAAACCTGGATTCAAGTCTATTTCTGTTACATACTGACTGTGTGACTCCAGGAAGTCACTTAACCTCTCAGTGCTATAGGCAATTTTTATGACTCTAAATTACAGAGAAGAAACTGACCAGCATCCATATTGGGGGAACTTCCTCATATGGGAGTTTCCGGTATTCATTAAGTCACAAAACAATTTTCAACTCATATAAATTGTTCAGGATAGTTATTGAAGGAAGTCTTCAATTTGTGAAAGAAAAGTCCATTTGCAAATTGATGACTGAATCTGAGAGGCCATTTCCCATGGAAATAATGTGTAAGCAAGTTTGGTTTCCCAGAATGACTAAAATAAAGACATTATCATTTCCCCTATACCTCATCCCCACTGAAACCTTGTTTTAATGATACAATGTATTCTGACTTCCAATGAGGGGGGTACAGGAAGCAAATTTCATTCTTGACTCTGTAGTGTGAGGGAATGGGGGCATCATCTTTAAGAATGGTATATTCCCTTGGGGTAGACACCTGGAACTTTCTAGTTTTCTATATCTGCATAAGAAAAAGATGCTGCTCTACACTTTCTCATCTATGAATGAAGCCTTATTATATATCCATATTTTTGCAAAAGTAAACACCAGTACACAGTTCTTCATCCATATAAGAGAAGATGCCTTCTCATGCATACAAGATACATCCATACAGCATCTATACAAGAGATAAATCCATAGCTTCCTACAAGAAGGATCATAGAATTAAATTAAATTACCTAATCTCAAGTTTCTTAACTTGGGTTTCACAGGCCCCAAAGGTGTCAATGGATTTCAGGGATCCAGGAGCTTAGTTGAAAAAAAAAATACATTATTTTCACTGATCTCTAACTGAAATTTATCATTTCCTTCAATTACTTGAGAAAAAAGGTTGAGAAGGAGTCTATAGGCTTCACCCGACTACTGAAGGGATTTGGGACACAACAAAGGTTAAGAAGCTCTGAACTAGTTCAGCTCCTTTATTTTATAGATTGAAAAACTAAGGTTTGAGGAGAGTAAGCAGCTTGTCTTGATGAGATATCGAGTGGGGGAGCTGGCATCCACATTCAGTTCCTCTGACCACAAATCAAACACTATTTCCCATTCTCCTTTGATGTCTTGCAAAGTACCTCCTTATCTCTCTGTCTGTATAACGGAAGACACAACCATAATCTTGGAAGAGTGGGTGCAGCTCCATATACCTCCACAGTCATATGCATGAAGATGACACTGTACCTTTATATTTGTATGAGAGAAGATACTCACATATCTATATGTGTATAAAAAAGGAAACCTCCAGACCTCCACCTCTGTGTGAGAAGGTACATCCTTGGCTTAATCATTCCTCATGGGTTCAGAACTGGAGAACAAAGAGCAATGCCCACCCCACCTCCCATGGAACTTGGATATCAATCCTATGATCTTGCCCCCATATGTTCAGGCATCGGGGCTGAGGGGCACGCACATGCATACACATGTGCACACATACACATTTAGAGTTCTTGTACCTGAATAGTTCCTAAGGCCAAGTGTCTATAAGTCAGGAGTTGACTAAAAGATACTTTCACAAGACATCAAAGTTAGGAACACAAATTAAAATATCCGACATACCCAAGAAGCCTTCATTGTTCAAGACTACTGAAGCTCTCTGCCTCTGAGTCTTCCTCGCCATCCAAAAAGCTCAAAGTGTGTAGAACTTATTTCAAAAGAAAATAGCTTGGAGAGATATGGAAGTTATCAAATTTAAAAGTCTATTACAGCAACACCTCCCATCTCCAGCATGAGTTCTATCAAGTCACCTTGATAACTGGTATCTTTCTTTTTCTTCCCTTCCTATTCCACTGGGTGGGAGCGGTGGATGGTGACAAGGAAGCATTTCTGTTACCCATCAATGGTCTGGCACAAGATGGGAAATAGCAGAAGAGCCCAGCTACAAAACCCCAGGCACCAAGAATTCTCTCTTGGGAATTAGATCTAGGCTTTCAGGCACATAAAGATTACCAATGAGCAAACTCAAGAGGAGAGGGCAGACTTTCTGCTGCCTCAGCTCTCTGCCTATGAACAGAAAGAAAGTTCGGAGGCCAGCCAGGGAACATTCTAGTTTTCTTCCCCTACGGCAAGTCATTTCTTACTGTTTCAATTTCTCTGAGGTGGAAAGAACTAAATCTCAATTGAATGTGTCTGTTCTGAAATGTAAACTCAAACAGTTGAATTGAGACATGCATTCACCATGGCTCCTACTTAACTAAAGCCAGAGGCAAGGAGAATAATGAGAAAATCTTCGAGGATGTGTCTATTGACACTTCTGTTCCCGATGCTAATTGTTCTATGTAAGAAGATTGCTCTTCATTATGACCATTAGCTGCTATTAGCAGATGAATGTGGGTGTTAGTCCCATAAGCACTTTTAGTTGTAAATCTTGGTTAGATACTGAATGAGGAGTCAGGGTTGGGAACACAGACTAGGTGAAATGATCCATAGAACCACAGATTTAGAGACCTGGAGGAACCCTGAAACCATTTAGTCCAATCCTTTTATTTTACAGATGGGGAAATTGAGGCCCAAGGAGTGACATGCCCAAGGACACATAAATAGTAACTGTCAGAGGTAGGGTTTGAACCCAGGCCCTGTGACTCCATAGTCACCTCTCTTTCTACTGTACCCTGAAACCTCCCTACTGGGCCAGTATAAAAAAAAGTGAAGAAGTCCATAATCAAAGAGAAGGGAGAAGGGGAAGGGAACAAGCATTTAGTTCTTTTTGTTCTGTTGTTTCAGTCACATCGAGCTCTTCGTGACTCCATTTGGAGTTTTCTTGGCGAGGTA
This sequence comes from Phascolarctos cinereus, assembly GCF_003287225.1. Taxonomy (NCBI): domain Eukaryota; kingdom Metazoa; phylum Chordata; class Mammalia; order Diprotodontia; family Phascolarctidae; genus Phascolarctos; species Phascolarctos cinereus. The sequence goes on from NW_027555958.1 coordinate 458,850,505, forward strand.
CTGTAGTGATTTGCCATTTCTTTCTCCAGCTCATTTTAAGTATGAGGAACTGAGTCAAACAGGGTTAAATGCCCAAGGTCATGCAGCTAGTAGGTATCTGAGGCCAGATTTGAATTCAATTAGATGAGCCCTCCTGCTATCAGACCCATCACTCTATCCAGTGCACCACCTAGCTGCCCTAAGCATTTTTAATCACTTAATACATATCAGGCACTAGGCTAAGCACCTAACAAATATCGCCTCATTGGAAGGCCATGAGGAGTGGTTCATACAGCTGGAAGACAAAATCCGGCAGGCAGATGAACTGGACTAGGAGTCAGCAGACACTCAGAGTCTTCAGTTAATTCCGCCATTAACACTAGTTGTGGAACCTGAGGATCCGCTTCTCCTCTCTGGGACTGATTTTCAGAATCACTAACGTGAGGGAGTTTGGCCAGACTAGACAATGGCTAAGGCCTGCCCAACTCTAAAACTAGACATTTCATGGAACATTAGAAGTTTACCTTGAAGGGACCCTAGAATGTTAGAAAAGATAAGAATTCCTTTGACAAACACTCACCAGATGCCTGACATTTGTTTGTTGAAGGAGTGATGGTGTGTTCTAACCCTCTTCATTATGAGGCCCTTTCCAGTTCTGACATTCTCTGCTCTGAGGTCCCTCTCAGGTCTGACATTTCTCTGTTGTCAACACCAACCCCACCCTCACAGCTACATCCTCTGTCCTAAGTTTCCTCCAGATCTGGTGCTCTATATTCTAATGATGTCCCCACCCCTCACCCCACCCTGCCATCCTCAGCATTGACAGTCTCTGCTCTGAGGTCCTTCCCAGTTCAGACATTCTGTGTCCTAAGCCTCCCAGTACCAACATTTTCTGTTCTAAGGCCCTTCCTACTTCTGACATTCTGTGATCCAAGATCTTTTCTAATGAATACTCTAGAAACTTTTCTGTACAGACTGAATTGTCCAAACCCTAGATCAGGGGTGAGGAACCGGTGGCCTTAAGACTACATGTGGCCTTCTAGGTACCAAAGTACAGCCTTTTGAATGAATCCAAATAATTCAGTAAAAAAAAAAAAAAGGCCACACTTAAGGACCTAGAAGGCCACAGGTTCCCCACCCCTGACCTAGATCAATGTTCTTTCTACAACATATATGTGGACCATAGTAGGTACACATCAACGCCATTGCTAGGCTTAAGAGTTAAGCTTAAGCACAAAATGGTCTTACATTGGCAAAGACCTGATGGAAGGTCACTGGTGACTCGGTTTGACCAGGAGGGTGTAAGGGGTCACTAAATTTCACAGAAAATGTACAAATCCTGAAAACATCGAGAGATCAGGCAAATTGTCCAGTATAAGCCACAATGCTTCTCAGACCAGTCCCTTCCATTTAATTTCCACCATACATAATCAGTGAGATTTAGTCGCTTATCATTTCTCCCTGGATTACTGCACTATAGATTCCTAAGTAGCTTTCCTACTTCTAATCATTCTCCCTCTCTACTCAATCCTACACCCTCAGTTCCAGAGTGATTTCTGTAACAATAATAATTCACACGATAATAACTTATTTTGAAACCTTAAGGTTTCCAAAATATTATCCCATTTAAACCTTACAATAACCCTGTGAGTGAGGTGCTACTATTATCCCCATTTTGCAGATGTGGAAAAAGAGATTGAGAAACAGTCTCAACTAAGTGTCTGATAGAGACTTCATCTAAGACCAGTACTCTATTCACTATACCTCCTAGCTGTTTCCTAATACATTCCCTTGATTACATTATTTTCTACGCAAAAGCCACCAGTATTTCCCCCTGCCCTCAACCTACTGAATAAAATATAAACTCCTGACTTTAATTTTTAGATCTGTCTCTTCTTATCACTTTCCCTTCCCCCAATTTTTTAAACATTTTTCTTTAAAATCCTGAGTTCCAAATTCTATCTCCCTCTCCCTCTCATCCTTCCCCTCTCCCTGAGAGGACAATTATGTGCAATTATGCAAAACATTTCCATATTAGTCATTTTGTACAACGATGAAAGAAAGTAAGTGAAACATAGAATGCTTCAGTCTGTATTCATTCAATATCAACTCTTTCTCTGGAGACAAATAGTATGTTTCATCATTAGTCCTTTGGGATTACCTTGGATCGTTATATTGCTGAAAATAGCTAAGTTATTCATAGTTCTTCATCGAACAATATTGCTGTTACTGTGTACAGCATTCTCCTAGTTCTGTTCACCTCACCATGCATCAGTTCTGTTAAGTCTTTCCAGGTTTTTCTGAATTCATCCTGCTGAAATCATCTTATAGCACAATAATACTCCACGTTTCGATTACAATCTTTTACCGCAGCTTATTTAGCCGTTCCTCAATTTATGAACATCTCCTCAATTTCCAATTTTTTTTTTTTAGGCAGTAAGGGTTAAGTGACTTGCCCAGGGTCACACAGCTAGTAAGTGTCAGGTGTTTGGTCTGAGGCTGGATTTGAACTCAGGTCCTCCTGGCTTCAGGGCCAGTGCTCTATCCACTGCGCCATCTAGCTGCCCCTCAATTTCCAATTCTTAACCACCACAAAAAGAGCTGCTATAAATATTCTTGTACAAATAGGTCCTTTTCCCTTTTTTTGGATATTTTGGGGATATATATCTAGCAATGGTATTGCTGGATCAAAAGGCATACACGGTTTATAGCCTTTCAGCCAGGGTTCCAAATTGTTCTCCAGAATGGTTGGATCAGTTCATACTCCACCAATGGACATTAGTATCCCAGTTTTCCCACATCCCCTCCAACATGCAATATTTTCTTTTTTTTCCATATTAGTGACTCTGTTCCTATAACTTTTGACATTTTCCTTCCATAACATTTTGCCTGACTCTTTCATTTAGTTTTTTCTTCCTTATATTTGTGCATAGGTCTCCAAGAAAAGACTGGATGGCCACCTGTCAAATTTGTTATAGTAGGGTTTCTTTGGGAGAGCATGGGTGAACTAGATGGTTGCTAAGGTCTCTACCAACTCTGAAGTTCTGTGATTCTTCCTCTGTTTGTAGATTACAGATCCCTTGAGAAAGCAGCACCCATGTCAAACAGTATCGTTGCATTCCCAGTCTGGAACACAGGAGGTGCTTAATAAATGTTCATCAAACTTGAATTTCTCAGCTCTAAAGTACCTCCCAACTCTGACATTTTCTATTCTCAGGCCCCTCCCAGCTCTGACAGCCCCTGTCCTAAGTTTCCTCTAGCTCTGATCTTCTGTGTTGGGAACAAAGACCAACTTTTAGCATACAGCACTCCTGTTACGTGTGATATAATGGAAAGCATACTGGGAATGGAGTCAGAAGACTTGAGTTCAAATCTAGGCTCATACAAAAGCCAGTTATGGATAAGGTGTGGATAATTATAATAATCAGGCTGTTGTTGTTTTCTGTAGAATACAGAGAAAAGAGGTATACCACTTGGGCTGTGCTTATTTTTAGGCAGTGGGAGATTCTAGACCGTGTTAAGGAGAAAGTGTGGTAGACACAGAAAGTATTCTCAGACAGCATCCTAAATCATGAGGCTGGAGATGAAAACATGGCTCCTTGTATCACCAAAGAAAGACTGGGTATTCTCATCCAAACTTGACACGGGGAGAATTCCCTATCAGAACCATGATATGTTTATTTTAAGTTCCATTCTCTTAGCGATTGTAAAATTTGAGAGCCATGTAATGAAACTCTTCTTGTGAAGAGAGACTATAAAGTGGAAGATCTACTTTAAGGCAACTCTTGCTTAGTGTTTAGCATAATGATGAATATTCATGGCCCAGGAGCAATCTACTGCTAAAGAGCTCTTTTTGGCACACTTTAAGGCAAATCATCCCAAGACAGAAATAGATTATTTCAGAGTAGAGAGAAGTCTTAGAATAGAGAATGTTAGAACATGGAAAGTCAGACCTGGGAGGGACTTCAGAACAAAAAAAGTCTGAACTGGGAGGGACTTGGGCATATAAAAAATTAGATCTGGGAGGATCTGACCTTCAGAATATAAAATGTCAGAGATGAAGGGGTCTTTAGAACCTGGGGCGATGTCAATTCCCATCTGTGGGCCTCAGTTTTCACATCTATAACATGAAGGAGATGAATTAGCTAGCCTAGCTATCTATAGACAAGAACATCAGGATGTCAACCAAAAAATGTTTGCTAATCAATTGATTAATTGAGGCTATTGAAATTATCTTAGCAAAAGGTCATCAAGGCCTGAAATATGATTGTCAAATAGGCAACAGAGATAGTCTGGAGGTAGCATTTGAGTTCAGCATGGAACAAAAGTTTCCATTTTTTATTTGGTTTGAGAGAAGGGGAAATGGGGAAGTGTCTAGGTGTTGAATATGTACTACGTACTAGAGGAGAGAGCACATCCCTACCTAGGGGATATAAAGAACAATCAGGGACAGAGGAGAAAAGGGCATAGTCAGCAATTTAATCCAATCAATATTAAGCAAGCAGTAACCATTTGTAATGCCATGTACTGGGGGTGATAAAAGATAAATAAGATCTAGACCTTGCCTTCAGCAGGCTTACGGTCCAGGAGTGTAAATAAGACATAGGCATCAACAATGGTAACACAAAAGAGAAACCTAGAAGTGAATGCATTAGTAATAATGACAGTAATAATAATAACTGACATTTATGTAACTCTTTCAGGTCTACAAAGAGAGCATTTAACCTACTTTTACTCATCTGAACTTAATAATAACCCTATAAAGAAGGCACTACAGGTAACTTTATCAACATTAAACGGATGAGGATACTAAAACTGAAAGAGGGGAAAGGATTTGACAATCGTCAAACATTTAGTAAATGACAGAGACAGAACTTGAACCCACATGCCTCCTGACTTCAAGACCAGAGTTTTATTTTATTCCAGATTGCCTCAACAGATTATAAAAATTTTGAGGAAGGAAAGATGATTTCACATAGGGCAATGAGGGAAGTTTTCCTGGAGAAATTGGCATTTGAATTAGGCCTGGAAAGATAGATAAAGTTCATTAAATGAAATCAGGGCCCCTCATCTATAGGAACTGGCATTGGCTGATTAGTTAGACTCCATGCCCTGAGTAAGGAAGGATGTGTGTAAACAGAAATAGGAAAAAAATGACTGATAAATCCATAATTACAATGACTGACACTAAGGGAATTCTACCAACTCCTGTTTATCCTGATGTGACCTATTAATGATCGGTGTACTCATAGATATCTGTGTTCTGCTGGCCTTAGACCACTCTATTTGTAAGAAGATGCTACCTCCCTTGGTCAGTATAAAACCCTACAGATCCCAATTTTCCTTCTCTCCCAATCAAGCCCACCTCAAATTGGTCTATAGTATGGACAAATGATATCCTGGGTTTTCCTCACATTTCAGATTTCTCAGATTAAAATCAAGTCTGGACCCAGAGGTGGCAGTGTGGGGGGAAGCATACGTCTCCTTGTATCCTTTGTGTGTCAGTGAGTGTTCCATGATTGGTCTGAATGCTGTCAGACATTTAAGTAGTTACATAAGACAGTACTTGTTCCTAAAACCAGACTGATGTGGGAATGGGAATGTCAATATCACTCCATTGCAAATAATCTCACAGGGAAACTAGGACCCTGTGGACCATGAAAGGTGCTATACAGCCTGTGTCATTGATAGCATTAGAGAGATTCTGCGTGCTCCCTCCTGCTGCATTGGGACTGTTAAAAAAAAAAAAGAACTTCAGAATGAAGGGAAGCAGAGAGACAGCACAGTATAGTAGCAAGAACTCTGGCCTCAAGGCCAAAGGAGTTGGTTTTAAATTCTGGCTCATAAAAACTAAAAACAGGCTATGGGAGCTATCTTCCACAATTCACTTTAGGATCCAGCTTCTTAGAATCTATGTATGGAAAGGAGGATTTGAGACCAACTCATCCAATCCGTCCCTGAACACGAATCCTCTCTACTACAAACCCAGCAAGTGTCATCCAGTGTTTGCCTGAAGACTTCCAGTGAGGGGAACCCTACCACCTTCCAAAAAGGTCTGTTCTACCAGTGAACTATTCTAGTTATTAGGGAGGTTTTTTTTTTCTTTTTTCTTCCCTTTATGTTAAATCTAAATCTGTGTTCTTCCATTTCTCTTCATGCTATCCTCTGGCACAAATCAGACCAGTCTAAACCTTCTTTTACATGACAGCCATTTGAATACTTTAAGACAGCTATCATGCCTCCACCTCCATTCCCTGAGTCTTATTCAATCTAGACATCATCCCTTTCCCAGAGCCTTCTACTAAGAGTCACATGGCATGGATTCCATACCTTGCTACCCTTCTGGTTATTCACTGGACCTTCTCTGGCCCAGTGCCCTACATAAAATGAGATGCTGCAGATGGGGTTTGACCACAGCAAACGATGGAAAGATTAGCATCTCCTGTGGCTGGGATACTGCTACTCTTTGCATAGCCTATCATTTCTCCTTTGTAAAATGAAAGGGATGGAGCAGATGATCTCAAAGGAGCCATTTGTCTCTAAATCATAAGCTAAGGTGAGAGTAATTGTCACCCCATTCAGAGCATTCAAGGGAAACATTTAGCAATAGTAGTTAAGAAGACAGGAGGGCACCTGCTCTTGCCAAAGATAAAATAATAATAATCACTTACATTTACATTGCAGTTTATGATTTACAAAATGCTCTGCATACATTATCTGATTGGCTCTTCATAACAAAGCAGGGAATTAAGGAGTCAAAAGGTATAGTGCTTGGCTAAAGTCCATTTATTTGGAGCCTGATTACAACGAGTGGTAGAAGAAATGACTCAGTGAACTCTTTGGCAAGTGGGATGGGCAGACCAGCAGGTGATTCATAATCTTTTCTCCTTTGATGTTCTAAGAAGTAGAAGCAAAGAGGAAGCTCATTGCAGGTGCAGTGGGGAGTGGATGAGGGGAGAGAAGCCAGGGCAAAAAGTATGGAGGTGGGAAATAGAGCATTGTGTTTGAGGAATGGCAAGAAATCTAGCATGGTGTACTATACAGTACATGGGAGAGAGTGATGTATAAAATGACTAGGCCTAAAGGAATCTTTTTGAGTCTCAATTTCTGCATCTGTAAAGTGGGGGTAATGATATTCAACCTACTTTATAGTACTACTACAGAAAAGTACTTTATAAATTCGAAGGGATTATAGAATCTTGAGTTGTTGTCATCAACATTACCATTATCATCATTATTGGGGAGGTATTTGAGAGCCCTAAAGGGATTAGCCATGAACAAAGGTATCAAATAGGGAAATGTGAATGCATTTTAGAACAGTAAGTGGCCCAGTTTGACTGAAGCATTGAGCATATGAAGAGTGGAAAGTAGTAGAAAACCTGACTGTAAAGACAGTTTGAAAACAGAATGTTGAAGCTTTGAACCCCAGCATAATAAAATACATGACTTGGGCATCTGTCCCTTTATTTCCATTTCCACATGGGATGCAATTATTTTTGCCTTTTGTTCTCCTTCCCATTAAAATGTGAGCTCCTTTAAAACAGAGACTATAGTTTTTCCTTTTTTTTGTGTGTGTCTCCAGCACTTTACATAGTGCCTAGGACATAATATGAATGAATGTGTTCAGTCATTTCAGTCATATCCAGCTTTTCATGACCCCATTTGGGGTTTTCTTGGTAAAGACACTAGAGTAGTTTTGCCATTTCCTTCTCCAACTCATTTTACAAAAGAAAAAAACTGAGGCAAGCAGGGTTAAGTGACTTGCCCACAGTCACACAGCTAGGAAGTGTCTAAGGCTGAATTTGAAATCAGAAAGATAAGTCTTCCTAACTCCAGGCCTGGCACTCTATCCCACCACGCCATCTAGTTGCCCAGGACATAAGTATTTAATAATGCTTTCTGACTGAAAGTCCAAGCCCTCATTTTGCTTGGACCACTGCAATCATCTCCTAATTGGTCTCTGTGAATCAAGGTTCTCTCCCTCATCTTTCCAAGATGGCAAGGTGATTTTCCTTAAGTATATGTAAGACCATATCATTCTCCTCCTCAATAAACTCCTATATCCTATTTCCTCTGGGATCAAACATAAATTCCCCTCTTTAACATGACCGACTTCACAAACTGGTCCCAACCTGGCTCTACAGAATTGTTAGATGCCATTCCCTTCCTCCATTCCACAGTCAAGCCAAGTCGGTCTTCTTGTGCTTCCTCAGGTAGGACACATGATCTCTCCTCTCCATGATTTCATACTGGCCACTCTCCATGCCTAATGCATTCCCTTTTCACCTTTTTGTCCCTGAGAACAACTGAATTTGAAGACTCAGTTTAAACATCACATCCTAAATGAGTTTTTTCCCTGATCTTCCCAAATTCTACTGTTTTCTCTCCCAAAATTAACCTGTATTTTTTTTATACAGCTTGCATATTTTTAAATGTTTCATCTATACGTCGTAGGTATATATAACTGGAAGGAATCTTAGAGATCACCTAGTTTAACCCTCTTATTTTACAGATTAGCAAAATGTGATCCCTAGAGATTAAGTGATTTTCCTAGGAAGCAACAGAGTCAAGATTTGAAACCAGATCCTTGGGCTCCAAGCTCAGCATTCTTTCCAATGTATCAAACTGCCTCTCATGCTGTCTCCCCAGATAGACTGTAAGCTTCTTGAGGACAGGAACTGTTTCATTTTTTGAAAAATTTGCATTCCCCAAACCTAGAATAGGGCCTGGTACATAACAAGCATTTAATAAAGCATTGCTTTGTTGATCAATTGATCAACAATAATAATTGTTGATACACAGAATTCAAAAGCTTGCAATTTTCTTTACGTGCATTATCTCACTTGAGCTTTACAATCACCCTAGGAAGTAGACACTGTAAGAGCCCTATTTTACACATGAGAAAACAATCAGAAAGATGAAATCACTTTCACTACTTTCCTGTGATGGTGTCACATTTTGGGGATGGGCCCAGGCCAACCATTCGTCATTCCTCACCCAGCCTGGCTTCTGTCTCTGGGTGTTGCCACCATAATTCAATTGCCTTCTCATTCTGAGACTTCCTGCAGTGTCTAGGACCTTCTCACCATGAAACATCCCTCTGACACACCTGCCCCTTTTTCCCATTGGTGAATTCCTTCTGAGGCTGTCATTTTGTGTTGCCTTCCTGCATTAGAATGTAAGCCCCTTGAGGACAAAGCTGTCTTTCTTTTTGCTTGGATTCCTGTCCTTAGTGATTAGCACAGTATCTGGCACACAGAAAGTACTCATTTAATGCTTGTTACCTGTCTGCTTGTCATATAACTAGTAAGTGGCAGAGACAAGACTTGTGACTCCAAGTCTAATGTTCTAACCCCTAGGCAATGGCGCCTCAAGAGTCCGGCTCACACTGACCTCTTGGAGGTGCTATGGAAGGGCAGAAAGGTGACAAGATATGATATGTAATTTTGGAAGATTTCTCTGACATCCTTTGCTTAACAGAATAGAGGGGGAGGGTGGAACTGGAGGTGAGGAGGCCAAAAAGACAGTCCCTGCCTTCAAGAAGCTTACAATCCATTTGGGTTTTATTTTTCCCCAGTTACATGTAAAACCAATTTTTAGCATTCATTTTTAAAACTTTGAGTTTCAAATTCTTTTTCTTCCTCTCCCCCCACTCCCCCATTCAGAAGGCAAGCAATTCAATATAGGTTATACATGTGTAGTCATGAAAAACATTTCCATAATAGTCATGTTGTAAAAGAAAACATAGACCCCTTCCCCCCAAAAAAAGCTCAAGAAAAACAGAATTTTAAAAGTATGTTTCAATCTATATTCAGACACTATCAGTAAGGAGCTAACAATCTGATCAAGAAAGAGAACACAAAAAAGGAAGCTGCAAAGAGTATGTTGGGGGAGGCCATGGAGTTCAAACAAAGCAGAGCTGTTGGCTGGATTTCAAGGAACAATGTCTTAACAATGAGAACTGCCTCCAGAAATGATCTATTTGCCCTTGTTGGGAGTCTAATGCAAGGCTGTAAGACCACTTGTCAGGCATGACACTGAGGGGGTCTTATATTTCAGATACTAGTTGGACAACGTGGCTCCTAAGGTCTTTTTCAACAATGAGATTCTGGCATTCAGATGTTCCCCCATATCACAGAAGCCCCATGGCTCCGAGTGAAGACTTGGTTTATAGGTTCAGAGTTAGAAGGACCTCAAAGGCCTCCTAGTGCAATTCCTTCATTTTATAGATAAGGAAACTGAGGCCCAGGAAGCTTAAATGGTTAGTTCACATAGCTAAGCATCAGAGGCAAGATTTAAGCCACTTCCTCTGCCATCAGTGACTACTCCTTTCAGTGTTCAGCGACCTTCCTGATAACAGAGATGGGAGGATTATGTACATCTGGGTGGGGCCTATAGAAACTGAAATGATGGTCATTACCCATCAGAAATTTTCATTAGTGAGCATGCCCATGATTTGTATGAAGTGGGCCTGCAAATAATCAGCTTGTAGAGAATAGCCATAAGTCATTGACCGTGATACGCAGATAACAATTCTTTCCATGTTGAGAAAGAGAAGCTCCATTTTATTTCATGTAATTACCCAAACCCACCATCTTCTGCATTCACCATGAGATTTACAACAGCGGCAGAGCCGTTCTGAGACTGGGGGCAATTCCTCCTGATTTATAGGGAGAAATTCAGTGTATGAGCAACACCCCATCTCCTTATTAAGTCAATGGCATTTCTGTCACAGACAAGAAGGTAGCATAGCTGGTGCAGTGGAAGAAGAAGAAGAAGAAGAAGAAGAAGAAGAAGAAGAAGAAGAAGAAGAAGAAGAAGAAGAAGAAGAAGAAGAAGAAGAAGAAGAAGAAGAAGAAGAAGAAGAAGAAGAAGAAGAAGATAATGAAAGAGTAAAATATGATGATTAATTTGAAGAACAGTGGAGAGATAGCTGGTCTCAGAGTCAAGGAAGTCTAGGTTCAAGCCTCACCTCTGACATATATTGACTATGTGACCCTGAGCAAATTATTTATCTTCTCAATGCCACACACAGAGTTCTAAGGGAATAAATTGTGAATAGATAGTGATCTGAAATGGTAGAAGGGTATAGAGGCAAAGAAAAAAGAGAGGCCCAAGGTGTTCCTGTTCTTGACATGAGTAACTCCCTTTTATAATTATTCACCACATCAATGGAAATTGAGTAAGTCACATCCACTCCCTTGTTTTGGGATTTTTTTTCTCTTCCAGTTTTATTTTCAAGGTCTTTCATTATATTTTCATCATGACCAGGATCCTTTTCACAGTGACCAATGAGGCAGTAAGACATTACACTCCAAATGTGAGATTTTATACTCTCTTTTGTCTCTTGGTATGGCCCGCAGTTACCTTGGACTCAGCAACAGTTTAAATTTTGTCGAAGATTTCTTACTTTTATTTCTATATTTTTCCCTTGGTGGAAACTAGCTCTGAGTTGTTCCTTGGACAACAGAGTTATGGAGCCATTCAATCAACCTCCCCAAGCTATCGCTTGCTTGTAATATCTAGAAAGCTTGCTATCAGCACTGGGTCTTATCTTACCACTATAGGGAGCTTCCCCACTCCAATGAAATCTCTTGTGTGGACAAAACTAAGGAAAAAAAATAAGAGCTTGAATTTCCATAGAACTTTGAAATTTAAACTCCTTTCCTCTCAACAACCTTCAGAGGTAGGTAGTGCAAGAATTCTTGTGCCCATTTTGCAGATCAGTACATTGAGACTCAGAGAAGTTACTAGGAAGGAACTTATAGGTAGGGCTTTGTCCATATTTCTAAAAATAGTATTTTTTTTTTACTTTTACTAGTATGCTCTGCCTCCACATCAGGAACTAATGCCCACAAAATAGAGTTTGTATTTCTGCAAGTATGTTTAAATTCTATAATTTCACTTTCCCAGTAGGAACACACTCAGGCCCAGCCAATCATTTGCTTTGGTGATAGAGCCTCTAATCAAAACCTGATAGCTTAAGTTGGTCATTCATTTTCTTTATATTAGAAATCCAAGTGGGAACAAAACATATGACCTTGCTAATTGTTCTTCTCTGGTGAGGAGATAAGCTGGCATTTTTAAGTGGTCAGAAGCCAGGGGTAGGAGGAGGGGAAATGTGGCACAGCAGGAAAATCAATCCATTGGGAGTCAGGAGACCTAGGTTCTAGCAGTCTTTCTGCCATGAGCTGTGTGACCTAATGCCAGTCACAACCTCTCTGGGCCTCAGCTTTCTTATCTGTCAGATGATATAAAAGGGCCCTTTGGCTTCTTATGCTACATGAATCTGTGAGATTCAGACACTATAAGATTCAGATACAGAGCCTACGAGACTATTATGATTGAAATGGCTGCTTATTAAAAGTTTCAACCGGGATGCAATTGTGGAGGAGGGTGATGACTAGTCTTCCTGGTAATCCATCTCCCAATGTCTGTCTGTCTCTGTCTCAGTGTCTCTGTCTCTGCATATCTCTCCCTTTCTCTCTCTGTCTCTCTCTTTCTCTCTCTCTCGCTCTCTCTCTCTCTCTCTCTCTCTCTCTCTCTCTCTCTCTCTCTCGCTCCCTCTCTCTCTCCCTCTCTCTCTTTCTCTCTGTCTCTCTGTCTCTGTCTCTCTGTCTCTGTCTGTCTGTCTCTCTCTCTCTCTGTCTCTCTCCCTTTCTCTCTCTCTCTCCCTCTCCCTCTCTCTCTCTCTCTGTGTCTCTCCTCTCTCTCTCTCTCTCTCTCTCTCTCTCTCTCTCTCTCTCTCTCTCTCTCTCTCTCTCTCTCTCTCTCTCTCTCTCTCTCTCTCTCTCTCTCTCTCTCTCTCTCTCCCTCCCTCCCTCCCTCCCTGCCAACCAACTACCCAGCATTATAGAAAGCCCCCCTAACCCACCCATACCTATAAAACAGTGATGGCCACTAACAATGACTCAGACTCATCTCTTTCCTCTGCAGCTGGGAGCGTGATCCTCCTTCCCCACAAACTGACACACCATCTCAGCATGTGCCCATTGCTGGCTGTTTGTCAGATGCCCAAGGTGCATGCTGGCGAGGGGCAGGCCACTAATGAGGAGGCCTGGTGGGAGGCCAGCTATGTTCAGTGATGACTCCTCAGGCAGAAGTCGGCATGAAAATACATGACATCAGTGAAATATGGAGGTTTCCTGAACCTTGAGGCAGAGAGCAAGCCAGGAGAAGGGAAACTACACCATGTGTTTCCATAGAACAGTCTAGACATCACTCAATTGTAGGTCTGCAAGTGAGCTTCAGGATCATCTGACCCACCTTCCTCTTTTGAAAAAAGAGGAAGCTGAAGCTTGCAAAGGAGAAGGGTCCTGCCCAGGGTCACAGAGGGAGTTTAAGGCATACTTGGCAAAAAAAACCCAGACCTCCTCTCTCACAGCTTCTCAGAAGGAACCTAGACCTCATCAACTGGACCCCTCATTTTATAGAGCAGGGATTTAGAGCTGTAAAAACTTAGAGATAGAGTCAAATGCTTTGCTTTTTATAGACCGTAGGGTCATGGACTTAGAAACCATCTCATTTACAAATGAGGAAACTGAGAGCTAGCAGTCAGCCAATAAATATGTATTGAGCACCTATTTAGGGTATGTTTATGTTTTAGGACAGCTAGGTGGGATAGTTGTTAGACTTCCAGGCCTGGATTCAGGAAGACTCATTTTCCTGAGTTCAAATCTGACCTTAGACACTTACTAAATGTGTGACCCTGGGTAAGTTACTTCACCCTGTTTGCCTTAGTTTCCTCATCTGTAAAATTAGCTGGAGAAGGAAATGCCAAACCACTTCAGTATCTTTGCTAAGAAAACTCCTAATAGGGTTATGAAAAATTGGACATGACTGAAGCACTGTGCTATGCAGTGGGGATATGAGGAAAGGGGGAAAAAAGCCCCTTCTCCCTAGCGTAAAAATCAGAGTCAAGGTTGGGGTGGCAGGAGAGAGACAACATTCAAACAATTATGTGCAAACAAGCTATTGACAGGATAAATTAGAGATAATCAGCAGAGCTAAAATTAAAGCGGATATTGAATGACTTGCCTAGGGTCACAGATATCATAAATATATAAGGCAGGATTTGATCTCAGCTGTTCCTGACTCCAAGTCCAGCATCCTATCCACCAAACCATACTACCACACTGCTTCTGTATTTCTTGTCCAAAGATTTTTTTTTCAAAATACACCTATATGTTCCTTTTTTTTTTTTCAGTGAGGCAACTGGGGTTAAGTGACTTGCCCAGAGTCACACAGCTAGGAAGTATTACGTGTCTGAGGTCAGATTTGAACTTAGGTCCTCCTGACTCCAGGGCCGGTGCTCTATTCACTGTGCTACCTAGCTGCCCCCTATATGTTCCTTTTAAAAAACATCACTGTCATATCCCAATAATGCTCCTTGCCTCAACATATACATGTATTCCACATCTGCAGATCACCTCCTCTTCACTCAGAGGTAGGATAGAGAACTGGCCTCAGAGTCAGGAAGAGCTGGGTTCTTGCTTTGCCATCAATTCAGTGAAGTCTTGCCTGGTCCCTGAATCAATCAGAGTCCTCAAGTTTTATAGTGTTGTTTTCCTTTATACGATTTTGATCAGGTACATTGTTATCCTCGTTCTGCTTATTTTCCTCCAAATCAAGTCATATCAGATGTCCCAAGTTTTTCTTAGTTCTTCATGGTCATCACTTCATAGGGAAAAATTATATTCCATCACATGCTTCTGCTAAATTTTGTTTGGCTGTTCTCATATCAGTGGTTTTCACTCTCCTTCCAGTCCTTGGTTCCTTCCCAAACTGATCCTATACATGATTTTGAACATATGAGACTTGTCCTGATGGCTTTGACCTCCTTAGGATGCATATTGAACAGTAATATCTCTGAGTCAAATAGTAAGTATAGGTTAACAACTATATTAGGATATTGTTTTACATAACAGTCAGACCAGTGTTCTACCAACAATGAATTCTTGTGGAAATCTTCCAATGGACTCTCCAACATTAACCATTTCCATAGTGTATCATCTTTGCCAAGAGGCAGAATGGTGTAATGGAGAGAAGGTTGGCTTCAGAGCCAAGAAGACCTAGGTTTAAGCCCCACTTCTTATATATGCTGGCTGTGTGTCCCTGGGCAAGTCACAATCTCTTGGTGCTCTAGGCAAATCCCTAATTCCATAATTTGCCAAGAAAGTGTCAATATGCCTTGGTCAAATGAGTTTCTTCACCTAGGCATTCTCCGTATCAATAAAATCACAAATCTAGTTCCTATCTCCTATCATCTTTTTCTAATCTGAAATGGCATGAAACCTAAAGTTGTTTTTAATTTGTTATTTGTCATATTATTAGTGATTTAGAATGGCCATTGTCAAATATTTTAGTCTTATAACCCCCTAAAATTATTTTAAAATACTGGACCCTGTAAAGAGCTTTTGCTTATGTGGGTTATAGCTTTTTATATTTACCATATTAGAAGTGAAAACATTCTAGTGTTATTATGAAAATACTTTCAACCTTCTGAAAGTATCTCATGGATCTCCATGGGAACCCAGACCACACTTTTACAACTGATTTGGAATATTCTTTCCCATGGTTGCTGATGGCTTACATTTCTTCTTTATGCAAAGTGTCTCCTTTGAAAATTTATCTACTGGGGAATGGCTCTCCAATACTAATTGAAAAGAAAATGTTTATTGGATAAATTGTCCTCCCCTGTTTATATGGCTTCCATAGAACTGAGACTGGTGGTCTAAGGAGCAATGATGCTGATTTCTTATCCTTTCAAAGATCATGAAGTGGTTAGGATCCTGAAATGGCACAAAAGATAGAAGCTTATAACACATATGTAGGAGACAAGGAGACTTGCCTATATGGGCAAGGCATAAAAAAGCAAAAAGGAAGCAATCCCTGCCTTCAAAGTTTCCATTCTACTGGTTGCTATAAATATCTAAGTACAATTCACGTGCAAAGTAATTTAAAAGTAGAGACCACTAATTTGTGGGCTAAGGGAAGGCTTCATGCAGGAGCTGGTACTTGAGCTGGGCTTTGAAGGAAATGAGGGATTGATTCTCAAAGACAGGCTGGTGGTACGCATGTATTGCCAGCACAAAGCAGTGTATAAAAATGTGTGGAGATAAGAGATGGGATACCGCTTATAGGGAACGGCCAGAAGGCCAGTTGGACTGGCACAGGCACTATACAAAAGGAAGTTCTATGGAATACAATTGGAAATGGGTTGGTAAACAGCTTATGGAGGGTTTTAAAGGTTAAGTATCGGAGTTTGTACTTTATCCTACAGGCAATAGGGAGCCACTGAAGGTTTTTGAGGAGAGGGATGACGTGGTAGGAACTAGGCTTAAGGGTCATCACTTTGGCAGCTAGGTGGAGGATAGTTTGGAGAGTGGAGAGGCTGAGGGCAGGGAGCGATGATAGGGCTACTGCAATAGTATAGCTGAGAGATGAAAAAGGCAGTGGTTGAGTGAGTAGGGGAAAGGAGCAGATGTAAAGAGATTGTAAAGGTGGAATTTGGAAGACTTCCCAACTCCCTGATACTGAGGTAAAGAGGAGGAAAGAGTCAAGGATGACTCCAAGATAAAAAATCATCTTTCTATTACACCATGCTGAATTTCCACTTGGAGATGATACAATAGGGTTGTAAGGAGGGCAATCTCCTATCACATCTGCCAGCTTCTACGTCCATCACCTAGGGAACGGCCACCCCATGACCTAGTCAGCTTCTGCTATTCCTCTACTTAGCCATCAATTTCTGTATAATTTTCACCAAACCAGTCCTTATGTTTGCAATGTTCTGGCCCAAATGAGTAAATGCAGTTCTATATACCAAATCTCTGAAAGCTGTCCATTCCTTTTCTCCTCCACTGATTCCAACCATACGTTCACTCAGCTTTCTCTCCAAGTCAGCAGCAAACTGTCTGAGCAAGGAGAAGCATTCTCACCTGTTGACATTGAGTTCTCCAGTCTTGTCTTGTCTTGGAACCACTGCTTTTGTTAAATGAGAATGTTTAGCTTGGAGAGGATAAGTCTATGATTGGTCCAGCACTGTGTACCTCACATCACCTTTATCACTCTCACATCCTATCTGTCTCTTCTCCTTACAGTGACATAGTCTATTAAATGCTAATTTTTGCTGCAAGGGTGCATCCAGGAAGTTTTATTATGTTTAAATAAATAAGAGACAGTGTTGGTGATGAGAAGGTCACGAGATACACAAGTCTTCAGTAGTAAATGACCATTGTCATTGTTATTTCTGACTCCATTCCTCCCAAGGACTATCAACCTTATCTGAAATGTAGACTTAACATGATTTATCAGCAAGATAGTTCATTTGTCTCTAAGAAGCCAGTGTTTAACTCCATCAAAAGAAAAGTACAAGCCAAGTTTAGAGAGTTACAGGATTCTTGGTTCAGTAAGAAGATGGATGAGATCCAATTTTATACTGACAGTAATAGTCCAAAGCACTTCTATGATGCCTTGAAGTCTATTTATAGACCAAAGGCCTATGGTGCATCTGAACTACTCAGTGCTGAAGGAGCCACATTGCTTAGTGATAAGGACACGATCCTGGAAAGATGTGCTGAACATTTCCATAGTGTTCTCAACAAACTGTCATCAATCAATGCTGAAGCCATTGACCATATTCTTTAGATAGAAGTCAACACCTCTTCAGCCAATTTTCCAACTAAAGAAAAGATTTTGAATGCCATTAGGCTTCCCTTGTGGGGCAAAGCATATGGTGTTGGTTCCATTCCAGCAGAGATATACAAGGCGGGGGATCCACTGTTCATACAAAAGTTGACTGAAATCTTCTGGGTTATAGGGCAAGAGGAGATTATCTCCAGGACATCAAAGATGCCTCCATTGTCCATCTCTAAAAGGAAAGGGGAATATGTTGTCCTGTGACAACCATAGGGGACTTCTCTTTCTTAGTCGTGCCAGCAAAATTCTTACCAGAGTCTTCTTTAATAAGCTGATCCTTTACCTGAAAGATGTTCATCTACCTGAGAGCCAGTGTGGCTTTAGAAAGGATCAAGGATCAGTCTGTGCTGCCTGACAACTATGGAAAAAAAATGCCAGGAGCAGAACAGAGGCCTGTATGCAATGTTAATTGACCTGACCAAGACCTTTGATACTATCAGTCATGAGGGCTTATGTAAGGTCACAGAAAAATTTGGTTGCCCATAGAAGTTCATCAGTATTGTATACCAGTTCCATGATGGCATGCTTATAGGGATTCTGGGTAACAGATAATGCTCCCACACTTTCCTAGTCACTAATTAAGTGAGGCAGAGCTCTGTGCTTGCTCCCATACTTTTTAGCATGATATTTTCAGCAATGTTGCCAGATGCCTTCAATGAAGATGAAAATGGCGTCCAGGCCAACTACCTCACTGACTGTAAAGTGGAGGGAGAGTTGGTGCGTGACTTTTTGTTTGTAGGTGATTGTGTATTCAATGAAGCCTCTGAGGCTGAGATGTAACAGAATATGGATCGATTCTCTGCTGCTTGTACTAATTTTGGTCTGATGTTTAATACTAAGAAAACAGAGGTTTTCCCACCAGCCAGCACCATACTATCCATACATGGAACCATTGGTTGTAGCAAATGAAGAATGTTGAATGCTGTGAATAAGTTTACTTACCTTGGCAGTATACTTTCCAGGGATATACCTAGCCATGAGTAACTGAGTTGAATTAAGTGGCTTTTCAGTCCCCATTTCTCCTACAATTTTCCTTTTTTTCAGCTTCCTTTCTCTTTATCATACTTCCCAGATTGAAGTTTCAGTCCTGGGTAAGTGGAAAGATGGTACTGACTTTGGGAAATAGAGAGTTTAGAGGGATAAGTTAGGAGGGAAATGTGATGAGTTCTATTTTGGACATAGTGATTTTGATATGTCTCTAGGACATTTCATTGGAAATGTCAGATAGGGAGTTAGAAATGCAGACATGAAGTTCTGGGGACTAAAGAGAGATTAGGACTCTATAGTCATCTGCATAGAGTTAATAATTACAACCAAGGAAGCTGACAGAGAGAGGGCTAGACTGAAAGGGAGGGAGGGAGAAAAGGAGGGAGAGAGGGGGAGAGGGAAGGGAGAGGGAAGGGGGAGGAGGGAGAGAGAGGGGAGAGGGAGAGAGAAAGAGAGAGGGGGAGGGGGAGACAGAGAGAGAGAGGGAGGGAGGGAGGGAGGGAGAGAATGAACAGAGGTAAATGTGGAGCAAACTGCAAAAAGAGATGGGAAGGGATGAGGGCACATATAGAGCGGTTGGCCTTGATGAGGAAAGGGATCAGAGACAACAGAAGAGAAGGAGAAAAATGGAGATAATGGCAAAGAGTTAGGAAATGTAGGAAAGGGGGAAAGGGGGAGCTCTATTTTCTTAGTAAAAAAGTAAAGGTTCTTTGTAAAGAACAGGTAAGACATAGGAGGCTTGAGGAGAGAAGACAAGATTTATAATAGATTTTCTGAAGAAGGCAATAGAGAGGCAACCAGAAGGGAAGAGTAAAAGGACTAGTTAGCCACTGTGAAGTGATCATAGATGTTCAAGAACATAAATCTGGGGTGGGACCCAGTCAGAACAATTATACTTCATCCAGCCCTGTCAGCAGGAGCACAGGAGACTGGAGGTGGAGGGCAATCCAGGGTTCAGATGTGGTGAACATTGAGGGCAGGGATAGGACTCAGTAGAGGACAGTGGAATGTTGAACTATTTAACTAGAATGAAGACTGGGAAAGAAGGAAAGTGAAGCAGGAATAGGCGGTAAAGTGTGAAAGAACCCTGGGGGACAGACATCATATGAGGACATAAGTTGAGGAAGGGTAAGGGATGGAGTGACAAGAGGTTAGGGTCAGACAGAGGAATTCCAGGGCTCTTGATCTCAGACACAGAAAGTGTGTTTGTGATGGCAGTAGGGTGTGAGCATACCTACATGGCTGAGGAGCAGGGAATGTCCAAATAACCAGCTATGAGATGGTTGATCAATTGGAGGATTGGGGCAGGAAGGAGGGGGAAGAAGGGACAAGGCATTTCAGTGGCTTCTATAAAGACCTAGCAGAGATGCCATCTACTACATGAGACATTCCTGATACACACACACACACACACACACACACACACACACACACACGTTCACACCTTCTCCCTCTTGAAATTACTTTGTATACATATGTATAAACTTTTCTTTTGTCTATCTTTGTACATTCTCTGTATAACCCTAGGAGAATAGAAGCTTCTTGAGGGCAGGGGCTTTTTTTGGTCTTCTCATGCCCAGCACCTAGCAAAATTAAACTGCATTTACTAAACATCTGTGCTGTGGCCATAGCAGGTACTTAATAAATGTTTATTAAATTCCCCATGTAGTTAATGTCCTTTGATTCTCCCCAGTAATGGTGCATTTGTACATATAACATGCTATGTTACATGAATGGGAATGAAACTCTGAAGGTCTCAGTGCTCTCTGGAATGACCTTAAAATCCCATAAAGAAAACGTAGCAGACAAAACAAGGAGCCTCATTGTTCTTTACAATTGGAAACAAAAGAATACAACCAAAATTAGCCTTGCAGACACTCCAAGTGATGAGGAAGTTATCTGACTGCAAATTATAGAGTACGAGGTTTCACAGATCTCATGGAAGCACGTGGTGCCGAGCTGGGGAAACAGAGGGAAAGACTGAGCAGAAATCCATGGGGAAAAACACAGAGCCCAGGGCCAGGTTTGGGTAATTAATCTTTCTGTCAGATATGCAACAGATAGACGAGTAATCCTCATTTCATCTGTGCAATGGGGATAACTCTTAGGCTGGTCTCCTGAATCGTATATTCTGAGAGATGACTTAGCAAATAATAGCTTATATTTATAAAGGGCTTTTTGGTCTGAAAATGGTTTTATCCCTCTTGATCCTCACAACAACCCTGTGTTATAGACAGTATTGTTATGACCATTTTAGAGTTGAAGAAACTTAATAAGACTGAAGTTAAGTGATTTTCCCAAGGTCACACAGCCAGTGAGAGTCTGAGGTGGGATTTAAGCTCAAATGCTCCTGACACCAAGTCATGCACTCTAAACTCTCACCACCACCACTACCACACCATTACTACTACTATCCCATGTACTACTGCTGCCACCACCACTACCACCACTATTTTTACTACTACTATCATCACCACCACTACTGGCTACCACTGGTACTACTACTTTGTTGTTGTTGTTTAGCCATTTTTCAGTCATGTCTGACTCCTTGTGACTCCATTTGGGATTTTCTTGGCAAAGATACTGGAGTGGCTTGCCATTTCCTTCTCCAGCTCATTTTACAGATGAGGGAACTGAGGCAAACAGGGTGAAGTGACTTGCCCAGAGTCACAGAACTAGTAACTGTCTGAGGCCAGATTTGAACCTGGGTCTTCCTAACTCTAACCCCAGTGCTCTTATCCATTGCAACACCTAGCCGTCTCTTAATAAATAATAACTGTTGTGGGCACACACAAACACACATGCCTTGCCAACCAGGTGGCAATCTCTATTGTTTCTACAACACTGTTGAGACTTTTTAAATTCTCAAACACCGTGGGGCACAGCCCCATCAGTCCACCCTAGTTACAGCACTGCTAACATTCTGAATTCTGGACTGTTCTGCAGCTGATAATCTCTGAGACTGGAGTAGGATGGTGTTTTCTTGGAGGGGGAGCACACCCACATTTCTCTAGCCTACTAATCTTGTTAGTCTGTGTTGTAGGTGGTGACAATCCTCAGTGTCCTCTCTAACTTGTCACTCTACATACAATTCACAGGTACGTGAATCACAAACTCAGTGGACATAAACAATTCTGACATGAAAACATGCAAACAATTCCCGTGTGTCTTTGGGCTCTTTGGTGAATGATTAAACACTCCACCCCCAGCCAGGAGAGATCATTTTCCTAAACATCTCTGGTGTTTCAGGACCTTGGCTTCTCAGGGACCTCCACCTCTTTCTTTCAGAAATGGAACCAGGACATTTGAAAGGCTAAAATCCAAAAAGCAAACAAGGACCTTTTTTCATTGTGGCTTCTTCCTGAACAGGTTTTTCAGCTCTCTCCTTTTTTTTCCCTCTAGGCAACCCTTGCATAAAAATATCCATTCACCAACTGTTCACCAACTGTTCCTCCCCTCCATTGGCATACCTGGTGCTGCATTGTAGAAGCCTGGACATATTCCCTCTCCAACCACCCACATTCCCAAGGCTTTCCTCCATCATCAACTATACTACAGTCCAAAGCACTCGGGGGGAGAGGTCTAGACTCTCTACCAGGAGAGAGTAGAGCACTATGGGCTTGTGTGAAGGCACAAAGCCAAGTTTCTTCTCCTGGCCCTGTCATTAACAAAGCATGTGGCCTCAGATTTGTTGTAGAATCTCCTATAGACCTAACTAGAGAAAACCTCAGAGATCATTTGGTCCTATTTGTAAGTTATTTACAGATTGGGAAACTGAGACCCAGCTAAAGGATGTTTTTTACACCAGGACACTGAATGAGTCAGAGCCAGAATCTGTGAACAACAGTTTAGGCTCCATATCCAATCTGTGGCTGAGTCGTGCAGATTCTGCCTTTGTAATATCTCTCACATCCACTCCCTTCTCCTCTGACGCTGCTCCCCATTCTGGTGCAAGCCCTCATGACCTCAGACCTAGTCTACAGCATTAACCTGTGGTTGATCCCACTGCCTTAAGCCTCTCTCCACACCAGGCCATGCTCCACTCAGCAACCAAGAAGATCTTCCTAAATCACATGGCTAACAATATCACAGCCTTATTCAAGAAACCGCAATGGCTCCCTATTACTTACAGGGTCAGACATAAAATCCTCTGTTTGGCTGTTAAATCCTTCATGACTTGGGCATCTTTCCAGTCTTCTTATACCTTTAACCCCTCATTTTCAGCCACCACCCCATAGTCTACAATTCAGCGACATCAGTCAATCTTCTGTACTTCACCCACAGCACTCCATCTCCTCACTCTGGGCATTTTGAAGGGCTGTTTGCCATTCCCAGAATCCTCTCTCTTCATCTTTGCCCCAAGACTCCCCTAGCCTAGGACAGCTAAATAACAGGAAAAATCCAACCTTCTGCAAGAAGCCTTTCCCAATCTCCCTTAATGCCAGCATCCACCCTCTGCTGATTATCTCCAATTCATCCTGTTTAGAGATTCTTTGTACATTTGTTGTTCGGTTATTTTCAGTCACATCAGATTCTTTGTGATCCCATTTGGGGTTTTCTTGGCAGAGATACTGGAGTGGTTTGCCATTTCCTTCTCCAGATCATTTTCCAGATGAGGAAACTGAGGCAAACAGGAAGCTGCAACTTTTCCAGGGTAACACAGCTAGTAAATGTCTGAGGCTGGATTTGAACTCAGGAAGACTCATCTTCCTTACTCCAAGCCCAGTATTCTAACCAATCTGCCAACTACCTGTCCCTATTATACAGAGTCATTTGCATATTGTCTCTTCCATCATAGTTCTTAAGGGCAGGGACTGTTTCCACCTTCCACTGTATACTCCCAGGCTTAGCACAGTGCCTGGCACCTTAATAAATGCTTGTTGACTTGACTTAACCCTAGCAAATGTCTTCTCTTTGGAAATTTCTTATCATCTCTGAGCCTCAGTTTACTCAGCAATGAAAAAGGGAAAAAGATGGGGCAGCTAGGTGGCGCAGTGGATACAGCACTGGCCCTGAAGTCAGGAGGACCTGAGTTCAAATCCAGCCTCAGACCAAACACTTGATACTTCCTAGATTGTGACCCTGGGCAAGTCACTTAACCCCAATTGCCTAAAAGGAAAAAAAAAAGAAAAAAGAAAAAGGGACAAAGTTGTCTTTCTTAATTATCATAGGGTTTTGTGAAAATAAAATCATATCATAGGAACATAGAGTTAAAGATGAAAGGGAACGTAGGTAGGAATCAGCAGACAGAGCTGAGAACATGGGATTTCAGATTTAGAACTGGAGAGACTTCAGTGGCTACTTATTACTACCTTTCATTTATAAGTGGGGAATCTGGGACCCAGGGATGCAAGTGACTGTCCCAAGATCATTCAACTAGCATGCATCACAGGCAGGATTTCAGCCCAGGTGCTCTGAATCCAGAATTGGGGCTTCCCATTGTGGCAAGGTGGCAAGTATTAGAAGGTGGTTGTGGGGAGAGGATGGCATCTAAATATGGAGAAGAAGGGAATAAGCAAGTGTGTAGAGGCATTGACTGCTCCAATACCCCACACTGCCTAGAGCAAAGATCATACTTTTGAGGAGGGACAAGGTTAAATGAGAGAACAGAATAAATGGGGGGGGGCAGGATAGAATGGAGGGAAATATAGTTAGTCTTTCACAACATGGCTATTATGAAAGTGTTTTATGTGACTACACATATATAACCTATATCAAATTGCTTGCCTTCTCAATGAGGGTGGGTGGGGAGGGAAGAAGGGAGAGAATTTGGAACTCAAAGTTTTAAAAACAAATGTTAAAAATTGTTTTTACATGCAACCGGGAAATAAGATATACAGGCAATGGGGTATAGAAATCTATCCTGCCCTACAGGAAAGTAGAAGAGGAAGGGGGGAGTGATAGAAGGGATGGTAGATTGGGAGAAGGGGTATTTAGAATGCACACCATCTTGGGGTGGGGGCAGGGGAGAGATGGGGAGAAAATTTGGAACTCAAAATCTTGTGAAAGTGAATGTTGGAAACTAAAAATAAATTAATTAATAGTAAAAAAAAAAAAAAGAAATTGACAAATCATTTCACCTCCCTGAGCCTCAAGTTCCCAACCTGTAAAATGAGGATTGGACAGGATGATCCCTAAAGTCACTTCTAGTTCTAACTCTTTGATCACCCCTAAGTGACAAGGCAGCTATGAAAGTGGAGAAGAAGCACTAAAATTGGAATCAGAAGAGACCAAGACTCAATCTCTAAGTCAGTCCTGCTACCTGAGTTACCTTGGGCAAGTCACTTTACCACTCTCAGTCTTAATTTTCTCATCTATAAAATAGGGATGATAAGATTGCTCCTACCCATGGGGCAGCTAGGTGGCGCAGTGGATAGAGCACTGGCCCTGAAGTCAGGAAGACCTGAGTTCAAATCCAGCCTCAGACCAAATACTTGACACTTACTAGCTGTGTGACCCTGGGCAAGTCACTTAACCCCAATTGCCTAAAAGCAAAAAAAAAAAAAAAAAAGATTGCTCCTACCCAGATTTAACGCCATGGGATTCCTGTGAGATAACATATGTCAAGAGTTTTACATATCTTGAAGCACTATGTAAATTTCTTTTATTGATATGGTTATGTTATCCTCCAACCTGTACTTGGCTGGGGAGAAAGTGGAGAGATGAGAAATGGGCTAACCCATTACCTTCTGAGGCAGCCCATTCCATTTATAGTCATTTCTCATCATTAGGAAATTATCCCTTACATCAAAACTAAATCTGCTTCTTCAATATTCCTAACAATAAAACAAGAAGATTTTCCCACAGCTATAGCCTTTGAGATGGAGCACTGGGAAAGGAAAGATCAGAATGTGAGCAGGCTACCAGAAATTGATCCAATGGAGAGATCATTAACTCTTGATTCAGAGATCTCAGGGGCCTTGAGTTCAAATCTCACCTCTAAACCTGTGTGGCCTTAGATAGTCAGATAGTTAGCCTTCCTCAGCCTTGATTTCCTCATCCATTAAATGAGGAGGTTGGATTAGATTTTCTCTGAGGATCCTAAAAGCTCAAAAGCTATGACCTCATGATCTATAAATATCAAATGCAAGAGAATATCCAAATTTTAGATAATGTGAAGGGATAGAAGAAGCGTGAGAAGAAAAGTTCTAAAATGAAGGTGATCTTGCCAGCAACAACCCAGGAATTGCAAAGGACACATTGGGAAAGTGTGAGAAGACTGGAAAAGTGGGGAAGGCCAGATAATGCAAAGCTTTAAAAGCCAAACAGAGGATTTAATATTTGATCCTGAAGATAATAGGGAACTACTGGAATTTATAGCAGAATGAAGGATGGATTGGAGTGAGGAGAGAAACGAGGCAGGGAGTTCATTTAGAAAGTTATTGTAATAGTCCATGCAAGAGGTAATTAGGTGGTGACAATGCTAGAGGAGAAGAGGGGGAGAAGTGGTAAGGATAGAAACGATAAGATTTAGTTACAGATTGGTTATTAGGCAAGAGAAAGAGAGTGAGGCACTGAAGATGACACCTAGTCACAAGCCTGGATGACTAGGAGGATGGTGCTAACCTTGAGAGTAATAGAGAAGTTCAGAACATGGGAGAGTCATAAGGGGAGGAGGATAATTAATTCTGGTTTAAATGTGTTGAGTTTAAGATGCCTAAAAAATATCAAGCTCAAGACGTCCAAAAGGCAGTTGATAATTTAGGACAGTAGCTCAGGAAAAAGGTTATGGCTAGAAGACCTAGGAAGACATTTTAATGAAGAGAAACCCACTAATTTCCAAGACAGCCCATTCTACTTTGGATGGCCCTAATCATTGGAAACTTTATTCTTACTCTGAGCTGCAAGATAACGCCCGCTCTGAAACTTCCACATATTCTGCCTAGTTTGGCCCTCTTTGATCAAATAGAATAAGTCAAATCCCTCCATGAAAGAGTCTATCCCAGTCCATAAAGATAGCCTTAACATGCTTCTACCTCCCCAAATCTTCTCTTCTCCAGGCTGAACATTACCAATTCTCTTAATCAGCTCTCAACTAGTCTCTCATTCCTCTCAGAAAAAAAAAAATTGATGGGGAATGCTTTGTACAACATCAGACACGTTGGTTATGTTGGTCAGTTTTGCTTAAGTATTTTATTTTCCTTTGTTAAAATAAAGAATGTACAATATGACTAATGTGGAAATAAAAATATAAAATGACGAATTTAAATGATAAGGAGGGAAAAAGAGTGATAAAAACAACCCCCAAAAAAGCAACAGTAAGACTCTAAAAGATGAGGAATGAGAAAGTGTGGGGCACAGATGCACATGAAGCACAGTGAGGAATCCAGTTGGGCTGGACCATGGAGGGGAGTAGTATGGGAGAAAGTCAGAGACAGGGCATAAAGCAGTAGGAAGATGATCTGGGTTTGAATCCTGAGCCTTTGAGCAAGGACCAGAGTGCAAATGATGATGCCTCCATGGTATCTTCCAACTCTAAATCGTTAATACTTGTGACTGTAGTAAAAGTGAAGGGCATTGACCTTGGGAGGGAAGAGACAAGGCTTCGAATAGACTCGCTCACTATGTGAACTTAGAAAAGTGGCTTTACCATTGTGAGCCTCAGTTTTCCCTTCTGCAAAGCAGCAAAAAAAAAAGATCCCTGTATTAGCTACCTTCCAAGGTCATGGCGAGGAAAGTGTTTTTGCTCTAGAAATGAAGTCTATTATGAACACTGCCAAACAGCAATCCCAGTCCCCCAATTCCTGTTTTCCTCTTAATCATCCCACGGGGAAGGGAAGCCACAGCTCTGAATTAGCAAAAGGAGTATGTGTGCCACCAGACACAGATCAAGTTACATTTAATACATGTGTACTATGAATACCAGCCACACTTGGCACCCCTCCCCGGAACCATGTCATTATAAGCTGTATTGACAGCAAACAAGTCACATTAGTACTTCGTTGATCGCTACGGGGAAAAAAACGAACATATAATTTTGTTGATGTTTGTGAGTTGTTTTTTTTTTTCAAGTCACATTGGACATCATTTGCCTTTCATTACCATTAGCATACTGACAATAAAATCACAGATTCCCAGAATACAAAGACAAGAAACATGAGATTCCTCCCCATCTACGGTCGACATGAAAGGGAATCCATGCAATGTGAAGGTAAGGGAGGCAGAAGATCAGAGCTGAAGAACTGGCAGAGACCTCGGTAAGCATTACACCATCCTCCACCCACCCATTTCATAAAGATGGAAACTGAGGTTTCCCAAGGTGAAATAGCTTGCTCAATTTCAAACAGGTCCTAAGTTTCAGAACTGAAATTTAAACACAGGACCTCTGCCTTCAAATCCAGTTCTGGACATCCAGATGCAGAAGGCCTCACATCCCATCTGCATGAGCATAGACAAGCCAGTTTACCTGTTCCAGCTGCATATTCTTCCAAATTAAAGGGGTGGAGCACGTGACTTCAAGTGTCTGTTCTGGCTTAATACATTGGAATCTGTGAATGACTATATGATGGAGAAAAGAGTTGCTATTTGGAGTCCGAGAAAAGCAGAGCAATATAGGATATTCATAACACCTCCTGGAAGAATAAAGAAACCAGTGGCCTACCTGAACCCACATTCACCTTAGATGAGCTTGCCAGTTCCTTAAAGCTTTTGTTCACACAGCAGACAGGCAACGGGAAGATGAGCACTCAGAGACGCTGGTGAAAGGTTCCCAGAGGGCTGAGATGAGGATTCCTGCTGCAGCGCTAGGAGGAACACAGATGAAAACAATTCTAAATGGGATACCAAAGTCTCAGAAACACTGAATCACAGAAGCTCAGAGCAGGAAGGGTCACCAGTGGCCCCATCCATAAAGGAGCCTTGCCATAATCAAACCCAATCAGTGCTTCAAGACCTCTAGAGATGGGGAACCCAGTGTCTCCCAAGACAGCTAACCCATAGCTCTGATTGGCATAAAGTCTTTCCCAGTATCAAGGCTAAATTTGTTTCTTTGCAATTCTCCAGCTAATCAGCTTTCTTCATATACTGTGCAACCCAGAAGTGCTGACAACAATCCAGATGAGGTCTGACCAAGGCAGAGTACATACAGTAGGGTTATTCTCTCTCTATGTCCAGAGGACTCCATCACCATAGGTATGGAGATTGAATACTGCCATTACATTTCCTAGTTCATTAATGATGGGAGTTGTCCCTGTTATAAGAAATGCTGCATTCAAAAAAAAAGTGTAACAGGGAAAGGACATCATAGAAATATGCACTGTGAAAGCTAGAAAAGAGTTTATCCCTTAGAACATAGACTATCAAAGCTACAAAGGCCTTAGAACATAGAAATTTGGATCTAGGAGGTACCCTAGAGAACAGAGAGCTGACCATTAGAACATAGCACATAGAATGATATCAATAGAATTGGAGTGGGAAGGGGCAGGGTTGGAACATAGAATTCAGAGCAAACAAAGCTTAGAATATAGTGTGTTAGAGCTGGAAGGAGTCTCAGACTGTGGGTGCTGGAAGGGACCTTAGAGCAAAGAAAGTTAGAGCTAGAAGAATATTAGAGTTCAGAACATAAAATGTTAACTTTGGAAGATACCTTTAAATAAAGAGCCCTGAAGGGACCTTAGAAAATAGAGCATGGAATTTAACACTGGAAGGAAACTTAGAACATAGAACCTTAGAATATTACAGCGAGTAAGAGACCTTAGAGATTATCTAGAAAGAACAAACTCCTAATTTCACAGATTTGGAAACCGAGGCCAAATGAAGACAAGCCATGTTATTAAAGCCAAAAAATTCAATTATTGGCAGAGCTTGGACTTGAATCCTAGTGCCCTGATCCCATGCCCAATGGTCTTCTGAAGGTAGAAGAGGTGCATCGCTGACCACTAATTCTCAAAGCCAATCGCACTGAAATCTAGAAATGCTGGTACCCATGGTAACCAGAGAGAAAGGTGGCCTCAAATGATGCTTCAGTAGAAATTCATTTGGGGTAGGAGTCTCTTCAGGGATATTCTTTGGTTTTTAAAAAATAAACCTAGCATCTTTCTCCCTTACCTTCCTCCCTCTATTAGGGGGAATAAAAGAAAAGAAAAAGTCACAACCCAGGGATCCTGATACAATTGAAATCTCTGCCATTCTGATCTGCCCTCCCATCTTTCACTCAACTCATCAAGCATTTCTTAGGCACCTACTATATGTTAGGTATCGTTCTAAGCACTAGGATACAAAGAAAGGCAAAAATGGTCCTTGCCCTCAAGGAACATAAATTTAACATTCTTGAGGAAAGGGAATGGAATAAGCATTTCTATAGTACCTACTATATACTAGATATTGTGATAAGCACTTTATAAATATTATCTTATTTGCTCTTCACAACAATTCTGGGAGGTAAATGTTATTATTATTTCCTTTTACAGGTAAGGAAACTGGAGTAGGCAGAGGTTAAGTTACTTGCCCAGGTTCATACAGATAGTAAGTGTCTGAGGCTGGATTTGAACTCAGGTATTCCACTATTGCACTTAGTTGCCTCTAATTCTTGCCAAATTCTTTTAACAGGGATCATTATTCTAGGCATTTGGAGAGAGACGAATTCAATACGGCAGGCCCTAGGCCCTCATGGAGTTTATAGTTTAGTAGGATATATGTATTATACAAATATAGATAATGGTAATACCAAAGTATGCATGGGAGAGCATTAGGGAGAGATATACAAGCCACACTGTGATGCTCAAGGTGAGAGGCCCACTCAAGTTCATTAAACACATGAAAAGTCTAGAATAAACACCCCATCACTGTGCATTTGGGAAGATGCTGAGAATGCAGCAGAGCCCTGATGGCCCACCAACGTGGAAATGATAGCCAAGCGTGTTGGGTTCAGCACCAGAAGACCAAGCTTTGGGTCCCAGCTGCGATACTTTAGGGCAGCTACTTCATCTGCCTGAGCTCTTTAAATGTGTCTTCATCAGTAAAATGGGGATGTGGGTGATTTCAGCAGCTGCCTCTCAGTGTTTTAAGAGCAGGAACCACCATATTTTTGCCTATCTTTGCATCTCCACCACATAGCACAGTGTAAGTGTAAGTATCAGTAAGTGCTTAATAAATGCTGCTGACTGGTTAACTTGAAAGCGCTAGAGAATATGGACTATTATTGGAGGTGCAAGAGACGCTTATGTGGTCTAAGGGAAGTCACAACTGTTCTTGGCCTCAGTCTCTTCATCTATAAAATGAGAGGATTAGCCTACGTGGTCTCTTATTTACCTTCCAATTATAAATCTATGATCCCTAACTCTATATCCCTACCACCAAGTATTTATTAAACACTTTCTCTATGCCAGGCACTGTGCTAAGTCCTGAGGATGTGAAAACAAAAAGGAACCAGCCCCTGTCCTCACACTGCATTCATTAGACAAACTCTTTCATCATACAGATGAAGCAAAGGGAAGATAAGTGAACAGCCTAAAGCAGCCCAGGAGCCATGGTTGGAAATCACATCTTCTGCCTGCAAATCGAGCCTTTATTCTACTCCACCTTCAGATCCGGTTTCAATGAGCATGTCTTAATAATGGAGGGAAGAGCTTCTTAATCTTCTTTGTGCCTGGACCACTCTGGTAATTTGGGGAGAACTATGGACTCCCAACAGTCAATATTCAGTTGGTATTGGTAAGTGTTTGTTGGATAATCACAAGAACTAGGATAGAGGAAAAGGGCTCCCATGCGTATTGTTTTTAGCCCTGCATCGACAGAATTCAGTGGCCTTGCTTGGCCAATAAAGATTATCCAGAAGCCTTTGATGGAGCATCTTTGACTTCCAGGGAACCTGTTATAGTGGGTGGAGCCCTGAACTTAGAAATAGGAAGGCTTAGTATCCAATACTTCTCAGATACTCACCAGCGATGTGACCCTAGACAGATCGCTTAACCTCCTGTGCTTCAGTTTCCTTATTTGTTCAATGAGAGGTTTGGCCTTATTCTCTAAGTCCTTTCTAGCTTTAGATCTGTGATTCCAGAATCTCTGCCCCACACTGCCTCTTCTATCATTAATTCACAGCCAAGCACAGAAAAGGACATGAAAGCAAGAAAGTGAGAAGAGAGGACTCCTGAGATATATGAGAAAAATTAACACTGCTCGTCACCTCTCGCAGATGCGTCAGCTGAGATCAATGTCCTTCCTCTCCACAAAATGGCGGAGATGGGTAACATCCTGCTCAATTTCATGAAGAAATATGCCTCTTTGCAGCCCAAAGGGCAGCAGCTTCCAAGTTTCAGCCCCATCTTCCCTGAGATAAAGTGTCTGCATTAAAAATTAACCCATCTCCACCCATCAGCCGCTGGTGTGTAACTCTGGAGGGAGGTAGCCCTTGGCGGCCCTAGCGAAGACAATGGACACAATTTATGAATCTAGCTGGTTGTTGGGTTCCATTACATAAAATCAGACCCTTTCAGAAACCCTGCTGCTAGATGAGAAATTAATAAAGCTTACCTAACAAGGAACTCAAGAAAGAACTGTCTGAAAATGAACTCCCTAACCAGCCAAGGGCAGCTGCAATCTCCCTGTGGCTCTTCCCTTCTCATAATCATCCTGAATTTTGCAAAAGATTTCCTACTTTCCCATCTGTGCAGTTCCTGTGATCCCTGGAATGGCTCACTGGGGAAGCAGGACAAAGGAAAGCAATCCCATTCAATAGACGAGAAAAGTGAGAATCAAAGTGGGGAAGACGAATTCCTCCACACCCCATAACACATCTCTGTTAAAAGCTTTCTCTTCCTTCAAGGTAAAACCTAGGTGTGCCACCTCCACCATTCACATGCAAGCATGGACCAGATAAACTCACTGTCACCTAGGCAGGTACAGAGGCCCTCATGCTGAGGGAATGAGGTCAAGACTATGGAGATGTCCAAGGAAAAGAGCACAAGAGAAGGGGGGGAAAACTGCTATGTGGGTTTGAATCTTGGCCCATCCCTTTACCCTTTTTATATATGACTTAAGCGAGTTGATTAATTTATATGAGATTCAGTTTTGTTATCTATAAAATGGGGATGACAATATCTGTGTCTCCAATCATAATGGATAGAGCTCTGGATCTGGAAGTAAGAAGACCTGAGTTCAAATTCTTCTTCAAATACATAATAGATATGTGACCCTGGATAACTCACTTAACATTATAGAATGGAATGGAATCTATCTCCCCAGAAAGGTAATTCTGGGTGGCCCCTCCACAGCCTTGCTGGGAAGTTCCTGATGATTTGTGGCTGTAAGGATATTATTATTAATAGTAGCATTTGTAAGGCACTTTAAAGTTTATAAATCACTTTACATAGGTATTATCTCATTTGATAAATCTAAGAAACTCATATACCATAGGCCTGAATAACTCAAGGAGTGTCACTCAGGGTCCAGTGGTTGCTCCAGATATGCGCTGACATATGAGTGTATTTCCATTCTCGGTCTGGGGAGACAGACTTCATCCTCTTTGTTCCTGGGGTGACAGGGCAGCAGACAGCTGTTATCTAACCCCACCCCATTTGTGCCACAGTGGGTAGAAGAAAGAGTTTGAGCAGGCAGAGAACCAAGTGAGAGAGGAGAAAGCATTATATTAGACTTAGTTGGTGTTGACAGTATGGGTACCATCCAGAAGAGGAAAGAGCAGAGTCTCTAGTGTGACTAGGAGGCAGAAAGAGTCTGTACATAGAAACCCAATGCTGAATGTAGGGGGTTGTGAAGAGAGTGGATCCTGTGGGAAGGGGGTGGTGTGAGCTATGGAAGCTCCAGGCCTGATTCTGCATGCTTCTCAGGTGCAGTGGCTTTGTATTCAAGAATTTCTGCATTTGAGGAACACTGAGGACAAAGCCCCAATAGATGAGTATCTCAGTGGTACAGTTCTGTGCATTCCAGAAGTCTCAATACAGGAATGGTAATGTATCCACCCAGAGGCCTGAGAGGTCACACACTGCTTAAGTTGTTCTTGTTTTCTCCTTCCTTCTTTCCTCTTCCCTCCTTCCTTCCCTCTCTCCTTCCCTCCATCACTTCCTCCTTTCCATCCCTCCTTCCTTCCTTCTTTCCTTTCTTCTGCATGAGGCCAGAGGTAGGGCCCCTTAATGGGTGACAAAGAGACTTTGTAATGGACTAAATGTCATGCAAATACTTATTTGGAAATTCTGAATCAAATGCATGCTAAAGAATTTATTTACCCACGTTCAAATTATACATTTGTCATGGTTTGAGTCTAAAATAGAATAAATGGTGCCCTAGTTCCTTGGGACAGAGGGTTCATTACACGTGTCCTAAGGGCCCTCAGTAGGTAGCCGGATCTGTTTTCACACAGCTCCAATTCTCTCTTTCCTGAGTCAGACTGAAAGTTTCCTCCCTGCAATCGACATCCTTGATCCTACTTCTCTCATCTTGGCACCACATAGAAGAAATCCAATCAATATCTCGCATAGCGGTCATTAAGTTATTGGAAATTAGCCATTATGCCTTCTCTTCTCTTTTCTGATGTATCATGGGCTGAATTGGCTGGTGTCTAAGGTCTCCCAGGGACTGGGATGATCAATATGGCCTCCAAGAAACAGCATCGAGGAATGAAGCCTGGTCAGCAAGCTGCTGGTTACTAGTCCCCAGTCTGAATAGCTGGATCACCCAGGATAGGTCACTTGTGCCAGCCCCTCTGAGACTGTTTCCTCCTCTATAAAATAAAGGAGTAGGATGAGATGACATGTAAAGTCCTTTCCAGCTCTAACATTCTGTGTGTTATGGCGATGATCAAGAGACCCTCTCCCTCCAACAAAAGACGGCTCTGGCTATTTTATGGAACATGTACAGAGCTGGGATGAACTCTCCAGATTGGATTCAGTCAGTCAAGCGGTAAGCAGGTGCCAGATACTAAGAACTGGGAATACAAAGAAAGGCAAAAGACAGTCCCTGCCCTCTACAAGCACACATTCTAATGAAAGAGACAACATGTAAGCAACTATGAATGAACAAGATACATCAACTGGAGATAATCTCATTAGTGCTGAAGGGAACCAGGAAATGAGTGGTCTGGCTCCAAGACAAAGATCTTTTGCTTTGAGATGACATAGCAAGCCTTTACCCAGTCCTTGCTCTCCATGATGTTTGGTGAGAAGAGTGAGATGCTGAATCCAAGAGAATTGCTCACTGAGCCAAGGAGAGGACATGGTTACCCTGTCCATCAAGCAAGTGAGACACTCCCTCAGAATTCCAGCGAGAAGGGTGGGGTTCCCCCTTCCCATCCACAGCAGTGGCTTCTAAAATATGGCAGCCAGAACATGTATTTTCCCAATCTGAGGCTAGGCCTGGGACCTCTTCTGCTTTGTGAGTCTTTCCCTGAGCACAGGTGTTTAAAGAGTAATCCTGAGATGGATGTTTCAGGCTATGTGGCTGGATTCAGGGGGTAGAGGTGACTGGAAGCAAGAAGCACATTGCTGCACCCACAATCCTTTGAGTAGAAGATGACCACTGCCAGGAGAATGAGGCCAGGCCATGCCCTGGCTTCACAGAACAGAGGGACATTGGATGAGTTTACCCTATGGTAAGAGCCAAGAGAAAGTGATGTCTGTTCAGCAATCTGACAGAGCGTTGTGTGTTTGAATGTTTTAACTATCAACCTCACAAGAAAGCATAATAGAATGAATTGCTGTATCACATCTTAAGTGGTTGTCAATGTTCACTTATAAGTTCTTTGTGTTTTCCTGCAATCATGTCTTTTGTACTAGATAGAATAAATAACTTCCCTGCACTTAATCACTTTTTTAGAAGGGATTCTGTTAATTCATTTTGGGGAGAACACATGCATGACCCAACCTAAGATATAACATATTACCCCAAATTCAACCCTGGGTTGAGAGTATAATGAGTCAGAGTATAGGAAGGCAGGGTGTCTCTACAGGGCCAAATCTCTGCTGCATGAGGTCAAAGCTACAGATCCTTCCCTAC
This sequence comes from Phascolarctos cinereus, assembly GCF_003287225.1. Taxonomy (NCBI): domain Eukaryota; kingdom Metazoa; phylum Chordata; class Mammalia; order Diprotodontia; family Phascolarctidae; genus Phascolarctos; species Phascolarctos cinereus. The sequence continues at coordinate 458,886,115 of NW_027555958.1, forward strand.
TGCCTGGCAAGTATTCTAAGGCCCCTCCCAGCTCTGACATTCTCTGTACTAAGGCCTCTCCCAGCTCTGACATTCTCTGTTCTAAAGGCCTCTCCCAGCTCTGATATTCCATTTTCTAAGGCCCCTCTCAGCTCTGACATTCCCTGTTCTAAGACCCCTCCCAGCTCTGATATTCCAGGTTCTAAGGCCCCTCTCAGCTCTGACATTCCCTGTTCTAAGATCCCTCCCAGCTCTGATATTCCAGGTTCTAAGGCTCCTCCCAGTTAAGGTCTCTCCTAACTCTCTGATGTCATTTAAGGTTTTTTTCTCCTCTGATATCTTTCCTATGGTCAAAGTTCTTTTTCAGCTCAAATATTCTCTGTGCTCTAACACTGCATGTCCTCTGGCCCCTTCTAAATCTTAGAACAAATGTTCCATAGAAGGAAGACCCAAGAGAGATGGAGGATTGAGAAATATTATTTCATTTGAGCCAGAGTCTATCTGAGGAGCCTCACCCCTTCAGGAGGGCAGGGCTTTTCCAAGACTACAGTTCTAGCTCTTTAGAGATGGATATTTTCAGGCATCCAAAGACACCAGTAGCTCTGAGTCAGCCCAGCTGCCAGCCAAAGTCTGTGTGGGCAAATGACAAAGAGAGTCAGAAGCTTCTCCTCCATGTAGTCTCTTCAATCCCAGTGACCCAGCCCTGCAGTGTTGAACAGTCTCCCTGCGTCTCTGCTTTCACATCTGAGCCCCAGCCCTGCAGTGCTGGAAGGTCTCCCTGTGTCTCTGCTTCCACATCTGAGGCCCAGGTAGGATGACCAAAGAAAGCGATTAGAGATGGAGACACACATAGAAGCCAAAGTCTGCTCAGGAAAGTCCAAAGGCCTCGAGCCACAGTGCCCACCTGACCCAGTGACCCTAACACACTGAGTTTCTAGCAAACACATGGCTTCCTGCCCCATTTCATCTCCCCAGCCTCATAAGGAGATCTTTACGCAGAATTACCTTTCCAAAGCCTTTTCCTTTTCCCATATGCCCCTGCTATCAGGGTGTGGGCTTTAAAGGGCCAAGCAGCCCCCAGCAGCCTTTGCCAAACTGTCCAGGGTACAAAGGGCCTGAATCAGCCCAGCTCCTTCATTGGAGGGGGAGACTTGCTGGAGGCACAAACAAAGCTTCCGATAGATTTAATTTAAAATTTCAAACTGCTGGATGCAGCTCAGCTTCCGAATGCCATCTGCTTTTCCAGCTCACAAGGACACAGAACAGTTTTTATTGCATTTGCTCAAGCAAGTCCACCAGTCAAATATTAATAATTTTCCCCAGCGCCGATGAGTTCTGCGTGCTTTGGATGGTAGCCGAACCTTCATCTAGCTCATCAAAATTACAAGCAAAATAATTCCTTTTCTCCTAACTGCTGAAAGAAAGAACTGCAGATCAGGGTTCTCAATGCTTGGGCATGCCACAAAGTGACATTTTCTGCTTATCCCAGCCTAGAAAGGCTTCAACTCTGGCCTAGGGCAGGTCGGCTATCTACAAAATCCCACCTGTTCCACCTGAACAAGGGTGGAGCAATTGCATTTAGTAACTTTGGATTGAAAGCCTACTGCATACAAGGCACTATGGAGGACTTTGCCAGACATGGATTCCTGGATCACAAGAGCCTAGAGAAGGTTCTAGAAGGGTCGAATAGGCAGTAAGTAGAGGTGCAGAGATAGAGAGGTAGAGGGAAGCTTCTTTTGGGACAATCTTAGCATCATAGGATTCAGACCTAAAAGGGAGCTTAGAGATCATAAGAAAATGGAGCCATGGGTTTATGGCTGGATGAAATCTTCAAGGCCACAGGATAATGGAGACATAGGTCTTTAGGATCCCTCTAGGGGACCTTGGAGGTAATATAGTCCAACACTCTCATTTTGTACACGCGGAAACTGAGACCCAAAGAGTTGAGGTAACTTGTCCAATTGCAAGTGGGGAGTGATAGAGTCAGGATTTGAACACATCCCTCTGAAGACTTTAGAACTAGATTTTTTCCACAACATCCAATCAGAACTGGGTGTGGTTTACTTCCTGGTGGTCACATTAAGATACTAGTCTAGGGGGGTCCACAAAGCTCTACAGCACCATAGAAAAGAAGCTGCTAGAACTCCTTGTCACATGACATGACTTCCCTGTGACTTCATTTATGGAGTGTCTCATTAGCTTCTCCAGGGTTTGCCTTCGAATTTCTGGCTAGCTGGTACAGTGGATGGAACTCTGGTGTTGGAGTTGGGAATACTTGAGTTCAAATCTGGCCTCACACACTTACTAGCTGTGTGACCCTGGACAAGTCATTTAACTGCTGTCTGCCTCACTTTCTTCATCTATAAAATGGGGATGATAATAGCACCTACATCCCAAGGTTGTTGTGAGGATCTAAAGAGATAATCATAAAGTACTTAATTCTGTGTCAGGCCTATAGTAAGCACGATATAAAAGTTAGCTATAATTATCATCATCATCATCATTATGTGCTCTATTCATACACACTTGGTCTCCCAGATTCAACTAGAAGCTGTTGTTTCTTCTTCTTCTTCTTCTTCTTCTTCTTCTTCTTCTTCTTCTTCTTCTTCTTCTTCTTCTTCTTCTTCTTCTTCTTCTTCTTCTTCTTCTTCTTCTTCTTCGACAGAGATTGTTACTTGGGTCTTTCTATCTCCCAGCACAATGTCTGCCAGTAAGCACATAATGCTCAATGATTGACTGATGGTGCATGCAAAATACACAAACTTCTTAGTGCTGCTGTAAGGGTGAAGATTGATAAGGAAGAAGAGAAGGAGGAGGAGAAGGAAAAGAAGGACAACTATAACCACAACCTATCTGGGTTTCTTCCACATACCCTCCCCACTGATTACATAACCAGATTCCCCCCCCCAATGTGTTTGGTAACCTTTCCAATGAACTCCAATGAACACCCAGCTTCATCTTGCATTGCTGGTCATTAACTCCTCAGTCCCTATCCACAGGCATCAACAAGATCAATCTGTAGCACTCTTGGTACCTTCTAGTTGTATTAACCATATAAGTCCTGGGTCACCCATATGAGGCAGGTAGGAAAAAGCAGAGAACAAAGAGCCTGGGTCCTTAGGCTTATAGTTGGCCAATCCTGCTCTCATTAGTTTCACCCTTGTTGGCTTTGAACTGCTGGATTCCAATGCCAGCTTGCCAGCCAATCAGTCAATCAATCACTTGCCCTGGAGGACTTTGATACTAGGTGTGTGTGGGGGGGGGGGCAACATTTACATGTAATATACAAAATAAATAAAAGGGTATTTGAGAAATTGGTGCACAAGCAGCTGAAGGAACCTGGGAAGGTGTCAGGAAAAAAGAAAAGGCTTAATGACTAGAGCTATCCCAAAATAGAATGACTGGCATCAGGAATGCACAGGTTCCCCTTCATTGGAAGGCTTTAAGCACAGGCTGGAAGACCACTTCTAATGTATGTTGTAGCATGGACTGCTTTGGGGAAACTAGGTCCCTATTAGGGTGAATAATGAATCCTGAGAAGTGGTTGCATGTATTCGAATTCACACTATTCAGTTATAATTATGTAAAATATGGTAATTGGTTCCAGCTCAGTGGAAATATGCAGTGTGAATTCAAATAATGCAACTCTCTCACAGAATTTATTATTCAAACTAACTGAGACCTAGCTGTGGGCTGAATAAGATGGCCTCTGAGATCCCTTCTAACTCTAAAATTCTTGGATTCTAATTCTAAACCCCACAAATAGTCATCCCCCAAGGTGTGGATTGGTTGTAAACAAATCAGCATGACGTGATGAAAAGATCATGGACCCTGGAGTCATAGGATCTGGGTTTGAATCCTGACTCTAATGCTTGCTATTTGGGCGATCCTGGGCAAGTCATTCAATTTTCCTGGGTCTTGGTTTCCCTCACCATAGGTTCTTGACCTAGATGGCCTCCTGGGATCCAAGAGATTGGCCTGGGCTTTCCAGCTCTAGAACTAGAGAGCTCTGATTCAGTGAAGGGAATGACCACAATATCAAAACCATGGGTTTTCATCCACATTTTAGAATTCAGCATTCAACACATGGCCTGACTCCACTGCCTTCCTTCCATGCCAGAGAGGCCCTCACTTCCAGCATTCAGCAGCAGCTGCAAACCTAACTTGCCCTGTTGGCTTCAGCTCCATTCCCAACATTGTCAGATCCTTCATGGGTATTCTTAGGGAAAGTGGAAAAAAAAATGGAGCTAAGATATGTCCTCATTTAAGTTCACAGAGAAGGAGTCTGGGAGTCAATCCTAGCCAATGTAGTCAGGTCTGGATTAACTGGAAATACCATAGAGCCTGTGAAAGCATGAGGATGGCACACAAGACCCTCCACAGGGGTAGCTCATGCCTGGAGAACTCTTGGGAAGCCAGGAAGCAGGTCCTGGACACTGAAAAGCTACCCTGGGAGGGAGGGTAGGAAGCCCAGTTATTGCATATCATGCCAACGTGAGAGCCTCTGATAAGATCACAAACTCCCTCTATCATTGGGGAGCCCAGGCCAATCTCTTGGCCTTGTGCCATGTTAGCCAAGAATTCTTTTAGCCTAGAGCTTCAAAATAGAATTCCTCCAAAGCATTCCCTTGGCTAAATTCCCCCTTGCAGAAGCCTCTTTTTTCTTTAATGATCACTTCAAAGCAATCCCCAGCCTAACCATATAGTAAATTCAAAGCAATTAGAAAGTTGACCTACACAGTAAGCCCAAAATGTATTTATAACAGTTTTCCAGGAAATGTCTCAACAACACAGACTGGGAATGGTATGATTCTGATTCTAAAACTATGGGTGTACATGTACATGTTTATAAGTGCATATGGAGGGGCAGCTAGGTGACGCAGTGGATAGAGCACCGGCCCTGGATTCAGGAGGGCCTGAGTTCAAATCCGGCCTCAGACACATACCACTTACTAGCTGTGTGACCCTGGGCAAGTTACTTAACCCCATTGTCTAACTAAAAAAAAAATAATAATAAGTGCATGTGGAAAGAGGAATGAAATCGGAATAAGGAAATCCATGTTCTGATATCAGCTATTCCACTGGAATCATAAACCCTTCATAACCTGGCTCCTCCCTACCTTCCCAGTCTTCTGATGTTTTCTTCTCCTCCATACACTCTACAACCCAGTGACACTGGCTTCCGTGACGTTCCTGAAACTAGATACTTCATCTCTTGATTCTAAACATTTCCCACCAGGGCAGATGTCCTCCATGCCTGGAATGTTCTTCCTTTTCATCTCTCCCTCCTACCTTTCTGGATTCTATTAAGGCCCAGCTGAAGGCCCACCTCCTGTAAGAAACCTTTCCCAATATTCCTCGAGCTTGGTGTCATCCTGTAAGGCTATCCACCCTACCCTCATTTATCCTGTGAAGAACTTGTTTATATGTAGCTGTTTGTATGCTGTCTCCCCCATTAGACTCAGAGCTCTTGGAGAGCAGGGAATCTTTTCTGACTTCCTGTCCAGTACATGATAGGCACTTAATAAAATGCAAGTTGACTGACTGACTGACTGACTTGAACACCATCAGTCACACTTTCTTCATCCATAAAATGGGGAGTAATGGACTGGAGAGACTGAGGTCCCATGCCTCTCTAGAGCCGTGTGGTTCAGCAGTCTCTGAAAGGCCAACTCTTAACATTTTATGTGCAACACTCTGTCTTCTAGATTCTGATATAATATGTTCAAAGATCTCATGTGCTGTGTTCTAGGGTCTGTTCAAATATTGAATAAACCTTTAAGTGTTTACTATATATGAGACACTCTGCTGGGCATTAGGGATAAAGAAACAATAATAAGACAGACCCTACCCTCAAGGAGCTTACAATTGAGCTTCTAGATTTAACCTTCTGTTCTCTAATTTTCCTTCTGGCTCTATAAAGTCTATTCCAGCTCTAGAATTCTATGTTCTAAGGTCCCTGTAAGCTCTATCATGCTGTGTTCTGATGATCTGTCTGTCATCTATGATTTTATAAGTCTATGAAGGAGCTTAAGGATGATACTGATCAAATAGAACCGGGATGGATTTAATAAATGCTTGAAAATTGTGATCAACCTTTCAAAAGAGTCAGCATTAGCAGCAGAAAAATACCAGTTAACTTATTAAGTGATGACATTCCTGATTTATGCTAAAAACTTAAACCCACCAAAGCTAAGGCTCTGCATTTTCTGCTGGAACTCCTGGGTGGCCTGGTGTTTCTTCCTAATTAATGCTTTGCCCTAATTATTTTGAGGATGGTAAAACTATCAAATGCAAACCAGATTCCTTCCTTCTTTTGTGCCCAAAGTTGTGGTAGGGGAGAGGAGTAGAATGATCCCTAGCCAAGCCAAGGTGACTTCATGTTGATGCAAATTCATTTTACAATTAAGAATACAATTTTGGGTGATGCTGGCCCCATAATTACTCCTACAGCTCCTGGCAAATTAGGTGGGAGGCACATTAGTTCCCTGAATGAGATTTCAAAATATAATGTAAGGTGCTCCTGTTTTGTATTCCAGAGATGCCTGTTTCCAACTAGGTGTTAATAATTTGGGGACCCTAACCTGTTATTTGCAGCACGGGTTTTGTGTGAATCATGAAGGTCATCTGCCTAAAAGGTTTTGTAAACCAGTTAAAATGCATTCCCCCTCCAAACTCTGTTTCTCCCAACAATAGGCTTCCTCCCTCCTGAACACAATAGGGAACTATCTTTCACTCAGGGAAATATTCAATTTTGTGGCTTTTCATTCCTGGGTGGGGAACCATTTAGTTCTGAACAGGGATATGCCTTTGTGTGTTTATACAGGGAATTCAGAAGGGGAAGAGAAGGAGAGGGCACTTAATTATACCCAAAAAGACAGAAACAGGAAAAATTCACCAGGCTTTATGCATACATACATATATAACACATACATGCATGCATGCATGCCTACACACATAGTGGTGTCAAATGCAAAAGAAATTGGGAACATTAATATGTACAGAAGGATCTCTGTAACTGTGATTTGACTGGGTTTTAAGGTGTAATATTGTTGTTGTTTGTCCTTTATTCTCAGAGGACCAATGACCTGATGATGCTGGGGCATGGGTGATGTCCTGACCTGTGTCTGAATTGGATTTAAGTGGAACAGAGTTGCACAGAATTGTCAGCCTCCACTCTCTCTTCCTGAGTCAGCAAAATCCAGTAGCAAGACGAAAGTCAAGAAAATTGGCAAGGGCCCAAGATGCAGTGGCTTATCTATGTTTTATCATATTTTTATTTATTTTTTAAAATATTTCTCAATTACGTTTTAGTATAATTTTAATTTAGAGCCAAGCTTGAGAGTGCTGTAGGCTGCCTAAGGCATGGACAGCATGCTGGGGAGATGGTGTGATCTGGATTAGTCACCAGAGGACCTGGAGTTGAACCTGCCTCTGCTATTTATTATATTTGTGACCTTGGCCAAGTCATTTAAATTCTCTAGGCTTCTAGAAAAGGAAAGTATTGGACTCAAGAAACTTTGAGGTAATAGTACCTAAACAATTATATTAAAAAAATGTAGAAAAAAAACATTCTTAGCTTGCAGGCCATGGGTCAGATGTGGCTCTTGGGTAGTAGGTTGTGACCTCTATTCTAATGTCCATTCCAGATCTTACATCCTTTGTTCTATAATCCCTAAGATGCCATAAACTTAGACCTCAAAAACTCATCTATTACTTAAAAAACAAATCCATACAAACTTCCCTATAGTTTCTTGAGTATGTCATTAAGGGAACTGGTGGGATGCACTGTACTAGGAAGTGCATGGATGTCATGGAAAGGTCTTCCATCTGTGGGGGTGAAGAGGCCAAATTCAAAGTCTACACTTCCCAGGTAGGTGACTTTGGGCAAGGCATTTGAGGTCTCTGAGCCTGAGTTCGTATCTGTAAAATGGGAATCCTGATATTTGTCCTATTGACCTCACAGGGCTGTGTGTGAGGAAAGGGCTACAGGATTATGAGTTAATGTCAGTATTAGCCCTATAAAAATCATGCTTCCCTAAAGTTATCCCCCTAAAGTTATTAGGGGCAGCTATGTGGCACAGTGGATAGAGAATCAGGCCTGGATTCAGGAGGACTCATTTTTGTGAGTTCAAATCTAGCCTCAGACACTTAGTAGGTATGTGACCCTGGGCAAGTCATTCCACCCTATTTTCCTCAGTTTCCTCATCTGTAAAATGAGCTGAAGAAGGAAATGGAAAACCACTCCAGTATATTTACCAAAAACAAAACCAAACAAAACTGAAATGGGGTCACAGAGAGTCAGACATAACTGAAAAATGACTTAACTATAACAAAGTTATCCCCCAGAGTTTTGTCATCTCTAGAAGCTGCTAGGGAGTAAGTGTTTCATGAGTTCTGTGGGATTGCACAGTGACCCTGGGCTTTAAAAGCCTGGGCCAACAGAGTACCAGCCCTGACTGGTCCTGTCTAGCTCTGAGGATAGGGCTGGTGCATTTGGTGTCTGAGGACCAGCCTAGTTGAATTCAGAGAGGCTGGTGAGTGAATGAATGAGTGAATGAATTAAAAAAGAGGATTTAAACTCTTCTCAACATTTATTAAGAGACATTATGCTAGGAGTTGGGATTGTCTATCCATTAATCATTCAATAAATAAGTATTTATCTACTACCTCCTCTGTGCAAGGCAGTACATGAGGCCCTGGAGAGACAAGCACAAAGAATGAAACAATCCTTCCTCCTGAGGAGCATACCTTCCAATGGAGAAGATACTTAAATGCATATGACAAAAATATAAAGTGAATAAATATAAAGACCAAAATGAAACAGGCCCTGTCCTCAAGCAGGTTGGATTCTTCTGCAGGAGGAGGTCCCAGTCTAAGCCTCACTTGCTCATTGTTTGGATTTTGATGGCTATGAGTAAGTGTAAATAGCAATTGTCTCCATTCTGGTCAGAAACCCTGACGGTCTTCCCCTCCCAGACTGATTTTATTTTTTTTGAGTAGGTAAAAAGAGGCCATTTTGGCCTCATTTTTTACCCAGCCTTAATCACTGAATGGGTGTTGCCTCAGTCAAACTGAGACCTGGAAAAGACCTTAGCCAAGCTCTCCCACTGCATGGGGGCCATCTCCAAACATCCTGATATCTATCTTGCCACTGGACCCAGATGGCTCTGGGAGGAGAGAGTGAGGCTGATAACGTTGCACAGCCCTCTCTCACTTAAATCCAATTCACTTGCAAGTCAAGAGATCACTTCCCTGATGTCACAGTCCTCTTCAAGAATGAAGGACAAACAACAACAAGAAATACATAATATGCAGAAATATTATAAATAAAATCCAAATTTGGAGCAAGTGAGGTAGAAGGTGGCAGGAAATAAGCATTTATTAATTATCGCCTATATTCCAGGCACTTGGCTTAGCACTTTTCAAATATCTCATTTGATGTTTACAACAAGATAGGTGCTACTATTATCCACATTTTATAGTTGAAGAAACTGAGGCAAATAGAAGTCAAGTGACCTATCCAGGGCCATACAGCTATTAGTGTCTCAGATCACATTTGAACTCTGGTCTTCCTGATTCCAGGACCTGTGCTCTATTTTCTGTGCCACCTAGATAGGGCACAATGTGAGATAAAGCAGAAAGGTAGATGGGAACAAGGATGAGGGACCCCAGGTTAAGGAGTTTGTAACATGTCCCTTTGCAACAAGCCAAAACGGGTCCATTGACAATTTACTGAATGGGTGATGTCATAGTCAGACTTGGGCCTTTTAGAAAGAGAAAGTCCAATTAGGAAGCTATTACAAGAATCCAGGCAAGAAGTAATGAAAGTATGTCCGGGAAAGGGGCCATGTGAGTAAAGAGAGAGAAGGGAGTGGTTGTGAGAGATGCTGCACAGACAGAATCAATAAGATGTGGCAACTGATTGGAAATGGGGAGTGAGGAGTGGAGGAGGACTCCAGCTGTGCACCTGGGTGACTGGAAGGATGATAGTGCCCTCAACAGAGATAAGGAAGTTGAGGAGAGAGAGGGATAGGGAGTGAGAATGACAGACACATAATACAGCTCTGGATGTACAGTGATTTTCTGTTTTGGAGATTGTTGAGTTTGAAATGTCTACAGGGCATTTTGGCAGAGGTGTCTGGCAGACAATCAATGATGAAGGGCTGGAGCTCAGAAGAGCCATGACGGTTGGATTGGTAGGTATGGAGTCATCTGCACAGACAGGATAATTTAACCTATGGGAGCTTAGGAGGTCATCAAGACAGAAGATGACAAAAGAGAAGAGAAGACCAATACCATACCTCTAGGGAAACCCATGCTTGGGTCTTGGAAGTTGAATACTGGTCCCAGGAAGGAGATTTAACAGATAAGAGTGATACCATCTGAGGGAGAATCAGGAGTGAACAGGAGCTAAGTCATTAGCCTTCAAATTGGCTTTCCTACTCTGTTTCTCTTCATCCCCCCCCTTCAATCCATCCTTCACTCAGCTACAAGAAATGTTTTCCTAAAAAGTATATCGGACAGAAAGACAGTAATGCATATTAGAGAGAGTAATAGGCTTGAAGTCAGAGAAACCCAAATCCAAACAGTACATCTGAACACCAGCTGCATGACTATGGACAAGTAATTTAAATTCTCTGAACCTCAATTGGAGTACCTACATCATGCGACTTTTGCAAGGCCCAAATAAGAAAATGTATGTAAGGGGCTTTGCAAACTTTAAAGTATTATCTAAATGTGATTATTATTAATGTACAAGTTTTAGAATGTTCTCAATGATGGCAAACTTTCATTACCAAGTTTGTTGAACCAGGGGATAATCAAATTGGGTAGTTATAGTGTGAGGTCTAAAACTGCTGCTGCTATTGTTGTTATTGTCATTGTTGTTCATCCTTCTCATTCTTCTCAAAAAGTACCAATAACATCATGGGCTGATGTCTTGACTTGGGTGTGAATTGGGTTTAAGTGAGTCAGAATTGCACAAAGTAGTCAGCCTTGTTCTCTCTTCCAGAGTCATTGAAGTCCAGTGGCAAGAAAAAAGTCAAGACAACTGATGATGGCCCCAGAATACTTTGGATGACCTTGGAATCTTTGATGCCTGACCAAGCTCTAAGCGCTCCACAGCACCTGCTTCAGCCATCTTCATGGTCCTTGGAACAAATTGTTCTCATCCATCCATTCCACTAGAGAAATCTTCACATGCTTGGAGTAGACATCCCCTTAACTCACCAAAATATCTGAGGCCTCTTGGTTACCTCCGAACCTGGTTTAGCCCATCTGCCAAGACAGTTTTACCAGGGTGTGGCTGCTGCACATGTTATAGGTTCTTGGAACCACAAGTGAGAGTTAAAGCTAATGTAGATTAAGTGATAGGACTGACATTCTTACAGAATGAGTGGGCTGACCCTGATGGCCAGGCCCAAAGAGAGGACATCAGATAATCAAAGACCACAGAGCTGGAATATTCCTACAATCTCCCAAGGTAATCCTAGCTTAGTGAAAAGAGCACATGTTTTACAATCCATTTCCACTAATACGCATGGCTTTTCAACTTCCTAAATGTTTGCAAGACTAGACACTCAAGTTCTTGAGTGCCTCTAGTGAGGGCCTCTATTGGTCTATCTTGAAGTACACAAAATATAACCGTGAAGTCATTATTGCTTGTTTGGAGGACAGGACTTCTTGGGACATACACATGCTCTTTGGCCTGTTAAAGAAGCTATATTTCTGTTTGATAATAGCACCTAATGTTGTTATTGTTGTTAAGTCATTTAGTCATGTCTGATTCTTCATGACTCCATGGATTATGTTGACTATGGGGTTTTCTTGGCAAAGGTACTGGAGTGGTTTGCCATTTCCTTCTTCAGTGGATTAAGGCAAACAGAGGTTAAGTGACTTGTCCAGGGTCACACAGCTAGTAAGCATCTGAGGCTAGATTCAAATTTATGTCTTCCTAACTCCAGGCCCAGAGCTCTATTCACTGAGCTACGTAGCTGCTTCCTCTAACTCCCATTGCACTACCCATAAATAAGTACCTATCACTTGGAGAACTTGTACTCATTACCATTTCTATGTTATGGCTAGAAGGCTTTGGGCCTGGAGTATGGTTGAAATTTTGCCTCTGTGATTCACAGGAATTCCTTTGAAGTGTACCCATTCAGATTCTATTCCTAATTGGAAAATTCTTATCCACTAATAACACACATACATACCTGCATACATATACACACACACATACACACACACACACACACACACACACACACACACACACACGTGATAACTGTTAGAATACCCAGATGTGGCAAATGACAGTTACAAAGGACCTAACAGCCAGATTTGCCAGCCTCTGGTTCCCTTAGGACATTTATCAAAGGAGAGGAATAGTGACTGGGCCTATCATTTCCCTGTTAGAAGGATCTCCTGCAAGAGCAAACCTCCTCTACTGATGCAGATCAGCACCCTCAGTCTGATTGCCAAGGGCATAGAGAAATCATAGGACAGGAAGCCAGGATGCATCAAAGGTAGGCCCTGCACCTGGGTCTTTCTAGCACCATGGCCAGCTCTGTAACCAGTATACCCTACTGCCTCTAATGCTTAGAAAGTTAGTCACAAAGCATTTATCATTTACTCACTATGAACCACACTCTGTGCTAGGTGGAGGTCTTACAAAGGAAGGTTAAAAAGCAAATGAAGTAATCAAACTAAAGTGATTTGCAAACCTGCAAAACTATGTTACTGTTATAAAGAGCATTGATTCTTCTCAGAGTAGAAAAATAATTAAAGAACATGTATTCATAGTGTCATATAAAATATAAATATTAGCTTTTTATTAATTGTCTATGAAAATATTATTGTTGTTTTCAGTTGTGTCTGACTCTTTGTGGCTCCTTTTGGGGTTTTCTTGGCAAAGATACTGTATTGGTTTGTCATTTCCTTCTCTAGCTCATTTTACAGATGAGGAAACTGAAGCAAATAGGGTTAAGTGACTTGCCCAGGGTCATTCAGCTAGTGTCCAAGGCCAAATTTTAACTCAGGTCTCTGGCATTCTATCCACTGTGCCACCTAGATGCCTAATTTTATATCTAATCTATTCTACATGGGAGATTTTATCAGTGTTACTTTGCATACACTCATAAGGATGGAGCTCTAGTGGCTGGCCTCTAGTAATAAATAGATGAGAAAAAAGAGGCACAGAGTAAGTGCCCAAGCTCATACAGCTGATAGAGAGAAAAAATAAGCTTTAAATACAGGTTTTCTGATGATGAAGTCCACTAGAGTGCAAGTCAAAGCAGGTGACCAAAGCCTATACAGGGCACAGGTAAGATGGGAAACAAAGCATTGGAGTTCATAGGGAAGAGGCATTGGACAACTCTCAGAGAGAAACAACAGAGTAATAGTTGTTTGTACTCAATTTCTGTCATTGTTATTTGGGGATGGGAAAGGATGAATAAGGAAACTCACAAACTGTATCTCACTAGTTGGAAATCACTAGAGAATAAGAGCTCTGCTAAGACATCTGTCTCCTACCATGCTCCAGGTCCTATAATTCCATGGGTGTTAGTTATTTCCCTCAAATACATAAGTCTGAGACCCACTGGACCCAATTGAATTCCCAGATTGTGACTCAATCAGGGTGTACTGATTACGTTGTGAGGCTTTACAGGTTTTATTCCTAGGAACAGCAGGTGGGAGTGAGCTAGATAAATCAGAGGACCTCAGGCAACCGATCTGCCCAGGACTTCTAATCGTTTAATATTCCAGCCCCACCCTCCACTAAGTGCTGCTTCCCAAAGTTAAATAAATACAAATCTCATTTTAGAATGATTAGATGGTCTGAAAGTGTTTCTACTGATAGCTCATAGAAATGAGTGATATCCCACCACAGAGAGAAGTGAGGGCAAGCCCTCCAAAGACTCAGTTCTTCGCCTCCCCCAAAAAAGGACCTATCAGCAGTGACCCCTACTTCTACTGCTCTTGATGACTTGTAGAATGTTGGAAGTGTAAGGAACCCTAGCCATCATCCAGAAACCTAAGTAATGGCTATGGCATCAGAGTGGCAGGCGGGAAGAACTACATGGAAATATCTCCTCTAGTGCTTGTCAGTTTGGTGGCCATGGGCAAGGTGCACAGATCATAGCTTTTGAGTTGGGAAGAACTATCTAGTGTTCCTCTAACTCAACCTTCTTATCTTTGTAGTTGTTGTTCAGCAGTTTCACTTTTGTACAATTCTTCAAGATCATATTTTGTTTTTTCTTGGTAAAGATGCTGGAGTTTCCCATTTCCTTCTCCAGCTCATTTTACAGATGCGGAAAACAAGGCAAACAGGGTGAAGTGACTTACCCGGGACCACATAGCTACTAAGTGTTCAAGGCTGGATTTGAACTCAGGAAGATGAGTCTTCCTGACTTCAGGCCCAGAGCTCTGTGCACTATGGTGTCACCTAGCTGCCTCCTCCTTATCTTAAAGGGGGGGGGGGGGAATGAGGCCAGGAAAAGTTGTCACTTGCTCAAGAATCTTCTATGCACTTCATTCTTCTCCTTTATAAAAACAGGAATAATACCATAGTACTTAATGTATAGGCAAATAGCTAGATAGACAATTAGAGATAGATAATATGGATCACTAGATAAGGCATTTATTAAGTGCTTTACTATTTGCCAGGCACTATAATAAATGCTGTGCTTATGATAATGATAACTGGTGATTTAAGGCTTATAAAACACCTTATGTGTGTTATCTGCTTTGGTAGGTTATCTACCTAGGAGGTAGGTGCTATTATAAACATTGTTTTGCAGATGAGGTAACTGATGCAAGTGATGTGCCCACAGTTACGCAGCTAGTAACTGTCTAGAGCTGGATTTGAACTCATGCCTTCCTCATGCTCCTGACTGCCTCAAAGTTCAAAGCATTTTGTAAATGTTGCCATTGCTCTCAGTTATTGTTTCCCAGCTCTCTGTCCATTCACATTGCAAACTCTGTATTTTGAAAAATGTTGGAATCCATCATGTGATTCCTTTCTCACAACAGCCACATATCTTAGGCCACACTAGCCCCAAATTCCATTGAATCAAAGAGGTTAATAACAAAAATTGAGGTCTCTCAATTCCAAATACCTTAATCCCCCAATCTTTCTCCTTCAACTGGTCTAGCCATGCAGTCTAGACTGATAAATCTTCATTAATTTATTGAATTCAAGCAACAAGCATCCATTGAGTGCCAACTACATGCCATGCACTGTCCATGGTACTAGGGATCAGACGACAAAGTTTCTCTAACTCTTCCCTTCGAAGTGGTCATATTCTACTGGGGGGAAAGAGCCTGTACAGAGAGAGTGCAGTACAAAATATATACAATCTAATTTTCAGTGGGAGGGCACCAGCAGCTGGTGGGATCAGCAGAGGTTTACTCTATGAGGTACCATGATCTGTGCTTTGAGTGAAGGCAGGTATGCTAGAGGTGAAGAAGGAACACAGACATGGGGAGAACCTTGTGCAAAGGCATGGAAATGGGAAATTCAATGCTATGTGCAAGGAACACCAGGAGGACGGTTTGGCCGGAGCAGGGAGTGCATGGAGCAAGGAGTGTGTAATAAGCCTGAGAAGTTTGGCTGGAGCTTGTGAAGGGTTTTAAGGAGCAGTTTGGATTTTCTCCTAGAAGCGAAAGGAAGCACACAATGTTCTAAAATACAAACTATGTGGGAAAGACTTTTAGGAGAGGAGATAAGCTTCTTCTGGATGTCAGAGCCTCAGCTTTCCATCTCCTACCATTTCCACATGCAGTAAAATAGATTGATTTGTACAAGCTCTCCTTCTTCTCACCCAACTACTCAGAATTTAAAGACTGTCACAGCACAAAGCTTTGGGTAGAAAAGGGCAGTTTGTTTTAGCACAGAATGCTGAGCTTGAGATTAAACAGCCTGAATCTCAGGTCTGGCTATTCTGTTTACTAGCTCTTTGACCTTGGCCTTGCTATCAATCTTCCCTGTGCCTCAGTTTCTTCTCTCTAAAATGAGAATAAAAGCATTTCTTACCTACCTCTAGAGCAGCAATTAAGAGAGACTTTCTCTTTTTTAGAGCAAGCAAATACTATAAACCAGAACACAGAGCAAGTCCAAGAGGCAGCTACTGAAGGCAGAGAGGCCCCATCTTGGGAGAAGCTCACATGGACTATGGCGACCAGCAAGAGAGTTAGGTGGGAGGAGAGAGTTGCTTCTGGTAGCATCCTGTTATAATTATTTAGCTCCTTCTTTGTCCATCTCTGTGGCCCTGCTTCTGAAGGACTCATGTTGATATTAATGCCCTGTCATATGGCACTGCAGTCCTCTTGCCCTAGTTCTGGCTTTGTCTACCTCACAGGGCTGTTGAAAACACCAAATGAGATCAAATAAAGTGTTTTGTAAATAATCTGTAGGATTTATATGTGGATAGGAACCTTAGACACCATCCCGTAAAACTTCCCCATTTTGCAGAAGAAAAAACTGAGGGCCCAGGAAGGAATATGGCTTAAAGGGAATAAATAGAGCAGGGCCAAGATATGATAACACCAGACCTCTAAGAATGAAAATCTACTCTTAGGATGCACTAAGGGAAGCATTAGGTCCAGAATCCCTCCACACTTTACCCAGGTCAGACTATATCTGAGTTCATGTGTTCAGTTCTGGGCATCACAGTCTAGGGACAGCAACTTCAAATGTCCAGAGATGCATGTCCAAATTCTTGAACATCCAAGCTATAGAAGAATTGATTGAAAGAATTGGTTTGGCATAGAGAAATATAAACTTAGATAAGGACATGACAGCTGTGTTCAAGTATTTGAAGTAATATTGTAGGGAATGTGGGCAGCTAGGTGGTGCCATAGGGCAAAGAGTACTGGTCCTGGAGTCAGGAAGACTTACTAGCTATGTGACTCTGGGCTAATCACTTAACCCTGCTTGCCTCAGTTTGCTTATCTGTAAAATGAGCTGGAAAGGGAAATAGCAAACCACTCCCATATCTTTGCCAAGAAAACTCCAAATGGGGTCACAAAGAATTGGAAATTACTGAAAAGTGACTGATCAACAACAACACAATTGAATGGAACACTTGTTTTACTTGGCCCCAGAGGACAAAACAAAGAGTGATGATGGAAATTGAACACAAGTAGATTTCAGCTGAATGAAAGGGGAATTTTTGCAACAATTGGAGCTGTCTAAAAGTTGAACGAGCTGCTTTGGGAAGTAGCAGGTTCTTGCTGACTGGAGGTCTTCAAGCAAAAGCTGAATGCCCATTTTATGGGACCCAGAGATGGGAAATATCTTGGCCAAGGCCAGACAAGGAATAAATGCCACAGGGCCATGAAGGATCTTCAACCATGTCCTGTTATCGAGGGCTGTGTAGGTCTCAATTGGGCTAGATGGTCTTGGAGGTTTTTTTCTAGCTCTAAGGTCTTGTGATGCTGTGAAATTTGAGTTATTATTAAGTATATTGTTAAAGCTCATTAAACTGTTAAGTGAAAGGTTGCTAGTTACATGTGCATCCCAATCATGTAGCTGTCCAAGATTCCCCATTTAGGTCCCTCATTGTCACAAAGGACATTGATGGATTCAATCCATTGATTTGATTTCTGTCAGCAGTTCTACAGTCTCATGCTCAGAGTCTTTTCCCACTGAGAACGTGACCTGGAAGGAGCCAAATGGAAATGCCCTCCTTCATCTGCAATATTTCCTCTCTATCCCATCCCCAGTTGAATCAGATGATCAGGGAAAATGAGGCATGTGATACCATATTATTCTTGTTTGGGGCTTGAATCTGTCCAGTAGAACCAGGATTGAGCTGGGATTTCACCCTACAGATGTGCACAAAGTCCACATCCTGACTACGATGGCTACTTTCGAAGAAGTCAAGTAAAGAATACTGTTGAGGGAAGTGACAATTATTCAGTGTTCAGATGAAACTATTAAAGATGGAAGGTTATGGTGTTCGTTTGACTTTCTGAGGAGAAGAGAGTTGTTTAGAGCATTGATCTTGAGTCATAAATGCTGAGTAAAAGGAAACCTGATGGCCTGAAAACCAAACAAAACACTAAATTTTGAGGCAGAGGACTTCAGTTCACATTCTGGTCCTATTTTATCAGAGAGGCAGTAGAGCACAGTTGATCAAGTTCAGGGCTCAGCTTCATTAGGAAAACCTGGCTTCAAACCTCAACTCTGAAGCTAACTAGCTGCTTCACTTCTGTTTTCTCATTTTCAAAGACTTGGGGGCCCAATCTTGGCTCTGACACAAATCAACAGCAGGCACTTTGGCAAGTCACTGGCCCCATTTTCTTCCTTTGTGAACTGTGGGTATTTGAATTAGATAACATTTGAGGCCCTTCCAGTTTGAAAGCTATCAATCAACAACCATTTATCAAGGACTTATTATGTGCCAGACATCATGCTGGACATTGATGATACAAAGACAAAAATAAAATGGCACCTGCCTTCAAGGAGCATACATTCCTTTTTGGTGGATAGAGGGGTACATGTGCAAAAATATATTTGACACAGTAATTTGGGTGGTAGAGGATGAGGAAAGGTTCCCTGTAAAAGATGACTCTACAACTTAGTCATGAAGGAATCAAGAAATTCTAAGAAGCAAAGGTGAGGAGGGGGAGCATTCCAAGCATGGGATCAGCCAGAGTGGATGAGAGATGAAAAAACACATATGAAGAATAGCATGTGGGTTAGTTTGGCTGGTCTTCAAAGTGAGTGGAAAGAAGGAATGTGTAACACGATCGAAAACTGAAAAGCTAGCTGTCTCTGGCAGTTAACCTACCAGGAGTCAGCCAGGTAGTACAGTGGACAGCGCACTGGGCCTGGAGTCAGGAAGATTCAAGTTCAAAGCCAGCCTCAGACATTCATAATCTGTGTGAACCTGGGCAAGTTGCCTGCCTCCATTTCCTCATCTGTAAAAAGGGGGAGGAGGAATAATAAATAGCACCTATCTCCCAGGGTTACTCTGAGGCTAAAATCAGAAGATATCTGTTGAGTGCTATGCTTAAAGAACGATATAAATGCTAACTATTAGAAGCCATTGAATATAATCCCTCTCATTTTAGCCATGAGGATACCTAGACACACAGAGGGTAAGTGACTTGCCCAGGGGCATCTCACTAGCATATGACATGGGATTTGAACTCAGGTCTTCCTGATTTCAAGTTTGGCATCCTATCCATGATATACGAGAACAGGGTTTCAAATGCTGCCCCGACACTTATGACCTGTGTCATCATGGTCAAGGTTCTTCCCCCCTTTGGTTCTGTGTTTCCTCATCTATGAAATTATGATAATAAAACTTATAGTTGCTATTTCATAGGGATGCAAGTAGAAAAAGGCATCATAAAAACATAAAGATGGTATAGAAAGGTGGCATTACTATTGTGAAGCTGCTGACAAACATTTTTGGGTTTTGGTTTTTTTAATGGCCCAGGGGCTATGTTTGGTGCCATGTGTGCCTTCCTGCCCAGGATGCACATCAAATGGCCTTTGATCCGTGAGTAGACTGTCTTCGTGGACTGCTGTGGCTCAAATACTTCACTGAGAAGGTGCTCAGCAGCTTAAGGAGTGGGACTGTTTTATTTTTTTCCTTTTGTTTATGTAGCCTAAACATGTAGCACCATAAATGGCATGAAGTGGGCACTTATTAAATACTGGCTGAATTGAATTCAATCCCCTGGCAATGGCTTTTCTAAACTTAGCTAGGCTGGTCCTCAGACAAAAGGCACAGAGCCCACCATTAGATCCAAAGGTCCTGGATTAAATCCCAGCTCAGCTACTTACTAGTTCTGTGACCTCAGACAAATCATTTTCTGCCTCTTGGTCTAAGTTTCCTCATTTGTAAAATAAGAGTGCTGAACTAAAAATCTCTAAGGTCCTTTCCAGCTTTAAATACTTGAGTCTGTAAACATTTTCAGCTCAGTAAGACCTTTCCTAACTGATGATGTTACTGGTGTTACTACCTTATCAGCCTGAGACATTAGAAAAGAGTGTTAGGATAGCCAGGTATTCTTACCACCACTACCTCCTCTCATTTCAGAGAAGATGGGGAGATATAGACACAGAGTTCTGTCTCTGCACTCCTCAATTCCATTTGGGCCCATACATGACATATAATTCAATTTGTGGACCTCCAAAACACAATATGGCTATTAGAGTCTTCCCTGCTCTAGGTCCCAGGCCAGGCCTTAAGAGATGGGTTTGCTGCAGTCTTTCCAATGGGTAGATGCCATATTTAAATGCCAGTCAGTCACGAACCTGCCACGACCCCATCCTCTGAGAGCTGCTTTACTGAACACTGTAATTGCCTGGATGCTGTTATTCATTTCAGGAGCTATTGCCATTAATTAAATATTTTTCAAGGAAAGCTCCCCGTGACATCTCTTTGCTGCATTCGTGAATATCTGATAAGATATACAGCTGGAACACTGGTACCTTCTGCCTTCCACTGATACTCTTGTCCTAGATTCTAACTCTCCAAACACGGAAGGAATGACACAGTTTTAGCAGAAACGAGGGTCTCTATTGTTAGAAGACTTGGTGGGGGGATGGGGGGTGCAGGCTCAGAGAGAGGGGCTGTTTAATGAAATGAAGGCATGTGTCAGAACCTAATGATAATCCCTCACATTTCTAGTGTCTTTGTGGGCTGCAATGTATCTGCCAGTTAGGAACTTACTGGATTTGTAGCGATCCTATAAAGCAAGTAAAGCAAGGATTTAAATCCATATTTTCCAGATGAGAAAACTGAGGCTTTTCATTCATTCAAGTAAATATTTATTAAGTACATAGTGTGGGCAAAGTTACTAGGAAAGACAGAAAGTTTAGATAAGTCCTAAGACTTTGCCTCGATATAGCATAAGGGGATAGAAATACAAATCATTAAAGATACACAGGGTCTGAAAGAATCTAGTATAGACCCGTAACTAGTACAGGGTGACTGGGGCTATGTTCCAGGGTGTTGACATCTACAGTACATCTAAGTTTTCTCCTTGGGGTAGTCCTCCTCCCCATCAGCCTTTGCTTCAAGGTAAAGGTATGAATATTTTCCAGTTGAAAGAAATCCTTACTCAGAATTTTGGCATGATCAAGGGAGTCATCTTTTTCCTGAAGCCTGTTGTTCAGTCATGTCTGACTCTTGGTGACTCCATTTGGGGTTTTCTTGGCAAAGATACTGAAGTGGTTGATCATTTCTTTCTCCAGCTCATTTTACAAATGATGAAACTGAGGCAAATAGGATTGTAACTTGTCCAGGTTTATGCAACTAGTAAGTATCTGAAGCTGGATTAAACTCAAGTCTTCCAGTGCTCTGTCCATTGCGCTACCTAGCTTCCCTTTCCTGGGGCCTTCCTTTCCTCATTTCCTTCTCTATACCTTCTGCTTCCTCTCTGTCATTCCAGGTTTGGGGTATTAGGTACTGACTTTGATGCAAGGGGCCAGATGTTCTGGGGAATGGACTTCCCCTCGTGTCATAGTGTGACTTTATCAGAATGGTTAGACCAGCATCTGGGCCATCACTCCTACCCATCACCACATACCCCAGTGCCCACCACTGTTCATTTGAATTTTCCCTACATGCTAGAATTTTCAGTTGTAGGTCTGCTCTGGCTTTTAGCAGAAATACCCACAATAGAGAAATGACTTACCCAACAATACATGGCTATGAGTTCCAGACTTGGGTTTTAAGTCTAGTTGTCTTGGAATATTTGAAGAACTTACATAGAGAAGACAGACTTGATTTCACATAATCACATACAATATGGCAAGGCCCCTCAGTGGCCAACTATTTGCACCCATCCTCAAAAGAGAATATCCATTTTAACAACCCCACCAGGTGCTCATCCAGCCTTTCCTTGAAGATCCCTAGTGAGCTGGAATCTACTTGCTCCTGAAGCATTCACTTCTATGCTGGACAGTTCTCATTGCTAAAAAATGTTGTCTTTGCTACTGCCACTGCTGCTGTTTTTCCCTGACTTCAAGCCTAATTTTGCTTCATGAAAACTTCAACCCATTTTCCAATACAATTCCACTGTATATGCATTGATTGACTATTCCTATTTTTACTCTCTGAGGTCAGAGGACAGAACTTGTTCCACAGTTTGGGCCCCCTGAATAACACAAGGAACACTTGGATGGGAATTCCAGGGAAGCAGATTCCAGCTCCATGTAAAGAAAAATCTTGTAACAATGGGAGCTGTCCAAAAGTGAAGGTGACTACCTCAGTATATAGTCAGATCCTTAGTCCTGGAGATCTTCCAGAAGAGGCAAGACTACCATTTATAAGGTCTGTTAGATACAGTGGGGATTCCTGAAATCAAATTTTGCCTCAGACAATAGCCATGTGACTCTGGGACAAGTCATTAAACATGTTTCTTCATCTGTAAAATGAGATTAATAGTGAGACTCAAAGAATATAGTGAATGGCAAGAGTTTTCTAAATCTTAAAGCACTACAGCAATGCTTGTTGTTGTTCCTTTATATACAGCGTATTCTGGACAGCCATTGAAGTCCCTTGAAATTCTCAAATTCCATGATTCCATGATTTCCACATTTGACCCATTGAGCTGGGGGATACTAAGACTGAGGATCCTTTGTTGGGGCAGGGGAAAGTTACCACCCTCTCCCCCAGCCATAATGCTGAAAGGATTTTTTTAAATAAATGCAAAAAATGGCAATGAATGTACCCAGGTAGCCAATGCATGTATCTCTAATGAGGCCCTCCATCTATTTATTATTTATGCAAAAAACAAATGCCACTTGGTTATTAATAAAATATTGGGCAGTCATTAATCCTCAATAAACACAGTGCAGGTAATTAGTATGAAAGTGACACAGAATACTTCATAATGAGAAGGTAATTTTCCAACCGGCTAATGGATTATTCAAACAAACCTTAACTTTCTCTTATCACGAACAGGATCCGCTGGGGAAAAGAACTGGAGGGACTTTCTTTGTAACCTTGAAAACTTTGAACGCTGAAGGTCTTGAAAATTGAGCTTTAGCTTAAGAGCTTAATCATCTGCAGCAGTACCAATGTTTGCATGGAGTTTCAGGCGGTATTTTCCCAGCTAACGCTCTTGAACCCTGGGCAGGGATGAATAGCTCTCTTTTGAAGAGGGAGGGAGAGAGGTGTTCAAATAATTCAAATGTCCTGCCTAAAGTCACAAGGCTGGGGCAAAGCTGGGAATCAAATCAAGCCTTTTGCATTCTGAGGCTAAACATTTGGCACTGATTTAAAATGACTTGAAGTTGAGGATTCTCTTTTTACCACATTCCGTAGGGCATGGTGGTGAAGAACTGTCTCCATAATAATCCCATAAGTCAAAATGCTGCTATGATGCAGAAACAGCTCATGAGAGAGACTCTTTATTACATTAGGCAGAGGGAATGGCAGAAAGAAGTATGGATCTGGATCTAAGGGTCTTGGATTTCAGTTCTACTACTGAATAGTTGATGAATCTAGGCAACTGATTTAAACTCTCTGGGCCTCAGTTTCCTCATCTATAAAATGAAAGCTATAGGCTAACTGACTTTTCCTGGTCCTCCACCCCCACCATGGGCCAATCACTCAAATTCTCTGAACTTGTTTCCTCATCTATAAAATGAAGGTCTGAATGACCTCTAATGTTTCCACCTCCGAATCTAAATCCATGATCTTACATTCTGAAATTATTAAAGATTCAACCTAAGTTATTGTGCTTGGGTATGAGTTCTGACACAGACTAGCTGTGCGATCTTCAGTAAGTCATTTAAATTCTCCAAGCCTCAGTTTCCTCAGCAGTAAAATGGGGATGAAAAAATTGGTAGAACGTATCTCACAGGATTGTTAGGTCAAAGGAGAAAAAAAAAGATGTAAAGTGATTTGTAAACTTTAAAGCACTATACACACATGTGTGAACTGTTAGTATTTTTATAACAATTATGAGTATTTAAAAGCTTTGCAAACTTTTAGGAGCTATGTAACAATGGGATGGAATGGGAAGGAAAGGCAAGATGAGGAAATTGATTTATATAGAGCATTATTTATGGAGCATCTTATATCTGGAGCTGGAATGAGATCTCAGAGGTCATGTTTTTGTAGTCCTGCCCCATCTCTTTAGAGATAAAGACACTGACACTCAGAGATGTGAAGTCATTTACTCAAGGTGACACAGCTAGGAAGTTGCAGGCCAATGATTCAAACCCAAGTCCTCTAAGACCAAATTCAGTGCTCTCCCCATTGCCCCATAGGGACATTTTTCTCCAAGATTATACCATGAAAACCGGCCATAAGAATGAGAATCACAAAATTCTCAGGCATGAGAGAAAGGTTTCATCCTATTTAATGCACTTACTCTCCTTATAAATGCCAAAAAAGAGACTTCTTTACATTTTAGAAAGACTCCCAGAGGGTGTTGGGGTCAACTTGAAGGTAATTGGAAAGTGTCATCCTTCCCACAGATCCTGAGTAAACCTGAGAATTGGGGCTTCCCTGCAGCTTGGCATAAATCAGCCTCCACTTTCCAAAGAGCCATTTCTATGTTTAAGAACCTGTCCAGCCTGTAACTACCTTATTTCCATATCTACGTCCAGTGCCACATGTCATAGGATTGCAGAACCTCAGAGCAGGCAGAGATGTTAGAACTCATACAGTCTGAGACCCTCGTTTTGGAGACAAGAAAACTAAAGCTCAGAGAGAAGACTTGTCCAGGGTCAAACGGAACTCAGTCAGGGGCACAGCTGGGACTTGACCCTAGGTCATGTGATTCCAAGCTCAATGTTCTTTCCGTCATAGAAAAGAAAGAACACTTGCTTCCTAGAGACAGCAGTAGGGTGCTGTGGAAAGAACACTGGATTTGGACTCAGAGGACCTGGGTTTGAATTCAGGCTTTGCCACTGATTACTTATGTGACCTTGAATAAGTCACTTACCCTCATTGCACCTCAGTTTCCTTATATATGAAATGATGGGGTTAGACCTGGCAATCTCTTACACCACTTCTGCTCTAAGTCTATGAGCAAATGGCCATGAGCATGGTTCTTAATCCCTCTGAGCCTCAGTTTCCTCATATGTAAAATGAAGGATTTAGGTTTGATGGTCTCAAACATCACTTTATACTCAATCTCTATATGATCTTATGACGACATGAATGACACAATCCCTCAGAGCCTCAGTTTCCTCATTTACAAAATAGGTTGATAATCTATTCATTTTTTACCTCTAAGGGTTGATCTGAGTAAGTAATGACTTACTAAGTGTCTACTGGTTTTTAAGAAATAGTACAACCCTCAAAGACCTTTCTAGCCCATCAAGTGTTTAAGGATTATCATATACAGGAGGGACAGCCCTACAGGGCACAGAGTGTCAAGCATGGAATCAAGAAGAGTTCATGAATTCAAATCTGGCATCAGACACTGAGAAACTGTATGACCTTGGACAGGTAATTTGACCCTGTTTATCTCAGATTCCTCTTCTGTAAAATGAGCTGGGGAAGGAAATGGCAAACTACTCCAATATCTTTGCCAAGAAAACACCAAATGGGGTCACAAAGAGTCAGCTGCAATAGAAAAATGGCTGAGCAACACATACAGAAGGAATTAGTCTTATTCTGCTTTGCCCAGTGAGAAGACTCAGAAGAAATTGGGAAATGGGGCAGGGAGAATTATAAAGGCCGATTTTGGTTGGGGATAAGGAAGCTTTCCTTCCAGTTAGAGATGGAATGTGTTGCTAGAAGAGGTTGCAAGTTCCCTATCAATGAAGGTTTTCAAGCAAAGACCAGATGATCACTTATCAGGAAAATTATACAGAAGATTCTTGTTCAGGTTTGGGTTGGAATCAGCCTCTGAAATCTCTTCCAAATGAGTGGTTTTGTAATTCTGTGCATGTATCCTATTTTCTTTAGATGGGCTAGAAAGATCTTTGAGGTTCATACTACTTCTTAAAAACCAACAGGATTAATGTTGAGAGACCTGACTTTCTCTTCTTATCTTTCTTGACCTCTCTACAGCATTTGGCACTCTATCGCCTCCTCCTCCTCTTGGATTTTCAAGGTACTGGTCTTTCCTGGTTCTCCTCCATAACTGACTGACCACTCCTTCTCTGTCTCTTATGGTGGATCATTATTCCTGCCCCACCACCTATGCATGGGTAAGCTCCTGGTCTCTCTTCTCCTTCAGCATTCTCTCTCTTTGTAATTTCATCATAGGGCTTCAATTGTTACCATTTTATGGCAGACTCTCAAAGGTGGCTTCCAACCCTAGTGTCTTTCCCGAGCTCTGATTCCACATTGCCAAATTCCCACTAAACAATGCTACCTGCAGGCATCTCAGACATATTATATCCCCAAATTGAACTTATTATCTTTCTCCCCAAACACCACCCTCTCCCTAACTTTGCTGCTACTACCAAGGACACCACCATCCTTTTAGTCACCCAGGCTCACAACCTTGGACTCTTCATTGCTTCTTGCCTCTTCTCAATCCCTATATCCAATTAGTTGCCAGGGCAACTCAATTCTATATCCACACCATTTTTCTTTGCCTCCGCTTACATGACTCCTATTTCAAACAAAATCAGCAAGCATTTATTAAACACTTCCTATGTGTTAGGCACTTTGCTAGGCACTAGGATATAAAGAAAAATCCTTGTCCTCAAGGAGCTTACATTCTAATGGAGGAGGATAACATATGCAAATCAAAATATTCAAGATAAACATAAATTAGATGGAATGTCATTTGAGAGGATAACTGGTCTTAGATTTCAGTCTCTATCATCTCTTACCTGGACAATTGTGGCTGCCTGACGATTGGTCACCTGACCTCTAATCTCACCTCTCTCCAGTACATCCTCCCCACAGCCACCATAGTGACATTCTTGAAACACATATCTGATCTCCCTCAAGCATCCATAGGTCTCTTTCACTCCTTTGTCTAGCACTGCCAGTCTCCTAACTGGAATGACCCTCCAATCCCACTCTACATTTCATCCAAACTGGTCTTCTTGATATTTCCTGTGCATCTCCACCTCCCATCTTTGTCTGAGACTTTATACAAACTGTCCCCCATGATTGATATGGTCTCCCTTCTCAATTCAGCCTTTAGAATCCCCATCTCCCCTCAGGAATCAGAGCCTTCTCCAAGAGAACTTTGAGCATTTCCCCTAATTATTGCAGTTCTTCCCACCCAACAAATGGACTTAGCATATATCTTTCATTTTGACATCTTTGTACATGTCATTTGCCCCAGCACAACATAGCGT
The DNA here is from genome assembly GCF_003287225.1 of Phascolarctos cinereus. Lineage (NCBI taxonomy): Eukaryota > Metazoa > Chordata > Mammalia > Diprotodontia > Phascolarctidae > Phascolarctos > Phascolarctos cinereus. Next base: position 458,913,344 of record NW_027555958.1, read on the forward strand.
TTTGTGGGCATGGAGTATTCCTTTTGTATCTGCCTCCCTAGTACCTAGAACAAGGCTTGGCCCATCATGAATCCTTAATAAATGTTGTTGCTGAATTGAACTGAGTTCAAATCCAGTCTCCAACACTTGCTAGCTTTATGATCACAGAAGTCTCCCTTTCCTCACAAGTAAAATGGGTCACCACCTTCCCTCCCAATCCTTGGGAAGCAGGGGCTAAACAATCCAGAGAATACATAGTCCCTCTCCTGATGTGACTGTGCCCATGGTCTGACTATTTTCAGGGCAGCTATCACAGACACCTCACTTACATGGACTGCCCATAGAACTTCTGCCACCCCTACACTCACACACTTGCACACACATACCTGTTCCAACTGTTTTTTTTTAAGCTATTACTATTTTTGTACAAGTGAAAAATTAATGGTAACAGCTCTGGAGTTGGCTATTAATCCAATTAATGCTATGTAACAGATAAGGAATGAAAAAAAACAGAAATTAAGTAAATGATTTGCTCAAGGTCACACAGCCTTCCCTATGTTCAGGACTCATTCCCCTAACCAGGCTGCTACACAGTTCAGTGAATAGAAATGCCAAGTCCAGGCCTAGTTGGCTTCCTCCAGCACTCTCTGAGGCTTTACTCATTTGGTCTCTTTGCCAGGGAACACTGTCTTACTCAGTCAGGGGTGAAATGGCCCAATGGACTGATCTGCGATTGAAAACATCCATAGAAACAAAAGACAGGGACAGAACCCGGGCCCCAGAAATTCTAGGATGGGGTTGATATTGGAGGCACAAAACTGGGGCTCAGAGGGTTTGTGGTTGGGAACCTGGCTCCAATGGGCTCATGAAGAGGGAGAGCAGAGGAGTTGAAGCAAAGCAGCAACAAGGCATCAGAAGACACCAACTCATGTGGGTAATTGGCCTAAGACATGGAGAATAAAATCAAATATTGGGAAATGCAGCCAAGCCAAATGAGCAAAGCAAAGAATTATAGGAAAAGCATTATGTGGCAGGGGGTGGACAGGCAGGTGACGGGATGGCCTGGGGGAAGAAGAAGCCCAGGCAGGCAGGGAGCCATGGAGTTGAAGACACAAGCTTTGCTTCTCTATGAATCAAGGAACTGAGCCCAGGGAAACCACTCCCTGCTGACCCCTCCTCCGCTGAGGAAGCAGGCAGGCTAAATGTATAAGGGTAAGCCAACAGCCTCTGTCCACTCCTGGGGTCCTAACCTGTGCTTGGGTCCTCACATCACGTTAGGCAGGATCCATTCTGCTCACTCCTAGGACCTGGTGTGATAGTAAGTTACAAGTCCAAACTAGATAATTTTTTGGTCCCAAATCCAAGTTCCAGCTTGGTACAGATGGAGAATTTATCATCTCAAAAGGGAGAGTGGGGTATTTGAGGAGGCCCTGGCCTTTCAACACACTCTCTCTAGAGAGAGCATTTTCTTAACCTGGAGTCCATAAACATGTTTGTTTTTAATATTTTGAGAACTAGAATTATTTTTTTTAATTTTAATTTTTTTAATTTAATTTAATTTAATAATTTTTTCTTTGTAATCCCATGGATTTTATTCTATGACTTTAAAAACAGGATTCTGAGATCCATAGGGAGCCATGACACCAAAAAAGGTTAAAAATATTTGACCCAAAGGTATCACAACACAGCGGAAAGAACACCAGGTTTAAAGTCAGAAGACCTGGATTCCATTCTTACCTCAGTGACTTGGGATCTGTGACCTTGAACAAGTCATTTCATTGCTATGGACCTCATTTCCCTCCTTTGTAGAATGAGAGCATTGGACTAAAGAGCCTCTTGCATTCTTCAGATTCCATTAAGAACCATTTAATAGAGACATTTAGAGGAGTTTGTTTCTGGAACAGACCTTTCCTAAATGTATTACTCCTAGTGTGGAGTTCTGTATACTGAAGATACCACGTAAGAGCTTACCATGATGGGTTGCTATGCAGTCAAAGACAAATGTCTCAAATAACTTTAAAAGGAGTGTCAAAATTAGATCTCTCTCTATATCAAATAACTAACGCCTCATCAGTTGGATGATCTCCACCCAAAATCGCTTGGATGCTATGATCTTATACTTGCTTATAAATGCTGGAGTTACCTCTCCCAGCTGGACTGTCGGCCTCTTGAAGGCACTCACTTTCACCTTTTGTCTTTGTATTAATGATGCCTAGAAGCAGACACGCCACCATCAAGGGCATGCTCCATCTGCAGCTCAACCGCCCAAACTTTATCAGTGCCAATTGACTGTTAACCTACTTAGATGAGATGGAAGTCAACAAATGGTTTCTTCCAGTGAGATGGAGGACCACCAGGCCTTAACATTTGCTTCCTTATCACCACCTCCAAAAGTCCTCCAGGCTTTATTATGTGACTCGATTGATCCACATAACAGATTTCCCCATGGTACCACCAAGTTAGAGTCAGAGGGTGTGGGTTCAAACCCTGGGTCCATCAGCATCTGTGTGACCTTAGGTAATTCACCTAATTCCTGACCTCAGTTTCCTCATATGAAAAATGAGGTTTAATAGTTGGACTTTCAAGTCCCTTCTCTCTCTAAATCTATGATAATTTACTTAGCTTGTCTGGGCCTCTGTCTTCTCACCTGTAAGATGAGGAGGCCAGCCTAGATGGCCTCTGGCGTCCCTTCTGTGTCTAAATCTGGGATCTCCCTCTATCATAATCGGATGATAAGGAAGAAAACAATTGGGGGAGGGGGAGGGATTGGGCCACAGAAAACATCCACTTTCTTTGCTTATCAGCAATGAAGTAGATGCTTGGTCTTATTAATGAGGCTCTGTGTGTGTGTGTGTGTGTGCATGTGTGTGTTCCTTCCAGGTTCCCAGTAATCTAAGATACAATGCCGAGTTCCATAATTAATCTTCCATCCCCCTAGGGGACAGTTCACCGCAGAGAGAGATTTATGATAAGCATATGTATTTTGTGCTAGGAAAGTCTTTGAACCTTCATTTTTTAAATGGAGCATTTGTGTGCGGTAGCGAACATATACATATACATTTTTAATTTCCACAGCGCGTTTCAGACACCAGAGCCTCTTGCAGGAGAACTCGGGGAAATAGATGTTTTTAAAAGGGCCTGGGAGCGGGAGGTGGAAGGAAGGCTGGGCCTGAGAATGGCGTGGGGCTGACAATCATAATTACCATTTTAAAATCGCTCTGCCAGAGCCCTGGGAGCCAAATAGAAATGGAAACATAAATAATTCTTCTGTATATCATACTTAGCGGAACTTTTTGAACATAAAACATACTTACAAAGTAATGTGGCATTTCAAAAGCATGTTGTTCTCTGATAAGCCAGGGTCTGGAACTAGAATGAAAATATCGGTATGGACAATTACCAGACTGTAACAACCGATGAATATGATTTGTAACTTGCAGCTGCTATATTTATTTCAGCACATTAACATATAGACATTTGTCATGTATAAAATGCCTTGAATACTGACTTTCCCCAACCTTCTTTCTCTCTCTTCTCTCTGCCTTTCTACTTCTGAATCCTTCTTTTTCTCTTTTTTCTCTTTCTTTTCTCTACCCTCTGTCTCACGCCCCCTTATACTTCTCTTTCTCTTCTACCTATCTCCTTTTTCTCCTCTCTTTCTCCTCTGTCCAATTCCTTTCTCTTACTGTCTTTCTCTTCTCTTTACCTGTCTCTGCCATTTTCTCTTTTTCCTCCTTGTCTTTCCTCTCAATACCCTTCTCCTAACCTCCTTTCTTACTGTCTTCTCTTTCTGCCCTCATCTCTTCCTTCATCTTCTCCCTCAGTCTCTCACTCTTCTCTGGTATCTTTCCCTTCTCTTTCTGACTCTTTTTCCTCTTATTTTGTCTCTTCTTTCTCTTTTTCTCTCTCCCTTCCTCCCTCTCTCTGCTCAGTTCTCTCTTTCCTTTTGTTTCCCCACCTCTCCTTCTGTTTCCCTCTTTTTTTCATACCCCTGTTTCCTCTCTCCTGCCTTTTTTCACTCCCCTTCCACCTCATTTCTCTTTCTCTGTCCCTCTCTGCCACTCTCTCTTTCTCTTGTCATCTGTCTCATTTCTCTTCCTCTGTCCCTCTTTGTCTCTTTCTCTCTTCTTCAACCTCATTTCTTTTACTCTGCCCCACTGTACACTGTCCCAGTCTAGCTTCTTTCTCTCCTCCCTCCCATCACCCTAATTCCCTGACCCATCTCCCTCAACAGGACTTCAGTGCTGACTGGATTAAAGAACCCCTTGTTTCCAGAACATGAATTACTTCCCCTTCACAATGCCACCCCAGGCCAGCTGTTGAGGCATCAGTAACTTTGTGAAAGGGCACATTGAGACATGGGAGAAATAAGGATGCAGAAGGAGGTCCTAGATATCCCTCTGCTCTATGGCAGCAGGAAATGCACCTGATTCTTTGCATTCAGCCATAGTAGTAAGGTGTGGGCCTCTGCTTTCTCTCCACTCATTTTGCCCCCATCACCCTCTCCTCTGCCCTTTTCCTTTGCTCTCTCTAGTTCCTGTTACTATGGCACATTTCTCCAATAATAACAAAGGAAATCCTACAACAGCAAAGCCCAGTTTTGCTTCACTACTTTTTCTTTAATTCAGCCCTACAATCATTTACTCTGGGTGAGGCTTCAGTTCAAAGACCGCATAAACAAATAAACAAAACCAGTTCTTGCCTTCCTAGCATTTACATTTTTCTTGCCACAAAGTAAGTACTAAAAAAAATGTTGTTAACTTATCAATCTAATACAGGCTCATAGTTCCACAGCTGAAAGGAACCTTGAGTGGCAGCTAGCCTGATCCCCTCACTTTAGAGGTGAGGAAAGGCAGAAATGACTTGCCTAAGGTCACACAGATGTAAGCTGGCAGAGTTGAGATTCAAACTCAGGTTCATGACTCCAAGTTCAGCAACCCTCCTAATGTACCCACACTTTCATAAACCTGTCAGCAAATAAACATTTATTAACCACCTACTATGTATCAGGTACCTTGTTAATTGCTGGGGATACAAAAAGAGGCAAAAGATAGTCCCTACCCTCAAGGAGCTGACAATCCAATAGAAGAGAGAACAGGCAAACAAATATATATATATATGTATATATATATATATATATATATGTATATATACGTATATATATATATATATACGTATATATATGTGTGTGTATATATATATGTATATGTATATATATATGTGTGTGTATATATATATGTATATGTATATATATATATATATGTGTATATATATGTATATATATATGTATATATATATGTATATATATGTATATATATATATGTGTATATATATGTATATATATGTATATATATGTGTATGTATATATATATATGTGTATATATATGTATATATATGTATATATATATATGTGTATGTATATATATATATATATGGAAAAAAATGAGGGAAAGCATTAGAATTAAGAGGGGCTGGAGAAGGCTTCCTGTAAAAGGTAGGATTTTGTTGAGACTTGAAGGGAGATAGGAAAGCCAATAGGTAGAAATCAGGAGATAAAGCATTCCAGGCATGGAAGGGCAGTCAGAAAAAATGCCTGTAACTGAGAGATGGAGTGTCTTCTTGGAAGAACAGCCAGGAGGTCAATGTCACTAGATCAAAGAGTACTTGGTGGGGAGTAAGATATAAGAAGACTGGAAAGGTCAGGGGTAGATAAGTTATGAAAGGCTTTGAATGCCAAACAGAGAACTTTGCATTTGATCCTGGAGGCAACAGGGAGCCACTGGAATTTATTGGGGGGTAGGCACGTGGTCAGATTTAAGCTTTAGGAAAGTTACTGTGGCAGCTGAATGGGGAATGGATTGGAATGGGGGGGGGATTCTAGAGGGAGGCAGACCCCACCAGCAGGCTATTGTAATAGCCCAGCATGAGGTGATGAGGACTTTTACTAGAGTGGTGGCAATGTCAGGGAGAGAAGGGGGCATATTTGAGAGATGTCGCAAATATAATTTGAAGAAGAAAATACAAACAACCAGAAGGCTGGCAATAACTGCCTGTAGGAGGTGGAATATGAAAAAAAAAAGTCTTAAAGGGAGCTGGGCTTCTAAGAGATAGTCACATGGAAGGCATATGTTTGCAAAGAGGAATCTAAAAGATAAAACTCCAGATTGATAAAAATAGTATAGAACAGTTATTCACTTAACAACAGAAGTTTGAGGGGGGGAGTTTGCAACATTCCTGACCAAAGTTACCTCCCACCCATCCTCTTGACCCTTTTTACAGTGAAGCAAAACTACTCTGCACACTGTGAACGTGCCACAGTGCATTCCTACCTCTGTGACGTTGCTTAAGCTGTTCCTTACCCCTGGAAAGCCCTTCCTGCATCCCTCTGATCTCTGCCTGTTAACATATCCTAGCCATCTGCAAAAGTCACTTCTCAATGAAGCCATCCCTGCCCATCCCAGGTAATTCTTCCACCTTCCACTGAATTCTTCCAAATCACATGGTACCTCTCTTGCTGTTGACGCTGTCTTATGTCAACCCATCCACCATCACATCAAGGATCTGAGGACCTCCCCTCACCACCAGTGGCACCAACCTCTATGTGACATGGCTGCCTCTCTTCTAGTCTGTTTCACAGTTATTTCCATGTGTACCATCTCCCCATCTCAAACCATAAAATCCTTCAAGAGGTAGCTTGTCTTCCTTATCACGGTACTCATGAATCCAAACACCTCGCAGAGAGCCTTGGATACAGCAGATGCTCAGGGTTTCTTAAATGAATGAATATTTAACAGATATGACCTGAGATTTTTTTCAATAGCTTGCTCTCCAATGCATTTAAGTTATGGACCAATTTACAAAAAGGTGATTTCCATGTAAATTATAAAAATGTTCTTATTGTGGGAAGTACAGCACACCTGGTGTTTTGTCTAGACCACCCTGTTTATTGTGAAACTGACACGTTACCAAATCCACTTGTCATTCAATTCAAACAAATCCTTATTAGGCAGGCACTGTTTATAAGATACCACTGAGTCTGTATTCCTTATGGGGGTTGAGCTCCCCAGAGGTTAGGTTAGTTCCCACATGCTTGGCAATTGACAGCCCTGAAGGGACAACAATATGGCTGATAGTAGAGTGAGGGAGATCAAGGTACAAAATAGTAATCTGACTAAACCAGCATTTATTAGGTACCAAGGTGGTACAATGGATAGGGTGAAAGACTCAGGGTCAGGAAGATCTGATTTCAAATCCTACCTCAGAGAGTAATTAGCTGTGTGATCCCAGACTAGTCATTTGACTTCTGTCAGACTGTTTCGTCATTTGCCAAAATAGGATTAATAATAACAGAGCTGTGAGACTCAAATGAATTAACATGTAAACTGCTTTGCAAGCCTTAACTTGCTATATAAATCCTATTATTATATATTACTACCCTGTGCCAGATATCATACTAGGTGCTGGGCACATGAAAATAACAATGTATCAGGCCCTGCCTTCAAGAAGTTTACACCTGTTCTACTGGAGAGGAAAAACATATATATATATATATGTGTGTGTGTGTGTGTGTGTGTATGTATATATATATATATATATACACACACGTATATATATATAATATATGTGTGTGTCTCTATATGTGTATGTATGTATCTATGTGTATATATATCTATATGCATATATATACATACATATATATATATATATGCATATGCATATATCTGTATCTGTGTGTGTGTGTATCTGCATGTAATCCAATGAAAAAAAGATACAAAGTCATTTCAGGGTTAAGGAAAGCACCAGTAGCTAGTGGGTAAGGCATAGGGGGACACTAAGAAGGCTCTTATGAGGAAAATTGAACATCTGACCCTTGAAGAGATTGAGGGGTTCCAAGAAAGTGCTGTTGAATTTGGAGAACATTCTAAACATGGGGGACAGCTGATTCAAAGGTGGAGTGGCAAGAGATTGGAATGTTGTTTACTGAGAAAAGTAAGTCAACCACTTTGGCTGGAAGTCGAGTACACCAGAGAGAGTAATTTGTAATAAACACTGAAGGAGAGGTTGAAGCCAGATTGTGAATGGCTTTAAATGCGAGACAGAGGAGCTTTTAGTTTATCCTAGAGGCAATAGGGAGTTAGTGAAATTTTGTGAGCAGGGGAATGACATGGTCAAACTGATGTTTTGGGAATATCACTCTGGCGGCTATGGGGAAGATGAAGATGGGAGATGCTGGAGGGAGGGAGATCAATTAGGAGGAATCATAATTTCCAACTAGGGTCTAGTCAAAGAATTCTTTGGTATCAACAACAGAGGGCTGGGCAGCAGTAATGAAAATAAGCTAGAAGCAACACAGAGAAAGTGGGTTATCTTAAAATTGGTCAGGACACACCCGGTCAGCCTTTGGCATGTGCTGTGATAAATGTGATCAACACCATAGATGTTGGATATGGAGGTCTTGGAAGGAGAAGGGTGCTCTTTTATACATGTATCAGCCTCTGCCTCTCAAGATTTCGGGAGTTTGGCAAAGTGACAAGGAAGGTTACAGGTCAGTGATCAAATCTATTGCTTTAAATGGCTATTACCTTTGCATGTGTGTGTCTGGTACCCCAACCAGATGGTAAGCTTCCTGAAAGCCTGGAAAAGGGGCAAGGGATGTCTTACATTTCTCTGTATGTCTGGCACAACATTGTGCCCATTAACAGTACTCAAAAATATTTCTTGCTTCATTAATTCTTTGACTTTCTAAGTAAAGAATCCTTTTAATTCCAGTTTTCCACAGCCAGCAACTGTCAGAAGGTCATCTGTTTAGAGCTGGAAGGAACCTTAGAAGGATAGTGATTCTAACCCATTCATTTTGCAGATTGGGAAATTGAGGTGCAAAAGTTAAACTAGTGGTTTGCTGAGAATCACATTGCTAAAAAGTATCTGAAGCAGGGTTTGAATCCAGCTTTTCCTAACTGCAAGTCCAGGTCCCTATGCACTATGCCATATCATTGCCTCAAAAGGAGATGAGAACCAATCATTGTTTGTCTCCACCACGTGACAGTCTTCCCTCACCCTCTGGTCTTTGGACGAGTCTTTGACATTGGAGTCTAGATCTGTTGTACCTCACATGGTACCTTGCACCTAGGGGTTAATATATATTTGCTTACTTTAATTTCATCACATTAGATACTTGCCGTGATTGCTGAATCTAACCCTCAACACCCTGGTATTGATTTCCACCAGATCTTGGACTCTTCAGCCTTTTACCTTGTCCTGCTATCCATGCATACCCACGAACACTGTCTGGTTAACACAGAAGATCATAGCTCTAGAGTTGGACCTCTATTCTCACCCTTTTGTTTTACAGATGAGGAAAATATGCAGCTGAAGTGATTTGCTCAGGTTAGCAGAGGCAGTATGCATACCCCTGGCCCCGGAGTTCTTCTCCCTGGTGTTTCTGCTTTCCACGATTTATCGACCTGGTCACATCCTTCAGGACTCTATACCTGTGCTGCCTTCTAGCTTAGATGAGCTATTATTGTACCTTAACCCCTTTCCTAATCCAAATATCCCTTGGCTGGGTGGTCCACAGACCTCCTGGGCAGCGCCAAACCTGTGCCTGACTCTGTGCTGCCCCCTTGTGGTCACTTTTAGCATTATTCCAAGTGGACCAGAGGGCCGCACAGATACCTGAGGGTGCCAGCAAGCATTTGGTCAAAGCCAACAGGATTATGTGTATTTAGAGAGAAGCAGGGACAGAAGCATAGAAGAGAGGCTAAGGAAGAGAGGAGGTTCTTCAAACAAGAGGAAGTCCATCAGGCTCCACCCAATGATAAAACTAAAATTAAATATTCCATATTTTTCTGAATAAATTATTTCCTATCAAACATTATTGTTTTCTTATAAAGCGTAGAGTCTATGTGAAGCAAAGAAAAAATGGTATATTTACTTATTAACATATATTTATTATATGCATTTATAAAAATTATATATTTTTATATCCGATTTGTTATTTGCAAAGCCCTTTTAAAAGCATTATCTCATTTGAAAATAATAACAATATGAATAATAGCTAATATTTGTGTAATGCCAGTTATGTGCCAGGCACTGTGCTAAGTACTTTATAATTACTATCTATTTTGATCCTCACAACACCCCTGAGAGGGAGGTGCTCTTATTATCCCCATTTTTACAGGTGAGGAAGGTAAGGCAAACAGAGGTTAAGTGACTTGCCCAGGGTCATTCAACTTGTAAGTACCTGACGTCCCATTTGAACTCAGGTCCGCGGCTCTGTTCACTATGGTGCCATTTAACTGTCTCTTCACAACAACCCTTTGAGATGAACCCTGCAGGATCGTTCTTTGGTACCTGTGTCCCACCCATTAGAATATGTTACCTGAGGGAAGGGACTGGTTTGACTTTTCTTCGTATCCCTAGGGCTTAACACAGTGTCTGGCACATATTCAGTGCTTGGTAAATGTTTGTTGATTGACGATTACCACTATTTTACAGATAGGGAAACTGAGGTTCAGTAAGGTGACTCGTCCAGGGACATATTGCTAGTAAGCATTAGAAATAGAATACGAACCCAGTTGCCTGCTGCCACCCAGTGCATCTGCCTTTCCATTTACATGCACTAAACCATGTAGAATAATGAAAAGCACCCGCAAATCACTTGTTTCATTGCAACATGAAGAGATTCAGAAAAAGGAGAGACAGGCTGAAGAAGAATCCCATAAAACCCATACTGGGAGCTGAGCTCTATGGGAGATTAAGGAGAAGAGTGTCATACACGTTAAATCAGCAGGCCAGAGGTCAGATCCACGAAAAGAGTCCAGAACAGGACTGGGAAGGCAAATGGCCCGGAATCCAGGAGGGTCAACTAAGGCAGAGACCAGAAACCCAAGCTGGAGACCGAGGGTCAGGCAGCCAACCAAGGAGTCTGGGCAATCAGGAAGAGAATCTCAGGACAAGAAGTATAGGTCAGCAGAGGGTGTCTTCTAGACAAGGGGTCTGGGTAACAGGAACCAGTGAAGAGTGGGACACTGAGCCATGGCTAGAGCTGCCCTCAGAAAAGTGCTGAGCTGGAAGTGGAAGCAGGTAGGGCCTCCTGGAGCTAGTCAGGGAGCTCCCAACAGAAGCTTCTTATTAGGAAGATCGAAAACCTTAGCTGGGAGTTGGGGCTGGGGAGGGGGAAGGAGGGAGGGAAGTGAATAGCCTGAGGCTTGATTAAAGTGCATCTAGGTAGAATGTCTCTGCTTCAGAACCATAACAGCTTCAGCATGGCTCTCGCTGACCTTGGCACCATTTCAGAGGTCATATTTTCACTATCTTAAGCTTTTCTTTACAAATTGTTCCACTTAGGCGTGATCTGGCCTTTTCTGGATTGTTATGAGGGCTATAACCAAAGGTATCACACAGCCTATAAAAGTCTCTTCTCCTCTGATGCCCTCCCAGAAATATCACCGTGGTATTTAGGGTCAGCAGGTTGCTGGAGATTGGTACAAGGGCAAGAATTTTGGAGCCAAGGCAGGCAGACTAGACTGAATCTTGTCTCTGACACTTGGTAGCTCTGTAACCATGGGTAAGTTACTTAAACTCATTCAGACTTAACTTTCTCATCTATAAAATGGGGATCATAACACTCCCTCATAGGGCTAATACAAAGCTCAACTGACCTACATATGTAGAGTCCTTTACAAACTTTAAAACACAGGGCAAGTTTCAAACTGGGCCTGTGATATCTTAATCATAAGGAAAATCTGGCAATAAAACTGCTTCTACTAGGGTAGATCAGTACCTTCTAAGCAGCCTACTCCCTTCTCTTCAGGTAATATTCTTAGAGAGCTGTCTGGGATACTTAGAGGTTAAATGACTTGCCCAGGGTCATGTAGTCACACATGTCAGAGGTGAAGACTTGAACCCAGGCTTTTTCTGATCACTACACTACAGAGGTCAGCTCTCCACTATACCATACCATCTCTCAAATGTCACTGTGTTATTATTATTCTCCAAGTCAAATGAGATCACAGATCCCTTAGGTCTATCCTTGAGTACCTTCCTCCCCTGAGAGAACTTTCTGGAATTCCAAGCAAAGTAATTAGATCATAGACCTAGTGCTAGCAGGGAGCTCAGAGGTCACCTAAGCTTGCCACATCATTTTACAGATGATTAAACTGAGGTCTATTGAGTTCAGTAATTTGCCATGGTAGTAAGCGTTAGAGTTGGCATTTAAACCCAGGCTCTATGACTTCATATCATGCCCCTTCATTGTGGGTCCAGAACACCAATGTCATACCAGTCTTCCTTGAAGTCATCCCTCCACTTATTCAACCAGGAAATGCCCATCTTGGGTGAGGGTGAAGTCTACTACTCCAACTATGGTCCACCACCACCAAACTATTCCATCTGGTAGCAAACAGCACAGAGGAGAGAATTACCAAGTGCTCACAGTGTACCACTGATACCTCAAGGACACCAATAGGTTCCCCAAAGGTTGTCCCATGTTTTTCCCACGTGGTCAGCCCATTTGTTTTCTAATTATATGTCCCTTCGATAATGGCCCTTAGTCTGCTTCTCCTTTGCAATGTGTTGCAACCAGCTCCATCATGTTCCTCTCCATTGGCCTTGAGGTGACTGTCAATCGCAATTCCCCAAAGACTATAGAGTTCCATGAGTCACAGACATGCCATTGCCTACAATAAGCAAGGATGTGTTATTTAAAGCATTCAGTTGTTAGCTTATCTGTGGATAGATTTCAGAAGGGCCATGAACTTGGAAAGGACAAAATATTCATCTTTTCTGTAGAATTGTTTTCCTTTGTAATTCTATGCATTTCTTCCTATGGATTTAAAAACAGCATTCTAAGAAGTGGTCCCTAGGCCTCACCAGACTGATTGCCTGAGAGGTCCATGATATAAAAACTGATGTGAACCCTTGGCTTAAGAGAATCATATCAGGGAAGTGGCCAGACAGCACATGGAATTCCCCTACAAATGTATAACAGCAAGGAAGCACTGAGGAGTCTGAGGGCTACTTGGGAAGATAAAGCTGAAAAATGTGACTGGGATGAGATATAGGGTAGGGCTTCAGGCCTGGTCTTGTGGCCTACTCAAAACTTATCTTTTCCTCAGTACTTGTTTTTCCAGGGCATAAACCCTGGCTTGTCTGTCCCACTGGAGGCAGGAACAGCCAAAGGATGAGGTGATCTATCATTCAGTCAATAAGCATTTATTAAGCACCTACTATGTGTCGAAGTAATAGGCACTAGGGAGATTAAGCACAAAGAATGAAACCATCCCTACTCACATGGACTGAACATCCTAGTGTACTGAGGGATACAAGTGTGTATATAAATATTTTCAGTCTTAAATAAATATATACATAATAATTAAATGCAGGGAAGTGGAGGAGATAAGGAAAAGACTTCAGGCAGAAGAAGGGAATCAAAGGTTTGAAACAAGGTCCTCTAGTTGCCTCCTAGCTGCCTCTTCAACAATAACAATTCCCATTTCTAGAGACTTTCCATTTTCCAGAAGGCATTCATCATTCTTTACAGAGAAGCCCCGTGGGCTCACCTTTCCCAGGGCTCATTCCAGGCCTCTGGCACCAACTAGAGGCCAGAAGGAAGGGAGCAGCTTCATTGGGGGAATTCAGGGAGTTTGTCTTTCCCTGGGCTTCAGGATCGTGTCATTGGGGCATATGGGGGAGGGGATGGAGCTCCCCATGTTGTTATGAGAAACAGCAACATTGCATGACAACTACATGTATAATAGTTTACAAGGTCGTAAAACATTTTCTTTACTACATCCCTGTGAGCTAGTTAATGTACATGTTGTCATCTCCATTCTCAGAGATGACAAAAATGAAGCAGGGAAAGGCTTAACGAATCGCGATAGGTATATGGAGAGTGGTTACCAGGGCCAAGGCTAAGACCTTATGGTTCAGTCTCTAAATCCAATCGTCTTTTCATTCATAGATCCCAGAGGGCCCCAGCTGGGACCACCTTCCCCTATGCCACACCCTCGGCAGCCCAGAACCACTCGAGGCACCCTGAATGTAGAGGTGCCTGTGTGCTGAAAGGTTTTTATCATCTTCTTTGACACTCCACCCTCTTTAACCTCTCCCAATTAGAAGCAGAGATTTTTCTATTTCCACTTGTAACCCCAGTGCTTAGCAAGAGCTAAGCCCTTAATGTATATATATTTTTATTGATGCATTATCCCTCTCTCCCCACTTGAATAATTGGGCCGTTATGGACATGAAATACCAAGACTTCAGAAGCTTCCCTTATATAGAGTTTTTGTAGCTGATTCAATTTGATTCATGTAAATATTTATTACACCCTCATTCTTTGCTAAGCATTGTATCGAGTGCTAGGGATCACAGGTTTCTATCTAGAACGGGCCTTTGAAGTCACCTAATACAAACTCTTCATTTTAGAGATGGAGAAATTGAGGCACAAAGTGACTTTCATGAAGTCATAGAGGCAATAAATGGCACCTCCAGGATTTGAGCCTCTGACACCACAGACCCTGTCCTCAAGAGTCCCTATCCTACTCTTGGATATAGCATGAGCAGACAATTACAAACAAAGTCATCCAAAGTAATTTCAAGAATACTACAACTAAGAGGCACCATAGGATAGTGAAAGGGCACTGGGTTTAGAAATGAGAGGCTCTGGGTTCAAATCCTAGTCCACTACATACTTTCTATGTGATGTTCATTGCTAGACCTCTATTTCTTCATCTGTGAAATGGGCGGGACAAGATGATGCCTGAGGTTCCTTGCAACTCTTAAGTCTATGATCCTATGAACTTGGTGGAATCAGGGAAGTCCTAGGGAGAGAATGAGATTTTTCCTAAGTCATTCAGCCCTTTAGCAACAGGGCCCAGCACTCCTGACTTCCAGCTTAGGACCCCTTACTTCACGCAGCTGCCTGTCTTCCTAAAGAAGCATTCTTAGGACAGTGAATTCCCCTAAGTCAGAAAAGTAACAGCGACTAGTTGCTGTCGAGTATTGTTATGCAAATGTGTCGCCAATTGGAGTCTTAAATCTGGTCCTAATGATGCCATCTCAGCTTTGTCTCTTTGCTTTCCTGACATCAATTCAGAGATGCACGATACAGATGTTGGATTATTATGTCCGCCAATAAGTCATTCCCTATTTCCGTGCGGTGGGCTGTTAGCAGTTACTACTCCACCCTTGATAGCTGTAGGATTCATGCCGCCAGGGGAAAAAAAAAAAAGATTTGTGATTTAAGTCTTTTCAAGGAACAACTCATCACTTCCCTCCCCCTATTATTTTTTTTTTATCAGGGGCTGAACGGTAGCTAATTCAGTGATGGCAAACCCAGAAACAACACGGATGTCACCCAAAAAGGCTGATTAAAAGCTTACTTTAAAATCTGAAAATAATCTTTTTTTTTTAAATGATAACATTAAAAAAAAATCCAAGACATACAAAGAAAACCAATTTAGTCTGAGCCAATACTTCATCCTCAGTCGGATTAAAAAAAAAAAAAGGTTGAGCTTTATGCTAAACTCAGAGATGTCTGAGCAGCCTAAACATACATAATGCTAATTATATTATTAATCTGTCTCTTTAATAGCCACAGACGCAGACTTAATTCCATGCAGAAGCAACTTAACTCCTTGGAGCTCAGAGTGTCAGCTGCATGCTCCATGTCTGCTCTAGAAAGGAGCTCAGCATAGGCAAGTGGTGGAAATCGAAGCCCCGTCAATCATGTTGTACATTAAGACACTTGGCACTTGGCATTAACCTTGCATGAGATAACAAGTCGTTAGCATATCCTCACCAATAGACTGGATGCAGAACAGGATGGCGTCTACAGCCAGATACTCAAAGGAAGACACTTTCCAACTAGAAGTCAGCACTGTGATGGCACTCCACAGCCAATCCTTCACTGCGCAATCAGAGAATTGTGGGATTTCCTAGTGAGACAGGACCTCTGTGGCGAACTAACAGTACATAAGCAAGAAGCGAATCATCATTGTAGCACATTCAACAAGTGATTACCCAACTTCTCTTAAAAGGCCTCCGATGAAGGGGAAACCTCTAAGTCCCAGGGAGGCCCATTCGGCTCTGGGACAGCTCTCTTTGCTAATTCAAGTTCTTCCTTACATTAAGCCTTGATCTGACTTTAAGCAGCTTCCGTCTATCACTCCTAAGAAAGCTATCGTGTCCCACCCAAGTCTTCTCTTCTTCAGTCTAAATATGCCAAACAATTCAACAAACCCTTTTCAAGCATCAGTGTGCCAGACATGTTTACCACAGTTTACATGTCATGTAGGGACAGCTAGCTGGCATAGCTGCATAGAGTCCGGGCCTCAAGTCAGGAAGACTCATCTTCCTGAGTTCAAATTCAGTCTCAGACACTTACTAGGTATGTGACCCTAGGCAAGTCACTTAACCCTGTTTGCCTCGGTTTCCTCATCTCTCAAATTACCTGGAGAAGGAATGGCAAATCACTCCAGTATCTTTGCTAAGAAAACCCCAAAATGGGGTCACTGACAGTCAGACACAACTGAAAACCACTGAATAAAAGTACATGTTGTGGGCTCAAAGTCCTTCCCCATTCTGGTTATCTTCCTCTGTCTGCTTTCTGACTTGTCGATATTCTTCCTAAACTGTGAGCAACAAAGCACAATAATCCAATATTTCTCAGAAGCTGTCCCTGAAATATTTGATATCAAATCATTAGCAACAATCCCCAAATAAAAGTTGAATAACTTTTCCATTACTAAGCGACACTCACTTATAGCTAGAACCAATATCTCAATCTCAGTTTCATCTTTAAAATAGTAACAAGATTCTCTACCAAGCTCCCCTTTGGTGCCTCATCCAGGCTTAGAAATATGTTTGGTTTCACCAAGGCAAAAGATAAGCCCCCTCCAAGTTGGAAGAACACCCAGAATGGACCCAGTGATCAATGAGGTGTCTCTGAGGACCAGCTTAGTTAAATTTAAAAAAGTTCCTCTTCAGAAGGTAGGTCCAAAGCATGAAGAAAGTGAAACTCTAAAGGAAAGCTTACAAAGGCAAAGAAAAGGCTGCTGAGGTAGAGTGAGAACTGACACAGAAACAGATCTCTGAACCAATTAGAACTAAATCACTATTTGTGACGATCTATTTGCAGGACAGAAAAAAAGAGGTAAATATAAGTAATTGACTCAGGTATTGATACTCCAAACTTCCATTTTCCAGAGGTGTACTAAAATCGGTGCCGACTCCAAGTAGTTTATCTATCCCGGGCTTATCCTCAAGCATGGGTGAGGCAGATCTTTCAGCAGCCACTAGGGGATAACTATGAGCCAGGGGAAGTGACGAAGAAGCAAAGGAGATACCTAGGCTAGTGATCAGAGTGCAGGATGTCAGAACCACCTATAATTATCAATCGACCAACAAACTAGAGGTGCTTATTAAATACTGCTTTGAGGCTGCTAAGTGTTTCACTAGATAGAGTATTGGATTTGGAGTCAGGAAGACCTGAGTTTGAAGAATCCTGCTAGCTCTGTGACCCTTAAAGAATCAAGTTATTAAACTTCTCTTAGCCTTGATGTCTTTATCTATAAAGTAGAGATAACAATATCACCTACAGTATGATGGGTATAGAAGGGTGTTTAGATTAATGGGGAATGGGAGGATAAGGGAGGGATCCTTGGAGGGGGCATAGGTTAAGTTATAGGAGGTTACAGTGGTGAGTAGAAGTTAAGTAGAGGAGTCAGGAGAGATAGGAGATAAGAGATACTCACAAACATATAAACAAAGATCAGGAGTAGAATTTTTAGGGGAAAAAGCAGGGTGGTAATCATGATCTCAGACAAAGTTAAAGTTAAAATAGATTTGATCAAAAGAGAAAAAAAGGGAAACTACACTATATGTCAGCCATATTAATCAATATTGTTTTAGACTATTTTAAATAGCTAAACAGTATGAGGTTGGAATATTCTTGTGCTGTAGGAAATGACGAGTTGGTAGACTTGGAAAAATATGGAAACACTCGGACTTCTGAAGGAAAAGGTTATCCACTCTCAGAGAAACAGAGGACAAATGAGCATAGTACAGTCTTACCTAGACACATATGAATGTATATGTCTACATATGAGTATTATTGTAGATATCTAAGGATATATATGTGTATGTAAGTGTATGTATGCATGTGTATATGTATGTATATATCTTCATGTGTGTATGTGCATATGTATGTGTGTTTGTGTGTGTGTGCATGTATATGTGCATATGTATAGTATGTATGTATGTATTCGTGTGTGTGTATATGTATTTTGGTTGTCCTTTATTCTCGAAGAGGATAAAAATGACATCACTATGTTAAAGTCAAGTTATAATGCATCTGACTATGGCTGATCAGACCAATATCAGCGCAAAATGTTCTACCACAAGTTAGGCACAAAGAGTCCATGTGAACATTTGGAGTGGATTCTTTAAATTTGTGCATCTCCCACTTCTCTTGAGCTACTTCAATTCTTCTTTTCTCATAAACCACATCACATTCTCTGATGTGTGCACACCATGCTGGGCGGTCCTGTGCCAATGTCTCCCATGTCACACAATCAATTCCAAAGTTCTTAAGAGAGATCTTGAGAGTGTCCTCATATCACTTCTTTTGACCACCATGTGAGCACTTACCCTGTGTGAGTTCTCCATAAAATAGTCTTTTAGGTAAGCCTGTATGTATGTATGTGTGTATGTATGTGTAGATGTGTATACATAAATGCATATATGTACATATAAATATACACATCTATACATACATACACATGTATATATCTGTTCTTAATTATAGCCTTCTTGGGGGAGGGGGAAGGAAGTGAGGAAAAAAGAACAAATTTAAAAAATGCACAGCAGAGAACAAAAGAAAACTTACAAGGAAGCAAAGATGAACAGCTCTGAACACAATGCATAGTGTTTATTATATAGGCTTTCTTGAAATGGAAATTTATTACTACGTATTTTGAATCCTCTCTTACATTCTGCTGGGCACATGGCAATGGGTTTTTTTTTCTCCTCTTTGTATTTAAGTTTATAATATGTTTCTCTTTTTTTTTCTTTTCTTGTATATTTAACTTTAGAATAAATTATTTTTTAAGAAAAAGGAATAGCACCTACTGCCAGAGTTGTTGTGAGGATCAAATGAGATCATATATGTAAAGCACTTTGCAAACCTTAAAGCACCATGTATGGCTATAATTTATATGACTTATTAGAGATGGATGGGATTTATAAAAATGAAATCATAGAATTCAAGTTGGAAGAGAAAATTTGGTGGTCAACTAATCTCACCCTCACCTAGATCATGAATCCTGTCTATAGGTGCCTAGAAATCCAGCCTCACTTAAAGAGTTACAAAGACAGGGACTGGTTTTCCCTCCACCCTGATGCCAATGCACTGTGTTCAGTTGTGGAGTATCACTAATTGTTATGATAAGTAGTATTGTAAAGAAGATAGAGAACTTCCCAGGGAGTCAAAAAGACCTTGAGTCAAGTCTCAGCATTGGGATAAGGGGGCTGTGTGACCCTGGGTAAGTCATTTAACCTCTTGGCCAACCCAGACTACAGGTTGCAGAGAAGATGCTGAACCACATTGTTAGAGGGAGTTTCCTCATCTAGAAAGTTCCCTATGCTAATAAAATCACAGGTCCAGTCCTCACGTAATTGCCACAAGTTTTAAAGTATTTTGCACTGGCAAGCTCTGGAGTTAGAGGTCCTGGGTTCAAATCCTGACTCTGTCACATCATCATCATCATCATCATCACTAACATTTATATAATGCCTATTATGGGCCAAGTGCTGTGCTAAGCACTTTATAAATATCATCTCATTAGATCTTCATAACAATCCTAGGAGGTAAGCGCTGTTATCATCTCCATTTAAAGTTGGGGAAACTGAGGCAAAGAGATGTTAGGCTACTTAGCCAGGGTCATACAGCTATTATGTTTCTGAGGCTAGATTGGGACTCAGGTCCTCCTTACTCCAGGCCTAGTGTACTAACCGCTGCCTCACCTAGCTGCCTTACTACTTAGATGATATTGGGCGAGTCACCACCTCTCTGAGTTTTCCTCACCTAGGAAATAAAGGCCCTGACAAGATGGCATTGAAGGTGTCTTTCAGCTCTAAATCTGAGCACATTTTGTGACATTGTAGGCTCATTGAATTGGAACAGGAAGGGACCCCAGAACCTAGAGAGTCCAAATCACTCATTTTACAGAAGAGGAAACTGAGACCCCAGGAGTCAAAGTTACTCACCTAGAGATCATACCCACTGTTCCTAATTCTTCCCTATGCAATGCAGAAAAAAATCCAAACCCCATTTCCACATAAGGAATAATGGTGGCTAATGCTAGGGAGGAGGAAGCAGGCTGTGGACCTGAGGTGCATATGAGCCCAAGGATGTATAAGCAAGTGAGACTCCCACCTGTTACCAGGCAGTCCAAAGCTCAAATCAGAGAAAAGGTCGAATCCAAATCCCAGGCCAGGATCCACCATGTGAGTTAAACCCAAATACCAAGTAGGATGGATGCCTCAGTCTGCATACAGATGGTATTGGCAAGAGCTTCCCTGAATGATCTGGCCCCCTCGTCTGAGTGGCCAGAGTGACCTGCTGCCTTTGGGCAGCTCACTCACTAACGGCACCCACACCATCTGCTAGGAGTTTGATGAGATGGCCACCACGGTCTTTTCCAACTCTGACATTCTGTGATTGATTTAGTGGTAGCTTACACAGATAGAAGTGCTTGACGTATTGAGAAGCTCAGGAATGTATATCATCTCATTGGATCCTCACAACATCCTAGGGAGGCAGATGCTACTACTATTTCAATTTTACTTATGAGGAAAACTGAGGCCTAGAGAGATTAAGCTCTTAAGTGTGGAGCAGAATTTGAACTCTAGCTTTAGTGACCCTAATCCAGGTACCTTTCTACCACACCATCTAGCTGCCTAATCAACAATAACAACTCATTTTTCTAGAGCATATTACATTTCCAAGGTGCATCCTTCACAAGAATATGAAATAGGCTGTGAAATTATTATGATACCAATTTTACACCTGAAGAAAGTTGCTCAGGTTCTCTCAGCCAGTAAGCGGCAGAGATGAATTTTGAACTGGGGGCCTCCTGAGTGATCTTTCCACTATATAGCATTGGCACATCACCCAGGAGTTTATAAGCATGCTAGTCATTTACTGAAAAGTGACTTCCCTCCCCTGGACTCAGTTTCCTCATCTGTAAAAAAGGGTATAATAATACTTTCCTAGCCTAGTAGGAAATAACGTCTCCAACAGTGTTCTAGAAATGGAAGCACAAGAAAAAGGCAAGTTATCACCACTGTCACCCAAAAATGCATTAAGAACCAAAGACTGACTGACTTGCCCGTTCTGGTCCAATCTTCGATAGATTCTAGGACTGGAAGTGGTCCAAAGGGGAGATTTGAAGGCCTTTCCTTGGCTGCCACGGGGAGGGGGGGGTCGTAGGTCTAGGAGCGGGATAGAGGGGTGCTAAGGACACAGTACTAAAGGGTCTCAAGATTATGCCCTCTGAGGATACTTAAAGGAAGTGGAAATGCTTAGCATGAAAAGGAGCAGGCTTAGGAAGGAAATGGTTGTGAACCTTAGCTGTGTTTAAGTTTGAAGTTCTTCATGGACTGTCTTTTTGTTTTGTTTTGGTTGGTTGGTTTTTGTCTTTGCATACCTAGTGCCTGGAATAGCGTTTAGAACATAGTCGGGGCTTACTGGCTGACACATAGTTAAAAAAAATAATAAAATTGTTCTTCTTGGCCTTAGAGAGAACTAGGAGAGGGGAATAAGTAGCAGAGAAAGATTTTTACTTGCTGTGAGGAAGAGCTTGCTAAGAATGAGTGGTCCCAAAGCAGAATGGGATGCTTTTGGAGTGGTGGATCACTTCCCTTGGGGGTCACCGAGTAAAGACTAAATGACCACTTATCAGGTATTTTTAGTCTACTATGAATTGGATTAAATTATCTCTGAGGTCCCTTGTAATGCTTAAATGTGATAGTCCTGACACACCAACCTAGGCAGGCAGAGGTTCTATATGAGTAAGGTCCATTCCCCTCATAATTGTCAGGCAAATCATTGTTGATGAGATCACACCTAAAGCTTCCATCTAAACAGGGCTCAGGTCTGCCCAGCTGCCAACTATGTACGGAATCAGCCAGGGAAAGATTATGGAGAGTTGAGGGACAGGATTCAGGTCCCAAGATCTGGTCTCAGGAAAGCCCAGAGATCTTGGCTAAAGTTTACAAGTGTCTAGAAGAACAGCTCCTGAAATCCCAAGATGTTAGAAACAGCATTATTTCTCTTCTTGAAACCACCACAGCTGCATGGCGTACACTGAGGTCATCAGAGCTTCCCAGAATCACAAGACACAAGAGGCCATGTAACACAATCCATACCTGAATAAGAATCATCGACATAATGATCCCTGACAAACAGCCATTCCACGTCTGTTTAAAGACCTCAGTAAGGGGGAACCTTTGACCTCAGAGGCAACCATTTCCATCTTGAGATTGAACTGATGGTTCTATCCCAAGTAAAACTCTGTTTTACTATGATTTTCATCATTATTGTTATTATCAATTCTTTTGATCATTAGGAATAATAATAGCATTTTTTAATATATATGATACTTGGCAGTTTATAAACTGTTTTTTTTTTCATTTTCTTAAGATGACACGTGGTCAGTAAGAAGAGGGTTGGTCTTAGAGTCAAAAGGCCTTGGTTCAAATCCCACCAGAAGTTTTCCAGTTTGAATGTTTCCCCCTACTCCCTCCCTCTTCTAAAAAGAACACAGAACACAGCTCACAATCCAGGCAAGACTGACTTTATCCGTAGGCTTTCTCCCATCTGCTGTGTTGGCAGGTCTAGCTCTTCCTGACCTTATAATATAGGGTGGCTGCCAATGCTCTATCCTTGACCTCCTTCCTCTCTCTCTCTCTCTCTCTCTCTCTCTCTCTCTCTCTCTCTCTCTCTCTCTCTCTCTCTCTCTCTCTCTCTCTCTCTCTCTCTCTCTCTCTCTCTCTCTCTCTCTCTCTCTCTCTCACACACACACACACACACACACACACACACACACACACACACACATATCTCATTCACTCCCACAATTTCTATGAGTCCTTCCAAGCAACTGACACCCAAATCTTATCTCCAACATTTACCTCTCTCTAGAGCTCTGTCTAAACTTGCATCTACAACTTTCTACAGGATAACTAAGCTATTACATAGATAGGAAATAACGGGAGCAACAGTTCATCGACTAGCATCTATTAAGTAGCTACTATGTGCCAAAAATTGTGCTAAGTGCTGGGGAGACAAAGAAAGGCAAAAGATAGCTCTTGCCCTCAAGGAGCTGGTGGGCAGTGAGAAGACTCAACAGTCTGGGTATACGGGGTCCAATAGCCTTGTTGATAATCTGCCCATCCTGTTGCTCAAATGTCACCTCTTCCATTAAGCTTACTTGGTTCTCTCGAAAATGTAATAATGATTTTTCCTAACTCCAGCCTCATATAATACTTTATATATAATGTAATATAATATAACATAATATAACATAACACAACACAACACAATACAATATAACATAACACAATATAACACAATATAATATAATGTAATGTAATGTAATGTAATACAATACAATACAATACAATACAATACAATACAATACAATATAATATAATATAATATAATATAATATAATATAATATAATATAATATAATATAATATAATATAATATAATATAATATAATATAATATATATAATACTTTGTGGCTCTCAAACATTTTTTTCCATTTGTATATACTCATTGCCTCTATATGAGTCATAACCCCAGATTAGACCGTGAGCTCCATGAATCTCATCTCTGGATATCCTCCATGCTCAGAACAATGTTCTGTCCATTGAAACCACTTAATTTGTTTAAACATATGAAATATATGTTGACAAAAAAGGAGGAAGACCCCTTGCCCTCTAATACCTCTACCAAGCCATGTGACCTTGGGTAAATTAGTTATCTTCTCTGTGCCTCAGTTTCCTTATCTGCAAAATGTAGTATCAATAATTATATTATCTATCTCACCAGGCTGTTTTGAGGCTCAGATGATAAAACCTTTGTAAAGTGTTGGCAAATGGAGACAGAGTCATACTGGATAGGCATCCATCTATGACAAGAAGACATGGGTTCAAATCCCATTGGTTTTGTGACATTGAGGAAGTAATTGCCTCTCAGTGAGTTGCACAACATTTTAGACTCTAAGTTACTGAACCACATTAACCCCTTGAGGCTCCACACTCAAAGTTTTCTATACCAATTAAATCTGAGCTCTGGTCATTAAAAACAAACAAACAAAAAAAAAAGATGATGACACTGGCTTAGATTCATTCCCCCCACTCACTCTATAGCTATTCAGTTGTTCCTGTTGAACAATTTGTCTCCTGGTTTTGGTCATCTTCTAGCCTGTAAACCCTGCCACACCCACCCCTGCCTAACTTTTGTCCTCTAATGATTTAGTGGGAATGGGTTTCTGAGATGCTCACCAAGTGACAGGGGAAAGTGCTAGGGAGGCACATAAAGCCTGGAAAAACAAACTTGACCTCCTTCCCAGTTTTATCCAAGGGTTGGGCCTACCCAACGGCAGAACACTTGCTCAGGGACTCTAACACTTAATCAACAGCTCTCCAGGCTCTTTGACTGGAAAACTAGCCAGCACCAGGGGTCAAGTTTAAGGAGAGCTGGCAAAGGGAGCATCTCCCTTCTGCCACCTTATCGCCAACTTCCCAGGCCCAGCAGGATAGGAGGCCACAAAGAGGCTCACCAGGAGAGGCTAGCGGAAAAGGCTGCCTGGCCCTCCCCAGGCATCCCTGAGACCAGCTCCTCTGGCCTGAAAGGGAAAGCCTTGCCCCCTAGCCCAGATACAAGCTTTTCATCTGAGCCTGACACACACAGGGAGAGCTGGCCAGCTCAGTCCTTCCTCCCTTATCTCTGCTGGCCCAGATCACAGCAGGCAGACTGTCCCAGAGTGGTTTGCAGCACTGCTGCTGACAATAAGATAGGAATTGAAATCTGCTCCCATCCCCTTTCACAGTCTTCACTCCCCACCCCCTTTAATTTTCATCCCTCAGCATTTCTGCAAGAGACTAATAGAACGGTAGTGCTAGAAGCAACCTTTACAACACAGAATATTAAGTGTCAAATGTTGGAACAAAAGAAAAAGTGAATTGGGCACCTAGAAGGAACCTCAGAAATCTAGTCCAATCCAGAGACATAACCAAAGTAGGGCTCTGTCCCAAGGCATCAACATTGTGATGGCTGAGATAACTTCTCATAGTCTTTCAGGAGCTCCAAACAGCTGAGCTTAGCATCAGGAGGGCAAGAAGAACTTAGTTAAAAGAGGCAGCTGCCTCTACCCCAAGGAGGTCAAGGAGACGAAAGTCCCGTGTGCATCAAAACATTACCAGCAGTACTTTTTTAGTAACAAAGAACTCTAAACAAAGTATATGCTCCTGGCCTGGGGAACAGTGTGGTCCATGAACAGAATGGAGTATTACTGTCCTTTAATGTGGGTGGGGAAGTGTAAGGAAATTTAGACAAACTGATGACCAGGAAGACAACATGCACAGTGGTCCTCATGACAGAAATGGCAACAATAGCAAAAGAGCCACATCCGAACACTGGGAAATCATAATGACCGGGAGAAATGAGAAGGCACCTCCCTGCCGGCTTTGTGGAGGTGAGGTCTATGGGCATTGGGATAGCATTAGGCTATTGCTTAACTTTTTCTTTCCTCCTTTATTTTGTCATAAGGGAGGATTCTCTTAGAGAGATCCATTGGGAAGGTCTGTTGTGAGGATCAAAGGATTTTTTTTTTCTTTTGTAAAGTGTTTGGCAAACCTTAAAGAGCTTTGTAAATTATAATTAATGTATTCTATCTATTATTGTTGTCATCATTATATATTGTTGTCATAATAGATAGTCAATTAGAGTAGTAATAAACACAGGTGATATAAAAACTAAAAGAATTAGTAACAAGTATTTTTCAGACAAAATAGGATACTTTTAGCTGCTTCCTCCACATCAGTGGTGTCAACCACTAATAGAAATGAGGCCACTGATCCACACATAAGGATCCCTGTGGGCCACATATTGACAGTTTTCAAATGTGATATTATCTGTGTTTTATCCTATTCTATTTATTTCCTAAATATCTTCCAATTACATTTTAATCTTGTTCTGGCCTCACTGGAGAGTGTCGTGGACCGCACATTGGACACCTCTGCTCCACACCATCCTCTTCTATTAGGAACAACAGTCATCTCCAGTGAGCTCCTGCGCATCCCAGCATTCCCCTTGTTTCCTACCCTCGGGGCAAGATCTAACAAGGAATCTCCAGGTGCCTTAGGTTTTTTGTTAGTTTCTTCGCTTACCCATTAGGGCTGATGCCCCAGGGTCTCTCTCTCTTCACCTTACTCTGGTTTCTCTGGTTATTGAACCCACCAGCACTTTTGTGGCACTTTTCCTCAGACATCACAATTGGTACTTACAAAGCTGTGGTTCAATCTCTCTAATTTGACAGATGAGAAAATTGACTTGTAGAGAAGGAAAGTTATTTAGCCAAGATCATCTGTAACATCAAGGTCACATCCAGTTAGGGTCACAGCCAGTACCTGAATCTGTCTGCAGTAGGACTGGAGCCCGGCTTTGACTGACTCCAAATCCATCACTCTGAATAGTACATAATACCATGTTCTTCCCATACCCCAGCCCAGTCATGGCTTCTTCCATCACACAGAGCTGAGACAGGACTATTTCAATGACAAAAGGAAACACGATAATTACAGGCAACGAAATTATGAGCGTGGTGGCTGTTGAGTCCACAGGAGCTGAGAGGCTCCCTCTCTCTGTGCCCAGTCTTTTTCATGTTCATCCCTGGCTTCCTACCTCTCTTGCTACTCTGGGGATGCAGGATCAGCTCCTATCTTCTCCAACACCTGCCCGGATTCCTGGCAAAGGACCTACAACAGGTGTTTAGTCAGCAGAAGGGTTATGCAATTAGGTTCAGGCGATGCAAATGCCTCCTGGAAGCAATTAGTCACTTTCTGATCCCTGCCAGGGCAGTAATTGAGGGCCAGAGGCACAGAGCTGCCCTGAGGCCCCACCTTGGGAAGCAGGAAACTAGAGCTGGAGAAAGGCAAAAAGGGGGTGAAGAAAACATGGGCAGCCCCAGATAGGGCTGACAAGACAAAAGATCATATATTTGGAGCTTAAAGAGCCCTACCTGAGAGGTTATCAAGTCTAACTTCTAAATATGAGAAAGAGCTGAAGTGACTTACCCAAGATCATACAGTAAGTGTCAAAGGCAAGATTCAAACACAGGTGTTACTGACATCCCAGCACGCCACAAGGGGGTGAGAGTGAAAGGAAAGTACAAAGGATATACAAAAGAAAGTACATAGAATGTCCTAGATTTGGAGTCAAAAGGCCAGAGTTGAAGTCCAGGATCTGCCTTAACACAGCCGTGTGACTCAGGGCAGAGCCTTTCTTTCTCTGAACCTCAGTATTCTCTCCACTTTCTATCTGCAGCTCTATGTGCTATGAGCATTTGAGGGCAGGGTTGTATGTTTGTCTTTGTACCCCCACTGTGCCCAGCACTGTGCCTAGTAACATAGTAGGTGCTTCAAACACGGTCTGTCCATGCTCAAGTCTTTTATCTCATCTAGGCCTTTGCTAAGATCAAGTGATAATTCAGTCTTTCCCCTCCATCCCCCCAGGCAGTGTCTGCTAGGGGAAATGGGATGAAAGGAAATAGGGGAGTGTGAGAGGTCAAAGAGCCTGGATCTGTTCCTAGTTAGCTGGGAGGGCCTGGGCCTGCCTTGGAGACAGGCTCCTCCTGAAGGAGGAAGCTCACTCTACAGATGCATGTTGGAAACTTCTCTGTCATTTCTGCAGTCTAACTCTGCTTCTGTAGCACTAAGAGAGTGTGACTTGCCCAGGGTCACACAGACTGCAGATTTCAGAGGTGTTCCTGCCTGGCTCCCACCACGCTGCCTTTCAGGTAGCTATGGGACCCTGGACAAATTTAATTACTTTCAAAATGACCTGGTGCCGTAAATGGTGTATATGCAGTCAGAAGATCTGGATTCAAATCTTAGCACTGCTTCTAAGTACCTATGTGATCTTGGGCAAGTAAATTCCCATCTCTGAGACTCAGCATCCTCCTGTATAAATGATGGCCTTCAAGTTCCCTTCCAGCTCTAAATCTCTAGTTCTGTGGTGCTCTAGACCTGAGTCCCTTCATCTATAACATGAAAGAGTTTGGAACAGAGGATGTCTAGGGTCAATTTAGGCTCCAAATTTCTAGCACTGCTTTCTAAGATGTAAAAAACTGGGCTATCTTTGATGTTCCGTGTTCTAAGACCCCTCCCAGCTCTGATGTTCTGTTCTAGGGTTCCTCCTTCCAGGCACATATATATGTTTGTGTGTGTGTGTGTGTGTGTGTGTGTGTGTGTGTGTGTGTGTGTATACACACGTTGGACTCACTTTCATCTTCGTAACCCCAAACCTAGCACATAATAAGCATTTAATAAAAGTTTGTTGATTCAAGCCAAGACAACTGCTTCTGGCCATTTCCTGACTCCACGCTGATGCCCACCCTGGCAATCTGTACCCTTCCCGTCTCCATCCTTCCACCTTCTAAGCCAAAATGGGAG
Organism: Phascolarctos cinereus; assembly: GCF_003287225.1. Lineage (NCBI taxonomy): Eukaryota > Metazoa > Chordata > Mammalia > Diprotodontia > Phascolarctidae > Phascolarctos > Phascolarctos cinereus. Next base: position 458,942,069 of record NW_027555958.1, read on the forward strand.
GGGAGAGGGTATTAGAAATGATGTCTTCAGGAAACAGCTTCTTCTGGCCAGAACAACAAGGCTGCCTTTGTTAATTGACTTGAGCCTCTATTGCTCTAGACCTGGGGAAGGCCTTGTTTTGCTTTGTTTTCTTGGAGAGAAGGTGACATGTCCCCCAAATATTTACAGCACTGTTTATCAGAGAACACGCTAGTACACATTTCTTCTGACCTTCAGTTGCTATTTCCATCCTTATTAATCCCTCTTCCGAAATCAAAAGGTGTTAATTGTTTCCATAATCACCTCAGAGTTCTGAACCCAGAATGATTTCTCCTTTGGCCTTTTTCCAAAGTTTTCTGTGAAACTCCAGTCTGTACCATGGACAGCAGCAGAGCCTATGGGCTGCAGGGGATCCTCACTCTTCTGCTCTCACATAACCACAGGCTTTGGGGAGTAACAGATTACCTGGGAAGGAGGCAGAGAAATTCTAGCTGTGTCTGCTACAGACCTCGGTTGTTCGGTTTGGTTTTTCCTAGCACAAAATGACTCCTCTCCCTACCCTCCTTCAAATGAATGATAATTTGGGCATCCAGAACAATTCATATTTTATTTATTTTTAAATTATGGCAAAGTCCTTTCTGCCCACGATACAGGGCCATTTGTGCCTGTAACAAATGCCCTTATTTTCACAAGGCTATAACGTTAAGAGGCGAATTTGGGGAAGAAAAGAATAAAGCTGTGTATTTATGTTTGTGGGTTCATTTACAATCCTGAGCTCATTGGTCACTGGACCCCCTTGCTCAAATCCCAGGGGCCTGGAAGTCCTCCACTAATGATAATAATAATTCATTTTTCCTGAAGGTTTACAAAGTGCTTTCTTTATGAGGCCCCTTTAAGCAAGGGAGCATAAGTATTAGCAGCTACATTTTATGAAGTAAGAAGGATAAGATTGGCCCGCACTGGTACTGCCTACTCTATAGCTTGTAAAATGGTTTGTTGTTCCATTTCATCTCCACACTGAACCAGTGAGGGAGATGCAATGATTATATGAATTTTACAAAAGAAGAAACTGAGGCACAGAGAAATTGTGTCTTACACAAGATATTACTATTCCTATTTTACAGATGAAGATATTGAGTGAGAAAGAGGTACTGTCATTCCCAAGGTCACAGAGCTAGTGAATATCCAAAGCAGAATATGATGAACCCAGGGCCTGTTGACTCCTGGTCCAGTGCTCAATCCACTAAACCAGTCTAGACTCAGGGAGAACAAGGGCTTTGCCCCAGGCATACTTCGTACTGTCCTTTACACACAACAGTCTACCTGCCATCCTGGTGCTTTGTACTAGCCATGCGTTATGAGTAGAATGCCCTACCTCCTCATCTTCACCCCTTAGGGTCCCTGGTTTTCCTCAACACTCCCAAATCAAATATCTGAATTCATTTTCTACATCTGTCTATCATCCCTATACCTCCGAGTCACTCACTCACTCACTCTGTCCCATTATCTATCACCTATCTTTCAAATATCTATCATCCTTCTTTCTTATTCTTCTATCATCTATCAACTCTCTATCAAATAGCTATCCTCTCTGTCTCTCTGTCTCACTCTTTTGCTGTCTTTCTCCCCTCCCTCTCTCCCTCTGTCTCCCTTTCTGTTTTCTCCCCATTAAAATGCAAGCTTCTTCAGGGCAGAGACCATTTTGTTACCTTTTCATTGTAGGTTAGCACAGCATCTGGCCCATAGTGCTTAATAAATACTTGTTGACTGACTGACAGTGAGCAAGCGAGAAAACAACTCCCAATCTCTTTATTTTCAACCCTGTAATACTTGGAACACAGGCAGCAGAATCTTGACGGGAGGGGGAGAACCATAATGCTGCAAGATAAGAAATAGTCAGGGACCAAGAAGGGACCCCAGGGCAGTGGTGTGGTTTTCTCTATCCTTAAAATGGGGGAGAGGATGCACCAAGATACTCCAGAGGCACTGACTCTCTTGCCAATGGTGGCACAGGGAACCTGTGGGAGAGCCCAAAATGAAGTTCTCACCTAGGCTGCCAGGTCCCATACCTCCCAGAGCCCAGCTTTGACAAGGCAGTCCAAGCTTGATTTATTTCCTGAAGCAGTGTTCAATGACTCTCAGGCACAAGGAGCAGGAGACAATTGTCCTGGTTGGGCCTCAGAGCATAATCCACGTGCTCCTGAAATCACAATTGATGTTTGCTGAGTCCTATGCTTGGTACACAAGATACAACTGCCAGAGGGGAGGAGAGAGGTGCCGTGGAGAGGCCCCTCAATATTCTGGCTCCAGACACCCCCTGCTTGAGGAGCATCTCTCTCTCTCTCTCTCTCTCTCTCTCTCTCTCTCTCCTCTCTCTCTCTCTCTCTCTCTCTCTCTCTCTCTCAGGCACGGGTGATTGCAGAAATTGCCCAGGCTGTTTCCCTGGAGCTTGAGTTACTGGATATTTAATAGGGATAACATCCCAGCCCTGTGAAAACCCTGGGCTAATGATATGGCCCCTCTGAGCTTCAGTTTCCTAACTGTAAAAAGAGGAGTTTGGATAAGACAATCTCTAAATTCTCTTCCAGTGCTATATCTACAAGTTCATGCTTTGACTGGGCACCAGTAAGGCAGTGAGGGGATTCAATTTAAAAATAAATAAAATAAAATAAAATTACTTAGTAACTATCACATGCATGGCACTGAGCTAGGCACTGTAGCAGAGAGAGGAGAAGGTTAGAGACATGGCCCCTGGACAAAAGATAATAATAGTCAATATGGGAAGTGTTGTGGAAAGGCAGACACACTGATGCATTGTTGACAGAGTTGTGGATTAGTACAACCATTCTGAAAAGGAATTTGGAATTATGCAAATAAAGGAGCTTAACCATGCCCTTTGACACAGAGATTCCACTTCAAGGTATAGCCCAAGGAAATCACTGACAAAAAGAAAAGACTCCATATATACCAAAATATTTAAATTTTTTTGTGTTAGCAAAGAACTGGAAGAAGATGTCAATTAGTTGGAGAATGACTAAACTATTATGATACATGTATGTAATGAAATATCATTGTACAGTAACACGTATGGATACAATGAATAAAAGAAGCATGGGGAGACTGATGTGAACTGATACCATCTGATAACTGATAACTGAAAGATACCGCCCCCTACCCCTTTGCAGAGCTGGAGGGAGGAAGGAGGAGGGTAATCTGCAAGTGTGGAATATGCTTCTATTGCAAGATTGTTTACATACTTTGATACAGTTTTACTTGTTTTTGTCTCTTCCTCTTTTTTCCCCCTTTCTCTTAAAAAGCATTCTGTGTAACAGAGGATGAAAGTCCAAGAAGGGCAAGAAGATGGAGAAATTTCAGATATGTAAAAGTAAAAGTTAATTAAAAATTCTTTCCAAACAATGAGCCTTGCCTTTGAGAGGCAGGGGGAGTCAGTACATATGTAACCATCAGAGCATGACAAGACAAGATAAACCAAAGATGAAGCTCTGTGGCATTATAGCATCTGGAGTCAATTAAGAAACAACATTCATCGTTATGGACTACTATTGGTCTATAAAAATGGTGAAAGGAATGGCTTCAGAAAAACTTACGATGACTTATGTGAACTGATGAAAAATGAAGTGAGCAGAACCAGAACACCGTGCACAGTAGCAACGATATTATAAGTATCATCAACCGTGAAAGACTCAGCTGCTCTGATCGAGACGATGATAAGAAGACAATCCCAAAGGAGTCACGATGGAAACCATTATCTACTCCCAGAGCGAGTGTACATTTCTGAGTTCGGATTAAAACGTATGTTTTCTCTTTATTTTTCTTATTGTGTTGTTGGGTTTTTTTGTTTTGTTTTGCAACACTGCTAATGTTGAAATAATTTTTGTATGACTTCATTTGTATAATAGATATCATATTTTTTACCTTCTTGAAGGATGGGAAAGGGATGGAGGGAAGGAGAGATTTGGAACTGAAAATTAATTTTTTTAAAAGAAACAACAATTATAGAGACAAGTAGGATCATCTCCCACCTCCATGTCTTTGCACAGGCTGAATCCTTTGTTTGTAATGTACTCCATTTTCACTTCTGTGTCTTCAAATTTTTACCTTCCTTAGAAGCCTTGATTTAATGTCACCATGTAAAAGAAACCTGTCCTCATCTACCCTCCCTTGAAATTGTATTTCTATTTTGCATATAATTTCTACACTCTTATCTATGTACATTTTTTCCCCTAATGAATATGAGCTCCTTGAAGACAGAGATTGTTTCACTATTTTTTCTCTAGAACACAGTAGGTGATTAATAAATTTTTGTTGATTGACTAAGTGATTCCTATAGAAATTCAGTGAGGTAGTGGGTTAAAGAAGGACAGAGTCTGTAATCAGTGAATTTTTAGATCTGGAAGGAACTTTCCAACATAGAATGCTGCATTTTTGGAAGCAGGTTTAGAATATAAATATCCAAACATAAAGCATAGAATGTTAGAATTTCTAGGAAAGTTCAAATATAGAATGTCCTCCCTTTTCACTTCTCATATCTCATGGAATCCCTCCCTTCTACTACTCAGCTCAAGCTTTACTTTCTACAGAAAGAAAACTTTCCTGATGCCCAAAGTGCCATCCCTTCTGGCTTGGATTGGACCATACACCAGGTATTTATGTGGGCTGCTAGGTGGTACAGTGAGCACACAGAGAAGAGCCAAGCTGGAACCGAGAAGATCTGAGTTTGAATTTGCCCTCAGACATTTCCTAGATATGTGACTTTGGGCAGGTCACTTTACTCTGTCTGCCTTAGTCTCCTCAACTATAAAATGGAGATAGTTATAACACCTACCTTCCAAGGTTGTTGAGTGAATTAAATGAGATATTTGTAAAGAACTTTGTAAATCTTTAAGTGCTATATAAAAGTAGTTATTATTATTATATATTGTATATATCTGTTTATGTATCAGCACTTATAGTGCTGGACACAGTGCCTGGAACATGGTAAGTGCTTAACAAATGTTTATTGACTACTGACTGATATTATTATCTCTCCCATTTAAATTTATACTTCTTTCATTCACTCACTTTTATCCCCAGAGCTTAACACAGTCCCTGGCACATAGTAGGTACTTAATAAACGCTTATTGCTTGATGGATTGACTAAACTTTGCCATTCTAAAAGAGTTTAAAACAGAATGTTAGAGCTGGGAAGGGACCTTGCAACAACGAATGTCACAATTTCAAACATAAAATGTGAGGCTCCAAAGAGACTTTAGCTATCATCTCAGTCCAGTGGTCTGCAAATGATGACCAACTGGGCAAATCCAGCCAACTTCCTGTTTTTGGATGGCCCTAATTTTTTTTTCTTTACATTTTAAAATGCAATAAAACTTCACTTAAAAACATAAAATCCATTCTTACTTCACTGGCCAAACAAAAACAAGCAAAGAGCAGCCATAGTTTGCCAACCTCTAACTTACTCAAACACTCTCCCCTTGCAGATAAGGAAACTGAGTCTCAGAGAAGTTGAGTGACATGGCCAAGGTCTCATGGCTGGTTAGTGGCAGAATCCTGGGCTCCTGAGTTCCAGGCCAGCTCTCCTCCCTGTTACACTGGGTTGTCTCCTCTGATCAAGCTGATGTGTCTAATTGTGCCAAGCCTTGATGGGTAAGGCTATATTGCACAGTCCTGTACAAACTTGGACCCTCGCCCAAGTTGTTAACACAGGCCATAACTTAGTCTGTAAGAAACCTTTCAAAGGTCTCCAGCTGAACGTAGATATATTTTAAGGCTGTTATCTCACAAATGTCAGAGCCAACCTCTCCTCGAGCTGCTCTCCGTAATTCATATTTAATGATGCTTGTACGTGTCCTTTTTATTATTTTGTTGGTTCTGTTTGTCAAATAATGCGACATGCTTGGCTGTAATTACCTTGCCTGTTTGTAGCCATAGGCACACACATATTACCCTGAGTTTCACGTATTAATTTACACCTATTTGATTTATATTTTTAAGAAGCAATAAAAAAAAAGATCTCAAAGCATCAGAGTAATGAAACTTAGAAAGCCTCGGTGCATTCTCAGGTTTTCCCTAGCACTGTCTCGGGGATTTCCTTCTGGGAGGACTGGTTTTGGTTTGGGGATTTTTTTTCTTTTTTGGGGGGAGGTATGGTTGCTGATGTATGAAAAACCATTTCTTCATTCATATTCAGGCATTCAACAAATATTTATTAAAGACCCGTTATCAGTAATGGTCTCTGCTCGTTGCTAGAAAAGTAAAAATACTACTACTATTATTTGTATTTGTTACTTATTATCTGTATGTTATACTTATATTTTATTGATATATTAATTAATTTATAATTGTAAGAATTGCTGAAAGGTAGTCACGAGGCAGCTGGATGGCTCAGTGAATAAAGCACTGGGCCTGGAGTCAGGGAGACCAAGGTATAAATCCAGACTCAGACACTTAATAGCTGTGTGGCCCTGGGCAAGTCACTTAACCTCTGTTGGCCTTAATTCACTGGAGAAGGAAATGGCAAACCACACCAGTATTATTACCAAGAAAACCCCACAGCCGGCATTGGTGTGCTATGGTCCGAGGGGTCACAAAGAGTCTGATGCAACTCTACAGTAACATAACAACAAGCCATGACAAAGTGGACAGAAAGCTGGCATCAAAACCAGGAGGACCCGAGTTCAAGTGCTGCCTTGGTGACATATGGACTCTGTGACAGTCGGTAAATCACATAGCTTCTTAGCATTCAAGGTAAGTCTCTATGATGAGTTGCCAGAAAGGTGCCAGTCTGCATTGATAGAAGGAATTTCCTTCCCTGGAAGTTCCCTCTATCAATGAAATCACAGGCCCTCCCTAGTCCCCTAATAATAGCTACCATTTAAGGTTTAAAACGCTTGGTACGGTGGAAAGAGTACTGCGTTTGAAGTCAAAGGATCTGGGTTCAAATCCTGTTTCTGCCACTTAAGAGCTATGGCAAGTCATTTAGTCATTGTAATAAGCACTTAGTATACGCAGGCACTGTGCTAAGCACTGAGGATGCAAAGAAAGGCAAAACTCAGTGCGTTTCCTGCTCCCAGGGAGCTAGCTCCCAGCCTGATCAGAAAGATGCACACCAAGAACCACACACTAACACAATGGCATGGGAAAAATTGGAGATGATCGACAAAGGAGGAGGGTGCTCCTTGGGAAGATCTAAAAATGCCTCTTACAAAAGGTGGGAGTTTAGCTGGAATGTGAAGGAAGACAGGAGGGGTCTATGAGGAAGGAGAGAGTCCCAGACACCGGGGCAGTCAGCGAAAATGCACAGAGATGGGGACTGGCAGGTTTTGTGTAAGAGACACCAGGGGGGGCTAGTGTCACTCGATCACAGAGTACGGGGGTGGGGTGGTGGACTGAGTAAGGTAGAAGAAGATAGGAAATGTAGAAGGCCAATGAACCTTTGTGATCATTTCTCCTCTCTGAGATTGTTTTCTCATCTGTAAAATGGGGATGATGATGATGATGATGATGATGATGATGATGATACTTGCATTGAGAGACAGCATTAATTGGGGCATGGAGAATTAGCCTCAGAGTCATTAAGACCTACCAGCTGTGTAACTCTGGGTAAGTCACTTAACTTCTGAGTGCCCTGGCAATATTCCTAAGACTTAGTTGTGGAGCAAGTTTATTCTCCCCACCAGATAAGAAATTCTATGAATGAAAGAACTATAAGCTCTTTTCAATAAAATAAAATCAAAGTGATCATAAGATCACAGATTTAGAGATCAATGGAAGAGACCTCAGAATTCCTGGAATGCAATTTTCCTGTGATAGAACTAAAACTCAGAGACATTAAGTAATTTCCTTGGGGCCACACAGCTAATGTCCACATGAGGATTCAAACACAGATCTTCTTTTCTCAAAATTGAGTACTCTAGCCATTACACCACACTGTCTCCTCATTATACAGAGGAAGAAACCATGGCCCAAAAATGGTAAGTAACTTGCTCAAAATCACACAAGGAATAAGGAGAAAAGTTTAGGACTTGAACCTGGGTCTTCTGATTCCAAATCTAGTCTTTCATTGTGACAGACTGCCCATTCCTTGACAAACCTTCAGAGATACAGATCCAGAAAAGTTTTAGAAATTTCTCCAAGATCATTAAGAGTTCATTCATTTTTCCTCAGTTAATGAAGTGGGTATGGGCATGCGTCAGTGAAAAGGTAGATGGAGAGAAGGTAGAACCAGCCACCATGATGTGTAGCCCATCTGCGGTAATGGATCTCTCAGGGGGCAAGAAAGAGGATGTCCAACTCTTTGAAGACAAGGAAATAAGGGTGGAAGTTTGTAATTTTGTCCATCCTCAGTCTATATACTAAGCCCCAAAATGCCTTCCTAAGGCGGAGTGGAGGTTCAAGGGGATTTAAGCCCTGTGTTTTATCCTCTGGGCATGTGGTATTGCGAGAAAGGTCTATCCTAGCTCAAGCAATAAGGACCCAGGAAGCCCCTTAGTAGCTGTTCAGCTTGGCATTGTCAGCTCTGGGGCTTGGCTCACCTAATTTTGGTAACCCCATTCCTCAGTGATTTGTTTCCTGGAATGTACAGTCCTTGTCTTAAATGCTAATTCCCCAGTGACTGGATTCTCTACCTCAACCTTGGGTAACTTATAGCTGGTAATGTATGAGAGACAATGTCTAAGATAGCTAGCAATAAAACCCATGACCTCAGAGCTCTGCATGCTAATGCACTAAGATTATAGAATAAAAACCAGTAGGCTAGAGATGAGTGAGTGAATTGTGAAGTAGGTATCATTGTCCCCCTTTTAAAGATAAGAATACTGAGGCTCAGAAAATTAAACTGATTTGCCCATGGTCATAGTAAATGCTAGAAGCAAGACTGGGATCCAGGCTTATTGATTCCCAAGTATAGGGTTTTCTTCACTGCTGAATGTACATTTTGAAATCAATAAATGGGACAAGATATCCATTATCAGAGTCATTGAGAATGACCTGTGGATAACCACATGAGCCAGGACTCACAGATGCAGAGTCCCAGCCCTGTACTAGGAAAGGACCACAGAGGCCATCAAGTCTAACCTCTTACCTTTGCAGATAGAGATTCTGAGGCCCAGAGGGGCTGTGACTTTACCAAGGTCACACAGCTTGTTAGTTATCACAGAACTGAGCAGGGCAGCTCAGTCTACTTTTTATGATTTGTAGCCATCAGCCCATCCACCCCAAGCAATAACCTTGTTTGATCATTCTTATTTATAGGAAACTGAGGTTTGAGAGCTGCAAGGGGCTTTGGAGTCTAGTCTAAGTCTGTTATTTTACAGAAAAGGAAACTGAGGCACAGGAAAGAAGCATTTATGAACTGAAGGGAATTGAATGGCTCCAGGTCACCAAGGCAGTAAGTTTCAGTAATGAGATTTGAACCCAGGTTCTTTAATGCCAACTCCAATGCACTATTCTCCCCAACCCCCACTGCTGCCCCTTCCACTACACCTGATGACAGGGCTGGAAAAGTCCTTTTTGTTGCCTTTAGAATTCATTGCCAGATAACTCTTGCTGAGGTCTGGGCCGGGCCCCAACCTTTCATACTCATTCTCCTTTGCCTCCCTGTAGGCCCATCTTCAGCAAGTATCTGAAAGATCTGAGTCAGTTAATGACTAGGAGAGCCAGGAAACAACCCTAGGTCTTCTGCGTCTAAGGCCACTTGCTCTTTCCACTAGGCTACACTGTCTCCTGGGCCTATCTCCTGCTGCCATGCCTAAGATGTGCACCTAAGGCCCAGAGAAGTTACACTGCCTGTTAGTGCAATCACAGTGGACCAAGTCCTACCAAGAAGGAACGATTTCCTTTCATTCAATTTGACCTCAGTGGGGCCTGTCTCCAACTGAGTCATAACAGGGCATTTTTGTTAAAAGCTGAAGGGTGCTCAAAATAGAAGACATTTCTCTTCTAATGTCAGTTTCACTTGGGGAAGTTTCTGCAAGTCCTGCCATCCAGAAGGGCCCAAATATATAACCCTCTGCCTTCCAGGCACAGAGTGATAGGAGACAGTGCCTCCCTGAGAAACATCTGGGAAGACCCTATTTGGACTTAATGAGGGAGGGGGTTTCCAGCCCACAGGCTCTATGTTAATTACAAAGGAGTATTTAATAATTAAGACCAGATTCAGCCAACCCAAAGATCTAAAGAATTAGCCAACTCTGCCAACAGAGGCCTGCTGGAGAAGGGGGACCCCTCCCCCAACAACAAAGGCATCATCCAATTTGCTAAGCTAAGCACTGCTGTGTACCCTCCTCCAGAGAGAGAGAGAGAGAGAGAGAGAGAGAGAGAGAGAGAGAGAGAGAGAGAGAGAGAGAGAGAGAGAGAGAGAGATCACTGATTCACCAAGGCACAGATTAACTAAGACTTAGATGGTTCATCTAATGGGTCACTGGTCTGTATAAATATCAGATGTTTCCAGACTCTTCTTATCATTTATTATTAACAGTGCTCATTGGAGAGGGGCTTTGGAGAAGCTAATCTAATTTAATTAAAGCATTGAAGCCAAGACTAAAAGGAACCCCCAATATGAGAATAAATGTAAACCCCACACACACCAAGGGAAAAAAAAACCCTACAAAGAAAGAGACTGTAAATGCAGAGAAAAGAAGCTTCTTGGGGGACTATCCCTTTTCTTACTCCCTCCTCCCTTCTGTCTTCCCATCTATCCTTATCTCCTTGTCTTTCTTCTTTCCTTCCTTAATTAGTCAGAAAATTTATTCATCAGGAGCTAGGTTCAGATCTCAGCGCAAACACTTGCTACCATTGTGAAGGCATTGCAAAATGACTTCTCTCTGTGCCTCAATTTCCTCATTTGCAAATATGTTTTGGGAAAAATAAACTAAAGTCTCTTCTAGCTCTAAATTCTATAATCTTAAAACATGTAAGATCTTGTTCTGGAACCAGAGACAAAAATAAAATATGCCCCAGGCCCTCAATGAGTTTACAATCTAGGAGGGAAATAAAACTATCTATCTACATACCTACCTACCTACCTATCTACACACACACACACACACACACACACACACAACACACACACACACACACACACACATATATATATATAAATGTGTGTGCATGTACAAAATGAAGGAGCATATTGAACATTGGGCCTGTTCAGGAAGACCTGACTTCAAATCGAGCCACAGATACTTACTAGTTGTATGACTTTGGGCAAGTCACTTAACCCTGTTTGCCTCAGTTTCCTCATCTTTAAAATGAGCTGGAGACACTAAAATGATTCAACAAAGACAACAGAGTCCTGGACTGTCTGTATCAGGATCTCAGGGGACATGGTGGTCAAGGGCTTTTTATACCCGCTGCCTCCTGTCTCTCCCTCAGAGTGGCTTAGTGCTTCAGGTAGGCTAGCCTGCCAGCCCTGTGGAAGGCAGTTATTTGGCAATTGGTGGGGATGGCTTGTCCCTTCTCTCCAGGAGCCACCTCCCCAGGTGATGACAGCTTTGGTATATTGAAGATAAAAGCCATGGTTAGAAATACAGCGGCTACAAACAGGCTGCTCCTTGTTACCAAAAATGACTTGTGTGTAAAAAGCATCATAAATTATATTATCACAGACTTGACCAGCCAAGGAAGTGTACTGGTCATTTAGCAAGAAAATACAGTTGGAATATTTATTATTATTATTATTATTATTATTATCATTAGTGATAATAATAATATCTAGCATTAAGCACCTACTACATGGCAGATACTGTACTAAGTTCTTTATTTTACTATCTTTATTATCTCAACCCTATGAAATAGGGGATGTTTATGATCCCCATTTTACAGATGTGCAAACTGAAGTAAAAAGGGTTAAGTGACTTGCCCAAGGTCATCCATTTCTTAAATGTCTTTAAAAAAAAGGCCCAGCAGTCTACAATTGCCCCATAATGGTGCTGGTGCCCAGAAATGATCCAGCTTCAGAGGAAGTTTTCAAGTATTGTGGGTGGATCTTCTACAGAGGATCTAAGGAAATAAGCAGATGAGATTCACACAGGATGAGAGTGCATCAATGAGGTGCTATCTGACCAGGTGGAGGGAGGCGCCACATTGAGGAGATCATAGGTCTGAATCACTTTCAGAGCAAACAAACTGTTATATGTTGTCTACAAAGGCCTCTAGACTCAGATGAGGGAATGATCTGTCCGACTCTTGGGCAGGAGGGGAAGTCTGGGAAGGCTTCCCATAAGAGGCATCATTTGCTTCTCTGTGTAAATGTTCTATCACCTAGAAGAGTGTGAGCTCCTTGTGGACAGAATCATTTTAGTTTTCTATTTGTTTGTTCTGGTCTGGCGCTCTGCCTGGGACACTATCAGTATTCCTTCACTTAAATAGAATTGACCCTTAAAGCTTGATTAGAATTCCAAACAATAGGTAAGATAGAGGAGGGAGTGGCAGTCCAGGTACACAAAATGTTATGGGCAAACATAAGGAGGCTAGAAAAGCATACCATACCTGGGGTACTGACAAGAAACTCAGTTTGGCTGACTGCATGGTGGGGGGGGTGGTTGGTGTGTAAAAGGCAGCAATGGATGTTCAGAAGCTTAATAATTAACCCAGCTGGCAGTCAGCTCACAGAGCCAGCGTCTGTTCCCAGGTGACAGTCCCTAAGCCTGGGCCATACTTCAACATCAGAGTATCTAGGGGATGGATTTTCTGTGTGTTGAAAAGCCCAAGACGTAGACAGTCGACTATCAGAGAGGTTTTTTCCAAACAAAAGTGCCCCACCCCCTCAAAAGGACAAGTGCTCCATTCCTGGGAGGAAAGCAAATCTCTTTGCAAATATATGCAAATGCCTGGTTATAACAAAGCCATTTCCACGTGCCCAGGGGTTCTGAGGGAAACCGCCTGCTTTGATCAAAGCTTATAAAAGGATTTATCTAAGGGGCAGAAAAGTCTTGTTTGCCTTAACCCAGTCTGAGAGAGCTGGAAGCACCCCAGCTCAGCCCAGTCACCATCAGGGGACTTGGTTCAGGGCTCTTCCTTCTTCCCTGGCAGAGGGTTAGAGTCTGGAGGCTCCCTCCCTCCCGCCTCCTCCCCCCCCCCACAGGCTCATCATACAAGGTCAAAAGCTAAGGACAAAGCTCTCTCTTTTCTAGAGCCCTTTATAGTTAACAATAATAATAATAATAATAATAATAATAATAATAATAATAGCTTCTCACAATTTTCCTGGGAGGTATGTTCAGTGGTGGGAATAGTGTTAGCCCCATTTTGATGGATGAGCAAACTTTGGCTCTGGATAGGCAAGTGAGCTATCCAAGGTCCTTATGACTGTCTCATAGCTCACACATCTCCTGTATTTTCTTTGTGTAGTGAACATACTGCTGAATTTTTCATTAAGACATTTTTATTTTTAATTTATAGGCACCGAGGTGGCACAGTAGATAAGGAACTGGACCTAAGGTCAGGAAAAGCTGAATTTCTATCTGCCAGAAAAGGTTATTAGCTATGTGATCTTGGGCAAGTCAGTGAATGTCTCTGTACCTCACTTTTCTTCACCTGTAAAATAGAGATAGGACAGCTGGGTAGTACTGCAGTGGATAAAGTGCCAGGCCTGGAGTCAGGAGGACTCATATTCCTGAGTTGAAATCTGGCCTCAGACACTTACTAACTGTGATTGTGGATAAGTCACTTAACCCTGTTTGCCTAAGTTTCCTCATCTGTAAAACGAGCTAGAGAAAGAAATGACAAACCACTTCACCATCTTTACCAAGGGGTATATGGGGTCACCAAGAGTCAGACATGACCGAAACAAGAACAAAAATGGACATAATGGTAGCACCTACCAAGGTTCCTGTGGGAATCAAATGAGAGAATTTCCATAACATGTTCTGTGAATCTTAAAGTGCTATGTAAATGTTAGCTATCAATATCATCAATCATTACCATCATCATCATCATCACAGATGAGGAAATTGAGGCCCAGGGAGATTAAGTGATTTGATCAAGGAAGAGACGCTAGGCAACTGCCCCATTTGACTGATACAGAGACTGAAGCTTTGTATCAGACTGCACACTGTCTTGGGGTGGGGGGGGGAAGGGGGAGGGGAGAAAATTCAGAACTCAAAATCTTACAGAAGTGAATGTTGAAAATTAAAAACAAATAAATAAAATTTACAAAAAAAAAAAAAACAGAAACTGAGGCTTGGGAGTACTGGGTGAACAATTGGCAATATTCAACAGAGCCAGGATGTCTTTGTCTTCCAGGTACACAAGGTTCCTTATAGCCCATAGTAATGGATTCTAGAATCACAGATTTCAATTTGGAAGGACTCTAGCAGCCATATGGTCCAAGCCCCTCATTTTCCAGATAAGGAAAATGAAGCCCAGAGGGAATTTACTTTAGCCTAGTCCCCTGACTCCAAATCTCTGCACACATTTTTTCCCAGTGCTGGTTTACAAAGCTTCCACTCACAATGATTCTGGGAGAGAGGTCATATAAATATTTTCATCCTCATTTCTCCTATGTGGAAAATGTAATCTGCCCATAGGCATACTTACTGAGAGACAGAATCTGGACTTGAACCCAAGACTTCCAACATCAAATCCAAGCCATCTTCCATGACAGCTGCACCATCTCTAAAGATCAGCTGCCATTACCATCCTTCCAGAAATTCCTTAGGGGAAGTTAAGTTAAATGAAATTGACATGTCAGCATTCCACATGTCAGCATTCCATACTTGCTCATGCAAACTGCATCTTGTACACATAGGGTTTCTACACAACAAATCAATCATGAAATATTTATCAATTCTCTAGCAGTCTGAGGCTCTGGGATAATGACAGACAAAGACATACATACACGCAGGCCTATGCTAGAGCCACCTCCAATGGGTTCTAGAAAGATGATTGTTAAATTTTCAGTGTAAATGTTTATCCCTCAAAAATCAGCAAATGCCACAAATTAGGGCTTGGTTTATTGTTCTGGTGATTGTCTAGACTTATAAAAATTATGGAGAAAATGTTCATAATGCAAATTAAACTTAGAAGTTTAAACAGCTGCCCTGGCCCTAAGGAGACAAGAGAGCAGCTGAAAGCCACATAGTATAGAGGAAAGAGCCCTGGAATGGGAGTCGAAGGACTTGGGTTCAAATCCCAGCTCTGATAATTGAAGGCATCCCTGACAAGTGGTCACCTCAGCTTGTGGCCTTGGGATAGGGCCTTGCTACTGGTTTCGGCACTGTTTCCTTGACATCAAACTGAAATGCACCTTTCAGACACATCTACCCCCCGTTCTTGGCTCTTTCCCATCAGCCAAGCAGACTACACCCAATCTGCTTCTCCCATGGAAGCCTTTCAAATATTAGAAGAGGTGACACTATGACCAAAAGAGGCTCATTTCTCTACCTTGAAGGGGGAAAAAATAGGATAATAATGGTGGCCAACATTTCCATAAAATCTTGAGATTTACAGAGTGTTTCACGTTAAATTATTTCAGTAGATCCTTATAACTGTAAAGTTGGCACTAGGAGTGTTGTTATTTTTAATCTTTTAAAAACGTTTTCTTGACGTAGCCTCATGGGTTGAAGTGCGATCTCTGACATTGATGACCTTGGGTGAGACACAATTCTCTAAGACTTGAAGGTGCAGAGAACACAGGGCCGGCATCAAAGGAGGCACCATATGTCAAGCCTTCTGCAGACCTTAAGTGCAAAACAAATGCTAACGATTATATAGAAATGCTTGTGCTTATTCATGGGGGGCATTTCCACACATGGGAGTTCCCTGTACCAAGGAAACTTCAGGCCCAGTTCCTCCTTCTTTATTGATCCCATTTTCCAGGTGTTAATATCCTTGACATAGCACGGAACACAGGATCAGGACCTGTCTTCACAAAGAGGAACACCTATCAGTCAAGTCTCACATCTGACATGCACCGGCTGTGTAACCCAGGATGAATCACTTGAATGAAAGTATGAATGAATGAAGAAATGAATGAAAAATAATTTACAAACTTTTTACTATAAACTAGATACTTAAATGTCAGGGATACTATATGTGTGTACATATGTGAGTATGTATATGTATACTATATGTTTGTATACATAGATATGTATATGCATGTCATATTCATATATTATATGTATATTATATGTATGTACCAGTGTATATACACACACATATATTATCCATAGCACTTAGTGTATACATCTATACAAACATACACATGTGTGTATATATACCTTTATACACATCTATACATATATGTGTATATCTATATCTATATATACTGTGTATGTATACATGCACTATATGTAAAATCTGATAAATCTATCTCTATCTATCTATCTATCTATCTATCTATCTATCTATCTATCTATTCTTTTTATAGTCCTAGCCCTCAAGAAGCTAAGAGTCTAATATGAGAATACATTTCGGGGAGTGTTGACTTAGGCTGGTCTGTTATAGGGAGGTAAGACACGGAAGGAGGGGGAAGGCAGATGGTAAGATGGTCTGGGGAAAGCATGGCTGGAGAAGATGAGAAGCCTGCAAAGTGCCTACTCTCCCCCTCTAGCCAGTTAAGTGAGTTAAGTGGATTAGTTTGCACACACTGAGTCATCAGTTAATCAAGTCAGGTCCTAGGGTTGGAGCTCCAAAGATGTGTTGGTTGACAATAATGATGCAGTTGGCTCAGGCTGATGGCAGGACCATGAATCTAGGTATCACTTTCACCTTCAATGTGCATTCTCCCCTCCTTGGGTTCTTTATTAGCTTGCTTCAGGGTTCAACTCAGGTGCCACCTCTTCCAAGAAGCCTTTCCAGATTTGCCTGCTATTTAGTGCTTCTTCTCTCCTTGTCTGTGAACATATCGCTTGCCTATTTAGTAGAGTGTATGCAAAGAGGTTACATAAAATCATGGATTGGAGCTGGCAGAGACCTCAGAGCTCATCTAGTCCAGCCTCCTTATTACCTCATTTGACAGATGAGGAAGCTAAGATTGGGGTGGGGGAGGGTGTGAAGTGACTTACTGACTCGAATCCAGATTCTCTGACTCCAGGGCCCATGTCTTTTCACTGTGGACATGTAAGAGCATTTTGTCTTTGTATGCCCTAATCCTGGCACACAGTAGGTGCTTAATAAATGTTTGTTGGGTTGGACCGAACAGCAGACGCCTCAGCACTTACAGCTAGTCATAGTGTCTAATGCAATGTGCAGTTATGCATAGTTAATCCCTCACACTTGGAGCTAGGGGCAGGGGGTGGTCGGCACAGCGGGCGCATCGCATATTCATGAGCACCTCCAACAGAATTAATTGATAGGGCACACTAGTGAGGCAGGGAATTAATTTTCATTCTAATAACTTCACATGTACATGCTAAGCTCATGCACACAGCACCTCCATCGGGCTTTAGTATGGCATGGATGAGGACGTGAGAAATGCAAGAGTTAAGTCTCTGTTTTAGAAATAACACATGCATTAATTTAATAACACTATCCTGCTGTCAAAGCCAGGATTAGATCTTAATAAAGACAGGGGGATGTTCTGTTACATATGGCTATTCATCTCCCAACCCCTGGCATCTGGTGTAGCTACAGAGGCCGGGGCTTGGGACAACTGTCCAGCTGGACATATAGAGGATTCCTGCCATCCCTGGTGCCCAGCTGTATCCTCTGCCCTCTCTGTGCCCAACTGGGCACCACTCCTGGATGATGCATCTGTGCCAGTGATGCTTGTTTCATGCCTACCTAAAATAGACTTAGGGAAAATGACTTCTATCTTAATGTTTGTTTTTTCAGCAACTCTGAGTGTTCTGACTCCTTGGACCTAAAGAAGGACACTAACGCCCAAAGCCTTGGGAAGATTGGTCTAGGAGTGACAGAATTTAAAATGACCCATCCACCAACTATAACTAGCACTGTTTTTACCTGTTCTAGTGGTTATAGAATCCTGCAGGGTAGAGCATGGACTTGGGGTCAGGATACTGAGGCTAGAATCACAGTTCTGCTGCTTATTAGCTGTGACCCCAGGAATGTGGTCTCCGTACCTCAGGTTCCTTATTTTTAAAATGAGAGGACTGGGTAATATAAATAAAATCCTCCCCAAAATGTTAAAGCAGTATGTAAATGTCTATACTTATAATCACTATACTATAATATCTATACACTATAATCACTGTTATTAAGACTTACTCTCAGTGTGACCTTGGGCAAATCATTTACTATCTCTGGCTCTCAGTTTCCTTGTCTGTAAGATGAAGGCACACAGTAAGCACTTAATAAATGCTTGTTGACTGACTTAATGATTGATGAAGGGATTGAATAAAAAGAACAGCTGAGGTTCCTTGCTGCTCCAGGTCTGTGATCCTACAGCTTGGTTTCAAATCCCTTCTCCACTGCTCCTGGTCAACTTTAGGTAAGTTACACCCTTCCTAGGCCTCAATTTACTAATCTATAAAAGGAAGGAGCAGGACTAGATTTCTCCAAGGCCCCTTACAGCTCTAGGTCTACAATCTTATAACCCAGATTCAAATCCCAGTTCTGTTATGTCTGATCTGTGAAACTTTTGGCAAGTCATTTAACTTCCGTGGGCCTCAGTTTGCTCATTTGTAAAAATAAGGTTCCTTGGCTAGATGACTAGAAGTATTTCCAGCTCCATGTTTTGTTTTAACATCAGTAAAATATTTATTGGTTTTTCATCTTAAAGGAGAAGCAGGGTAAGGAGGAGAGGGAGAGAGGAAGAGAGAGAGAGAAAGAGAGAGAGAGAGAGAGAGAGAGAGAGAGAGAGAGAGAGAGAGAGAGAGAGAGAGAGAGAGAGAGAGAGAGAGAATCTTAGCAAAAAGAATACAATAAAGCATTTGGGGAAATGGGATGTGAATCATGGAGATGGCTAGCTTCCTCCCAAGGTGAGTTATATGAAGAATAACATGATCCCTTCACCTTCCTTTCTTTCCAGACTTGGCTTGGCAGAGTGAGAAACTGATGGGTTTGCTCACCAAGTGATTTGAAAATATACTGAGGTGGTCAAAATGACATAATCCCAGCAATAGTAGAGCTGGGCAGAAAGCCCTGGGTGGGGGGAGGTTCTACCACACTCACCTGCTGCCTGGTGAAGTCAGATTTGTGGCTCTTTCTTGCCCTCCCTCTCCATACTCCTCACCTCTCCTTGAGGTCCTACAGTATTGACGCCATCATTGATGATGTGAGTTCCATCCTGGGAATAAGCTAGTTAACCTCTGGCCTCCATCATGGAGGGATGGCCATAGAGTTTAGCTGCAGAAGAATAAAATGATAGAGCTGTGGATAAAGAGAAACTGACTTTTATTTCATTTGCTGGTGCCCAAATGGGGCAGGGGTGATTTCTCTCAAAAGACACATTCCAAACTCTGAAAACAACTGGCTTTGGAATCCAGTTCTAGCTATGACACTCACCACTTGTATGACCATAGGCAGGGCACATTTCCTCTCTTGGCCAGTCTCCTCTAAATTAAGGAGGGTGGATCACATGGCTTCTAGGACTTCTCTACAGCTCTAAATCCATTGGGAGGCAGCTAGGTGGGAAGTGGATAAAATGCTGGGCTTGGAGTCAGGAAAGCCTGAGATCAAATCCCACCTTAGACACTGCAGGACAGCATGACCTGAAGCTAGTCATTTAACCTTTTGTTAGCCTCAATTTCCTTATCTATAAATTGAGGGTGATAATATAGCTCACAAGCCACTGTTTTGTGAGATTCCCAGGCCTCAAGGAAGGACCTTTCCACCTCCTCATCAACAGCCCTTGTCTGCAAGCAGGTTCCCTTTTCAAGTGATGATGTAGAAGAGCTGGTCCAATCACATCACTCCCCTCCTCCGTGGCTCCTACTGCCTCCAGGATCAAGTACAAAGCCCTTTGGTTGGCGTTCAAAGTCATTTATAACTTGCCCACTCTTATCTTTCCAGCCTTTTTATACACCTTACTCCTCCAACACATACCCTTTGGTCCAGTGACATCAGCCTCTTAAAAACTAGATACCTCATCTCTCCATTAAGATTTGAGATCTCTCAGTCTTATGTTCATTCAGCATTTTCTCTGACTGTCCCATTTCTGTAATGTTCTCTAATATCTGCTCTAACTACTGACCTCCCTGGCTTCCTTCAAGTCCCGCCTAAAATCCCATCTTCTATGGGAAGCCTTCCCCAACCCTTTTAATTCCAGTGCCTTCCTTCTGCTAATTATTTCCTAACTATGCAATATTTAACTTGCTTTGTACAAATCTATTTGCATACTTTCTCTCCTATTAGATTGAGAAGTCCTTGAAAGTAGAGACTGTTTTTTGCCTCTTTTTGTATCTCTAGCACTTAGCATGGGGCCTGACACATAGTAGGTATTTAATGTTGTTGTTCATCCTTCATTTTTGAAGAGGACCAATGACATCACAGGGTGATGTCTTGACTTGCTTAGCACATGAACTGGTTTAAAGTCAGGCAGAGTTGCACAAAGTCATCAGCTTCACTCTTTCTTCCTTAGCCATCAACATCCAGTGGCAGGAGAAAAGCCAGGACAACTGAAGATTGTCCAGCATGCAGCGGTTGACCTTGGCATCTTCAGTGTCTGATCAAGCTCTAAGCTCTCCACAGCACTTGCTCCAGCCACATTCATGGCCATTGGAACAAATTGTTCCCATCTGCCCATTCCACTGGGAAGACTGCCTTTGCTTGGGGTAGACACCTCTCTAACTCACTGATGGGTATGAGGCCTGTGAGTTACCCTGAAACTGGTTTAGCCTGACTGCCAAGACAGTTTTACCAGGGTGTGGTCACTACATATGCTACAAGCTTCTTAAATATGTATTGATTGATCTAACAAATGCCCAATGGTAGATCTTAATGTCGTGCACACTAAGTTTATCTTTTCAAACCCGATTGAAATGAAATGAGTAGTGCACAAAATCCAGAGAGCAAATGTCTTCACACTGTGTCCATCTTAGTCAGGTCTGTGATTTCAGGAAGCAGAGAGACAGGTTTACACTCACTCACCTAACCTAGTGGATTTATTGAGCATATATAAACCAACTCAGTGGACGTCATCACTCCTACAAGAGTGCACAAGAGCTTCACCCTCATGTTGACCTGATTCTGGGAAATAAAATACCCAGAGTATATAGCTACAATCCAGAAAATTGGCTCAGTCCAGGTGAGGAACTGTTTCTGATGTCCTGCAGATGTTAGGGGTTATGTGGTTTCATACTGGAGTAGAAAGGGGGTCTGGATGCTCTAGTCTTTGGAAGACGTACAATCAGCTACCTTTGAACACAAACCATGAGTAAGTTAGTTAAGGCTAAACTTGGGCGGGAGCATGATAAAATTACTTTGTTGTCAGAGACTGCTCTTCTGCATATTCAACATACCCTCTAGCATCCTCTTTCTACAGCCATCTTCCTCCTGATCTAATTGCTTTGATGAATGTCCAACCTAATCCAACAAACATTTACTAAACACTGACTGGGTACCAGGTATGATCATGGATACAAAGATACAAAGACAAACACAACAGCAACCCGCGCCCTCAACAACTGGAGGAACAGCCTGTACACAGAAATAAATATGAATTCTCTATAAAGTAACTTGTTAATGCCTTCCCTCTTTGATTATCTCCATTCTGTCCTGTCTATATCATGTTTTGCATTGCATGTTGTCTCTCCAACTGGATTGTGAACTCCTTAAGGGCAGGGACTGTCTTTTGCCTTTCTATGTATTCCCAGTATCTAGAACAGTGCCTGGTATACAGTAGGTGCTTAAAATTGATTTAATGGTTGACTATATAAAGTGATTTGTAGGGGAAGATTAAGGAGAATCTAGAAGGGGAAATTGAGGACCAGAGATGAATGAAGCCAGGGATTCTGAAAAGCTGAGGAGGGAGAGCACTTCAGGCAGAGGGTACAACCAGTGGACAGGCATGGAGACCTCATGGATAGGGAAGAATAAATGCTCCAGTTTACCTAGGCTGTGACGTGCATAAGGGGGACTAATGGGAAAGAAATTCAGAGACAAAGTTCAGAGGTAGTTTGTGACAGAAGGTAATAGGGAGCAACTGGAGCTTCCTGAGCAGGGAGGGACGCAGTCAGATCTGTACTTTAGGAAAATCACTTTGGCGGCTGAGTAGAGGAAGGATTGGACAGGGGAGAGACTGAGAGGAGGAAGATCAATTAGGAGCAAATAAATGTGTTTTTTTTTATTTTTAACCATTAATTTTAGTGGAAAGGAAGAGAGTTTAGAGATTCACGGCCCCAGTACCCACAAGGAATTTTAAAGTTTACAAAACCATTCATCATAAAAGCAACATCATAACATACACATGAAATAATAACAGTTTAAATTTACATAACACTTCAAGGCCTATAATGCCCTCACCTTATAACAAGCCTGCAAGAGAAATGCTATGAGTATGATTTCATCCCATTTTTCAGATAAGCAAACTAAGGACTCGGCAAGAGGAAACGATCTGGCCATGGGCACACAGGTAGTAAGTGAAGATGCCAGGTGTTGGGCCCAGGTCTTCTGCCTCCAAGATCACAGCTCTTACTTATCATTCCCTGATTTCTTCAGTTGAGACAGAGTCTTTCTCCCTTCCCAGGCTATGCAACAAAGATATTTAGGGACCCTGGGCATGTTATTGTTGACAATGAGGTCAGTGTGGGGGAAAGACCTGAGTTTATCTCTCATTTTGGCTTCATTATTGCCTTCAAGCAATAAGACATGATTGAATAAAATAAAAAAGCGAACTCCCACCCGAAAAGTGGGGGAAGGGAATCTTCACAGGAAAAAAGTCTGAGAAGCTGAAGAAACAAGTACCCAAGAAAGAAGTACTGACCCAATAAATAAGAATGAAGGGTGAAAAGAACCAGGAAATCAATCTTTGGAAGGAGAGAAGAACAACGCAATAAATAAGGAGTGGTCCCTGCCCTCATAACGTTTTTTCAGACCTCTCCAAGCTCCACACAGTACCCTGTACACAGTTGGAACTCAATAAATGTCTGTTCCTGATTGATTGGGCCAGCAGAAGACTGCAGGCTCATTTATTCCCTTTACTTCTAATTAGAAACTGTGAAATGTATCTTTCTCCTACACAGCCACTGAGATTTCATACCATATGACTCCAAGTGAACCAGCCTGGGAAAGCTGAAGAGGAAACAGGGATGAATGAGGAGGAAGCACAGCAGAGAGGGAGGCTAAAAACCAGTCCTGACTCCTCTACTGACAAGATGTGTGACCTTGGGTTTGTCATTTCACCTCTGAGGCTCATTTTTATTAACTTCAAATGCGAGGGATTGTATCCCCAGACATTAGCACAGTGTAGGCACTTGATAAATGCTAGTTGACTGACTGATTGACTATGTGAATAACTCATGGAGCTCAGGTGGAATAAGTGCTTTACAAACAATAAAGAGCAGCTAGGTGGCGCCATAGTGCATAGAGTGCCTAGATCAGAGGCGGAAAGATGCAATCTTCCTGAGTTCAAATTCAGCCTCAGACATTTACAAGCTCTGTGAACTTAGGTAAGTTACTTAAAATCTCTTAACCTCAGTTTTTTTCATCTATAAAGTGGGGGAAATAATAGTACCTGCCTTAAAGAGTTGGTGTGAGGATCAAATTAGATCACTATTATTGTTATTATTGTCAGCATCATCATTATCATTATTGTTGTTGTTACATATGTATCATTTTATGTATTTAAAGATATCACTCTGAAAAATCCATAAGCTTCACAAGACTGCTAAAAGGGTCCATGACACATAAAAAATTAAGAATCCCTGATCTAGCATCTCATTCCACCCAAGATTACCTTGTAACTGCTCTTCATGCATTTTACATCTCCATATAAAGGTATATGTTGCCTTCCTCTAATAGAATATAGGCTTCATCGAAGCAGGGACTATACCTTCTTGGATCCCTAGTCCCCCGAAGAGGGCCTTGTACACACTGCTATTCTTCAGTTGTTTTCCATTCATGTCTCACTCTCCACGAGCCCACTGGGGATTTTCTTGGCAGAGATATTGAAGTCATTTGCCATTTCCTTCTCCAGATTATTTTACTGATGTGGAAACTGAGGCCCAAGGTCACACAGCTAGTAAGTGTCTGAGGCTAGATTTTAAGTCAGGAAGATGAGTCTTCTTGGTTCCAGGCCCCACACTTTATTCACTATACCACCTGTCTGCCTGGTACATAAGTAGTTCCTTACTGAATTGGCTTTACTTATCTATCCTAAATATCCTTAGTTCCTCAAGAGATCCTAGTATGACATAATCTCCAGTCCACTCATCATCCTCTGATATTTCTGTTTGTTAACTGCTTTGCAAAGCAGCTGCCATATTGTATACTTCTTTTTAATTTTTTTATTCATTTCATTTCATTTTTAATTTATGGAATAAAACAAGCATTTCTGTGACATAGTATAATTAAAAAGATGGTTGCACATGAAACTGAAAATCTATTATGTACAACTTGCTATTCCTTTTAAATATATAATATGTTATCATGTAATTTTTTTATACTCCTTGATCCTGATATAATGTAAGCTTTTTGAGGACAGGGACAGCTCCTTTCATGACTTTGTATTCCCAGACTCCAACTCGGCACCAAGCACATGGAATTCATCTAATAATTGAACATTGACTGACTTAGTAGATGGGTCCTAGGAAGTTCTCGGAGACAAGCAGAAGTGAAGTGACCTTCTGAGGGATATACAGGAAGTGTCAGAGGGGCGATTAAAATGTGGGCCTTTCCAACTCCAAGTCCAGAACCCTGACACTGTAGAATGCTTTCTCCTTCACTATTACTTTATCAGAGAGTCATAACCAAGATGAAATGAGAGCAGTGGTAGGGGTTATGAAAGAAAGAAGAATAATTTTCATTGATAAAATAAGATTTCATTTTTTAAAATCTCAAGTGAAATACCGTACCCACAGGACACTTTAAATCATAAACCAGTCTACAAATACCAGCTGTCATCACTATTACTACATGTAGTGACTGATGTTCTGGACTTGGAGGCTGGCAAGCCCTGAGATCCAATCCTGCCTCCAACTCTTACTTGTCTTGAGACAGGGGATAGATTTCATCCTAGAGAACGGGGATGGCACATGTATCTAGCAGGAGGAGAGAGTATCATGAGAGCAAAGACCGCAAGCCACAACAAGCTCTAGGCCCAGAAAGGCCTTCACATCATGGCTCTCGGGCTAGAAGGGACCTCCCCAGTCATATTAGCAGGACTGAGAGCTGGAGGGACCCCAGAGATCATTTACTCCCACACCCCCATTGTACAGGTAAGGAAACTGAGGCCTGTGGAGATGAAACGATTTGTCAAGTACCTTCTCTGGTCTACCACAAGAGATCATTCACTCCTCTGAGCCTCATCTTCCCCATCCATAAAATGTGGATAATGGTGCCCAGAGGACCTGACTCACAGGATTGCTGCTAGTGAACAACTTACTACTTTAAAGCAGTTTTATTGCAAATGTTCATGATTCTTATTTCTATTCTCCCCCAGGTGGGAGCTCAGCTGAGTCTTTTCAGCAAAACTCCTTGACATTTTAATGGATCCTGACCCATACTTTACTCTATGATAAAATTAACACTATAAAAAAACTTACATGTAAGCAAATCTCTTGAATTCATATTATTTAATTTCCTGACTTACGGCCATTCACATATCTTAACAATTCTCTCAGTTAGGCGTGCTGGCAGATGGGAAGATAGGGTCACTCACTCTAACTCGGGTCTCTTCCACTGTTCTTGCAACTGGCCAAAGCTACATTCCTCCACCTACAAAATCTGGTATTGTTAAGTGAGATACAAGAACCCACGACAGAGAGAGGCTTGGGTATCTTTAGTTAGTGAGAAGACTTACATGGGGCAGCTAGGTACTAGAGTCAGGAAGACTCAACTTCTTGAGTTCAAATTTGGCTTCAGACACTTACTAGCTGTGTGATTCTGGGCAAGTCACTTAACCCTGTTTGCCTTAGTTTCCTATCTGTAAAATAAGGGAGGGAATGGCAAACCACTCCAGCATCTTTGCCTAGAAAACCTCAAGTGGGGTCATGAAGAATCAGGCACAGCTGAGAAGACAGAATAACAACAAAGACTTGTGCAGTGAAATAAACACTAAATAGATTCCAGACTCAGTCCTACCATTGAGTGATCTAGAGACCTTGAGGAATGACACTGCCTCTTGTTGCCTCAGTTTCCTCTTCTATAAAAACAGGTTGTGGCATTTGACAAACTCTAAAGCGCCTTCCATCTCTACGAGTCTCTGTTCTAAAGTCCTGTCCATCTCTACAAATCTCTGCTCTAAAGTCCCTTCCATTTCTACGAGTCTCTGTTCTAAAGTCCCTTCCATCTCTACGAGTCTCTGTTCTAAAGTCCCTTCCATCTCTACGAGTCTCTGTTCTAAAGTCCCGTCCATCTCTACAAATCTCTGCTCTAAAGTCCCTTCCATTTCTATGAGTCTCTGTTCTAAAGTCCCTTCCATCTCTAACATTGTTTCAAAAAACAAGGTCATTGATTTCAAGCTGGAAGAGACCTAAGAAGTCATTTAGTCCACCTCCTTCATTTCACAGATAAGGAAAATAAAACCTAGCAGGTTTACTGGGCTTTCCCAAGCTCTTGTAGTTAGTAAGCAGCATAGCAGAGATTTGAACCCAGGTCCTGTTTGAACATCCACAACTACCTCTGACTCCAGATCGAGGCATCTTTTCACCTTCCTTCCTCTAAATAATACCACTCTTTTAAGTTAATATTCTATATTCTATATGTGATCCTCCTAGGTTTCATATTACTTTTGTAACCTTGGGCAAGATGAACTCTACATTCCTAATGTAGGCTCTGTTTCCTCATCTGCAAAATGAGGAGATTGGATTAGGTTTCCTCTAAGATCCATTGTAGCTCTAGACCTATGATCTGATAGCATTCCAAGGTCCCTTCAGAGTCTAATTGAATATTTCACAGAATCCTAGCGTGTCAGCTGGAAATGACCATAAAATGTGGAGAACATATAATCATTGATTCATTCATTGAGCAAACATCCATTAGGTGTTTAAGAAATGTTTATTCAATGAATGAATGATTACATGTTTGAACATTTTGTGGTCTAAGGTCCTTCCAGCTGGCATTCATTTAGAAGTCTGGGTTTAACTTGGCCCTCCTCAAATGTGGGCCCCTGGAAGCTACAGCTATGTTCAAGGAAAGCATCTATTTCAAACCAAAGTTCATGGGCTCTGATTCATACTGCTTTTACTAGACCAAACCAGAGATCACATGAACACAAAACCAAGTCATTGAATTAAATACAATAACAAGGTAAATAACAAGGAAAATCCATCCCCCCCCCCCAATATGGAGTGGTGGAGTTGGCAGCCTTTGTCCAGACTTCCTGTTTGGTGCTGAAACAGTTCTTTCCCCTAACCACAAAATTCATAGAATTCAGAGAAAGAGCAGGTGTCTATCTCTTCTACAATTCAGGCAGCATTCTGAAGGTAGAGAGGCACAAGTGAGCTGACCACAGGCACAACCACAGTTATACCCACGTACCCCCACACTGGGCTCAAGCAGAGGCAAGAAGCCCAATAACAACAGTGCCCCTGGGCCACTGGCCCTGCATCAGCCAGACCCCATATCATCACACAGGAAAGCTCTCTTAGGCAAGCCAGATCCCCAGAAACAAACTCTGCCACCATTGAAACCTCTACATAGTCAATATCCATGACTCCTGCCAACACAACTAGGAAATGTATTGCCACAAAAGTCTTTGACATTGTCAAATAATTCAACATTAGGCATTACATAGATAGTGGTTTTATCAATTGCAATGACACTAAAGAAAATGTGTTTGTATAGAAATCTTATTTCCCCTGTACAGTCCAGGCAAACTAGATTACCTGCCATCTAGACCACTGGCCTTTACCATCTGCCCTGCACCCTAAGGAACACCACATCATTCTAGCTACCCTGCATCTGGACTCTTCTCTATGGTTGCTTCCTCCATTAGGATAAACATTTTTCAACAGAAAGCACTATATCATGTTTCTATTTGTATCCCTAGTGCTTAGCACAGAGTGAGTGCTAGGCATTCATTCATTCATCCTTAAAGTGGAAAGGAAACAGGGGCAGCTAGGTGGCACAGTGAATAGAGTACCAGTCTCGGATTCAGGAGGACCTAAGTTCAAATCCAGCCTCAGACATATAAACGCTTGCTAGCTGTGTGACCCTGGGCAAGTCACTTAACCCCATTGCCTAGCCAAAAAAGGGGAAAAAAAGGGAAAAAAAGTGGAAGGAAACAGGAGTAGTGACATTCTAACTCTACCCCACACTAGCATTCTCTCCTCTCTCACATGCTCTCATTTGGCAGACTTAGGTATATGTCGTATCGCCCTCCTAGACTGTAAGCTGCATCAAGGTAGGCACTGTGCCACACTCATCTGACACCTTGCCCAGAACGTAACACAAAACTCTGCACCTAGCAGATAATTAAATCAGTCATTCTTGAACTGAGTGCTTGCTTTATTCAATTGTATTTTTGCCAGCAAGATAGTGTGCTACAATGGAAAGAATACTGGGTCTAGGGTCACAGAACCTGGGTTCAAATCTTGACCTTGACACTTACCATTACCTTAAATCATTTAACTTCACTGGGCCTCAGTTTCCTCAATTGTAAAATAACAGAGTTGGACTAGATGGACTCTAAAGTCATTTCCAGCTCTACACCTGCAATTTCACTGCAGTCAAGGTGCAAAAGGCATTAAATTCTCCTAATCCCTAATCATGAAATCTACTCCTCATCTATCAAGCTCAGCCAGCTCAAGGCCAAATCAAGAAAAAGGTGCTGCACGTGGCAGAGGTCCCAAAGTCTGAAAATGGAAGTCTTTTCCAGCCTGACATAAGGGATAGAGCACTGTACTTAGACTTAGGAAGATGGGTTAAAATACAAAGACAGCTAGATGGCTTAGTGGATAGAACACCAGACCTGGAATCAGAAAGACCTGAGTTCAAACCCTGCCTCTCACTTACTAGCTCTGTAACCCTGGGGAAATCTCTTAACTTCTATATAGCTGAGTTTCCCCATCTCTAATGACATCAGGCTTTGAAGGGTTGTTGTGAGGATCAAATGAAATACATGAAATGTTTTGCAAATTTTAGAGTACTATCTAAAACCTGGCTATTGCTGTTGCTGTTACTACTTTTATTATCATCATTAGTATTCCACCTCTGACAATACTAGCTGTGTGACCATAGGCAAGTCACTTAACCTTTCTGTGCCTCATCTTCCTCATCTGTATAATGGGTATAAGAGTAGCACCTACATCCCAGAATCATGAAGGCCATATAAATTAAGGTCCCAAAAGCATAAGAAAAATGTGAGCTACCCAGGTAGAAATCTGTTTGCTCAGGAGCGGCTTGATTCACAGCAGCCAGATCTTATTTGATGAGCCAAGTGACAGGCACCGAGCCATTTCCAATCCCCTGAGCCCTTCCACTTGGAATTTCCCTCATTATTGGTCATGTAGATTTTTTTCCCCTATGATAATGAGATTTCATGAGAGGCAACCACACAGAAAGACAGCTACGGAGAGTTAAACCTTCTACCTTGGCTGAGTTCCTAACCTTCCATTTTGTATAAATTTGCTTTAAATTGCCATGAATAATTGTCTTATAGAACTTAAGAAACACAGAATATCAGAGCCAGAAGGACTTTAGGAGACTGTTTTATCCAATGACCTCATTTTACATATGAGGAAACTGAGGCCCAGAGAGCAGAAGAGATTTGCTCAGTATCAAACAAGTAGCAGATAGCAGGTCAGAAGCATTAGATTCAAATCCAGACACTGCATAGATGATCCTTGTGGCTTTCAGCAAGTCACATGACCTCTTTATTTTTCATTTAACACATTTGTAAGAATGAGGTTTCATTTTGTGAATACCAAAGTCCCTCTCCGATCTAAATCCATGATCTTACAATCCGCTCCAACAGCTCTCATTTTAAAAGTGAAAACATGAAGACCCAGGCAGTGATGGGAAAGGCACACACTGACTTCCTGGGAATCAAGACTAGAATCCAACCGTCCCAGATCCTGATCCAGCATTCTTACCCATCATAAATGTGGCAGCAATTCCTTTACTCATGTATGTGTATACACATATACATGAATGCATGCATGTGTAAATGTATATACATATATGCACAATGTGTATACATACAAATAGATATACATACATAAGTGAGATTATATATGCACACATGTGTAATTTCAGGTCAGCATTTAGCGAGGGACAGGTTGGAAGGCCTTTTTCAGAATAAAAGTTTTAGACTTTTAGGTATTTCATCTCTTGCCCTTCTTCCTCTACAATGTCCTGAGTCAGCCCAGGGAATTCAGAATTTGGGGCACTGGAGAAAGGTTAGACAAACCCATCCTACACATCAAGAAACATACACATGAAACTCAGAGTTGGAAGTGACTTCAAAGGACATCCTGTCCAACATGGACCTGAACAAGAATCTCCTCTACAATGACAAGTATTCTCCTTGAATACCTCCAATGATGGGGAAGTCAGTACTTCCAAAGCAGTCCATTCCCTTTCTGATCGTTTATAGTTATTTTTCTTATGTCACTTTCAGTACAACAAACTTCCTTTTAATATCTAATCTCAAATGGCAGTAAAAATTACATACACTAATAGGAGTAATATTAACACTACTAATTGACATGTATAAAGTGCTTTAAAGTTTGCAATATGTGCTCTTTCTCTCTCTCTTGATGTAGATAGATAGGTAGATACATATAGACATCTAATTTTATATAGACAAATATTGAGAGAGGGAAGAAGAGAGAGGGAGGGAATAAGTGGGAGAAGGCATGGGGAAGGGGAGAGAGGTAGCGAGAGAGGGAGAAGGAAGGGGAGAAGGAGGGGGAGAGAGAGAGAGATTGATTTTCTTTCTAGACAATTATAGTGCCACCATAGGCAGGAGGCTTTTTTTAATCTCAGCTACCTATGCAATCAACCCCCAATTACCTTGTTTTTATATGTACATTTACATCCTCTCCCTGCCTCCCCCGCAAGAAGAAAATGTAAATTCCTCCAGGTCAGGAAATACTTTGCTTTTGTTTTCGTTCTCCCAGTTGCTTGTGTACAGGTGTTTAATACATGTTCATTGTCATTTCCTTTGATGCTTCCAGTACTCTGGCAACGCAGGTGCTATTGCCCCTTCCAAACTCCCAGCCTGATTCTCTATATACTGTACCACACTGTCGCCATCAGAATGAGGCCACCGTCAGAACCAGAGGGGTAGCCTTGAAAATGACCACAACCGTGAAAGTAATAATAGAAGCCAGGAATTCAGGCCAAGTATTTAAATAGTGAAGGAAGACAGAAACAGGGGCCAGAGTGACTGAAGGGGCCAAAAGTGTGGATCCCCCAAAGAAGCACAGTATGAATATGTCAAGTGGAATCAGACAAGCCCTTTATCACTTCAGCATGGAAACCTCCCTGAGTGTAGAGACAAGGGCACCCAAGAAGATGGACCATGCAGGCAGTGTGAAAATAGGCACAGAGTGTGAGGTGATGTAATCCTAGAAGCAGGGGCAAGCCAGATAAAACAGGACCATCAAGCACTGGATGGACTGGGAAACGATCCTGCACACCAACGGCTCCTTCCGTAACTACTTGTTGACTGGCTGACAGACTGAATTCATGTGGTTCCCCAGAGGCGAACAGGTAGTGCCAGACTGGGACATAGAATGAGCAATAGACCAGCGGGTCACTGAAGGCAACATAGCAGGAGTCAGGAAAGCAATGTCTAATGACGAAGCCAGAACTGACAAACAATTACGTACAGCCCCATGCCATGGAGGAGCAAACCTGAACCTCACAACCTGCACCTCACTGGCACTGTGAGTCATGTGGACGGTACAGGAGCAGTGCTGGGGGAAGAGGGCTGGGGTAAGGTGGGGGGAGAGAGTTATGTGAATCTCCAGAAACCTCATGAGTTGCAAAAGTAGAATGGTAAATCAGGACTACAAAAGGCCCTTGGGGAAAGAGAGGATAGAGTTTATTTGAAAGTCTATAGGCTTGGGAATGAGTACTTTCTGAATTTTTGTTGTATTAATAAAACCTTTCCTATATTTTATATTCTTACTAGCCTGAGTATTTACAGAGGATCTGAGGTCCCTTTTCATAAAACAAAATAAATTTGGTTCTAATGTTCCCAGGGTTTAGAATGGGGTACGAGCCAGAGAGAATGTCTGATAGACACCCCTAAGTAGTATACAGGTCCTTGTGTCAAGAGGATACCAGGATGGCAGAAGCAGCATCAGTTTGTTAACAAAGGTTCCTTTGGCAAGAGGGGCAGTCATATACTGGTCAAGGCCCCTTTTGTTTCTAAGAAGAAAAGGTCTTTCAGAAGCTCAGGCCTCCATAAAACCTTTCATTCTGGCTATTATTACCAACCTCTAACCCTGCTGCACGTTTTCCCAGAAGTGCTATTAAACTGCAAGGAAGACATGGTGCCCCTCCCAGGCTGCCCTCTGGTGAAGATACTAATGAGAAAAGCCTTGAGCAAAATGTGGGCCAGGCAGAATCAAAAACCACTCGCTCCATTGTTAGCCTGTGGATGGCTGAGGCTTGGAAGGATGTGGAAATGAACAAAAAATAGATTTTTTTTAATTCCATTTTTACATTATTAGAGGTGAATGTGACAAAGTATGTGACATGCTTTGTAGCCATAAAGCAATACATAAATGGGAATTATTGCCATTATTATTACCAGGCCAGACAGACATATCACATGGGAGAATCACACACATTCACGCTTTATAAGCATCAGCCTATAACATTAACAAAGGTCTGTACATGCCACAGGTAAAGCAATCTTAAGGATATTGTAGGAAATAAATGTGTCATTAAATCACTTGTGCCCCTGCACAAGACGCTTTCCTTTTCTGGACCTCAGTTTACTCTACAGTAAAATAATAATAATAATATCAATAATAATAAACTAGCATTTCTATAGCACTTTAAGGTGTGCAAAGAGGTTAAAGTAAGTTGACTTCTTTGATCCTCACAACAATTCTGTTAAGTAGATGCTATTATGTCTCCCATTTTACAAATGAAGAAACTGAGGCACTGAGGTTAAGCGACATGCCCAGGGTTGCGCAAATAGGAAGTATGTGAGAAGGATTTGACCTCAGGTCTTCTGTGTTCTACATTCTAAGTTCAAGATCTTATATGTTATATTCTGAGGTCCCCTCTAGCTCTGACATCCTGTGTTCAAGTTCTGGTGATCTGCTGTAACGAGGGATCCAGTCCTTTGAGCCTGCACAGTGTGCTGTGCCTGCTGCCAAACCATGCAGTGGGCATGGCCTCCTTGCTTTTATGGATATGTAATGGGCACATAGTGATTCTGGCTGCTTATCACATGGTGAAAAAAATCTTTTTAAATTGGTGGCTAAACTGGAACTGCATGTACACACAAAACACGCTAGTATCAGAGCTGGGCCTCTGGCTTTCTCAGGCTGTTACTGAGTTAGGAGGGAAAACGATGGTGGACCTCTGGATTGGAAGGAGGCCTTGGGCTCTTTCTTTCATGTGGGTTGACATGTGGCCATGAACACATGGTCCCTCTCTTTCTTGATATCTTCGTATTTGTTCTTTCTTGATCTTAAGTGAATTATAGAGGGCGTGGACCACATCATGACCTTGTAAAGGTCAGGGGTTAAGGAGCTCTAGTCCACTGCAGGGATTGCCAGTAGCTGAGCCTAGTGAGGAGTCAGTCCTGAGGAACAGCCTACCTGACATAGTTCAGCAGTGAATTGAGTTAACCAAGTAGCCAAAAAATCAGAATCCTGCAAGCAGGTTTTGTTGTTGTTCAGTTGTTTTTCAGTCATGTCCCACTCTTTGTGACTCCTTTTGGGGTTTTCTTAAAAGATACTGAGATAGTTTGCCATTTCCTTCTTCCAGTTCATTTTATAGATGAGGAAACTGAGGCAAACACGATTAGGCACCTTGCCCAGAGTTACATAGCTAGTAGGTGTCTAAGGCCAGATTTGCACTCATCCTCCTGACTCCAGGAGTCTACCCATTGTGCTACCTACCTCCCCTGCAAGCAAGTTAGTGACTTGTCCTCTCTGCTACATGCAGTGGGTAGTTTGATCTGAGAAATACTGTGTTTGAGACCACTCTCCCCAAAGACTGAGGAGATAGAGGGAATAGTGTACCTCAGGCCAGGGGGATGTTTGTAACTTAAATCCTTGCAATATCTTGTTGGGTAAAATTATTCTGTAAAAGCTAATTGTTGTTCATTGATTACTGATGATATCAATAAGCAATTAACTAGTTAGATGATATTGAAGAGCTAACCAGTCAATTGATATTGGAAGGAATGCATTAGATAGGGGCTCTGACAGCATTGGAGAAAGTACCATAGCCTAAGGGGTAACCTAAGGTTACTGCTCAAATTTTAAGAAGAGTTGTAGCCTCAATCAAGGGACTTGACCCACCAGTGTCAGGGAGCAGGGGGAGGTTGGGAGAGCAGCTCCAGAGCCCACATGTGCTACAGTATTCTAATGTCATGCTGTCACTAACATTTGATGTTCTATATTACAAAATTCCATGTTTTATGGTTTATCTAGCTCTACCATTGTATGTTCTGACATTTTATGATCTCTGTTTCTCCCATCTTTGACATTCTATGCTGTATGTCCCAAATGTCTATGTTCTGATGTCCAGTTTTAACATTCGATATTCTGACACTCTGCATTCTAACATCCCTTCTAGCTCTGATGCTCTAATTTCTAAGTTTACATTCTATCAGCTAAGCTCCCTTCCTGCTCCTACAATCTATGACCTAACATTATAGGATAATTCTATTTAGGAAAGGATGACATCTTAAAGGTCCTCTAGTCCAACAATACCTTACCTAACAGATGAGGAAGCAGAGGTGCAGAGCCATTAAAGGACTTAATCCTGGTCACCCAAATTATACAGAGTACAGCCGACATTCAAAACCAAGTCTCACAACTCCAGCCCCAGTTCTCATCCCACTACTCCATGGCTGCCTCCTCAAAGCTCTCCATTTCTACAGTAATATCTGCAATAAATGCCCCTGATGTCACCAGTTGCACCAAGACATAAAATGTTATTTGCTCACTGGCCATTCTGTCATAAAACTCTTTGGCACCAAGAAGGTATTTCCCCACAATGATGGTAAGTCTAATAAGAGTAGCAGATGATAATAAAAAACATGTTTTTTTTCCTATAATTGCAGAAATCCTTTATTGAATATAGGATAAATAAGAGACCTCTGTGAATTACCAAGCAAAATATTTTGCTGAGGTGGTCTGGTAGCTGAAAAGATGGGGAGAAACTGTTTTTTGAAAGACAGAACCTATAGTCAGCTAAGATGGTGATGATGATGATGATAACAATGATAGAAAGTATAGGAATAACTCTTATTCAGAGAACAACATTGATTTTGAAGTACTCTCTTTAAATCAACTTTGTAAGGAAGCTAATAATTATATATATATATATATATATATATATATATATACACACACACACACACACACACACACACACACACACACACACACATACAGAGAGAGAGAGAGAGAGAGAGAGAGAGAGAGAGAGAGAGAGAGAGAGAGAGACAGAGCACACTTCTTTTTTTGGACTAGACCTGTGACGTCATAGGCATGGAGGACTCCCAGGAAGAAATACTCTCTACTAATGTCCCTGCTCTTAATAATTTTAGAGAGTGTCCTGGGTCATTGAGAGATTAAATGATTTGCCCAAGCTCATCCAGGCTGGAACCAGAATTGGAACCCAACATTTCTTAACTCAGAGATCTATTCTCTATTGTCATGCTTAGATCAGTTGTTTGATCAATGTGTATAATGAAAGTCCTACAGTGTGCCAAGAACTGTGCTGGTAGCATAAAGAGCAAAATAAAATTGTCTTTGCCTTCAAAAAGCTTACATTCTAAATAATAATAATAGTAATAACAATAATTAACACTTATAAAGTAAACCATTGCATGTGATAAAACACTTTCTAAACCACTATCATTTGAACCTCATGACAACCTTGTGAGATAGCTACTAAAAGGTATTATTTTCATATTTTATGGATGAGGAAACTGAAACTAAGAAAGTTGAAGTGAATTGTCCATGGTCAATGACTCATTGCAGTGTCTATGTTGGGTGTTGAGAACAAACTAGCCCCTCCAATCAGGGTGTTCCCCAAGATTCTAGCCTCCTTTCCATCCTCTACCCTTACTAACCTCATCAGCTCTCCATGAAGATGATTCCTACATGTATACGTTTGGTCTCAAAGTTTCATTGCCACAGTACCAATTGCCTATTGGGAATGTCAAATAATTTGTCTCCTAGGAATCTCAGGCTCAACATTCCCAAACAGAACTCGGTTTCTTTTCTCTTATATCCTCCCCTCTTTCAAATCTCCTTAGCCCTGTCAAAGGCTCCACCATCCTTTCAATGGCCCAGGTTCAGAACCTTGGCATTACTCTGGACTCTTTCCTTTCCCTCACCTTACATATATCCACTCATTGTCAAATCTTAGCATTACTACCTCCACAATTTCTCTTGAATCTGACCCCTTGTCTCCATTCACATAGTTACCACCTTAGTTCACGTCCTCACCACCCTTCGCCTAAACTAACACAATAGATCCCTAATGTCCCTCATGACTCCAGTCTATCCTATACACCACTGCCAAAGTGATTTTCATTAAGTGACAGTCTAACCATGTGACTCTTAATCGACCATAGTGGCTTCTGATTGCCTTTAGGATAAATATAAATTCCTCTAATTAGTTTATAAACCCTTATACGATCTGTTCCCAACCTACCTTTCTAGCCTCATTAGATATTGCCCCACTTCCTGTACTCTACAATCCAGACAGATTGGTCCTCTCTCTGCTCATGACATACAACACTCTACTTCCCATCTCCATGTCTTTGCATTAGACATCCCACATGCCTGGGATGCCCTCATTACTTAATTCCATTCCATAGGGTCTCTCTTTTCCTTGAAGATGCAGCTCAAACATCATCTTCTACATGAAGCCCAACTGCTGGTGCCCTCCATCCCAAATCACCCTGTATTAAACTATTTTGTGTGCATTTCCATCTACTAACTTTATATTTATGTTATGTATAATATACATATGCATATGTATATAATCATAATAATAGCTAACATTTGTAGAATACCTACTATGTGCCAGGCACTGTGCTAAGCACTTTACAAATATTATCTCATTTAATCCACGCAACAACCCTGGGAGGTAGGCACTATTATTATCTCCATTTTACAGATCAGAACTGAGGCAAACAAAGGTTAAATGACTTGCCCAGGGTCATACAGCTAGAAAATGTCTGAGGCTGGATTTGAATTCATGTCTTCCTGATTCTAGGTCCAGTGCTCTATCCACTGGTCAACCTAGCTGCCTTTTGTACATATATGTGCGTCTGTCTGTCTGTCTATGTATACACACATACACATATTTGTTTTCTCCCTCACTAGAATATTTGCTTTGTGTCTATATTTGAATGTAACATATAATTCCAAGTATACAAGGTCATGATGTGGTCCACAAATAATTCCCCAGAACATAACACAGCACCTGGCACATTGTATATATTTAATAAATATTTGTTGATCGGTTGAGGGTAGCTCAGATCTCTACAAGGAATCCAGCAGAGAGTTAGACATTCCTAAAGGAAACCTCACAAAGAAGGGCAATACATCCAGCCAGTCAGCCAGTGAACCAGCCAACTGGCCAGGACCTGTGTTGGCCCTTTTGACCCCATGTTCTCTAAGTTGAGATAAGAATAGCCATTCCCCGGACTCTGTATGTACTTTTAGAATATGTCTCAGATCTGAGATGGGGAGGGGGGAGTGGAGGGGCTCTTGTTATATGTCAGGCCTTGCTAGACCTTCTCAGTATATACCTCTTTGTAAAAGCAAATTGATGTGAAATGTCTGGTTAGTATTGGGAAAATCATTAACTAGTTACATGATATTAGGAAATCCACTGAATGGGTGCCTTTGAATTATGTCACTAGACAAGCGTGAGTGCTTGCGTGCACATACACACACACACCACCCCCAACCCCTCAGACTTACCCATAGAATCCTGAAGGAAGGAGAGCCTCCCTCTGAGAGCCCAATCTGACAATCTGAGTTGGGATGAAGAGAGTGACTTCAGAGACACATTGCCAGTTTGATTTCTAATGAGCTAGGGCAGGGATTAGCAAACCATGGTCCAATCAAGCTTATGGGTGATGGATGTTCTTTACATTGTTGAATACAGTGAGCCTTAATTCAAATATGTAGAAAAAACATTCATAGTTCAACACCAAAAACAAGTGGTAGGTAAGATTTGGCTCACTGGTGGTAATTTGCTGATGCCTAGATCAGGGTGGTGATTTGCGCATAGGGGTTACCAAACATGTGCAAAAGTTGCAGAGAAGCTGGTTGTAGGTCTATATAGGAAGAACTTCTGAATTTTATATATATATAATATAGATTTATCCAAAAAGTGGAAAGTAACAGCCTTAGGAGGAATGAGCTCCCAATCACTGGAGGTCTTGTAGAGCAGGCTGACTGACCAGTGCATCAATTGATCTAGGCCCTGGGATTCAAAGACAAAAGCTTGAGAGCCCCAAGCTTCGAGGGTTTTGCATTCTACCAGGGCAGACAATCTGCATGCATCAAAGTAAACAAATACAGGTTACCATCTGAGGCTTCATATCAAAGGAGGAGGAGAAGTAAACCATGGTTTCCAAGGGGGGAAGTGAGGACGAAGGGCAATGCCAATGCAAAGGAGCAAGAGATGGAGCATCATTTAAGGTGTATGTCAGGGACAGCAGGAAGGCCAGTCTAGCTGGCCTCCAGAGTATATGGAAGGGGATAAAAGACTGGAAGAGAGGGAAGGGTCCAGTTGTAAAAAGCATTGAATGTCAGGCAAAGCAGTTTCCATTTGATCAAGGACATAATAGACATCTACCTACAGGAGTTTACTGAGAGAGGGAATGATGTGCTCAGTCTTGGGCTTTAGCTTCACAGAATGTGGAGGATGGGTTAGGGTGTTGTTGAAGTTGTGATGGAAGGCTTCCCACTTCACCCAAGCTTTAGTCTCCAGGATGTCAGAGTTTCCTTGTAAGCTTGCCATTCTATGAAATGCTTGCTGAAAGAGTGAAAGCATTCCCCTCTACTGCATTTATTAGAATTCACATGGCTGGCCCTCCAGTCCAAAGCAAGTAGAATTGGCATGCCTTCATGGATCCCATGAACTGAGACAGTCACTCACCTTTCACTCCTTCCTCTGCCACAGCTAGGTGTGCCTTGTTATTCCACCACCTTCCTCCAATGCATTTGTCTGTTTCCAAGCACAAATCCATCTTTGCTTTAAACTCATTTATGTCATCGGCCCCTACTCGATCACCCATGCCAGACTGTTGCCCATTCTAATAATTCTTTCTTGGGAAAGGGACATTTTCCCCCCAGTAATCAAGAAGGCACAATTGATTCAAAGTGTTAATATTTGCTCGCCACTGAGACTATCTCAGAGTCTCATAATTCATCCAAATGCCATGGGCTGCTGCACGGTATGTGTCTGGTGCCTGATTGCTACTGCATGAGCTCACAGCCGATCCCAGAAAACACACTGTACTTGGGTAAATAAAATCTCATCAGTGGGAGATGTTTTCCCATGCCTTTGGCTTGCTGACATATACAGATGAGGAACTGCATAACGTGGCTATAATGGAAAACTGGAACGTACGTAAGGCAGAGAATTGGAGCTAATGACTCCTGCATTTGGAAGAAAATGCTAAGAGGTCACTTCCTCCATCCCTCTACCTTCACAAAGGAGCACAGTGACAACATCCAAGGCATGTCTAGCTAATGAGTGGATAAAAAACCATTAGTCAAGAACTCATTAGGTGTTCAGCACCATGGTCAGCACTGGAGATCTAAATTAAAAAAAAAAAGACAGGATCTGCCCACCAAGAGCTTACACTCTAACCGAAGAAGTTAAGAGAGACAGAAGCATTGACCATGGATAGGTGTTTTTGTCTGAGAAGTTACAGGGAAAAAATAAAAATTCAAAATTTTTTTAAAAAGAAGTTACAAGGGTGGTGAGGGGAGCGTCAATTAATTGACACACTCTTTCTAAGTTGTCTTATTTGATTACTGTTTGCCAACAAAGAGAGCACAACCTCAGGGTGGAAGCTGGAGATCCTGCTTAAAGGTAGAGGGTGGAGGGGCACAGTGACATGTCAGGAAGATGGTGCAGTGTGGTTGGGGCTAGATCTAGTTAGATGTGGTGAATTCCCATCAATGTGGAGATCAGGGACAGTGCCTTATTTATCAAAAAAGAAGCAAATATTTGTTATGAACCCACTGCATAGTATATAGAGAAATAATTTTTCTTCACCTCTGTTGATGATTGAACCAGAAGGTATGGACCTAAGTTAGATTTTTGGACTTGTAATCAGAACTCCTGACTTCTCTTGGCTGTGTGACCCTGAATAAGTCCCCTCGGTACCTCCCCCAGACGACTCTCTGACTGTAAGTAACAAAAAAGGTTCTAACCTGCCTTTATAGAAGGCACTTACTCCCCTAGGAACTATCTTTAAAAGCTAAATCGTGGATTCTACTGATGACATGTACAAGTATATGTGAAATATATATACATTTCATTTTTGTGTCTCTTCCAGAGCCCAGCAGTTGTTCGGAATGTACTAAGCATTTAAAAAGTGAGTGAATTAACAAATTAAGGTTTGTCACTAATACTATTGTTTATAACTTTCTCTTTCCTAAACTCCAGCTCATATACCAGTAGCACATTAAAGTTTATCCCCAGGCTTCCTCACACAAACCAGAGGTAGGAAATGAATATATAATATCCCCATTTTACAGATGAGGAAAGTAAGTTTCAGAAATATTAAGAAACTTCGCCATTGTCACAGCTAATAAATATCTGATCCAGGATCCGACCCTCCTCCATACCCTCCAAATTCATGGTTCCTTCCACTACCTCTCCACATTTCTCAAATTGTATCATACAGAATCTGATTCTATCATCAGGGGAATGGCAAGAGTGAATATTTCTCTAACATAGTGTCTGGTACATAATAGGTGCTTAACAAATGTTTCTTCACTTGATTTATATAACACTTTAAGGTTTAAAGCACTTTACATATGGTTTGGAGTTCACAAGAACCTTGTGAAGTGTGTGCTATTGTTATCCCCCTTTGACAGATGAGGAAACTGAAGCAGAGGTTAAGTGACCTTATGGCTGGTAAATGTCAGAGGAAGGATTTGAACTGAGGGCTTCCTGACTTCAAGTCTAGAATTTTATGAACTGCTCACCTAATTACCTCATTGCCTTCATTAAAAAAAAGAAAAAGAAAAAGAAAAAGAAAACTATTAGGTCCTAGAACTAGCAGATCTTCTAAGAATTTAAGGGAGCATGTCTTTGTAGCTACATAGAATGATCAAAAGACACTCATTCTCACAGAATGCCATTCACCTTAGGCTAGCTCTTTGGCTCAATTCAAACCAAT
The DNA here is from genome assembly GCF_003287225.1 of Phascolarctos cinereus. Taxonomy (NCBI): domain Eukaryota; kingdom Metazoa; phylum Chordata; class Mammalia; order Diprotodontia; family Phascolarctidae; genus Phascolarctos; species Phascolarctos cinereus. The sequence goes on from NW_027555958.1 coordinate 458,983,662, forward strand.
TCAGCAAGAATTTATTAAATGTACACTGGTGGCCACATAATGTGCCAGTGTAGAGGATACAAAGACCAAAAATAAACAAAACAAAACAAAAATGCAGCCCCTGCATTTAAGAGGTTCCCATTCCAATGGTCATTCTTTCTGTTTCAAAGCCCATCATCTTTCTCTGTTGCCAGGCTGTCCTTCAGTGTGTTTGATCTTCTTACTTCAGACCTACTATGTTGACTCCATCCTCTTGCCCAGAACTCTAGTTCTATATCCTGTGCCACCAAAAGGGGCAAGAGGTTGAATTCTCACTCCGACTACTATGTATGTGACCTTGGCCACATCAGTTCCTCTTTGCAGGACTCATTTCTTCTTCTGTAAACCCTTGCTTAGGTTATTCTAATAATCTCTTCATTGCCCTGCCCCTCTTCCCTCCCCTAACCAAATGAGCTTCCACACAGCTATCAAAATAATCTTCCCAAGGCATGGGTCTGGCCAAGTCACTCCCTAGGTCATTCTTCCATCTACTGAACAGAGGAAAATAAGAGCTCCTTGAGTTAACATTTAAAATCTTCCATAATTTGACTCCAAACTTCCTCTCTGACCCTATTTCAGTGGGCATCCCTGCACAAACTCAACATTTCAACCCAACTGGATGGTTTGCCATTCCCCACACTCAGCATAACTTCTCCCACTTCCAGGCATCCCCCTGAATTCTCCTTTAAGCTATCCAAAATATTCTCTACTTTATCTCCCCCTCTCAAAACGTCTATCTTTCTTCAGGGCTCTTCCATGAAGCTTTCCTTGATCTATCACTTAAAGTATTTCCTCTTCTCAAATTTTTGTAGATTTCTTTTCTGATGTCTCCCTTGCCCTCAACCCTGGATTATCCTTAAGATCACAGGATTCAGAGCTCAAAGAAACCTTAAAGGTCACCTTGTACAATGACTGTATTTTGAAGATGAGAAAACCAAAGCCCAGAAAAGTGAAGTGATTTTACAAGATTATGAGCCCAGGATCCCAGACTAGATTTAGAGCTACAAGGGCCCACAGAGGGCACCCAGTCTTGTCCCTTCATGTGACAAATAAAGAAATGGACACTCACAGAGGCCAAAGGATTGGCCTGATATCACCCAGGTAACAAGACACAGAAGGGATGGCTGAGGCCAGATCCTCCAACTCCATAGCTCATCCTCCTTCCACTGGATAGTGTGGCCTCCATTGTCTGTGCACACAGCACATCTCTCAGGAGAACGTTAGCTCCTGGGGCAGCTGGGTGGCACAGTGGATAGAGCACCATCCCGGAAGTCAGGACCTGAGTTCAAATCCGGCCTCAGGCCAAACATTTGACACTTACTAGCTGTGTGACCCTGAACAAGTCACTTAAACCCAATTGCCTAAAAAAAAAGAAAAAGAAAAGAAAAGAAAAAGAAAAAAATGGGAAAAAATGAGGATGTTAGCTCCTTTAGGGCAAGAACTGCCTCACCTGGGTCTCTGTATGCCCAAGGTCATTCACTTTTGTTGGTGGTATTGGTGTTGTTGTGTTTTGGAGACCTGGCCTGTGATGGCATAGCAAACTCCCCTTAGGGAAACTTCTTCCACCAATGGGGAAAGTACCAGCTCTGGAGCTTGTATTTAAGAGAGCTGCACAAGGCATTAAGAGGTTACATAACCTAGCCAGAATCATGCAGACACTTAAGGACAGGACAGAAATCCAGGCCTTCCTTACTCTGAGGCAGCTCACTGTTCAAAGTCTCAATTAGAAGAAAAGGAAGGAAGGAAGGAAGGAAGGAAGGAAGGAAGGAAGGAAGGAAGGAAGGAAGGAAGGAAGGAAGGAAGGAAGGAAAGGAAGGAAGGAAGGAAGGAGGAAGGAAGGAAGGAAGGAAGGAAAGGAAGGAAGGAAGGAAGGAAGAAAGAAAGAGAGAGAAGGAAAGAAGGAGGGAAGGAAGGAAGGAAGGAAAGAAAGGAAGGAAGGAAGGAAGGAAGGAAGAAGGAAGGAAGGAAGGAAGGAAGGAAGGAAGGAAGGAAGGAAGGAAGGAAAGAAAGGAAGGAAGGAAGGAAGGAAGAAAGAAAGAGAGAGAAGGAAAGAAGGAGGGAAGGAAGGAAGGAAGGAAGGAAGGAAGGAAGGAAAGGAAGGAAGGAAAGAAAGGAAGGAAGGAAGAAAGAAAGAGAGAGAAGGAAAGAAGGAGGGAAGGAAGGAAGGAAGGAAGGAAGGAAGGAAGGAAGGAAGGAAAAGAAAGGAAGGAAGGAAGGAAGAAAAGAAAGAGAGAGAAGGAAAGAAGGAGGGAAGGAAGGGAAGGAAGGAAGGAAGGAAGGAAGGAAGGAAGGAAGGAAGGAAGGAAGGAAGGAAGGGAGGGAGGGAAAGAATGAAGGAGAGAAAAAGAGAGGAATGAAGGGGAAGGAAGACAGATAGATATGGATGAAGAGATAAAGATCAAGAAGCATTTTTTAAGTGCCTTCTGTGTTCTAAGCATGATTCTAAGACCGAAGAATAAAGAGAAAAGCAAAAACAGGCCCGAACACCAAGGAGCTCTCTTGCTCATACACACACACACACACACACACACACACACACACACACACGCTTCTACAAAATGACAAGATAACTGAAGGTGAGTTAGACAGATTTAATAGCAGCTGGAAGAGTCAAGAAAGGCCCCTGTTTGCAGGCCTTGTGAACCCAAGAGCTGAGCCTTACAGGAAGCCAAGGATTCTAAGATTCCAAGCCAAGGAGGGAGTATAGATACAAAGCATCAGTAGAGAAAATGTTCCAACCAGGAGTTTCCTCCAGCAATGAAGCCACTGGCACAGATCTATCAATACCAAGTGATTTGGGGGGGGGGCAGAGAGAACTTAACAGCTTACTTACAACTAAGGCAATCAGGAAATAACCCAGCCTTATAGGGTCATAGATTGGAGCTGGAAGGGACCTTGTAGGCCGCTGAATCCAACCACTTCATTTCACAGATAAGGAAACTGAGACAAAGAGACATTAAATGACTTGCTAAAAAGCATACATATGGGATTTGAACTCAAGTCTTTATGACTTTAGCCACTGTACCACTTTGTTTGGTACCCAAGTCATAGAAGGAAAACACTTTTCATTCAGAAGGAAAGGACTCAAGCTAAATACTTTTCTTCTCCTAATTCTGGACTGCCTAGAGGTCCAGGACCCCTCTGAGTACATTGTCAGTAAGCCTAATGGGCTTACAATCCAACATTGACTTTAAAAGAGAACGCATGGTGCAGTGGATATGGCTATTAGGTAAGTGGATAAAACTGCAAGACTCAGAATCAGGAAGACCTGAGAATTCAAATGCTGCCTAAGACACTTAGTAGCTCTAAGTATTTGGGCAAGACACTTGGTCTACTCAGCCTCAGTTTCTTCCCCTGTAAAATGGGGATGATAATGGCATCTATTTCACAGGGTTATTGTGAGGATCAAATGAGATTTTATATATGCATATATATATATATATATATATATATATATATACACACACACATATATACATATGTATATATATGTATATATGTATATGTGTATATATACATATATATGTGTATATATATACATATATATATATATATAGTACTTTATACACCTAAATGCTTATTATTGTCATCATCATTATTATTATTAAGCAATGGATTTGTGATCAGGAAGACCTACATTCATATTCTACCTCAGACATTTATTAGCTGTGTGATCCTGGGCAGGTCACTTAAATTTTCTGTGACTAAGTTTCCTCATCTGTAAAATGAGCGTCTTGGACTTGAAAACCTCTAAGGTCCCTTCCAGCTCCAAATCTAGGCCATATGGTCTATACCAGAGGGGGAAACCTGTGGCCTCAAGGCCACATGTGGCCCTCTAAGTCTTCAAGTGCGGCCCCTTGACTGAATCCAAACTTCACAGAACACATCCCCTTAGTAAAAGGAGTTGTTCTGTAAACCTTGGGCTCAGTTAAAAGGCCACACCCGAGGCCTCAAGGCCACAGGTCAGTCAAAGCCACCCCTGGTCAGTCAGCCTCCCTGTCTCTTTCTCTCTCTGTCTCTCTCTCTGTCTCTGTCTCTGTCTGTCTGTCTGTCTCTCTCTCTTTCTCTCTCTCTCTCTCTCTCTCTCTCTCTCTCTCTCTCTCTCTCTCTCACACACACACACACACACACACACACACACACACACACACACACATTCACTAAAGCCAGAATCCTGGCATACCCCAACATGAGTCACTAACTCAGAGGAGTGGTGGATACGTCAATCTCAAAAAGAACACAGCTGATGTCTCACTCTCCAAAACCAGAGAGTACTGAGCTGGAAGCAAGCTTTCCTGTTGGCATTCAGGTGAGGCAGGACACCTGCTGTCCTGAGCGAATCTGTCACCCAGAAAGCTACATGGGGCTTGAGTAGACCCTGCTCAGTTACTCTGCCACTCCTCCATGGAATAAGGAGCTAAGTTCATTAAGGCAGACATTCCTCTACGTTAAATGATCTGAGCTCATTACAGTTGTCGGCGTCTCTCTCCTTCTGAGCTGCCACAATCTCAGGGAAATCCCTACTGCTCAGTGTCACAAGGGATGCCTGAGATGATTATAAGGCTCACATTTACATCCACTTTAAGGCTGAAAAATGGCTTTGATGACAACAACCCTGCAAGCTACTCAGTGAGAGAATTAGTCTCAATTTATAGGCAGGGAAACTGAGGCCCAGAGACTAGAAATGAGTTGTCCAAGGTCCTATTATTTAGTGAGCATCAAAGCCAGGATTCAAATTCAGGTCCTATCTGCCAGGCTTTGCACTGCACTGCTGTGGTTTATGCTATGTAAATGTCAGTTATTCAATTCACTGAATCACAGAGCCTCAATTGGAGGGGAACACAGCAGCCATCTCAACTAGCCACTGTTTAAAAAAAAAAATCTTTCTATAACATGGTCTACAAGGGATGACCGAGCCAGTGCTAGACAGACTCAGGGAGGCAATCCAGCCATTGTGAGGAAGCTTTGACCCCCCCCCCCACCTCAAGTCCAAATTTGTGTCTTTACAACTGCCGCTCCATTGCCCCCAGTTTTAATTCAGTAAACAACTATTAAGCACCAATGATGTACAGGGTGCCACATTGCTATTCTCATGAGAGAAGAATTAAACTCTCTGAGGGAGCCATTCTGTGAGCTGGGAGTATGAGGGAGGCATCGTGGTGAAGGTGGCACTTGAGTTACAAAGGTCACCCTCATACAGAGTTTCCCAAAAATTGCCTTAGTGTAGGAAAAGAAATACAGTGCAGATTATCTTGTCTGTCTGTCTACTGCGAAAGGAGATGTCTGTAAAAGGAAAATCTCAACCCCAAACACAAGCTATAAGCAAAGCATCAGGAATATGTAGATGGCTTCTGGACCCTGATGCAGGAAAACTATTTTAAGCTTCCTGGAGCCACTGAGGAGATATGCATCAGTCAAAGGTCTGACCTGGTTGCCACTTCCTCTGAGCAGATAGATTCACTCACTCCTCCCCTGGGGGAAGGCGGGGTAGATAGATGTATGGTAGATAGAATCCCAGGCTTGCTGCTAAAAGACCTGGGTTTTAATCTTGGATCTATCATTTACTAGCTATGTCAGCAGGGACAATCACATTCTCCCCGAGTCTAATTTTCTGCATTTGGGAAATGGGAGTAACAACAACACCAATAGTAGCTGTAGTCCCAATTTCATTTGATGGTCACAAGACTCAGCTGGGACATAGAATGTACTTGCTGGACATAACAGATGACGGAGACGACATATGATGTAATGAGGAAACGGCTGCACCTGGGCTTGGTTCCCAGCCACCAAACTGGTAAGCTATGCTGCCTTGAACATGGCATTTCTGGATAGCAGTTTCCATCTCTGTAAACTGAGGGAGTTTGACAAACCGGCATTTCTTAATCTTTAGTCCATAAACTTAATTGTTTTAGCATTCTGATAACTATATTCCAATATGATTGGTTTCTTATGTATTTTATTTTATTCATTTTCAAGAAGGGGTCCACAGGCTTCCCCAGATTGCCAGAGGAGTCCCTAACACCAAAATGGTGAAGAGCCCTTGGGTTAGTTTTGTTCAGTTGTTTCGGTTGTGTCTGACTCTTTGTGACCCCATTTGGGGTTTTCTTAGCAAAGATATTGGAGTGGTTTGCCATTGCCTCCTCTAGCTCATTTTACAGATGAGGAAACTGAGGTAAATAGGGTTAAGTGACTTGCCCAGGGTCACACAACTCATAAGTAGATTTGAACTCAGGAAGATGTCTCCTCTCATCAGAGCCAACCTCTCTATCTACTGTGCCACATACCTACCCTATGAAATAGTCACTAAGATCCTTTCCAACGATAATATTTTATCTTTAATATTCTAAAGTTCTGTCCAGCCTCTGTGAACTCTGTCATGCTCTTTGTTGAGGTCCCCTCAGTTCTGATGTTTTGTGTTTCAAATAAAATCCACATTCTACTGTTTTTTTCCCAGCTCAAACATTTTTGTTTTGAGGTCCCTGCCAGCTCTGATATTCCATGTGCTAAGGTCGCTTCCAGTTACTCCAGTCTATGTCCTATGTAACATTCTGCATTCTAAAGTCCCCTTAAGCTCTGACATTTGATGTGCTTACGTCTTTTCAAGTTCTAACATTCTCTGTTCTATGTAACATTCTATATTCTAAGGTCCCTCTGAATTTCAATATTCTGCATTCTAAGGTTCCTTCCAGCTCAGCTACTCCATGTGATAAGACGGCTCTGAGCTCTAACATTGTGTTCTCTCATCAGAGTCATTCAACATTTATTAAATGACTACTATCTGCCAGGCAAAGGCGCTTATAGCACTAACACTATATGACTGTTACTCCATAATCTCATCATTTTGTCTTCCTGTCACGCACTTGCTATCTTATCCTTCATATCATACATCAGTACATACCATTTCACTTACTAGACTGTGAACCCCATGAGGGCAGGGTGTTGTACTAAGCACCCAGAATACAAAGAAAAGCAAAAACAATCCTTGTCCTCAAGGAGCTTCCATTCTAACAGGTAAGAGAGCCTGCAAACACTGTGTACAAACAAGACACAGACCAGTCTGCAGAAGGGAATTTCAGAGGAAAGGCACTCATATTTCTCTCAGTTGTCTAGCTAATTCTCTTAAGTTTGCACAGAAAGCATTGACTTGCGCTGGTAGAGACAGTTTCCTTACCCGAGAGTTCCCTATGTCAAAGAAATCACCAGCTCAGTCCCAAGTCCTTTATAATTCAGTAAAAAAAACAAAACAAAACAAAAAAAAAACTTTCCCCACCACAACCCTGTGAAAGAAGTACGTCCAGGATTAACATCCCCATTTTGCAGATGGAAAAATTGAGACTCAGAGAGGAAAAGTAACTTACCCAAGGCAGCACAGCTAATAGTGAGAACTCAGCCATGTCAGGTGGAGAATGGAAAAACCAACTCTTTTATTGCATCCTTTTTACACAATGCCTTTAACCCACAGAACTTGGAGAAACCTCAGAGCTCATGCAGACAGCATAAGGGCAGCAATATCTCATCCATTTTATGGATAAGAAAACTGATACTCAGAGGGATCAAATGATATGCCCTAGATGCAATAGATAGATACATATATAGATATACACACACACATACATCCCCACACATATAGAGAGAGCTGAAGTCAAAAAGACCTGAGTTCAAATTCTTCCAGACACTTAACTAACTGTGTGACCCTGGGCAAATCACTTAACTGCTATCTGCCTCAGTTTCTTCAACTGTGAAATGAGGATGATAATAATAGCAACTATTTCCCAGGACTATTTTGAGGATCAAATGAGATAATGTTTGTAAAATGCTTAACACTGTGCCTGGCACATAGTAGCAGCTTAATAAATGCATGTTTTCCTTCCTAGCAAGATTTTTTCTTAAAAAGTTTTATTGATGTCTTTTGCATTTATATCATAGTTATTTCTGGATATATCTTCATTCATCCACCCCATCCTTACCACTGAACTCTTCCTTATAACAAAGAAAAACAGTTTAGTGAACATACCCAACACAGAGACCCATAGCTAACCTCCTTGCCCACAATCCTTAGGATGCTTGCTAGCTGCTGTACTTCCTTCCTTCCTTTTTCTTTCTCTTATTGTGGTCATCATTTACATTGTTCTCCTAGTTCTGCTGATTTCACTGTGCATCAGTTTGCACGAAGGATTCTGAGTTTCTCTGAATTCCTCACATCCATCATTTACTAGCCATGTGATTTGAACTGAGATCTCCTGGCTTCACTTTGGGAGCCCTTTTACCTGCAGTAAGTGGCCTCCCCAGTTAGTGGCAAGTTCAGGACTGAAACCCCAATCTCATGACTTGTGGATCAGCATTGATTTATCTATCCCATTCTTCCTTCCTGGAAGCCGAAGGCTCTCTTCCTTCAGCAGGCTGAGCTCTCTGTCATCTCATCTGACTGTGGATCAGAGACCCAGCATGACAGGAGCCAACAAGTCAGCAAAAATGGAGCCAGGATGGAAAAGATGGGAGCAGGTGGCCCATTGTGCGTGCAATTTGTAAACTGCCATGTTGTGTACTGGGGATGATTACTCAGTTCTTAATGAACACACAACCAACAAGCTGTCCAAAGAATTTATAAAATTGGGAACTATTTGGAATCTGCCACGTGCCAGAAGCGGAGAGCAGAGATTAACTGGTACTTTCTCCAAATGCCTGGGGAGAAAGTCTCTATCGGGACTGTTTATTAAGGTCTAGGAGTAATGTTCTAGAGGGGAAAGAACATCTTTCTTCAATGGGACATGAGACTTTAGGATTTAGACTGAGGATTTAAAGCTGAGAGGGATCTTAGGGGTCACTGAGTCTCCTTTTACAGAATAGGAAACTGAGGCCCACAGATGGTAAATGACCTGACCAAGGTCACACAGGTAGTAGGAAGAGCCAAGATTCAATCCAAGGGCATAGGATTATAAGATCATAGATTTGAAACTGAAAGGAAAATCAGAGGGCAAGTGGTTCAGGCCACTCCTACCCTCAATTTCATAGAAGAGGACACCAGGGCACAAAGATTTATCATTTGTCTATGGTCATACACAAGGTTCTAAGCAGCTGAGTTGGATTTTGAACTCAGGACCTCCGATTCAAAAGCCAGTGTTCTTTCTATTCTATCACACTGTTAAGTTTGAGTCCTAAATCTGTCCCTGATACCCTATGTGACCAAGGCCAGATCACATCACTCTGCCAATATTTCAGTATCTTCACATGAGGAATGGAGGCTATATATAGACTTCTATGTTGTGAGCAAAATGAAGAAAGAACTGAGGCTAGCCCCCTCTTTTGGACTGATCTCACATTCCCTCCTCTCCTACCACTTTGTGTACATGCTTTGTCCGTTAATTAGATTGCAATTTCCTTGAGAACATTTTTTTTAACCAACTAATTAGGATTTCTTCAGTACTTAGTATATATGCCAGGCACAGTTCTAGGCACCAGAGATGATACAAGGACAAAGAATGAAAAGGAGCTCACATTCCTCTGAGGGAGATAAAATATCTGCCTGCTCTCCAGACATCTTCCATAGCCTGGACCAGAGGCCACGCCCCAGAGGTTTAAACCCTTTCATCTCCAGAAACACATCAGTTCCTCAACTGGACCACATTTTCAGAAGGGCCACAACCATGGTTCATGTCACTTCATCCCCTTTCCCCAGTGATCATCTCAACAACTCTGCCAATCACCTTCCTTCCGTAATGCACTCCTCCCCTCCCACTCTTCCTCTAGTTCTAGAACCATGCTCAATCACTTCTGCCACTGTTCCTGAGAGGAGTAGGACACTCTATTTCCCCAGAGCCCCACTCCCCCACCTATACCTTTCCAGCTCAAAGTGGCTTTTCCCACACCAATTCTCTTTTTTTCCCCAATTTTATTAATTTATTAATTTATCAGCAATCACTTCCATATGCTTTTGAGTTAAAAATTTTTCTCCCCCTTCCTCCCCCCCCTCCCCAAGAAGGTGCACAATCTGATATAGGTTTTACACTTACATTCCTATTAAACATATTTTCACATTAGTGAAGTTGCAAGTAAAAATTAAAACCAATAGGAGGAACCATCAGAAAGATGAAACAAAACTCAACAAAGGTAAAAATAAGTGATAGCAATTGACTTCCATAGTTCTTTCTTTGGATGTGGACAGCACTTTCCATCCGAGGCCTCTGGAGATGTCTTAGATCCTGTAATGCTGAGAAGGGTTCAGTTTAACAATATTAGTCACATAAGTGGCTGTTATTGTGTACAAAGTCCTCTTGGTTCTGCTCACTTCACTCAGCATCAGACCATATAAGTCTTTCCAGGTTTTTCTGAAGTCAGCCTGTTCATCATTTCTTATAGCACAATAGTATTCCATTACATTCATATACCACAACTTGCTCAGCCATTCCCCAATTGATGGGCATCCTCTCAATTTCCAATTCTTTGCCACCACAAAAAGAGCTGCTATGAATATTTTTGTACATGTGGGTCCTTTTCCCATTTGTTTGATCTCTTTGGGATATAGCCCTAGAAGTGCTATTGCTGGATCAAAGGGTATGCACATTTTTGTAGCCCTTTGGGCATAGTTCCAAATTGTTCTCCAAAATGGTTGGATCATTTCACAACTCCACCAACAATGTGTTAGTGTTCCAATTTTCCCACATCTCTCCAACATTTATCATTTTCCTGTTTTGTCATGTTGGCCAATCTGATAGGTGTGATGTGGTACCTCAGAGTTGTTTTGATTTGCATTTCTCTAATCAATAACAATTTAGAGCATTTTTTCACATGACTATAGATGGCTTTAATTTCTTCATCTGAGAATTGTCTGTTCATATTCTTTGACCATTTATCAATTGGGGAATGGTTTGTGTTCTTATAACTTTGTCTTAATTCTCTATATATTTTAGAAATGAGGCCTTTATCAGAGAGACTGGTTGTAAAAATTATTTCCCAATTTTCTACCTTCCTTCTAATCTTAGCTGCATTGGCTTTGTTTGTGCAAAAACTTTCCAATTTAATGTAATCAAAATTATCCATTTTGCTTTTCAGAATGTTCTCTATCTCCTGTTCGGTCATGAATTCTTCTGTTCTCCATAGATCTGATAGGTAAACTATTTCCTTTTTCTCCCAACACCAATTCTCTTGTGAGTGTTGTTTCCTCTCCCTATTATTGCTTTTATATGTATATCCAGAGCACTTAGGACAGTATTTGACACGTAGCTAAGCACTTTTCATTCATTTATTCATTCATATACAGATATAAGCATACGCAAAATAAATACATTGTATTTGGGAGGGCAATAGCACCAGGGCGATCAGGAAAGTTTGCATGTGCATCTTTGCATTAAAGGCACAAGTACAATGACTCACACTTTAGCATGTAACAAAAGGGAAAATTGAGGGACAGTTTTAACACACACTTCTTAGATAGCAGTTATATAACCTTAATCTTTACAAATTCTATGTTATCTTATCTGATCTTCACAACAGTCGTATAAGGAAGGTGCTATTAGTTACCCCATTTTACAGATGAGGAAACTGAGCCTGAAAGAGGTTAAATGCCTCATCCAGAATAACATAGTCAATAAGTGTTTGAGACAGGATTTGAACTCAAGTCTTCTTGGCTCCAACACTCTATATACTGCTCTATGTAGATGCCTAAATAAACATCAGACAATGAGAAAAAATAAGTGGATTAGATACATTAGGGAGGTTTGCAAGGGGAGCACTGTCTCTGGAGTGTTAATCCAGGGGGTACAGTTCCAGCTGGGGAAAGGAGAGGGAATAAGCAGCAGTGCACATGGCAAGATACCCAAGGTCAATGGCTGAATGGGATGGATATACACCTTTCATGCAAATAAAGCACCAGCTCAGACTGGCAATAGTGCAATTATTTCTTGTAGTAGAGCTGGCATTACTAGCATTTGTTACATGCCTAGGTTCAGCACAGAACACCAAATATTTCCCCCAAGATGGACAGACAATTCATCTATACCTCAGTTTTAAGATAATTGTCTGGGGCACCGAGAGGTTAAGTGACCTTCATTCAGCCAAACAACTGAACAGGTACGTGATAGAGGCGGCTCTGCTGGCACCATCTCTGACGCTGTAGGGTTACTTCCCTACACAGTGATGCATCAAAAGAAGGCTATAGTGAGGCTGCGTGTGTGTATATATGTGTATAGTTGTGTGTGTTTGTGTGTGTGTGTGAGTATATATATTATATGTGTGTATACATGTGTGTGTGTTTGTGTGTGTATATATATATATATAGTGTGTGTGAGCATATATTACATATGTGTGTGTATATATATGTGTGTATGTATGTGTGTGTTTGTATGTGTGTGTGTGTATATATATATATATATACGTGTGTGTGAGTATATATATATATTGTGTGTGTGTGTGTGTGTGTGTGTGTGTGTATCCAGGTCAATGGTGGAAATATATTGGACTAGGAGTTGGAAGGACCAGGTGCTTAGCTGAGACCACAACGTACCCATGACAGTTTAATCCAATGCAGTGAGTCCATAGCTTCTGATCCATAGTTGCTATATGACCCCGGGCAAGTTACTTAACCTCAAAATATTGTAGGAAACTTTCTAACACTACAAGTTGGGGAAAAGGTATGATCTACAGTGGTACAGGGAGTTCCCTCATCTTGGAGTTCTATATACCAATAAAATATGTGTTGTCCCTATCCCACTATGTTCCATGTATGGTGCTAGGCTCTAGAAATACAAAAAATGAGAAACTACAATAATCCCCGCTTTCAAGAGTTTACATTTGATTTGGGAGAATGACACATAAACAGGTAAATACAAAATGCTTTTTTTAAAAAAAGTAGTAGGGGAGGGTGGAGAACTAATGGTTGAGAGGCAGTTTGGCCTAGAGAAAACAGGACTGGCCTCTGAGTCAGAAATAGCTAGTCTCAAATTCCATCTCTGAGGCCTGTCTGTGTGATCTTGGCCAGGTCATTGAACCTCTTAGTGTCCCAGGCAACCCTCCCGAATAAATGTTGAAGAAAAAGTGCTAACCTGAATTAATTGAGGTAGCTCCTCACCCAGAGCTCTTTATGCCAGTAAGGTCACCAGCCTGTTCAAAAATCAAACCAAGACAAACAAAACTAACAATGGGGGAAACAAGGAACAAGCAGGATGCTCCACTGACTCAGAATATTTTCTCAGTCACAAACACCCAGGCATTCTCAAAAGACACAGCAAAAATATGGCAACTCAAAAGTCGCTTCACCAAGAGTCAGATGTTCAGGGTGCCTCCCAAGAGACATGTTTCTGCTCTGCCTCCGAGCCCATTAAGAGGACCAACACTCGTGGGGAAATCAAGATGAAGCGTAACGTGTTTCTAGCTTAGTACTGGGTCAGGTGCTGGGGGACTGAGCCATCAGTGAATTGACACAATTTCAGAGCCTCACTGTCCTAATTATATGACAATCTGTCATCTCAGAAATGGAGTTGAGACTTGGCTTATGGCAGGGGATACAGGGAACAGGAGGGATGCAATGAAGGGGAAGCATGTAAACGAAATTCATGTTTCAGGTGGGGATAACACAATGGCTTCTGAGATTCATTTCTAGTCTGGGGGTCCAGTGCTATGACAAGAGTCCAGCCTACCTGGGAAAAGTTAGCACCGGATTTGAAGTTAGAAGACTTGTGTTCTAGACCTCATGCTAGTGGCATGATTCCTAACGAAGAAGCACAAGATGATGGCATTAGAGTGGAACTCAGAGGCCATGTAGTCTACCCCCAACAAGAATCATTTCTTCAGCATACCTGACAGGTGGTCATTTAACCTCTGCTTAAAAGTCCCCAATGATGGGAAGCCTTGCTAAGTCTCAGTTGCTTTTTTCATCTATAAAATGAGGATGGGTTCTAGACTACAATGATCTAGAAAGTACCTTCCAATTCTGAGTCCTCCGACTGCCCCATTTTGGGAGGCAGCATATGAGAGTAGAAAGGGTGTTATATTTACATTTAGAGGATCTGGATTCAAATCCTAGTCCTGATGCTTACTACCAAAGTGATGATGATGATGATGATGATGATGATGATGATGATGATAACAATAACAATAATGATACAGATGATGATAGCATTTATATAGCACTTTAAGGCTTGCAAGGCATTTTATGTATTCCTTTCATTTGAACTTCATTACAAGCCTGTGAGGTTGGTAATCTTATCATCCCCATTTCACAGATGAAAAAGCTGAGGCTGAGAAAAGGTTACCATTTGGCCAAGACCACACAGTCAGTACAGGTCTGGGCCAGGATTATACTTAGATGTCTCAGTCTCTAAGTCCAGCACTTTAAGTATGACACCTCACCGCTGACATCAGACATGTCATTTAACCCTCTCTGAGCCTCATTTTCTCATCTATAAAATGAGGGAACTCTACTCACTGGCATCTAAGGCCTCTTTTAGTTCTGAATCTCTCATTCAATGGACTACACCTTTCCATTTCTGAGCCTGAGTTTCCTCATCAGCAAAACAGGGATCATAATTCTCAACCAACCAACTTGTAGGTTTGGCCTCTGGAAACCTGAGAGCCACAGAAATGTGAGCTGTCATTGTAGTCAGAGAAGGAGCTTGGTGTGGTGACGAGAGGTCCAGATGTGGGGTCAGGATGGTTTGGCTTCAAGTGCCACCTCCAGCACATACTGGCGGAGTTGTTTGGCCAAGGGAAAGTCACTTAACCTCTCAGTGCCTCAGACAATTACCTTAAAACTGAGGTACGGGGGAATTGTCAGTCCATCTTGGTGGAAGAAGTTTACATACTTAGAGTTCTCTATACCCATGAATCAATCAAGAAGCACCAGGTGTCAAGCACTGTGCTATGTATTGTTGATATGAAGACAAAAGTAACATGGTCCTTACCTTCAAAGAGCTTACATCCTACTGGGGAAAATCATATATCCACAGATTTTGTTGTTGTTTAGTGGTTTCAATAATCTCTGACTCTTTGTGACCCCACTTGGGATTTTCTTGGCCAAGATACAGGAGTGGTTTGTCATTTCCCTCTCTGGCTCATTTTATGGATGAGGAAACTGAGACAAACAAGGTTAGGGTCACACAGCTAGTAAGTATCTGAAGCTAGGTTCGAACTCAAGATGATGAGTCACCATGATTCCAGGTCCAGCCCTCTATCCACTGTGCCACCTACCTGTTTATCCACAGATAAGCAGACATAAAATACATACAGCATAAATGCATGGATATAAGATAACAATGAAGGAAAGGTACTAACAGCTAGATAACAACACCACCTTTAGCGCACTTTGAGGCTTGTAAAGCTTTTGACATGTTATAAGAAAGTAAAAGTTGACCTAAGTTTGAAGAAAAGTAAAGATTCTACGTGGGAATGCTAGGTGATGCAGTGGATAGAGTACCAGGACTGGAGTCAGGAGCCGTGTGACCCAGGCAAGTCACTTAAACCTGTTGGCCTCAGTTTCCTCATCTGGAAAATGAGCTGGAAAAGGAAATGGCAAACCACTCCAATATCTTTGCCAAGAAAATCACAAAATAGATCACAAAGAGTCACACAAAAACCAAAAATACACTAAAAAGGATTCTAGGAGACAGAGGCAGGAAAGGAATGCATTCCAGGCACAGAGTACAGTCTGTCACAAAAGCATAGGAATGGGAGATGGACTAGGAACAGCAAAAAGGTCAATTTGGAGGGAAGATGGAGTGAATGAATTGGAATAAGGTATAAGAAGTGGGCTAAACCAATGAATGGTTATTGTTACCTTTGCAAGGTTGTACCTAAAAGGCTTTTGGTCATGGCTGAAACAGCTGAGCCTTTTTCTGGACCCAGTCACCTCCCTAAAGTTAGGTCCTCCTTCTAGAGCATGGTTAGATTTCAAGGGGTCTAAAAACTTAAACTTTTTTTTAATTCTATCTTTATTTTCACTAACCCTTGGTTTTCTTCATAATTCTATACATTTAAAATAATTATTCTGAGAAGGGGTCCAAAGGTTTCACGCATACCAAAGTTAAGAATTCTTAATCTATATACTCATAAACACCTGCCCAGCTCTACTCGCTGGCAAGTTTTCCATAAAATGAGATAATATATGGAAAAATGCTTTAAAAAGAGGTAAACACCATATGAGTGCACAGTATGTGTGTTAGTGTGGCTTGGTACAGGCCTGAATGGGAAACAAAACCCAACCACCTAGCATCGAGTATTCCAAGCATAGAGCTGACTTGTTAGGGCAGCAGGAGTCTTGTTATACTTTGATGCTCTCTTGTCAACATTCTACAGCTGGTCAGTTGTGGATAATCATGGTTCCCACCTCTAGCTGCTCTCACCTAGCTAGCTACCTCCTCTTTTCTATTCTCAAGATGAACCTGAGTTCATGTGCTCTTTAGCTCTCATCTGGACTGATAGCTCACATTTCTCCAATGCTTAAGTATTTTCTGAGTGCTTTATGTATATCATCTCATTCAAATTTTACAAGAACCCTGAGTGGGGGCCTTTCAGGATCTAAAAAAATCCAGTCCAAGGCACCAACATATTCTTTCCTTCCCCAACAAAGCTATCCCTTCGACCCCAGGATGAAATATGGAGCAGGTCAGCAGCCCACACAGGCTGTTGGAGGCAAGAAGTAGAGCGAAAAAAGTGTATCAAATTAAAATGGCTGCTGAACGATGGGGAGGCAAAATATAATTACTGAGACTGGAAATCTGCCAGGACACACAATGAGAAAGGAGCGAGCAAAGGGAGATCCTCTCATTTCTCACAAATTGCTCCCAGTGCTTTGGGATCAAGACTGCAAAACCCCAAATAGCTGCAGAGGGTCATAGGATCCCAAGATTCACAACTGGAATAGAGAATGAATGAATGAATGAGTGAGTGAATTTATCCTGCATGTAACTAGACAACATTGCATGCTGTCTCCCCATTAGACTGTAAGTTCTATGAGAGCAGGCACTGCCCTTTACCTTTTTTTATATCTCTAGCACTTAGCACAATGTCTGGCACATAGTAGGAGCTTGATAAATGTTTATTGACCTACTGAATGAATGAATGAATAGGAGAGGGAAGGCATTTATTAAACATTTACTATGTACCAAACAATATGCTAAAGAAGCTCTGTGGAATTGTCTTTCCCTGCCTTCAAGCAGCTTAGATTGTAATTGGGGAAACAACTCATACAGGGGAGTGGTAGCCATGGAGGAATGTATTGCTTTGGAAATTCCCCAGAATGGAGAGTATAGCCATAGGAGAGTAGACTGAGACTTTCGTTCCAGAAGCTGACAAAGATGATCTGATTATGGTTTCCTAACTAGGAAAGGACCAGAGGCAAGACAGGGGGTTAGGCAGATGATAAGAAGCTCAGGGGTGAAGTGAATCATGGTTCAATCCTGGACCTAGATGTGGTAGGGAACCAAGCCAAGGCAATCACCAATCAGTACAATGAGGAACCCCAGGCATGAAAGGCCTATGTTCCTTAAAGCAGGTAGTAAGTGTCTCAGATCTTGGGGCTCCATACTCAGCACTCCTTTGCCTTTACCACACTGTATCTCTCATGTTGGTGCCAACCCAGTCGGAATGGAAGGCATGATGCCTCCACAGAGGCCATATGATGGAGAATACAGCGATTCATGAGATTCTTTCACAAAAGTTACTCCTCCCTATTTCAGTGGCTTCCAGAGAAGTTCTCTACATCTCAGTAATCTATGTCTTATTTATAAAAGCCCACATCCACAAAGGCCTCCCCTAATCCATGTCTTCAAATAGAGGCCATTAAGTCAGCTAAAGCATCCTTTTAAAGGGTGGGCCTACTGGAAGCATCAATGGCTCAGGTGACCAACTTCCCAATCCCTCCCAGAGGAGACAGTGTCTAGGAGTCATCCCATGTTCCAAAGTTCTATCTAATCTGGTAATGGCTGACATTGGAAGGATGTCTAAGCAGTCTTCCTAGCATGATTAACACGCGTAGACCACTTCCAAATTCAGAGGATTCTAGGTTTACAGCTAGAAGGGGTCAAGCTCAACCCCATAATTTTACAAATGAGGGGACTAAGAAAGGTGATATAAGTAATAGTTTTCTTAGGGTCCCACAATTATTAAGGGTATGAGACAGAATTTGAACCTAGGTCATACTACTACATGTCTCTAAGGCTCCAGGGCACTATCTATTGTGCCACACTGCTTAAAAGGCTTTTCTGCACCAACGATCCCATCTCTTAGATAAAAAGCCTGAATCTGAAAGAGGTCAAGTGACTTACCCAGGGTCACCTAGCTAGCGCCACAAGTGTAGGAGACAATGTTTGAACTAAAGTCTCATGACTCCCAAACCCAAAAAGCTCTTTGAACTTTTCCAATCTTCCTCTCTGAATCCAAGCTTGAGGAAGGGTTTTAAATGCCTCACACACAGCAAGTGCTTAATAAATGCTTGGTGGCTGATTAACTTTGTTCTGATGTAGCAGGAAGACATTTCATGTGGAAACCCAAGTCAACATAGCAGCATTAGTCCTGTATGAAATCCAAACACAAGAAGAGAACTATCACTGACAGCTGATTGGTACATCAGGCTCAGGAGAAAGCAGTGCGGTACAATGGAAAGGGATGTCTCTGTAATCAGAGGACTTGGGTTCAAGTCCCACCTCTGACATTTGCTGCAGCGGGGACCTTGGCAAGCCACATAATATCCCATCTAGGAAAAAGTGGGTGATCTAGGGTAGTAGATGAGCACTGACCTGCCTTTCAGCTCTAAATCTATGATTCCCTGATCCTACCTAAGAAAATAGTGGACATTTCTCAAGCCACACTGTGCTCAGTCAACCTTAAGGCTCTAAATGTGTTGACCATTATTTACATTAAGGCAGGAAGGGTGGAGCCATGGAGAAGGCCAGTCTCAGAGCAAGGAAGACATGGATTCAAGTCTTATCTCTGACCCTTAACTGACTTGTGATGTTGGGCAAGTCCCTTAACCTCTCTGATCTCTAGGCAACTTTCCAACACTCTTAAGTCACAGAGAAAGTAAAACCTTGCATTGGTAGAGGGACTTTCCTCCCTTGGGAGTTCTCCATACCTAAGAAATCACAGCTCTAATCTCCACTGTTGTCATCGTTGTTATTTAGCCAAGGAAGTGTGTGGTATGGCAAGCATGGTGGATTGGATGGATTAACCAGCATGATCCAGTGATCAGGGTCAGTTATGAGGAAGTGACACTGGGGCAGGGAAACATGGCAGACTACGATATGAATCTGATCTTAGTATGCACTGAAAGGCATAGTGTCCAGAACCAAAGAAACAATAGTATTCATGGACTCAATACTGGCCAGACCACATCTCAAATTCAGCCTTCAGTTCTGGGCACCTCATTTATGAAGGACTTTCAACAACTGGATGTTCTCAGACACTAAATTCTGTACTTTTCCTCTTCTCACTCTAAGATTTGATCATTCTCTTGTTGAATTCTCTCAGGAAAAGGGAGCTCACTACCTAAGAAGTTTTATTCCATTGATAGACAGCTCTCCAAGGACCAATAACTATTCACTGTCATTTTGTGATCAGTCTTTTAGCCAAGATTGGTGGGAAATTCCAGAAACAGCCATAACTTGGCTAACGGATCATAGCTCTAAAGCTGAAAGGGCATTTAGAGGCCACCAAGTACAGTGTCCTCACTTTACAGATGAGAAAGCTGAGATGAAGAGAGGATTAATGATTTTGCCAAGGTCACATAGGTAGCAAACATTAAAGGTGGGACTGGAAGTCAACCCCTCTGGCACCAGAGCAGTAGCTTTTCCCCCATATCATGCTGCCCCGGTCTAGTTCCAGATCACCCAAGTGGAGACATCAGCCTGGGAAAAGGTGGTCTCCACACCCGCTGGGCATCTGGGGTTGTAGTGTGGCCTCATCTCTGCCTTCTAACACTTCTAGCTTGCATTCAGAGAGACAGAGCTGATAAGAATGCCAAAACTTCCACTAAGTGGGGAGCAGGGTGGGGTTGGGGGGAGAGTAGAGATAGATACGAGTTATTTAGTGGAAAATAACATTTGCAGGTGGTGGGAGGCTGGGGAGGGGAGCAGCAGACAACAGTATCCATTCCAGAAACAGATGGCAGCTCACAGCCTTGAGTCTATTGGCTTCCAACTTCAAGGCAGCAAACTTAATGCCAATCCAAAACTTCCCTTCCGAGCCAAACAGCTCCGGCGTCAGGCCTAAGGACACTAATAATACCACAGGTAGGAGCATTTAGATTTGCATGAGAAAGATGAGCTGAGACGAGAGGGAAGTTTTGCTGCTACATGGACCAGGAAGAGAGATGCCCAAAAATCAAGGATCCCATGCACAGCTGTGCAGTGCTTGGTGTGATTCCAAATGATCCTCTTGCCAGGGCATCCTTGGACTAATGGAGAGAGTACTGGGTCATTCCGGTGTCAGAAAAGCCTGAGGCCAAATCCAAACCCTGTCACTGGGGTGTGTGACCTTAGGGAAGTTTCCCCTCATCTTCTTTACTTTCTTCACCTTTAAAATGGGAATGATCATCCTTATATCACCAACTTATAATACCCTTCCTTTCTATGGCACTTGTTAAGGTTTGCAAAACATTTTATATCCATTATTTCATTCATTCCTCATAACAATGTTGGGAGGGAGCTGTGATTACTATCCTCATTTTACAGATGAAGAGACTGAGATTCAGAGAGTTTGAGACCTTTCCAAGGCCACCTGGATTGTAGGTGCCTAAGGTAGAATTTGAATCCAGATCCTCCTAACTGCAAATTAAGTGTTTTACTCGCTACACCATTCTACTTCTGCACCTTGTGATGAGGGCAGTTCAAACACTATATAAATGAAGCTTGGCTTTAATAATAACCCTTGTGCCTCAGTTTCTCTTTCTGCAAAATGCCCTTCTATCCCCTGTTGTCTTAACTATGTGGGGAAAATTAATAAGAGAATATATTTTCAACACATTCTGATCTTCATAAGGAAGACTCTAAAGCGGAATTTTGAACTGTGTATGATTTAGAACTATGAGTGACTTTAAAGTCTATCCAGTTGAACCTTCTCATTTTACAGAGAGGGAAACTGAGGCCTAGAGTGGTGGCATGAGTCTCCCAAGGTAAGGCAAGTACTAAGAAGCAGGTTAGGAAGTCTAAGTCTCAGTCCAGGCTCTCATACTCAGGAGGTTGTAGGCATGTCACCTCAAAGCATTTGGAGCTTGAAGAGACCTCAGTGATCATCTATCCAAATTCCTCATTTTATGGATGAGACAGATAAGGCTGAGAAGTGGTCATGACTTAGCAAGGTCTCACAGAGCTGCACTATCCCTGCCCCTGCTCTGGTCCCTTTTGCTTGGCTGTACCCCTGGGGTTCAATCCTGGGTCCTCTTCTTTCTTTCCTGGGGAGCCCATCACCCTCCCTATCCCAGCTGGGTTCTCTCATCCATTCAATGCAAATCACTAGCCCATCTAGCTCCAGGCCTCCATTTCCAACTCCCTCCTGGCCATCTCGACCACTCTGGATGTCCCATAACAATTTCCAATTTAACATGTCCGAAACAGAACTATTTTTGCCTACCTGTCCTCCTCCTCAAGCCCACCACTTCTACTAATCTACCTGTTTCTATAGAGGAAGCCACCATGTTTCCAATCACTCAGCTTCCCATCCTTGAAGTCACCCTCAATGCTTCTGTATTGTTCAATCCTCCATTGCCCATTGGTTTTCACATCTTGTCAGAGGCATCCTTGTAACATATCTCAAATCTATCCCCTTCTTTCCACTAATGCAGCCATATCTCAGGACTTTAGCACCCCTTGTTTGTATTATTCTAATATTTTCCTAATTGCTCACCCTTCCTAATTGCTCACCCGTCCCCCAGGTCTCTTCACTTTGCAAGGCATCCTCCACACAAGTTCCAAAATGATGTGCCTCAAGCACAGGTCTGGCAACATCACTTCCCTGCTCAAGAAGTCCCAGTGGCTCTCTTGCCTTTGGAATAAAAACAAAAAACTCCTCTTTTTTGTATTTGCTGTTGAGTCATTTCAATTGTGTCCAGCTCTTTGCAACTCCATCTTGGGGTTTTCTTGGCAAAGATACTAGAGGGGTTTGCATTTCCTTCTCCAGCTCATTTCACAGATGAGGAAACTGAGGCAAACAGGGCAAAGTGATTTGCTCAGGGTCACGCAGCTAGTAAGTGTCTGAAGTCAGATTTGAACTCATGAAGATGAGTCTCCCTGATTCCAAGCCAATGATCTACCCACTGCACTACCTAGCTACCCTCTTGTTGTTGAGTCTTTTCAATCCTCTGTAATTCTTCATGATCCCATTTGAGGTTTTTATGGCAAAGATACTAGATGGTTTACCATTTCCTTCTCCAGCTCATTTTCATATGAGGAAACTGAGGCCAACAGGGTTAAGTGATTTGCCCAGGATCACACAGCTATTAAATGTCTTCGAATGGATTTGAAGTCAAGAAAAGGAGTCTTCCTGACTCCAGGCCCAGCACTCTATCCACTGTACTACCTGTACAGAAACTGAAGCCCAAAGCAGTCAAATGAATTTCCCAAAGTCACACCAGTAGGGTAGGGGAAAGGAAGGATTGGGGGAATGGAAAAGAGGATTGAAGGAAAGGAGAGGAAAACTGAAAGCAAAGAAAAGAGGAAGGCAATAGAATACAGGGAGAGAGGCAGAGAGAGGGGACACTGTTTAATTCTGACACAGGAGAGAAGAGGGGCTCAGGATTCCGGTCTGGCAGCTCTAACGACCACAGTGGGCCAAATCACTTCCAATCTCTGGTCTTCAGTTTAATCATCTAGAAAAAGGAGCCCAGACTAGATGATCCACAAAGGTTGCTTCCATCTCTCAATCCACCATGTCTTTCTTTCTCTTCCTTGTCTTCTTCTCCTCTCACTCTATTCCAACCATGCCATGATTCAAGTCACTTTTGTAAAACAATGGTCTCTGGGGTGGCCTCCAGCTTGGTGATTCTGTCATTCTACTCTTCTTACAAGGCCTTAGCTCCTAGGAGTTCAGTAGGTGGACCCCTATGGAGGGGGAGGGGCAGGGCAGAGTCCACTGGGAATAGATTGAATTCTTCCTCAGTTTCCCCTCCAACATTCTGATGTTTGCATCTTGTATGTACCATACCTATTCATTTACATCTTGTCTCCCCCATTAGACTGTGACCTCTTTGAGGGCAGGGAGAGTGTTTTTGCCTTTCTTGGTACCCACCCCAGACCTAGCACAGAGCCTGGCACATAGAAATGCTTATTGATTTTTGACTGATTAATTGATGTCTTCAAGACATTTCAAGGAGAGCACAGATCCTTCCTCAAGGCTCAGTTGGGCAGGTCTGAATTGGCATTTGGCCCTCCTCCAGGGCCCAAATGCCACCTCTCCATTTTGCCAGCCACTGAGTCATAAGCCCCGTCACTCCTTGCTTCTGGAGGCCCGATGGGGGTCTCCTGGAGTCTCATGGTTGTGCTAACACTTGAGAGTTTGATCATTCAAGTGCTCTTGGCCCTTTTTTCCTTCCTCTAATGCCTCGCTTTGTCTGAAGGGCCCTTATCCAAGTTAAGCAATTTAGAAACACTCCTAGAGAGAGGCTTTTGACCAATCTGGAAAGGAAGGAGTGGAGGACAGCAGAGCAAATGGCAGAGGCCTGGGATCCAGTAGGTGAACCACGATCACTGTAACAGCCAGCGTTTGGGTAGGCCCGACACATTAGGGCCACATAGCCAGGGTTTGGTTTGATCCTCATTAACAAGGCAAGGGTCCAAAATGCAGATATCATTATCCCCATGTAGCTTGTTACTGCTGTTCAGTCCAGACCTGTGCATCCTTTCGGTTATGGAGGGCCTGGTATGGAAATTCCTTCAATCATTACAGATTGGTATCTGTAGCTGATGGTCTTAGATGCCTGGGGTCTCCAAGTTAAGTTAAGCAATTTTCCAGGCCCTCCAAATGCCAGGCTTAAACACTTGCTCTTCCTAGATAGAAGTTATCTAATAAAAGGTGAAGTCCTTGAGGGCAAGGGACTGTTTCACTTCTGCCTTTGTATTCCTAGTATCTGGAAGTACCTGGAGTATAATAGACAATAAGTTGATTAATTCCTGACTCCAAGGCTAGCCATCTTGTCTCTCTGCCCTACTTCACTGAGGAAGCCACTGAGGCTCACAAAGAGGAAGTACCTTACTCCAGGCCACACAGCAAATAACTGGCAAGGCCAGGACAGAGGGCCAGGTCTTCTGCTTCCAAATTCACTGCTTTGTCCACTATGCCCAAGAATGAGTGCTCTCTCTGTCTCCCTTCCTCCATCTGAATCTCTCTCTCTCTGTCTCTGTCTCTCTCCCTCTCTCTCTCTCTCTCTCTCTCTCTCTCTCTCTCTCTCTCTCTCTCTCTCTCTCTCTCTCTCTGTATGTGTGTGTATGTGTATCTATTTTTCTATTTTTTTCTTTCAGAAGACTTGATTTCAAATTCCACCTTTGATATTTACTACCTATGTGACCTCGTACAAGTCATTTAACCTTCACGAGCCAGTTTCTTCATCTGTCAAGTGAAGGGGTAGGATTAGATGTCCTCAAAGGTCCTTTTTACTCCTAGACCTATGATCCTATATCACCTTTGAGTCTCCCCTTCTCCAGACTAAATAACCTTATTTCCTTCCTTCAACCAAAACTCATATGACATGGACTCAAGGCCATTTCCAAGATGGCCTAGTAAGCAAGGTACTGGGCCTAGAGTCAGAAAAATCTGGGTTTAAATCCCCTCCCAGACAGGAATTAGTTGTGTGATACTGAGCAAAACACAACCCTGTTTGCCTCAGTTTCCTCATCTGTAAAATGAGCTGGAAATGGAAATGGCAAACTACTTCAGTATCTTTGCCAAGAAAACCCCAAATGGAGTCACAAAGAGACAGACACAGCTGAAAAATGATTGAACAAGAAGAAGAAGTTAACACAACACTCTAGGTATGATCCAGCCATCCAAGGTTACCATGGGATGATCACTTTTATTCCTGGAAACTCCACCAGCTTTAATGCAGCTCAGATCACCTTACCTTTGGGCAGGAGGGAGGACTGTTATAATTAGGAGGCATCTTAGAGCATCTGTCTTCTCATTGAGGAAAGATGGACAGTCCTAGGCATAAAGAAATCTAAATCCTCACATTGAAAACCCTCCATACTCAGGTGCTGTGTTGCCCTTCCACATTCTCTCAATGACTCTACAATGTGTATTTAACACTCCAGCCAAACTTCAATCACCACAAACATTTCATGAAGTTTCTCATGTTTTCCCTGTGAACAACGTGGCAAGCTATGGCATGGAACTGGGTGCACTGAAGAAGATACAGGACTGGTTGAATAACCAGACTGAAACTGTAGGCATTACAGGTCAATTTTAATTTAGGAGGGAGTCTCCAGGGGAGGACCACAGGGATTTATCTTTAGCTCCAGGCTGGGCAAATTTTTCTTTAATAATGACTTGGATCCAGTTGTGCATGTCAAATACACAGAAGAAAATTTAAAAAGTTGGAGGAGATAGCTAAAACACAAGAAGATAGTGTCAGGCAAGATGGATAGATAGATAGATAGATAGATAGATAGATAGATAGATAGATAGATAGATAGATAGATAGATAGATGGATGGATGGATGGATGGATGGATGGATGGATGGATGGATGGATGGATGGATGGATGGATGGATAGATAGATAGATAGATAGATAGATAGATAGATAGATAGATAGATAGATAGATAGATAGATAGATGGATGGATAGATAGATGGATAGATAGATGGATGGATAGATGGATGGATAGATGGATGGATAGATGAATGAATGGATAGATGGATAGATAGATAGATGGATAGATAGACAGACAGACAGACAGACAGACAGACAGACAGACAGACAGACAGATAGATAGATAGATAGATAGATAGATAGATGGATAGATAGATGGATAGATAGACCGATAGATAGATAGATAGATAGATAGATAGATAGATAGATAGATAGATAGATAGATAGATAGATAGATGAATGGATGGATAGATGGATGAATAGAGAGACAGAGGGATGGAGGGATGAATGGATGAATGAACCTCAATTGGCATGAAAAATGACCTGAATTTATAAAAGTGAAACACAATCAGGATAAATGTAAGTTCTTAGACTTGGATTCAAAAGACAAATGTCACAAATACAAGACAGAGGTTAGTATAGCTAGCCAAGGGCATGTTCAAAGTAGACCAGGGTAGGAGGGGTGCTTGTCATAGACACAGAAGCATATCTCTGTTCTGATTAGACTGTATGTGGAGTATTATTATCAGTTCTGGGAACTGTATGTAGGAAGGATATTAATACTCTAAAGCAGTGATGACAAATTCAAATAAAAACAATCCCTGCAGACCACATATTGACTTAGACAACTACAAAGTCCCCTTGTCTCGGTTGTGTGCCCACTGCCCCAGAGGCCACCTGTTTGACACCTCTGCACTAAAAGAGCAGCATGACAGGGTCTTAAGATCATAGGATCAAAATGCCTAAGATGGGAATGGGGAACCTAGGGCCTCGAGGCCACATGTGGCCTTCTAGGTCCTCAGCTGTGGTCTTTTAACTGAGTCCAGGTTTTACAGAACAAATTCTTTCATTAAGGGGATTTGTTCTGTGAAGTTTGGGTTCAGTCAAAGGGCCATGCTTGAGGGCCTATAGGGCCACATGTGGCCTTGAAGCTGCAGGTTTCCCACCCCTGTCCTAAAAGATCTGTGATTTTGTCAATAGGGAGAATTTCAGCTTGAGAACTTCTTGCCCAATACGGATCACAAAAAACCTACATTCAAGTAGATAAGTCCTAGAGAAGTTTCCTGAAGCCCCAGGATCCCAGAGAGCGTAGATGAGGGATTTGAATTTAGATTTTTATGACTCTAATCCCAGCCTGTTAGCATCATGCTTCCAGATTATGCCATAGGATACTTAGCAATTGGAGCTGTTCAAAAGCATAATGAACTGCTGTGGGGGGTAGTGGGGTTTCCATTACTAGAGGGTTTCAAGTAGAGATTGGATGAGGTTTGTAAGGGATGCTTTAGAGAGGATTCCAGGTGAAGCATAGCATGGAGTAGATGGCCTCTGGGCTTCTTTCCAAATCTGAGAGTCTATGATGGTAAATGAGTTGATATCTCCTGTACATCTAGTGTTTTCTTACCTCCATGCCTTTGTCCACACTGTTCAAGGTGCCTGGCATATCCTTCTCCTCCTTACACACAGTCTATTAAATTCTTACCCATCCCTCAAGACCAGATTAAATGTCAGTCTCATTGAACCTTTTTCCTGATTCCACCAATTAGAAGTGATTCTTCACCACCAAACTACTCCTCCATGCCCACCTTGGATTTCATGTGTCATTCTATTCAGGTTACAGGTATTAAAGCCAAAGTATCCAGACCTAAATCCTCTCAGACAGTTACTGTCTGTGACTAAAATCCTTCATCTCTCAATTTCTTTATCTGTGAAATGAGAATAACAATGCCCACATCACCCCACCTTGCAAGGCTAGGGTGAAGAAAGCACTTTGCAGAACTCAGAATGTCATATAAATTTGAATTATTACCTACTGAAATCATTCATCACTTTTTATTATGTAGCATGTCTACATGTCAAGTCCTCATGCTGAACTGTAATCTCCATGAGAGCAGGCCCCTGTCTTATCTAAACTATATCATACCAAGCACTTCAGTATTTGTGGAAGCACATGACTTAGAAGAAAAAGGCGGGGGTGGGGGGAGTGAATCACTAGAGACACAAAAGACATTAAAGAAGAGGGGTTTTGTTTGTTTTGTGAAAGGTTTGTTCTGTCTGGCTTCGATGAGCCAGACCAGGAGCAGCAGATTGCTGCTCAACATAACTTCCTAACCATCTGAATTGTTCAGGAATAAAATGGGTAGCCTCATGATGCAAGGAAACACATTCACTACAACTCTTGAAGAAGACTTTAGTTAACCAGTCGTAAAGATGCTATACATAGATTTGCATAAGAATTGGTCCAAATACAGAGATAGTTGGTGGCATAATAGATAAGTCTTAAACCTGGAGCCAGGAAGTCCTGAGTTCAAATCAGACATCATATACTTACTAGCTGTAAAACCCTGGGCAACTTTCTTAAACTCTTTGTACCTCAGTTTCCTCAATTGTAAAATGGGGATAATAACAGCACCTATTCTGCAGGGTTGTTGTGAAGATCAAATGAGATAATATTTGTAAAAAGGCACTTAGCACAGTGTACAGTAGGTGTTTATAAATGCTTTTCCCCTTCCTCTTCTGCTCCTCTTACTGGACCTCTAAGGTACCTTCTAAGTACGTATTTCTATTATGAGGAAGCTAGCTGGTACATCGGATAAGAACACAAGACTTAGAGTCAGGAAGACTTAATTTCAAATCATGCCTCAGACCCTTACTAGTTGCATGATCCTGGAAAAATAACTTTACCTCTGTCGGCCTCAGTTTCCTCATCATTAAACAGCATAGTACCAACCTCACAAGGTTTTGTACAGATCAGATAAGAAAAGTTACATAAAACTCTTGCAAGCTGTAAGGCACCATATTGGTGCTAGCATTGTTATTATAATTGGCACTATTGCTATTATTATTATTATTATTATTATTATGAGACTATCAGAGCTGGAAGCAACTTGAGAGGTTTCTCTGTCCACTCTCCTGTCTGATGCACAGAGCCTTATATCATTATGAGGTTCTGTGTTTCTGTTGCATCTAATTTATTTCTCTCTTTCTTCCTCCAAATGACACTCATTTTCACCTAGCAGCAGCACATTCATTCTCATGTGCATGCAATTAGAAACCAACCAAGAAAGGGTAAAAGTGTTGCCACCTATTGGCAAAAAAGGGGTGACTTTTCTTTTCTTTTCCTTTTTACTCACTTTGCAGTTAGAAACACTATGGAGCAAGAGAAATCTGCTTAAAACCCCAGCAAGGAGTCATCCCCAACATTGGTACTGTAACAGCTACATCATTATTATTAATGCAGACACATATCCTTAATTTGGACCAATGGCAGCAAAATTAGCCATACTTTCGGACCACTTGTTTCATAGGAAGGATGCTGGGTTTGGAGAAGATAGAAAATGAAGAAATGCAAAGGACCTTAGCTATCAGCCAGCCTAATTTCCTTCCTTATGGGAGAAAAAAGACTCGAGGGAAAGGAGGACAGGAAGTGGACTTTCCCAAGGTCACACTGAAAGCAAGTGATTGAGACCATATTTGAACCCAGGTAGGTCCTCTGACCACAGATTCCCACTACCTTCTATTGCATCCCTTGAATGCCAAAGTTCATTCCAGCTAGAATTTTCCATAATTCTATATATATACATGTCCATATGCACATATATGTCCATGCAAATAATAATATCCGATTACAACTTTACCCAAGGTTCTCTTTTGTTTTGTTTTGATATAAAGGTTCTGTGACTTCCAAAATTTTGAAAACCATTACCTTAAGTCATTCTAACCAATTTCTCCCTCCCCAGGAGGAAGCATAATCCCAGCAAGGTAAGCACCAGAGATAACAGATGTGTTTTCCAAAGATTATCCCCAAGGGACTGAAACAAAAGGTTCTAATGGATGCAGATGTCCTGAAAAGCAGCAAGTTTATCCTGTAACCTTGCCAAGGTAATGCCTGCTGTTCGTGATGCTACACTGGGGTTAATGGTAGGGAGAGAAGCACAGATAATTCAAGGGGAATCTACAAAGCAAACAAACACCAGCAGTGTTTTCCCAACAATTTAGACCTGAAAGCAGAAAATCCTTGTAGAAATTCTCTCCCTGTTGGCTAGGTAACCTTGGGTAGGTCATTTCTCTCTGGGTTTCAGTTTTCCTCATCTAAAAGGAAGTTGGACTATACAACCTCAAAGGTCCCTTCTAGTTCTAAAACGCAGTGATTCTCTAAAAATCCTGTGCATCTCTCCTTCCTCCAGGAGGGTTTGATCTGAAGGATCGCTATCTTTACACATATGTGATACTGGGGGCCAAATGACAGCTATAATTTGAGATGCTCTAAGAAGTCTCCCCCCAACATTCCCCTCCATGACTGGATTTCTACTATTAGCCATTCATTTCCTTATATTAAGGATTTCACTCCCTCCTATTCCCTTGGGAAACAACCTTAGACAAGGGGAATGTTAAACTACAGAATGTTAAAGACAGGAATATTGTCTAAGGACCAGAGAGACAATAGCTGGAGGTGTGCCCTGGTTAGTCCATGCATAGAGTATTGTATTCAGTTCTGGCACATATAAACACACACACAGAGATATATGTACATTTGTAGAGACAGACAGAGATATGAATCTATAGATATGTATATATTATATATTCTCTCTCCCTTTCCCTCTGTCATAACCATAAATGAGAATACACACATACAAGAGGCAAAAAAATTTCCCTAATTTCCTAGCGATAATAAAGATTGCCTCTGCAAGAGATTTATAAAAATAAACAATATTCATTTTTTATTCTGTGCATTCTTCCTGCAACTGTCACATTTTTTGGAATGACATTAATGGACTGGACACTGTCCAGAAGGCGGAAACCAGGATGGAGAAGTCCAAATTCTATAAGGATCAGATGAAGGAACTGGCCATGTTTCAACTAGAGAAGAAAAAACCAAAGGGGGAGGGGAGTGCTGCAGTTCAAGGGAGACCAGGAAAGGTCTGTTTTAGATACAGAAGGTATGACAAGTAGAGGACAGATTGGCCTCTAGGTTCTTTGGCCCTAGAGGAAAAGACCAGGAGAAATAGATGTAAGTTGCAAAGGGGTAAATAGAGTCAAAACATGATGTCAGGGACAGCTATCTAACAATTAGAGCTATCCCAAAGTGGAATGCCTTCCTCACTAGAAGTCAATGTGGAGACAGAAGTGGGCTGAACAGGACAGAGCACAGCAAGACCATTGGCTCCCTGGGTCCTGTACCCTAAGGCTCTCTTAATGTGATTTGTGGTCTAAGGATTCAAGGGTAAGGGGTTTAGGGCTGCAGTATCATACTGTTGATTTCATACTGAGCTTAGAGTCGACTAAACCTTTCACCTAATGTTCAGATACTGCTGCTTGCTCACACGACTCTCCCATTTTCTAATTGTAAAGTTGATTTTTGAAAACCCAAATACCACATGTAAGACTTGCCATTTCTTCTGTCCGATTTTACCTCGTTACTTGTGATGTACATGGCAAGACCACTGGGGATCCTGACTGTCTTCTACTGGGTTCACTCTCTCTACAATCTTCGTATCATCTGCAAATTCTATAGGAATGCAATCTGTGCCTTCATCCAAGTAAATGATTCCAATGTTTAACAGTTGAGGTTCAGGCATCTGCCTTGGCTACTCCACTAGGAACCTCCTTTCAAGGGAATATCAAATCATTCAGTATTAACTGATTAAAAACTAACTCTTTGGGTCCAACTAGTCAATGAGTCTCTAGTTCACTGAAATGAGCTACTGTCTAGCCTACATATTACATGTTTTTCACTAAAATAGAATTTAAAAAGCCACACTGCTACAGAAATACCATTTCTTTGTTCTGCCAATCTAGGCAATCTGTAAAAGGAAACAGAGCTAGTCTGGAATGATGTGTTCTTGACGAAACCATATTGAAAGACTGCCAGGGTCTTCAGTGACTCATTAGACCTTCAGGAAGACATGAGTTCAAATCTTACTTTGGACATTTAATATGTGTGTTACTGGACAAGTCACTTCATTTTTGTCTATTTTAGGTTCCTCATCTGTTAAGTGTGGATAACAGCACCTATCTCCTTTGAGTTGCTATGAGGATCAAATGAGATAATATTTTAAATCACTTTGCAAATCTTAGAAATCTATGTAAATATCATTACTATTACTACTACTATTATTATTATTATGGATTCACAGAATCAAAAAATTTCAGATTTGTGCAGGACTTCAATGGTCACCTTATCTAATCCCTGTTGTTGTCATTGGGCTGTTTTTAAGTTTTTAAGTGTATGATTCTCCATGACCCATTTGAGGTTTTCTTGGCAGAGATACTAAAGTGGTTTGCCATTTCCTTCTCCAATTTGTTTTATAGATGAGGAAACTGAGGCAAACAGGGTGAAGTGATTTGCCCAGGGTTTCACAGGTAATAAGTGTCTGAGGCCAGATTTGAACTCAGGAAGAGAAGTCTTCCTGACCCCAGGCCCAGTGCTCTGTTTATTTAACCCCTACTTGTAAAGAATCACCACCATGACATAACCATCAAGTGATCTTCCAGCCTCTGTTTGAAGACCTCCAATGGAGGGAAACCCATTACTTCTAGAACTGTGGCTCTTGACCTTTGTTGTGTTATAGACCACTGAGGCAGTCTGGTATAATGTAGGGATACTTTCTCAGAATAATAGATTTTAATACATAGGCTTAAAAATACAATTATACTAAAATGAAGATGTTGTTTTTCCCATCCAAGTTCATGGACCCCCTTGACATCTATGTGTTGACCCCAGGTAAGGAAGCCTTGCTCTAAAGCAGCCCAGTCCACTAATGGTTAGAGGTTTGAGTTGAAACCAAGCCCATTAGCCTTTTTGAAATTTCTGTCATTTTTTTCTCTTTTCTTCCCTTTTGGATCAAACAGAACACATCTAATCATTCTTTCCCAGCAGCCTCCTCACCCTAGAGATGCCTC
Organism: Phascolarctos cinereus; assembly: GCF_003287225.1. Classification (NCBI taxonomy): domain Eukaryota; kingdom Metazoa; phylum Chordata; class Mammalia; order Diprotodontia; family Phascolarctidae; genus Phascolarctos; species Phascolarctos cinereus. The sequence continues at coordinate 459,016,363 of NW_027555958.1, forward strand.
CAACTTTAAGGTCCCTTCCCCATTTGGTGAGTTCCTGCCCAGGATCACCATTTTGGGATGTGCCTAGACCCTCCATGCTCATTCTGTTCTAGCTCTGCTCCCAACTCTCCAGATGAGTCCACCTTGCCCCCACATAGGGATCCTTCTCAGTTGTCTTTATGTGTCATGTTCCTAATTAAAATGTACGCTCCATCACGGTAGAGGCTATCTTTTCTTTTTTGCTTGTATTTGTATCCCCAAAGCTTAGTACAGTTCCTGGAACCTAGTATCTATAAATGTATTTATTTGTGTATCTCTTTATCTATTCATTCATCCATCTATCTCTCTTCTATATGATCACCTTTATTATTGCTTCCTTCTCTAGAAGGACCTTCATTAATGATCCTTTTCATAATCTGAGAATTTTGGCAGAAAATATTACACTTGCCATAGTCATGTAGTTAATATGTATTTGAGGCTGGATTCAAACCCAAGTACTTCTCTCTTTGAGGCCAGCATACTGTTCTCTATACCAGGCTGTCTCTCCTCAAAGCACCTCAGCCGGCTCTAAAATCCTATAGATCTTGCTTAAGAATGTCTCACTGTGTTACAAGATGGTTTGATTTCAGCCTTAGGTTCATATTCCACCAGCCCCTTCTTGGGAAGAGGTTGTGTTGGCATCTCCAAAGGGAGAAAGAAAGACTCCCTCCCTTGTGCTGAGCTCATACTGCCTCTCTTCCCTTAGCTTTTCAGTCATTTCAATCCCTGGGCCAGAGTGGAGGAAAAACATCCCAGCAAGCCAGTGGTGTGAGAAGGGGCAAAGGAAAGGTGTTGTGAGAAGAGCTCATGGGGAGGATCTCCTCATTTTTCTGATTGTCTTCAAGCCCAAGGGATTACTTAGACAGGCAAGGCTAAATATTCTCTCTCTTCTCTTCTCCAACGCTTCCCGTTCCTTATAGCCACAAGGTAAGCCAGCCCTGAGGCAATTTTCAATTAGCAATATTAATCATAAAGTAATTGACATTTATGCAAGGCCTCTAAAGTGTTTTCCTTAGCCCCTCCCCCATCTTCTACCTTTATGCCATTACACTGACTATCCACTGTATCTAGAATATCCTCCCTACTCCCCTCTGCCTCGTAGAATCTCTAGATTTCCTCTCCTATGGGAGCCTCTCCTGATCTCCTCAGTTGTGAAAATTCTTTCCTTCCTCCTCTGATTATCATGTATATACTTATCTGGTCAAAAGCTTTGCGTCTCCAACAGATTATAAGCTTTTTGAGGACAGGGATTTTTTGGCTTTGTCTATATAGCCTTAGTAAGGAGCACATAGAATCATGGGTTTAGAGTAAGATACACATTGAAGTATCATTTAGACTATCCTTTCATTTTACATATAAGGAAGCCAAGAGAGGTCAAGTGAATTCTCCAAGTTGAAGAACAGGAGTAAATTAAATCATCAAATAAATATATAATCAAAAGGGGGGGGGAGATGAGCTGGTTAATCATTCAATGAACATTTATTAAGTCCCTACTATGTGTAAGTCTGTAAGCAAACATTTATTAAATGCCTACTATGTGCCAGGATACCCTTCTGAGTGCTAGGGGATGTAGAGAAAGGTAAAAGACAAACCTTGTTCTCGAGGAACTAGGTGCTATTCTAGGTGGTGAGATCAAGAGGGAGAGGGAAGAAAAAAAGACATTTACATGATAACTTTGCTACATGTTTGGAGGGCACAACAAGTTGTACGTAGCAGCTTTGCAGTTTCATGTACAATCATCTTTTTCTATTGTGCTGTATTATAGAAGTACTCTTTTGGTTCCCTGAATTGACAATAAATTAAATTTTAAAAAGAGATGACTGAGGTTAAAGCCCAAGTACTACCATGACATTCTCACGGCATCAAGAGGGACTTGTCAACAGTCAGGGACTCAGTCGCTCAGTCAGTCAGACAGGCAGCTAGCTCCATGGGACAGTGGATACATCACAGGACTTGGAGTTGGATCCAGCCACAGATACTTACTATCTATGTGACCATGGGCAAGTCACTTAACACTCAGTGACTCAGTTTCCTCATCTGTGAAATGGGGACTGAAATTGCACCTGTTAGTATGTGACAACATCTTGGTATCCTCCTCATAAGAACGACTAAGAGGGCTTGGTGGCCACAGTGCTGGGCTTGGAATCAAAAAGTTACTGTTATTGCTCAGTCAGTCAGTTGCATCTGACCATCTTGTCCACGGGGCTTTCTTGACAACGACACTGGAGTGGCTTGTCATCTCCTTCTCCAGTGGACTGAGAAGTCAGAAAGAGCTAAATTCAAATCCTGCCTCAGACACTAACTCTGCCACTCTTAATCTCTGTCTGCTTCATCTTTCCTTGGGCTTAATCACAGCCCCTATCTCCCAGGGTTATTTTGATAATCAAATGAGATAACATATGGAAAGTACTTTGCATACCTTAAAATGATAAATAAATTCCAGCTAATTTTTATTGAGATGTGGTTATGAAGGAGGCAATGTAGTAAGAGGAGAAGAATGGCTTCAGAGTCAAGGGTCCTGGATTAGAACCTCTTCTAGTTGCAACCTGTGTGTCTCTGGACAATCATTTTACTTTCCTGGGTCTCTGTGGACTTGATGACCTCTGAGATTTAGTCCAGTTCCAAATCTATGATTGTACAAGGAGAACACCACCCGGATCCCTTCCAGCAATTAAGAATCCTGGAATATATTCCACAGGCCATGGGCAGCCATGGATAGACCACGATCTGCATTGTTGGAGAGAATGCCTACATTAATGAGATCGCAGCACCGATGGAATAAGGTTTTATTACAAAATATAGTTGAGAAGCAGTGCCCTTTAAAGAGAAATCCCTCAAATTTCCCTTGATAGCGAGGTGGAAAGATGCCTTGCAGCACATCTCTGACCCTCCCCCCATTTCCTTTTTTGCCTGTTGCTCGGTATTTTTCAGAGATATATTAAAATGTTTTTAATTAAACCAAGATAAGTCATTATTTTCCAAGGCTACTCTGCATGTGGCGGCATCATCACTCTCATTACATCCTGTTACAAACAGGGGGTCTAAAGCAGGAATTCATTAGCAAGCCCTTTGAGCAGTGCTGCTGAATGTTACTTAAGCCACAGTCTCAGCGTCAAATGTCCAGTTGGAAAACCCTTAACGAATGCTTTCTAAAAATCACCAAATTGTCATAGATTTTTTTTTTAAAGAGTGAGTGTTTTTATACATGAAGTATGCCAGCTATGAAATCTCCCTCTCAGGGCCAGCCTTATGGACAAGCCAAAGAAGACAGGACTTTTGGGCTTAGCTCTGCTGGTTAATGATAACTTAATGATTAATGGTGATATTATTAACAATAGCTGACATTGACCCAACAGCACAGAATGTGTAAAAGGCCATAAACACAGAATCTCATGACAACTATGTGACCTAGGTACCTATTTTCCAGGCTTAAAGTCTCAAAGAGGTTAAATGATTTGCCCATAGTCACTCAGCTAATAATTCAAACCTAGGCCTTCCTGCCTCCACGTCCGGTGTTCTATTCACTGAGCCACACTCTATTTATATGGGATTTTAACCTTTACAGAGTTAATTAGGTAGGAAGGACAAAAATTATCACCATCATATTATAGATAAATAAACTGAGGCCCAGAGAAGGTAACTAAGGATCATAGAGAGAAAAGGAGAAGGAATCCCAAAGCCCACCAAGTCCAATCCCCTCATCTTCTCAGAAAGGATAAAATGAGGTCCGGAATGGTTAATGGCCTAGCCCATGGTCACAAAATTTGAAAGGCAGGATTTAAACCCAGCTCCTGTGACTCTGGTGTCAAGGCCCCATCCAAGCACCAGAAATCAATCTCATGGCTTCTGAATAGCTCTCTGATAATCTTTCTACTCTATCATCTCAGAGTCATTACCATTAGACTGGGAGCTCCTTGAGGGTAGGCTCTATGTCATTGTATCCCAACTGCTTAGAACAACATCTGACACCTAGCAGCAGGTGCTTAATAAATATTTTTGATGATGATAGCAATGATAGCTGTCATTTACATAGCACTTTAGGGAGGGTATTACATGACACTTAACAAATATGCCATTTCATCCTCACAACAATCTTAGGAAGTAAGTGATAGTATTATCCCCATTTTACAGATGAGGAAACAGGCAGGTAGAGGTAAAGTGACTTACCCAGGGCCACATAGTTAGTAAGTGTCTGTGGCTGGATTTGAACTCAGGTCTTTCTGACTCCAAGTCCAAGTCTCTATCCACTGCCTCACCTACCCACCTGTCAACTGGTTACCTGATTGCTGACAAGTCCCTGCTACTTTGAAAATGTTACAGGAGCCTAAGATCTGGGGCCAAAAGGGAATTAAAGATAAACCTATCACTCCCCTTCTGTTTCCACATGATGCTTCTTTGTTTCACAGGATGCCTCTACTATACTGCCACACTGGAAATGTCTCAAGGTCTAAATCCAACCTCTCCCACGACTTAGCTGTGTGACTTTATACAAGTCCCCTAAACCTCTCTTACCTCCTACAGTTACCTCATTTGAGAAGGAGGAGGAGGAGGAGGAGGAGGAGGAGGAGGAGGAGGAGGAGGAGGAGGAGGAGGAGGAGGAGGAGAAGGAGAAGGAGAAGGAGAAGGAGAAGGAGAAGGAGAAGAAGAAGAAGGAGGAGAAGAAGAAGAAGAAGAAGAAGAAGAAGAAGAAGAAGAAGGAGAAGGAGAAGAAGAAGAAGAAGAAGAAGGAGGAGAGAAGAAGAAGAAGAAGAAGAAGAAGAAGAAGAAGAAGAAGAAGAAGAAGAAGAAGAAGAAGAAGAAGAAGAAGAAGAAGAAGAAGAAGAAGAAGAAGAAGAAATATCTCTACTAGCTTTAAGGATCAAATAAGATACTATATTTGAAATACTCCATGGACAAGAGAGAAAGGTGCAGTATACCGAGGGAGAAGGCTTTCTTTGGCGGTAGTGGTGGTGGGGTAGATAACAACTCCACATTTCCCTAAGACTCAAAGATTTATCAAACATTTTCTTCACCCTGGGAAGCAAGTAGTAAAAGTATTAGTCTTCCCACTTCACAGCTGAGGCTTAGAGAGGTTAAGGAACCTGCAAACAATCACAGGGCTAATTCTGAGCTTGAACTTTGAACTTGAGCTCAGGGCTTTTGGCTCAGCTATATCACTGTGAAGGAGGAAGCTTTGCTGGAGGACAGAGCTAGGGTACAGAGCATGAAGACCTCTTTCACCTTGTAAATGAAAACATAATGAAAGGGAGATGGGGTATAATGGAATCCTTTAAACTCTGACTTTGCTTCCTGCAAAGCCATTGGAATGATATTGGCTCCTTCAGACAAAGGGAGTCATCAGTGGCCAAGCAGCTGCCTTCATTTCCAAGGTGAATGAGATGTATATTCACATTGCCCAGTGGTCGCCCTTTCAGTATTTATGAAGTAGAAATGACACTGCCTCGACAAAAGGCAGGGGTTGGGGGGGAGCCTCCAACATATAATAGCCCTTTGGGAGGGCTTCCTGCCTCCCTGTGCTCTGTTTCCGTGCAAACATTGAGCCATGGCAGAAAACTGCCTCGAGTTCCAGACCTGGCATCAGCTGGGGGCATCCAGGAAAGGTTTATTTAGCCAAATGAAAATTTATAGCTACACAAAAATAATAGTGGCATTTGGGAGGGAGAAACAATTACCTACACACGATCTCATGCCTGAAAATTGCACCAGCAGCAAAGGTAGGATGGGGCCCAGATTGCCCAGTGCTGGCTGACATCAAAGGCAGCCTGGCTGCTTTTTTATCTCCAGTTTTAACAATATTTCCTTTGATCTTGGCTGCTGTGAATCAGTGTGGAGGAAGGAGAGTGTTTGTGGGAGGGGGGAGGGAAGAGGAGACTCTGGAGTTTGTATGTAAGGACAAAAACCACACTTATTTTAATTGGATGGAAATCTCAGGCTGGCAAATGGAAGATCATTTCACCTAGCGGCTGTAACAGGTAAGCATCTCACAAAGACCAAATCCTAAGCATGTAATTAACCAGTCCACAAGTGTTTGAAGCCAGCTGCCTGAACCAGCAGCCTGGTGTTCTGAAGCCTTCCCAATCATACAGAGACAGCCCCACTCATTCTCTACACTGCTCAGCATCTCCCATCCATGGTAGCACTCTTTGGAATTCAGAAGTGAAAGAGGCCTTAGAGACGTTGCAGTTCAATAGCTTCACCTTACAAATAAGGAAACTGAACTCCAGGTATGGGAACACCTTTTTGTCTGAGATCACACGAATGGTACAGATAGGATTGTCTGGTCTCCAAACCCAGGCCACCCCCTTTTTTACTATCTGGAAAAAAGAAGGGGAAAAGGGATGGAGGGAATGGGAAGGAGAGAAGGTAAGGGGAAAAGGAAAAGGAAAGAGGGAAAGAGGAAGAGAAAAAAGGAAAAGGAAGGGAAACAGGGAATTGGAGAGGGGAGTAAGAAAAAGGGGGAAGAAGATAAAGAAAGGAGAAAGATATAATGGGAGAAAGTGAAGAGGAAAGAGGGAAAGGGAAAGGGAGAAGGGAATAGAAGAGAATTTAAGGAAAAGGGATTGATGTATAAACTTTAGAGTAAGAAAACTGTAGTGTAACCTTGGACAATTCATATCCTTTCTCTGAACTTGTTTCCTCATTTGCAAATTTGGGGTGATGTAGTAGCACTAGCATCATCAAAGACTTCATCATCACTGAGCTATATGAACCCCAGGGGTACATTTCATACAGCTAAGTGTAGAGAAGCTAATCAATGGACGGTTGCATGGTTTTCTTTCCACCCATAACAACTCACAAAGACTGCCTTCTGAAAAGCAAAGGGACATAGCACACTCAGGTGGAGGGAATATTCACATCATTGAGGTCGAAGATCTTTGAAACATCAACATTGTTTATCCACTGGACCAAGCTGGAGAACAGTGTGATTTGATAAAAAGAGCACTTCACCTAGAGAGAGGAAAAATGTGTATTCAAAGACGACCTCAGGCACCAACTCTGTATGTGCTCCTTAACCTCCCTGAATCTTAGATTCCTTGTCTGTGCAATGAGGACAATACTTGTGCTGCCCACCCCCACCCCCAGAGTCATCTGTGGAAAACCCTTGGAACATCTGAAAAATCCACAGGAATCTGAGTCATTATTATCATTGCTAGGGCTCCAGTGGGCCGGACAAAGGCTATGCTTCTTAGGAATAGTGCCTAGTTCATTTTTATATCTGTATCTCCAACTACTTATCATAGTAGCTGGCATGTAGTAGGTACTTAATACATTTGTGGTTTGGATGAAGAAAAAGAAGGCTACTAGCAGACTATAGAGGGCTGATGGGAAAATGTGGCTAAGATCAGAAGGCTAGGATTCGTAATATTCATTGATGCAGAAAACATCTAAGCAGATGAAGTCACAACACCACAAAATTTGAGATTTAGAAGAGACTTCAGTAGCCATGTAAACTCATCCAAGGTACCCAAAGGAATCTTCACCCCAACATGCCAGGGAAAGGGTCATCGAGCTTCCGCTTAAAGAAATTCAAGGAAGGGAATGCATTACTTCTCATTGAAGACCATCTCATTTTTTGACAAGTTGATTTGCTGGGATATTCAACCTAAATTGGTCCTTTTGTAACTTCTACCCATTTTGCCTGGTCCTACAATCTGGAGCCCAACAGAAGTAGTCTGATCTTTTGCTCACAGCAGCCTTTCAAATAAGTGAAGAAAGCTATCATGTTCTGTCTCCTACACACACACACACACACACACACACACACACACACACACACACACACACACATAAATGCATGCACTTTTTTCTGGCTATACTTTATTTCCCAGTTCCTTCAACCAGTTTTCATTGGCTCAAAGTTCTTCTCCATTCTGAATTCCTTTCTCTAGATACTTATCAACTTGTCAATGTCCTTCTTGAACTGCAGTTCATAAAACTGAACATAACACTGCCAGTGTGGCTGGACCAAGGCAGAAGACAGCAGGGCAGTCCCCTCCTTATCCTTGGAACCCATGGCACACAAGTTCATTTTGGTTTGTTTTGTCTAACATATAACATGATCAAATAACAGATTCATAGAAAATACCCAGGATGCAAGAGGGAGAACAACCATCACCCTTGCCATTGGTATCACACATTTCATTTCTAATGCTTTCACAACTGTAATCTTACCCAAGCCTCAGGTAGACAGAAGGAGTATTTATGTAGATGTTTTTTCTGATGAAGAAACTGATAGGAGACCTATTAAAATCATGTGGGGAGAACAAAAAGAGTATGGTTTATCAATAAGCACAGGGAAGAAATCTGCTAATTAACTGGAGAATGGGTAAGACATTTTTCAACAAAGGTTAATATCTCCCTATATCTCTTCATGGGCAAAGAAGTCTAGGGAATACATCAAGTGTCTGTCGAATACTTACTGTGCGTTCAGCATTGTGCTAGGAATATGGCTCATGACCAGATGGAGTTTATAACCAAATTGAGGAGATATGGCTAGCCATAGTAAGTCATTAGAAACATCATGTTATTATGAGCTAAATTATGTTTGGCAGTCTATATCTGTAGCTTCAGAAAACAAGATACATTATTGAGAGGGAGAGGAGGTTGGCTTGGTCGAGGAAGGCTGCACGGAAGATTTGAATGAAAGCTTGATGTAGGTCTTGGTGGAGGAGGAGGATTTCCAATACAAAAGAGACAGGAATAGAAAAAAGGAAAAGAGAAGGAAGGACTTTTAAATCAAACTAACAAAAAAGATAGGGCTAGTTAAGGAATAAGATTAATCTCATTAGTATTGCTAATATGAAGATCTTTGGGATTGAGCAAGGAGGCTGGAAAATTGGTGGTCTGGGCTTTCAAAAACTTTTTAAGTAACAGTGATGAAGACGTGTTTCGGGAAAAAATATTGATTGAGAAACTGAGAAACTATATAGAAAATGGACTGATGGATAGAATGGTATGATTAGATTGATCTTGGATAAATTCTATAATCTTCTCAGACCTCAGTTTCCTCTTCTGTAAAATGAGAGGTCTGAACTAGATGATATCCTGTGTCCATCTCCATATAGTTCTGACATCCTCTGGCCTGAGGTATGGTTCTGTGCTGACATTCTTTGTTCTAAGACACTTCCCAGCTCTGCCATCCTATGCTCAAAGATCCCTTGTAACATTAAATCCTGTGATCTTATAATTACTTTTCACAGCTAAAATAATCCTTATAATATGAATCACACAAATGTCACCTGGAAAATGTGTGTGCTTTTTGTCTTGTCTTAGGAGCAAAAAACTGTAAAGTAAAGGAGGCCCCATCCATTGAGGAGCTGCTAAATTAATCAGGGCATATGAATGTAACAGAATATTATTGTCTCATAAGAAATGATGAAATGGGCAGTTTCAGAGGAAAGTAGGAAGACCTTATGAACTGATATGGAGAGAAGTGGGCAGAAACAGGAGAACGATTTATACACATACCACAACATTGCAATAAATAAAAATAAAACAACTTTGAAAGACATTAGAACTCTAATAATCAATACTGTGCCCAACCACAATTCCAAAAAAAAAAAAGAAATATACCATTCACCTCCTGGGAGAGAGAAGTTAGAAATAAAATGTAGAATAAGACATACACATTCAGACATGGCCAATATTGGAATTTGCTTTGCTTGACTTAATATTTGCTTTGAGGGTTTTGCTTTGATTTTTTAAATTGTTCATTTTAGGGAAACAGGGAGTAAAAATGGGAGGGAGAACAAGTAAATGCCTATTAACTGAATAAAATGTTATTTTTTAAAAAATTTATGTCCAGATCTATGATTTAATTGGTATGGGAGCTCCAAGACAAGTAAACTCTCTATACCAATACATATCAACACCTGCTCCACAACTTATCATCTTAGAGAGTCTTCTGGGGCAATGAGCAGTTAAGTGACTTGGCCAGAGTCACAAGTCAGTTTGTGTCAAAGACATGCCATGAACTCAGGTCCTACTACCCTATATGATCCCCTTCCGAAATGTAGATTGCCTCAAAATTCTTCCTGGTGAATAAATTGAGCATTTTAAGATTCTTGAACTTAGCCTAATGTGGTAGGGGGTGAGAAAAAAGAATGGAATATTTGAGTTGAGAATCTTCATGCTCTTCTATCTCCGGCAGGTGAGTTTCCTTTCTCACTTGCAAAACAAGGGGATGGATGGGACAGATGATCCTTTCTCATTAGGAAATCTCCTTTTCATGGAGTCATTGAGGTCAGAGAGCTGGAGCAGGAAGGCCTGGAGAGCTTAAAGGTCAACTTGTCAACTTCCCTCATTTTATAAATGAGGAAACTGAGGTCCAGGAATATGACGTGTCTGCACACAGTCACCCAGCTAATAAAGGTTGAGACAGGATTCAAAACTAAGTCCTCAGTTTTCAGAAACAGCACTCTCTCCACTGCACCATCTTTGCCCACCTAGCATTTATTTTGCGTATACTGCAGTCTATCTTTACGTATTCATGAATATGTTTTCCTGCGACATGAGAACATAAGCTTCATCTGGGCAGAGGCTCTAATTTTTGTCATTGCCAGTACATAGTAGATGCTTAATAAATGTTTGTTGGTTTATTGATTGACCTCTAAGGTCTCTTTCAGCTCAGGATCCCAGGAGCTTATGAGCTTTTTTAATGTCCTGGATCACCTCAGCACACATCCCTCTATAACCATCTTTTAAAGAGAGTCATGTGCCAGATGTATATGATTCTAATTCCCACTTTGTATACCTGCCAACTCCATCACTCTCATTAAGAGCCAGAAATCCCAACCACTGCAGCACAAAAAGGAGCTAGTGAGCAGCAATCATTGCAGAGACTTCATTACTTTTATAGTTTGTTTCAATGCACATTTCCTGCTGTAACTAGGTTTACCAAGCACGAATCACTTAAAATACCAACATAAGTGGGTCTAAAAAAAGCTGTCATAGAAGGAAGGTACCAAGTGCTTTCACACCTATTCCCCCCCCCCCGGAACCTCACAACCACCCTATGAAAGAGGTATTGCATATGTCATTATCTTGTTTGTGTAGATAAGTAAACTGAGGCTCAGAATAAAAGTGACTTGCCCAAATTTTATAACTCGAGGGTCAAGCTCAAAAACAGCAATAAAAATAATGAGAGCTAGAATTCACATACTACTGTAATATTATCTTTACATGTTATTTCACTTGATAATCATAAAACCTTTTGAGGCAGGAACTAAAAGCATCCATGTTTTAACCTATCTTTGATTTCCTTTGTGGCCCTATGCATTTTGTTTCATTAATTTTAAAAAATATTATCTGGTGAAGGGGTCCATAGGCTTCATCAGACTGCCTTAGGGACATGCAAAATAAAAAAAGTAAGGACCTCTATATTAGTGAAGGAGCTGAGAACTGGTTCAACCATTCTGGAAAGCAATGTGGAATTATGAAAAGATAGTAGCTGAAATATTCTTACCTTCTGATCCAGAGATCTGGATGCTAAGCAAATACCTCAAAAAGGTCAGAATGATAAAAATCCCAAATGCACCAATATACTTGTACTAGCACTTTTGTAGTGGCCAAAGACTTAAAACAAAGTAGATGCCTATCAAATAATGAAATAATAAAGGTAATGGAGTATCTGTGCACTTTAGAAGTCTGGTGAAGTCCATGGACCCCCTCTAAATGCACAAAATGAAACATTGGATTACAAGATAATTTAATATGATCATACAGTTATCAGATTTTAAGTTCACAAACTCTGGGTTAAGAACCCTGATCTAGAAGGAGAATGTCTGAAGAACATAAGATCTGCACTGGTGGGGGCTCTTCCCATATCAAAGAAATCACAAATTCATCCATATATCTAAATAAGACCCTTTTCTTCACCTCCTCTCAGTACTTAGGCACATCCATACTTTAAACTATGTTTTCCTGTTGTTTGTAAGTTTCTTTTCCAGGTTGTGGCTCATGTCTCCATTGAGACTATAAGACTTGAACTTGAAGACACATGGCTGTGTCTTCCTCAAATTTCCTGCAATGATTAGAAGAATATTTGCCTTTGTAACAGTTAACTTTTTACCTGGCTTTAACGTAGGTGCTATCTCCTACATAAAACCTTTCTTGAAAGCTCCCCTATTCCTCCCCCAAGTTGGGAGGGTCTTTCCCTTCTCAAACTATCTTATATTCATTTTAACTCATTTGTTTGTTTGTTTTTGCTTTTGTATCTGTACCACTAAGCACAAGGATACCTATGTGGTAGATACTTAATGAGTGCTTATTAAATGAAAGCTGGTTGAATGAATCCGGGTTCAAGTTCAAATCCAAGATTCTTTCCCCTTCCCTTTCCACCAGTGCCTCTCCAAAGATGCCGTTCCATTCCAACGTGACTTTATTCCAGTGTTTTCCATTTCTGGTTTTCAGTTTTGCTCTTTTTGCTGGAAAGAAGGTGAACCAATTTACAAATAAATTACCATCCTCGGCTTGAAGCACCATTTACCAAATTCCCAGCTTTCTTTTAACCTATTTATTCAAAGTTTTTTTCTTAATATATTTAAATCAATTGGTAGAAATTAGAAGAAAGACAAATGAGGCAGGTTGCAAACATTTTTATGCACATTTAAATAAAGAAAATTAAACTTAAGATTAATAGGCCAGACAGGTAGCCATGTAACATGATTTCTCTCTGAAGCAACTTATTTCCATTCAAAATGTGATAAATAACAGCCCAGTGATATAATAATTACCCATTTTTGATTTGTCAGGTGGGATGTAGACATTTTTCTCTGAAGTGAAAACATCCTGTGTGCTTTAAAAAGAGAGCTGCACACACTCAATAAAGCTACAAACCACGACCCCCAAAGAAATTGAATTGGCTACTTGTATTCCCATTGGTACAGCTGAGAAAGTATGGTTTCAGCCCTGAGGGCCTAGCCTCCTTCCTTTCTTGATAAAATCCTGAAATCTGCTTCCACCAGACCCATCAAGAGTCTATCAATTCACTGCTTTGCCTCTCCTGTGAAAGATGAAGTCCCCAAATCATATGGGCTCTTAAAGAAGGTGATTTTTTAAGGTCATTTGAACATTGGTACTTTTTGTCATTAACTATGATTATTTCTAAATGCCTCAGGGCTATGGGAATAATTAGGTGAATTTTGAAATCAGGTTTATTTCAGCCATAAGCAAAAAACTGCTCAGTAAATATTCATCAACGAACGCCAACTCAGTTTGATTCAATAAGCATCTATTTAAGTGACTTCCACAAAGCAGGCACTGTGCTAGGAGAAACCAAGTTAAAAATGAAAATAATCTCTGGCCTCAAGGAGTTTCCATTCTGCCGTCCTGTATCACCAAGTACTACCCCATTCCTGGTACTATCACACTTCTTAAAAAAAAAAATTGGAGTATCATAGTCCAAAAAATCCCAGAGCCTATGGGCTTGAGATCCACAAGCTTACTCTTTGTCAGGACAGAGGGCATACCCTTCTTTCTACCAAACATCTACCATCCAACCATTTTCTGAAAATGATCATTCCCCATGGTTGAACTCCTTATCTGTTTCATCTGATTCTCTCACAATAACTAATACCTTGTATTTCTCTAACTGTGGTTTCTCAGAGAAGAGAAACCAATCCAAATACCCCTAAGTGAGCACCTTAACCTTAATGTGGGGGGTTTTAACCTGGGATTCATGAATTGATTTTAAAATAGTTTGACAACTGTGCTTCCATATAATTGGTCTCATTTCTATTTCTGTATATTTTATCTTATGCATTTAAACACATGATTCTTCTAAGAAACAGGCTATGGGCTTGACCAGATTGCCAAAGGCACCCACGATGCAAAAAAGGTTAAGAACCCAAGCTTTAAGGGAATGACTGAGATCCCCTATGTTCAGCAGATAAATGGGAAGATCCATTGGGTTATATCTCAACCTAGAAGGACTGGATCTCCCTGTGTGTATGTACATGTATGTGTGTGTGTGTGTGTGTGTGTGTGTGTGTGAGAGAGAGAGAGAGAGAGAGAGAGAGAGAGAGAGAGAGAGAGAGAGAGAGAGATATGGGGAACAATGCTAATTTCCATATCATTCATTCATTATTATTTAGGGTCTTATTCTTAGGAGTAGGTGGTAGGTATTTCAGCTATGCCTCAACACCAGTGGGGCTACAAAGATTGTTGCATTTCCTGCCATGATCAGTCTTTACGGCCCTTGGCTAATCGTTAAGATGAGGATTTATCGATCTGACACTCACACCAAGAGTAGGTTCATCACTATTTCTTGCTTAAGGCTCTCCAGGGACTGGGGTCTTGGGGACTTGGACTGCTTTCTTTGTGTCGAGGGGAATGCTATGTGTGATTCATTCCAGGTACTTGGGAAATATCCCATTTTTCTTGGTGTTCAGATTAAGCTAAATAGTCATCCTGAATGTGAAGCCAAAAGAGTGGCCTGAGCTGGAAAATACCATTAATTAGAAGAGAAACAACTAAACACAAAAAGGGGGGAAAAAACTTCTTTTTTTTAGTGTGAGGACCTGGATTGAGATGTTTGCTCTCCAATCACTAGAAGCACAGATAGGAATGGGTGCCATAATTTCACTGGTATTCAGAACTCCCAGATGTAGATGTTTTCTCTACCAAATTGGCATCTTTTCTGTAACTTGGTTTTTATAGAGTTAATTTATAGAGTTTAATTAAATAATGTATATAAATTAAATTTATATCTACAAACATGTAATATAAATGTAAATTAATTTGCATAAATTAAATTTATATCTATAGATATGTAATGTAAATATTAAATGATTTACATAAATTAATTTATATTGAGTTTTAAATTGACCTAAGGGACTGAAAATATTAAATGTGACCTGTCCAGGGTCACATAGCAACTTTGTGTCAATTACAGGACTTGATTCTCAGACATCAGGTGAATGAAAGAATCTATGAAGTCCTTTTGGAGCGGCAAAGGACTTGCTATCTGAGATGCAAATGTGATTCTCTCACTTTCTTTTTTTCCCCCTCCTGGTCTGAGATTTCACTAGTATGAGCAATTCCTACAGGAGAATCTTCTTTTAGAAGGTAGGTCACACTGTTCCTTCAACAAGGTCTTAGAGAGGGAGCGGAGCCAAGATGGCAGAGTGAAAGCAGCAATTTGCTTGAGTTCTCCTCCAAACCCCTCCAAACACCTATAAACAAAGGCTCTAAACAAATTCTAAGGCAGCAGAACCCACAAAAAGACAGAGTGAAACAAA
Organism: Phascolarctos cinereus; assembly: GCF_003287225.1. NCBI lineage: Eukaryota > Metazoa > Chordata > Mammalia > Diprotodontia > Phascolarctidae > Phascolarctos > Phascolarctos cinereus. Next base: position 459,031,620 of record NW_027555958.1, read on the forward strand.
TTTCCAGCCCAAGACAACCTGGATGATTGATCAGAAAGGTGTATCATGCCAGACTGGGAGTGCAGCACAACTTGGTGTGGGCATGCAGGACACAGCAAACCTGGAGCAGGCCTCAGAGGACTGAGTTGCGGGAGTCTGTGGCAGTTTCCAGACTCCTCAATCCAGGAATGCCAAAAACAACCTAGAAGGTCAGTGGGAAAAGTCTGTTTCTGTGTTGCTGAGAAAGGAAGGTGGGGTCTCAGATCCAGTTCCCTGAGAATGCAGCCCGGGGGGGGGCAGCTGCTTCCCGAGCTTCTGGCCCACAGACTGAGGGGGAATCAAGTGGCTGATCAGAGGGGGATTGCAGGGATCTCTCTGCTGGTGCTGAGGCAGGAATCTCTTGCTTTGCCCGTGCTTGGATCTACGTCACAGTTCTGGACAGGGGTACTAGGGTGAGAAGGAGTACTAGCGTGGTGGAGCTTGTAGTGGCTGTGAACAGGAAACGTTCTTCACAGTTCCAGAACAGAAAGGAGTGCTTGTGGTCACTCATAAATCAGAGCACAGGCCAGGAAAGGATTAAACACCTTGCCCTTTATCATACCACCTTTCAAGAACTGAAGATTTACAGGTCCCTACAAGCATCTCTGAAAACAGCTATATAAACGCCCGAAGCTTGGGACAGTACGTTCTCCACATTGGAAGCAGACTCTTACCTTAACAAAGAGTTTACAACTCAAGTAATTGGCCGGGATCATGAGCAAGCAATGCAAAAAGAGTCAGATTATATTATCTTACTTTGGTGACAAAGAAGATCAAAACATACAACCAGAAGAAGACAACAAAGTCAAAGCTCTACATCCAAAGCCTCCAAGAAAAATATGAATCAGTCCCAGGCCTTGGAAGAGCTCAAAAGGGATTTTGAGAAGCAAGTAAGAGAAGTAGAGGAAAAACTGGGAAGAGAAATGAGAGTGATGCAAGAAAATCATGAAAAACAAGTCAACAGCTTGCTAAAGGAGACCCAAAAAATACTGAAGAAAATAACACCTTAAAAAATAGCCTAACCCAAATGGCAAAAGAGGTCCAAAAAGCCAATGAGGAGAAGAATGCCCTAAAAAGAAAAATTGGCCAAATGGAAAAGGAAGTCCAAAAGATTACTGAAGAAAATACTTCCTTAAAAATTAGAATAGAGCAATTGGAAGACAGTGACTTTATGAGAAATCAAGACACTGTAAAACAAATCCAAAAGAATGAAAAATAGAAAAATGTGAAATATCTCATTGGAAAAACAACTGACCTGGAAAATAGATCCAGGAGAGAAATTTAAAAATTATTGGACTATCTGAAAGCCATGATCAAAAAAAAGCCTAGACATCATCTTTCAAGAAATTATCAAGGAAAACTGCCCTGATATTTAGAACCAGAGGGCAAAATAGAAATTGAAAGAATCCACAGATCTCCTCCTGAAAGAGATCCCCAAAGGAAAACTCCTAGGAATATTGTAGCCAAATTCCAGAGTTCCCAGGTCAAGAGAAAATATTACAAGCTGCCAGAAAGAAACAATTCAAGTACTGTGGAAACACAATCAGGATAACACAAGATTTAGCAACTTCTACATTAAAGGACTGCAGGGCATGGAATATAATATTCCAGAAGGCAAGGGAGATATGATTACAACCAAGAATCACCTACCAGCAAAACTGAGTATAATCCTTCAGGTGAAAAAAATGATCATTCAGTGAAATAGAGGACTTTCAAGCATTCTTGTTGAAAAGACCAGAGCTGAATAGAAAATTTGACTTTCAAATACAAGACTCAAGTGGAACATGAAGAGGTAAACAGGAAAGAGAAATCATAAGAGACTTATTAAGGTTGAACTGTTCACATTCCTGCATGGAAAGATGCTATTTATAAGTAACTCATGAGACCTTTGTCAGCATTAGGGTAGTTGGAGGAAAAAAATTAGTATGTATAGGTAGCTAGATAGATAGATAGACAGACAGACAGACAGAGAGGGTACAGGGTGAGTTGAAGATTAAGGGGTCATATCTGGAGAATAAAATTAAGGGATGACAGAGGATTATATTCGGAGAAGAAGAAAGGGAGAGATAGAATGGGGTAAATTATCTCATAAAAACAGAAAAGAAAATGCTCTTACAGTGGAGGGGAAATGGGGAAGGTGAGAGGGAATGAGTGAATCTTATTCTCATAGGATTTGGCTTATGGAGGGAATAACATGCACATTCAATTGGATAAGGAAATCTGTCTTACCCTACAGGAAAATAGGGGGAGAAAGGGACAAGAGAGCAGGGGGATGATAGAGAGGAGGGCAGATTGGGAAAGGGGGTAATCAGAAGCAAATACTTCTGAGGAGGGACAGGGTCAAAAGAAAGAATAGAATAAATGGGAGGGCAGGATAGGATTAAGGGAAATAGAGTTAGTTTTTCACAACATGTCTACTATGGAAGTGTTTTGCATAACTGCACATGTATAACCTATATTGAGTTGCTTGCCTTTTCAATAAGGGTGGTTGGGGAGGGAGGAAGGGAGAAGAATTGAAACCTAAAGTTTTAAAAATATATGTTTTAAAAAAAAGTTTTCACATGCTGCTGGGAAATAAGAAATACAGGAAATGGGGTACAGAAAGAATATAGAAGGGGAAGGGGATAAGAGAAGGGGGGAAGAGAGGACAGACTAGGGGAAGGGATATTCAGAATGCATGCCGTCTTGAGGTGGGGGGAGGGGTGAGATGGGGTGAAAATTTGGAACTCAAAATCTTGTGGAAGTAAATATTGAAAATTGAAAATAAATAAATTTATATCAAAAAAACCCCACATGGTCTTAGAGAGAAGACCAGGGGCACTTGGAAAGTGCCTTGCCCAACGCCATGCAGTTCAGTAGGTGTTAGAGAGAAGTCTTGAACTCAGGTCTGCTTGACTCCAACTCCAGCTCTCCATCCAGTTACTATACCATACTGACTCTCATTAACAACATTATTCCTGCTAATATCAGCTGAAATTCCTGCCATACTCTGTGACTACAAAGTGTTCTCATAGGCGTGATTCTGTTTATCCCCCAAACCCAAGAAGCAAGGCTAGGTCTCATGGCGATGGTCTTCGAACCACCTGAGCACAGTGATTGGTGCTGCTAAGTAAATCAATGCTTGTTGCCTGAGGCCGGTCCAACACTCTTCCCCTTGGGCAGACATCTTCTAAAGTCTGGGAAATCCACAAATCTTTGGAAATCAATACAACAATCCCTTGGAAAAATTCTGGCTCATCCAGCAAGTTTTACCTTTTAATGGCCACACCCAACATTATGTCCCAATGTACTTGTTTAAAAAAGGCTGACACACAAACAAGAAACAATTGGTCTAATAAGCATGTGTGTGTGTGTGTGTGTGTGTGTGTGTGTGTGTGTGTGTGTGTGATCAAATCCTGAGGAGGGTCTTGTTAACCAAGTACTCACTTCAGTGGACCTTTCATGGTAATTAATGCCCTCGCTAAGCAGACTGATGTTGAAAGATAAACAGAAAGTCAAAGCACAGATTCTCAATAAGAAACAGCCTCTGAAGGCTTCCAGAGCAACTTGAATGTAAACAAGAATCCCTTTATAAGCATCTTCAACAAATGTCTTACCACTGCTTGAGGGCCTCAATGATGCTTCTTCCTGCCCAGGGAAGTCCATTCTATTTTGAGATACCTCTTACAGTGGCAGAGATAAAGGGGTGGGGGACAGTCTTTTCCCTTTCTTGACTTAAGTCACTTTAGAGTGTCTCCCTTTCAAATGTAAAATAAGCAGTCCTATGCATCTCTGATGTTTTGCCTTTTGAATTCTAGTTCTTGTCCAGTCGGCTTTCTTTCAGACCTCTAAGGTCAAGAAGAGACCAGCATATTAGAAGGTCTCTGTCTCTCCTCCCTGAAATGCAACAAACTGCTCCCAAGACTGCCTAGTTGTGAGCCAGCGTGATTCGCCTTTGGGAAATAGATCCTTTTAGGAAGCCCACTTGCATCATGAGGAGATACTTCTCTAGAGGCCAGTGGATGTCTCTCTCTGCCTAGGCTTGTAACTGTGAATGGAATAATGCTCTTGCCCACTTGTCTTCTAAATGGTGATTGGGAATCAGTTTTTTTGGCACTGAAATGAAACCTGCCTCCTTGTGGTTGCTGCTCATGCCTCCTGGTCCTGCCCTCTGTGGGCGGGCAGGACAGAGCCAATCCCTCTTCCATGGGAGAGTCCATCCAGTCTGTGGAGCCCACTCTCATGTGTCTCCCAAGTTTTCTCTTCTCCAGTTTACATGACCTCATTTCCTTAAAGTGATCTTTGTATTCTGCATCTCCTCAACATGTTAGTCACCCTTTCCTTGGCAAGCTCCGGTTTGTCATTTCCCTTCTATTGGACCAGACATTGTGAAGACTTGGGTCCAGATCCTGCCTCAGACTGTTGCTGTGTGACACTGGACAAGGCACAGTTTCCCCATCTGTAAAGTGGGCTAATCAGAGCACTTCCCTCCTAAGGTTGTTGTGAGATTCAAACGAGATGTTTGTGAAGTATTTTGCAAACCTTAAAGGGCTATATAAATGCTAGCTACTGAATCTAAACTTCACAGAACAAATCCCCTTAATAACAGGATGTGTTCTGTAAAACTTAGAGATTCAGTTAAAAGGCCACACTCAAGGACCTACAAGGCCACATGTGGCCTCAAGGCTGCAGGTTGCCCACCCCTGGAATGAGGAATGTCAGAGTGGGAAGGGTCCTTAGAACAGAGGATATCAGAGCTAGGGCTTCAGAACAAGGGATGCCAGAGCTGGGAAAGACTTACAATGTAAATTCTAATCTCAATTTGTACAGAATGATTTCAAGCAGAGTCATAGGATTAATGAACATTGAAGCAGGAACTTTCAGCTACTGAGGAGATAATTGGCTTCAAAACCCTCATTTGACAGATAATGAAACTGAGGCAGAGTGAAAGGTAATGATTTGCAACAGGCCCCACTGAAGACCTGGGACTACAATCTGGGCTCTTTGATTATCCCATACTCTCTCACTCTTTGCCTCATTTCAGTTTTGACCACTGTCAAATAGGATCAATGAAGCTTCACATCATTATCTCAAATGTGTTGCTCAGACAGTAGGTTCAATGTCTCCTAATAGCCTATAAAGGCAGATTTCTAAAAAAAAAAAAATTAAGATTAGAAACGAAAAACTGACACAATTGCTATAAAAGATATAAACGCAGGCCAAAATGGTTCTGGGCTGTTAATTAAGGAAATCTCTGTTCAGGATGCATCCAAAGTCTGGTGCTAGCTGAGAGCCTTCCAAGGCATCCTTATTCCCTGTAGCATCCTCTCAGCCCCCTGGCCTCATGCCTCATGGTCCTCTAGGGGCATGATCAACCCAACCACTCTCATGTCCATCCCCAGGCCACCACATTCTCCTTGATGCATCTCCCCTTTTCCTGGGTGAGCCCCTTCCCTCCAGTATGCCACAAGCTACCTTGGGGTCTTAGGGTCTCTCCTCATAAAGAGCCATCTTGGCTTCAATTTGGATCTTTTTTTATATATTTGTCTCACTGTTGTGGGTGATATCTTGGGAGGTTTCCCCCATAAAGCCTTGTTTCCCGAGATTTGAGATACGCCCCCTTCTCCAAACTGAATTGGCCTCTGGCATTAGAATTATGAGGGCAGCTAGGTGGCATAGTGGATAGAATGCCAGGCCTGGAGTTAGTAAGACTCCTCATCCCGAGTTCAAATCTGGCCTTAGATACTTGTTAGCTGTGTGACCCTGGGCAAGTAACCCAAACCTGTTTGCCTCAGTTTCCTCATCTGTAAAATGAGCTAGAAAAGGAAATGGCAAACTACTCCAGTATCCTTGCCAAGAAAATGCCAAACCGGATGCAGAAGAGTTAGATACAACTGAAAAACAACTAAACAACAACTAGAATTACTAGTTAACACTTTGCTTGCAACAGATTCCACTTGTATCATCCCAGGACAAGTCTAGATAAGTTTAGGAAAACCTCACTAAAAGACAACGAAATTTTTGCCCTTGGTCACCATTCATTAATTATCATAATGAAGCCATAACCTGCATTACGGAAGGAGAATCTACACAGATGAAATCACTAGTCATTGAAGTATTGACATTGTAATCAATGCTCGTGGTTCATATTCCAACTCTGATGAGGAGTGAAATTGACTTATGAAATTCAGTTCAATCTAGCAAGCATTGAAGCACCAACTTTGTGCTCTACAGGAAAAAGAAAGGCAGAAATGAAACCATCCTTCTTCACTTCAGAAGCTTACCTTCTAATGAGGGAAAACAGCCTCTACACAGGTGAAGATGAGGAATGGATCTGTGATTTCTCTGGTGTTAGGGAACTCTCAAATGGAGGACAGACATGTACATTGTTGCTAGGTGGCATTGTAGATTGATTGCTAGACCTGGAGTTAAGAAGTCTGAGTTCAAATGTTGCCCAGAAACTTAGCAGCTCTGTGACACTGGCCAAGTCATTGTATGTACCTGTGCCTTAGTTTCCTCATCTGTAAAATGGGGATAATAATAGAACCTATTTCCCAGAGTTGTTGTGACAATAGAATTAGATATGATTATAAAATGTCCTAGCTTTTACACAGTGTGTCTAAAAGACCTTAGGGAATTTTCAACCTCCCTAAGGCTTTTGAGATACTGCAAGAGTAAATATAAAGAAATTTTTATTATGTCGGGGTGGGGCTGTGGGGGGGGATGGATACCAACAACTAGGGAGATCAGGAAAGGCTTTATGGAAAGTTATGCTGACTTAGCAATTCCATTGTTCCCAGTCCTGCTTGCCAATCAGTGTTGGGGGGATGTTCTATTGAGGCTGGCTCTGTTGGGGGTGGGAGGGCATCACCCAGTATTATCTGCTATCCAGAACACAGCAGGTCATTCCTTACCTATGAGCCTGCACATAGAAGTCCATCCCCCTTATCTATAATATCATTTCCTTATGGTGTAATTGGGGAGGAGCTGAGGCACAACAGTGCATCCCTTTTTGCTGACACAGACCTAAGGAAATTGCCTCTCTCACTATGAAAGTTATCAAGTTATCAATAAAAGCTGATTCCATCTTGAACTCCTTGCCAATCTCTAGTGATTAACCTGGCAACGTGTTGCTACCTTGATGAATATTTTATTAAACTCCATTTGATTCTCTTTTTTCTTGAGTTTTGCCTTGTTAATCAGGATAAATGCCGAAACAAAGAATTTTCCTCTTAACAGCCTCATTTAGGAGTTGGGAATTGGTCTGTTATCTAAAGAAGCCTAAAGATTCTAAGAAATTCTAGAGATGACAGGGGAGAGCGGCATGCAGAGGAAACAGTTTGACTAGAATGCAGAATGTAAGAGGAGGTGTACTGTGAACTCAGGCTCAAGAGTCAGATTATCTGACAGGTTCTAAACACCAAACAGAGGATTTTTTTTTCTTATCCTAGAGATTATTGTTATTCAGTCATTTTCAGTCATGTCTGGCTCTTCATGACTTCATGTGGGGTTTTCTTGGCAGAGATACTAGAATGGTTTGCCATTTCCTTCTCCAGCTCATTTTACAGATGAGGAAACTGAAGCAAACAGGGTTAAATGATTTACCCAAGGCTGTCCAGCTAGTAAGTGTCTAAGGATAGTTTTGAACTCAGGAAGATAAGTCTTCCTGATGCCAGGCATGGTGCTCTGTGCACTATGGTGACTCCTAGTTGTTAACCCTAAAGGTAACAGTGAGCAAAAGAATCTTCTTGAGCAGCAGAGTCACATAATTAGACCTGAGCTTTAGGAAAAATCACTTTGACAACTGCGGAAAAGGGATTAAAGAGTCAGAGGGACTAATTTAGGGAGCTGTTGCAACAGTCTAAGCAATGATAAAGGCCTGAACTAGGGTGGTAGCTGTGTGGGTGGAGATGTTTTGGAAGTAGAATGGACTCCACTTTCTACATCTGTAAAATGGGAGTGCTTGGCTAGAGGCCCTGAGAACTCTCCCAGCTCTAAATCTGTGCTATGGAATGCAAGGATACTGATGCTGAGGGTCATGCAACTCTTCTTCCTCAAGCATCTCCAAAATGTTGGCCAAGAGTGCCCCATCCTGAAATTAGATATTTGGTTGCAAAAGATTATTCAGAAAGAAGACAAATTTGTGGGGGATATAAGAGCTCAGCTGCAGCTCTGGCCTTTGGGAAAATCTGGTTTTTACATGCAAAATGTGGAGCTGCACTGATATGGGAGTTGCTGGTGGAGTACACACGTGAGAGAGCCCAATGGAACACCCATAAGTGGCATTTTTTTTTCCCCATGGTGGCTGCATGTTCGGGAACATCGTTTTAAATCTATTGAGTAAGTTTATTTAAATAGTCCTTGAGGGAGTGGGAAATTATGTCCTTATTTAGCTAGTTAGTTATTATACCAATGATTCAGGGACCCAGGGCCGGCCCTCATTCGCAGGCAGAAGAGACGACATCTGCCTCTATGGTGTGATTTGAAGGATGCTGGCAAAGAAACTTTTGTCCCAAAATATCTTCCCCTCCCCCCACCAGCCTGCCTTAGCATCTGAAATTCCCAGCTCTGTTGCCTCTCCTAAAGAATTAAAGCAACAAAAATAGGCATAGCAACTGTTAGGATTTTTTAAAAAAAGGATTAAACACGAAGTACAGATTGGAGAATGGCATAAACAAGCGCGGTATGTGAATGGAATGGAACCCTAAGGACCAATAGAGATGAAGAATTCCGAAAAGACTTGGAAAGACTTCTATGAACTGATGCAGAGAAAAATAAGCAAAAGAATGCTTTAAAGTAAGGGAAATTGTTACAGAAATATATCAGAACTCTGATTAATCAGTGAACCGTCTTGACTTGAGAAGCAAGAAAGAAACATGCTATCATTACAACAGCCACCATTTATATTGTGCTTTAAGATTTACAAAGCACTTTGAAAATGTTATCTCATTTTATCCTCCCCATAGTCCATGAGGTAGATGCCATTATTATCTCAGTGTTATAGATGGGGAACATGAGGCAGGAGAAGTAAAGTGACTTGCCCAGGGTCGTGCAGCTAGGGAGTGTGTGAGCCTGGATTAGGAAGGTCTTATCAATATTCAAAGGAACTGGTTGAGGAAATAGTGAAGAAGGCCTTTCAGTATAGTAACCAGAGTAACAATATATTAACAAAGGAACCAGAGGAGTTGCAGCAGTCTTAGGGACCTCTTTACTGGTCAGAGCACATTGGGAGGATTGAATTCTGTTCTAGCCTACACACTTTAACAATGTTATTGACAAGCTAGAAAAGACCAAAGGAAAACATCTGGGATGATGACCTAACTAGAATCCACGATTCAACTGTTTAAGGAACTGGGGTTATTTACGTTGGAGAAGAAAAGACTTGGGGAAACATCCTTTCCAGTACCTGAAGGACTGTCACATGGCAGGGGGTTAGACTTGTTCTTGCTTCAGAGGGGAGAAATAGAAATAACGAGCAGAAGACACAGAAGTAGACTTCTAAAACACATTAGGAAAAGTTCCTATTAGTATCCCTAAAGCACAATGGGCTACCCTGGGACACAGTACCATATCTCCAGAGGCCCTCAAGCAAGGGCTTTATAGCAACTTGTCAAGTAGGTGGAATAGTGGCTAGTTGAATTTGGAGTCAGGAAGACCTGAGTTCAAATACAGACTCACACATTTATTAACTTTGCAACCCTGGGAAGTCACTCTGCCTCAGTTTCCTCATCTGTAAAATGGGGATAATAATAGCCCCTATCTTTCAGGCTTGTTGTGTAAATAAAATGAGGTAATATTTGTAAAGAATTTTACCAAACTTTACAACAATATATTAATGCTAGCTGTCACTATTCTCAGTTTATAGATGAGAAAACTAAGGCTGAGAGTCTGAGTGGCTTGCTCAAGGTCATGTAGCTTAAGCTGGATTTGAACTTAGGCTTTCCAGAATCTAGGTCCAGAGTTCAACTCACGGTTCCACCTAATTGCCAGGCAATCCTCATCTGTACAATAAGGAGGTTGATACATAGCCTCTTAGGTCACTTCCAACTCCAGATCTACGATCCCATGACCTCTTTTAATTATGAAATTGTGGGAAACTTTGCATCTTTCCCATGTCTGCCTCAGGATGGTCCAGTAATGGGTTTACTATTTTTTCAACTTAAAACATGAATGAATTGAAACAATCCCTTTCAGCTTATCAACAAAATATTAGGGATGCCCGAATGGCCTTCTGGCTTGAGCATTCTAATGTTACCAAGATTCCATTCTGTCTTCACTCACCTTCCATCGTTGGAATCAATAGAAACTGCATCCCCTTAATTCAATTCTCATAAATGATGTAAAGAACCTTCTCAGTTCTGTTCTTTAAGAAAAATGTACCAATAATGAAGAGGATTGTAGAAAGAATTTCTTATTGTCAAAAACCAACACCCAAGAAAGGATAGTGCATTGGGAAAGTGCTGGACTTGAAGCCAAGCATTCTGGGTTAGACTGTTGCTTCTGACACTAACTAGCTTTGTGGCCTTGGGCAAGTCACTCAAACTCTTTAAGCCTCAATTTTCTCATCTTTAAAATGGGAAAAATGACAGCTGTCACATCCATTTCACAGAGTTATATGAGGCTCCAATGAGACAACGTGTCATCTCATATTTGCAAATGTAATCACAGAATCACAGCCACAGATACAAAATCTCAGTTGGACCCCAGAAGTCAACTCCCCCCTGACTTGATCACACATATCCATCGGGTGGTCTTCTAGCTTCTGCTTGGAGATCTTTCAGTGACTGGGTACTCGCTCCCTCCCCAAACAGCCCATTTCAGTTTGGGACTACTCTGTTAGGAAGCTTTTCCTCCCCTACAAAATGTGAAGGTTGTGCTAGATGAGCCCCCATCAAGCAATCAACAAACGTTTATTGTGAACTTACAAATCAGCCATAAATATTTCCATATACCAGAACAAAATTGAAGTCTGTAGAAGAAACTGTGAACTTGAGTTACATACAGTTTAATTTATTTTAAGAGAGACATATTAAGTTTAACTAGGTGGTAACAAAAATGTTTTATTACTTGGAATTCCCTTCTGCCTCTTGGGTTTTCTTCTGTGTATTTTTGTAATGTTTTCTTGATGTTCTTTTTAAAAGTATGTTTCACTATCCGTTAACTTCTCATCCCTGCTCCCCTCCCCAGTAGAAACCATCCCTGAAGAATGATTGATCCTTAAGGCATTCCTATTAAAAGAGAGAAAATCAAGTCTCCCACCTGAAGTACAAAAAGTATGGGCCTGGAGTCAGGAGGACCTGCATTCAAATTCAGCCTCAGACACTTCCTAGCTGTGTGACCCTCAAGCCAAGTCACTTAACCCTGTTTGCCTCAGTTTCCTCATCTGTAAAATGAGCTGGAGAAGGAAATGGCAAACCACTCCACTATCTCTGCCAAGAAAACCTGAGGGTCATGAAGAGTTGGACACAACTGAAAAATGACTGAACAACAAACATTTATTTAACCAAATATCCCTCTTGTCAAGATTCACCTCACACCCTAGCTCCTCCGAGAAATCTTCCTTGACTACTCCAGACCCTTTTCAGGCCTCTCTCTCCTGAACCTACAGGTCGGGGCACACAATGGCACTATTTTTATCTCTCCACCTGAACTGCACACTCCTTGAAAGCTTGAACCATATATTGGTCATGGTGCCCCACAGTGCCTGGCCCAGGAAGGGACAAGAGTAAGATATTCAATAAATGCAGAGAGGCAGTAGAACACGGCAGAATAAAGGACGTTCATTCTGTCCAAGAAACATGGGTTCTCAAGAAAGGGAAAAATGTGATTCCTCTAGTGTTCTATTGCTCCCTGTGGTCTTGCTTTATAACAACCTTATAAGGAAAGTCATTCACCCGAGGTCAAGTAACCAACCCAAGGTCACATGGAGATCTTCAACTAGGATAGGCAATAGGAGCTTTGCCTCAGTGCTTTGCCCAAACCCGTCCATCACTAACAACATTTACATTTTTTAGGAGCACAAAAGAAAAAAAAAACCTTGAGCATCTAGTTACTGAGAATAATTAGTTAAAACGAGAAGCTAATTAATATATGAAAATATAAAGCTAATTAATACATGAAAATAAATGAACAACAGGTAGCCCAGTATCTTCCCCCAGAAGTTTTTTTTTTTTAATCTCTTCTCATACAAGGGTCTTCCTGGGGTTTCTCCTCAACTCAGCTGAATTTGTCTTAGGTAGTTAACTTGAAGACTCAGTGTTTTGGAAAGCTTATCCAATGCACCAACTTGGCTTGTTACATAATTAGTAATTCCATCTTCAGATTTCCAAGCTCTAAATTGATTATACCCCACTTGAGCCAAATTATTTAAATATGAGTCCTGGATCTGTGATTAAATAGCAATGTGGCCTTGGACAAGTAACCTCATGTCTCTGTGGCTCATTTTCTCCATCAGTAAAATTGGAATAACTATCTCACACAGGGATAATGTAAAGCAATGAGGTCATGAAGGTGAGTGATCTCATCAGTTTGAAGGAGCTTAACAGCTCAGTGTTGTTTATGACTCTTAAATCTGCACATCTAGCCATCAAGTCCTGTCTGGAGCGAAGGTCTCACATCACCTACTGCCTGCTGGACAGCTCTACATTGATGTCCCATAGGTATCTCAAACTCAACGTGCTCCAAATGGAACTCATTAGCTTTCCTTTTAAAAAAAAATTTTCTCCCTTTTAAATTTCCTTATTTCTACTTTAAAAAAACAACCTCCTTCTAACAAGCCAGTAGAACTAAACTAATGGGATTAAGATATTCCCCCCTCACCCTCAGTAACCAAATTGCTTCCAAGCAAAAATGACCAGAGTCAATAAACCAATCCAGGGGAAAGTGCCATGTGATTCTTCTTCATCAGAATATCCTCCAACATGTGACTGCCTCCAATGTACCACATAGCCAAAGGCCCCAGTAGAAAGAAAGAAAATGAAGGCTCCTTCTTCAGGAGCAAAGTTGGTCAAACCCTCTCATGATTCCAGTTTTACAGCTTAATTATGACTGGTTGAAATGAATGGTGTGAAAAGCTGAGGTAGACGGTGGGGAGTTCCATCTAGTTAGGTTCACTGACACCTCATTAGGGACTTTGAAAAACATTCTCCTTTTAGGCAATTTGGCTTCTATCTCGCTTTTTCCCCTTCCTTTTCCAACCTCCATTTATTTCTCTTGACACAAGAAGGAAAACAGCATCTCTGGTAGTTTTTCTCTGTGTCAGCTTCTACTCCTGGCTTTCTACTTCAAGCATGCCCTTTCACAAGCTGCAGTCCTTGGGTCTGAAGATAACTTAGATTATCCCAGTGTATTAAAACTGAGTCAGAATTACCATTGGCTAAGGGTGCTAGAGGCTCATCTGAATCACATTGGACTAGGTCCCTGAAGTCCTAAGTCTGAGACTGTGATTGCAATATGACAGAAAGGCAGGACTCACGTATGTAGTAGATTCAAGTTTCACATGCTCTGCCCTGAATTAAGAGCTCTTGTCATTGTCTCACAATGGGACTGTCCCATCACCTGGCTTCACTGGCAGATGTCATCCTAGCTTAAAGTTGTGACATCTTCAGCCGAGTCAGGAAAAGAGAATAGCAGAGCTAGGAAAACTACACCCCCAAATGATACGTCCATGAGCTAATTCTTTGTACAAAGTAAATCTTTAGCCATTATTTCACTTTCCTCCTAATTTGGGTCTGGGCTTCATTGCTTATGAAATTAAGTGAGGTTTTTTGGCATCATTCATTGAAATCAAACCAGGTTTTCTGAATCAGTCACTGTTAGATTTCTGGCTTTGACCTCTAGACTGATAAGAGGCTCCTTGGTTTCATACCTGCCATAGGGCACTACACATGGTCCATACATTTCTCCCCAGCCTTGGCAATGTGGCAATGTTCTCTTCCTTTCTTCACTTTCTAATACCACACCAGAGTGTGGATCGGACTAGATAAGGAGCCTCTGGCTTTCCTTCCAGTTCTAAGATCCTAGCATCTTTTATGTCTTCATATCATGTACCAGTTTGTACATTTCAAATCCCTAATAAAAGACAAACAGACCATGTTTCCTGGTGATCTGGAGGCTGTGACTTCTAATACCCACTTTACTGCCTCCTAGCTATAGAAAAGCATGTACAAATCACTTCACCACTTTGAGGATAGGTTTTCTCATCTGTAAAATGGAGATTAAAGAAAATAAGTGATTTGGCTCATTGTCAAATAGCTGGCAAATGAGAGCACAATCAATCAACAAATATTTATAATTATTAATTTATTTATTACTACTTATCCTAGGCCAAGCATAGTGCTAAGCACTGTGGATACAAAGAAATGCAAAAACAGTCCCTACCATCAAGATGCTTTCATTCAAATCAGGGAGAAAACAATGTATATAAATGGGAATATAGAAAAAAAATACAAAAGAGATGGGAGGTAAATGCAGACAGTAGATAGGGAGGACGTGGAAATGCTTCCTGAAGAAGGTAATGTTTTAGCTATTTTGTGCCAGGCACTGTGCTGTGAACCAAAAGTACAAACCTAAAAATCAAATAGCCCCTGCCTACATAGGGCTTACAATCTAGCCCCTGAACATACTATGATGAACAGAGTAAAGAACTCTCTGTTCAAAATATCTAGAAGGTTCATTCGTGGGGAGACTCTTGGAGAAAGATGGGGGAAAGATTATTCCCCTCCCTGGATTCTGGGTGTGTATTTTTCCACCCCAAAAAAGGCAGATGGGGGAAGATAACGTAACTCACCCACAGGCTGCTCCTTATGTTTCAACAGTCATTTTAAGGCCAGAGTTAGTTAATTGGTCTGTAGCAAAGATCCCAAAATATGCAAGTTGGATTCTAAACTCAGAACATTCTTAAAAGCACTGTTCTAACACATGTCCAACTTGGCAAAACCATCTCCTGTTTTGAAGCCATGTGAGCTAATGGCTAGGAGATGACACCAGGAGTCTCAAGAGCTTAGCTTTGACATTATAATTCTAGCAAAATCGCTGGAGTTTGGGTCAGAACACTTGGCTTAAAATCCTGCTGGTGCTACTTGATACCTATGTGACCTTCCAATAAGGAAACTCTTCACAAAGGCAGATCAACTTGAAGCTTACAGTCTTACTAAGTAGACTGAGGCAGAGACAAGTTAAGTGACTTGCCTAAGGTCACACAGTCAGTATGTGTCATAGCCATGATTTGAACCCTGAGAAATCTCTGCACTGGGGCCCTCCTACCTCACTGGTGACTCCTTCCTCAGGATGTTTGGGAAGGATCCCAGCCACATTTCACTTTACTCCACTGCCTTTCATCTCCCTCCTCCCCACTTTACACTACTACTGCTATTACCACTACTACTACTACTACTACTACTACTACTACTACTACTACTAATAATAATAATAATAATAATAATAATAATAATAATAACAAAATCTGACCTTGGACACTTGGCACTTGCTAGCTGTGTGACCCTGAACAAGTCACTTGACCCCAATTGCCTCACCAAAAGGAAAAATAATAATAAATAATAGCTAACATTTATAGAGTGCTATGTGTCAGACATTGTTCTAAGAACTACAATTATTATCTCATTTGATCCTCACAACAATCTTCTGAGGTAGGTGTTATAATAATAATTACAGGAATAATTCTCATTTTACAGATGAGGAAACTAAGGTTAAGTTAAAACTAAGGTTAAGGAAACACAGGTTAAATGACTTGCTTAGGGTCAACACAGATAGTAAGTGTCTGAGGCTGAATTTGAATTCAGGTCTTCCTGACTCTAGACCCAGAACTCTATCCACTTATCACCAAACTTCAGGTTAAATGATCTGCCCATGGTCACCCAGGAAATAGGAAGCAGAGCTGGGATGCAACCCCCCAAGGCTCTGTGCTTCTTTCTATTACTCTGGGTTAGGTGACAGTAAATGGCCTCGAGGTCCTTGCTAACTTTGCAAATTAATTATTAATCAAATTGATTCTGATGTTTCAAAAGTCTGACTAATAACTCACAAGCTACCAACAGTATGCTTTGACATGGGTGACATGGGTGACATGGGCCAAAAGAAGAACTAACTTCCAGTAAGGTTGAGGCTCACTCGTCAACCAACAAAGATGACAGAATCAGAGCTGTGAGAAGTCCCGACAACATTACAATGTCGCCTCAAGGTCTCTCTCCATAGGCTGTCTCTCCAAGGCCATCAGATCCACCGGGAAATTGGCAAAGCCTCTCGACCAGAACCCAGACATCTCTGTTCCCACTGCCTTACACAGGAAGGCTGGAAGGAGGCAGCCAAACCTCCATTTCCAAAGGGAAACCATGGGAAATGGATTCTCCCATTTCATTAAGATGAAGATCATTATTCAGAGGCATGTAAGAGTCTGCGGGAAGCTGCTTTTGATGGGCTAATCTGTTATGAAGCTTGACAGATTGACAGGGAGGGTGTATGAAAATGGTCCTTGAGGGACGTGGAGCGATCGAAGGCAAAGCTTGAGCAGAGAAGTCAAAGCCATGGGAAAGGTATCCATCACTGGCTGATCACTTCTCCATGGGTATCTCATTTAGGGATGCAGGCAGGAATTTCTACCAGTGGCTGCCTCCTCTTTCTATACTTGTTATATCCTATAACTCTCCCCTTGCAATAACCCTTTAGGTGAGGTAGGGAAGAGTCTCCATTTTCTTGCCAAGATATCTTCAAAATCAAGGTCTGTTTACCCTTCTATGAAATAACCCCAGACTGGGGTTTGGGGGGAGGGGGGGACCTGCAGCTTCCAGGCCACATGTGGCCTCCTAGGTCCTTGGGTGAGGCCTTTTGACTGAGTCCAAGTTTTACAGACCAAATCCTTTTATTACGGGGATTTGTTCTGTGAAGTTCGAATTCAGTCAAAAGGGTTGCACTTCAGGACCTAGAGGGCTACATGTGGCCTTAAGGATGCCAGTTCCCCACCCCTGCCCCAGACTGTTGGCCTTTGGGAATTCTTCTTAAACTATTTCTATTATCAGGCAATTGGCTGTTAGTACATGTCATAACTGCCCATACTTATAACAGCAACCTCAACTGTCCCACACCCCCAACTCCAAAGGCCTCATAACAACTTTCTAATATGCTCTTACTTTTTTTTCAGAAGCCTGGAAAGATATAGCACCATGTTTGTGAAAGAAAACATATACTAAAAAAAAAATCTCAAGAAAAATAAAGTAAAAAAACAAAAGCATGCTTCAATCTGCATTTAGACACCATCAGTTCTTTATCTGGGGGTGGACAGCTTTTTCGTCATAAGTCCTTCAGAGTTGTCTTGGATTATTGTATTAGCACCACATCTGTTAGTGCTGTGTATAAATGAAAAGTAAATAGGCTCTAAGTGAGAGCTTACAATTCTTTTTTGGGAGAAAAGTATAAAAACTTTAACTTTTGGATCTTATGATGTCAATTTCAGTTGCTTAGAGGCCTGCACACTTTGTTCCAGGCTCTTGGCTTCTGGAAATGGTAAGATTATTCCAAACTGTACCAACATTTATTAGGCGCCTACTTTTCTGGGGACACTGTACTACAGGCTGCCAGTGTCAAGATGACAAACAGCAGAGTCCCTGCCTCGAGGAGTTTATAGTATAGTTCAAAAGGTACAACGTGTCCCTCAGTATGTAGGATATGAGATAGAATGGGGAGCACAACAAACAGAGAACTGGAGAAGACTGGACATACAAAGAGGAAGGGAACGTTGTCTTCTGGAAAGGCTTTGAAGAAGGAGGGAACTCCTGAGGGAGGCCTTGAAGGAAGAAAAAGGTTCTAACTAATAGCAAAGAGCAAAGTGAATCCCATGCAAAGGGCCAGCTTGTATGCCTTCCTGGCCTGGAATGGGAGAGCTGGCTCACCATGGGAGATGGGATGCCTGGCCCAGGACAATCTAAGACTCTTGAGGCAGAACCAGGACAAACCAGCCCATCCATTGGGGCTTCTGACTGCCAATGGGGAGGGAAGGGGAATCAGACAACACAGATATTTGATTTTGCAAGGAAACCTGCTGCTACTCAACTCTTGGGGTAATTGATTCAGAAGCAGGTCATCTGGAACTAAAGATTCCCTGGTAAGACTGCTGGAAGAGCAGGACTCAGGTAATTTTACTGATCACCACCATCCATGCATGAGAAAGCCATCCCAGGCAAGACTGGGTCACTCATTCTCACCCACCTTCCCTCTTGCCCTGAAACATTTCTTTAAAGTGAGACCCAGGACTTCCCTAGCACGTGCTTCCAGGGGCCAAGGCCACTGTCCAGATATGTCTTGATAGGGCAACTCCTCCAGGGTAGCAGGAGAATGGGGATGTTGTGCTGACAGAGGAGCCAGGGCAATCTTAAACACATCCAGGGCAGAAGGAGGCCTGAGGCAGTCTGGCCATCTTTAACTGCTCCTATCATCAGACTGTAATGAAGGAAACCCCAGGCTAAGCTTTCCCATCCCAGCTCTGCCACTTACGTCCATGTGACAGTGTGAAAATCACTCTAAGCTCCCTCCCCTCTCTGACAGTCTCTGTCCTAAGGCCCCTTCCATCTCAGATGGTGTATGTTCTAAGGTCTTTCCCAGTTCTCAAACAATAATCCCATGGTCAAAGCATTATCCAAACGCTAATGATGATGATGATATTTAACAATAGGAATCAATATATGAGACAGGATCCTACATTTGTGAAGCAGGGAAAAGAAAAAGAAAAAAACCCACCACCTCAGAGTTTATCTAATCTGACCCAGCACAGAACAAGGACTAGAGCCAGAGGCTGGAGACCAAAGCCCAGCTCTGCTCATTCCTGCCAAGATGAATCCCTGCCCTGTCTGGCCTCAGTTTATTCACCTGCAAAATGGGGCAGCTGTAGTAGATGGCCTCCGAGTCCCTCCTAGGAACCCAAATAATGAACCTGCAGGCAACCCCAGCTCAGTTTGATGATGACCAGTCACAGCGACTTCATTACGCCTCCCAAAGCTTTGGCTGTGTCATTTTAACATCTCTAAAACTGCTCCTGTTGCACGGAAATCCACCTTCTTAACACTTATACTTGATTGATACGTGTGACAAATTTCTACTAACCTGAATATTGGACTTTTTAAATATCTTCCCTTTTTGCAGGATGATGGGCAGTGAAGGACAGTAGATAGAGAACTGGGCAAGAATCAGGAAGGCCTAGAATCAAGCCTGGTCTCTGGCACCTCCTAGCCATATGACCATGAGCAAGTCACAATCAGTGGTCCCAGGTACTTCTCCAAAAATCTAAGCTACAATTTGCCAATCAGCTTCACTAGAGGGATTTTCCACACCAGGATCGTTCTATTACCATGGAATTACAAGTGCAGACCTCCCCCAACACATAATCACACTTCCTCTCTCCTTCTCTCTCTCTCTCTCTCTCTCTCTCTCTCTCTCTCTCTCTCTCTCTCTCTCTCTCTCTCTCTCTCTCTCTCTCTCTCTCTCCTTCTCTCTCTCTCTCTCTCTCTCTCTCTCTCTGTCACACACACACACACACACACACACACACACACACACACACACTCTCATACACACCTAAGGGATAAAGAAAAGAACTCTGATTTCATTCAGAAGAGAGTTCAATTTCATTCTGCCCTTGTGCAAGGTTCATAACTTTTCTGGGTCTTAGATTCTTCATCTGTAAAATGAAAGGCTTAGATTTAATTATCTCCAAAGTTCCTTCTACCTCCAAATTCTATGTTCCTATTTTCATGGGTCATTTTTGTTAATAAGGAGTAGAGAGTGCTTAGCCCAGAGAAGGCACCTTATAAGTACTTAGTGATTTAAACTGAAAGAAAAGAGGATATGTAAATCAGAACCCTTTTGTCTTCTACCATTGGAATAATTTGGAAAGCAAGCTCTCCCAAAATGAACAACAGGTGTATTGATGTCCACTTAGGCTTCAATCCTCACAATACAAATAAAACTTTAAAACCCATGCAGTGGTAAGATCAGATCGCAAGCTCCAAGTGACTCTAAAACAGTGTGGGATGTGGTACCATTTCTAATTTAGGAGAACTAATTTGCATACATTTATAAATATATTGCGTGTTGCCACAATCAGTCAAGAAGAGGAGTTGATCTGTGGGGCACAAAAGCAGCAGCTGCTGCCAATAGGAAACCAGGTTTTGTCTCCCTTTGAGATTGCCTGTATACTATGAATAAAATTCAGTTCAATTTGACTGTCAAGGGCCCTTTCTTTTCTAGACCTATCATTACTTAAGCACACAGTATGGACAGGCTCCTAGCAAGAAAGGAAGATGAGGATTCATTATAAAGAGTAACATGGCTCTAAGATGTCTAATTTCTGGGATGTATATCCCTGTGCATTTATGTGTCTGGACCTCAACCTTATATGTATTCTTGTGAAAAGTCTGGCCCTTTGGGCTGTGCTATAAGATGCCTGAGGTCTTGGGCACAGAATATCTACAAACATCTAGGCAATAATTACTCTATCTTACAAGGTCATTAGCGAGCGGCTAGATGGTGCAATGGATAGAGTGCCAGGTCAGGAGTCAGGAAGACTCATCTTCATGAGTTCAAATCCAGCCTCAGACACTTATTAGCTGTATGACCCTGGGCAAGTCATTTAACCCTGTTTGCCCCAGTTTCCTCATCTGTCAAATGAACTGGAGAAGTAAATGGCAAACCACTCTAGTATCTCTGCCAAGAAAACCCCAAAAGGGATCACAGAGGGTTGGACAATATTGAAAACAAATGAACACATGAACATGGCCACTAACAGCTGAATTCCCCAGAAACCATCCTGTGCATTTCCTTCTTCTTTCAAACAAGCCTGGGTCACAGGCTTTAGGACCTTTGACGTCCGTGACAATCAGGCTTTCACACTGTCACTGTAAATAAATGATGTTACATATCAGTTTGGTTCCTAGACACATCCTTTAGTTCCTGCAAACCCTTAGGGAAGGATTGTTACATGAGAGCTTCCATAGCATCATAAGATTCAATGGCTGATAAATAGCCTCTGTTAATTGGAGGACTGAACAGATTGTAGCACAGGAATGTAATTGAACATCCCTGAACTAAGACAATCACTGTGCCCTAGGGATGGATTCAGAGGAACCTGATGGCAGGTAGAATGAGTGAGTAGAACCAGAAGAATGATTTATCTAAGCACTGTAACAAGTAATATGGAGTAGAATCTTGGTTTCATTTGCTAACCTCTTCCTATTCTTTGCCTGGAAAAATGTTTGTGTTGATTAATATCTAAGGTCATCATAATAAAAGGAGAAATTTTAAAGAATACATTATACCACAATAAACAGTGACATATAAATATAAATAGCAAATATAAAATATTCAGGAAATATAAACAATTCAGGAAAGCTCTGGAAGAATTATATGCACAGATACAAAGTGAAGTAAGCAGAACCAGGAAAGCAATCTATACAATGTTGCTTCTTCATGAAGCTTTTCCCGGATGCAGCCCAGCTGCTAGTACCTCCCCCAGCAAACTGCCTTGTATTGATTGGGTATATCTATGGGTATGTATGTAGCAACACAGAGTTACAGCTAGAAGACCGTTAAGTCCAAGGGTCTCAGTTTACACATAAGGAC
This sequence comes from Phascolarctos cinereus, assembly GCF_003287225.1. Lineage (NCBI taxonomy): Eukaryota > Metazoa > Chordata > Mammalia > Diprotodontia > Phascolarctidae > Phascolarctos > Phascolarctos cinereus. The sequence continues at coordinate 459,053,241 of NW_027555958.1, forward strand.
ACTAAATTCAGATTGGTTAAGCCACTTAGCTAGAGGCACCCAAATAATAAATGACTAAGACAAGATTTAAATCCTAAAATGAATGTAAATGCCTTGAGAACAGGGTTGATTCAGTTTTATGTCTATCTCTAGAACTGTGTGCCTGGCACACAGTAGACACTAAATTAACAATGTAAATAAAAAGAACAATTAAAATAAAAATAAATGGATTCTGTATATGTATAATGAACATGACTGGGCTTAAGGAAAGGCCCCTCCTTGGACCCCAGGAAAATTCATTGCAGAGGTGGGGGCCTGTGGATGTATAATATTGCATATACTGACAGAGATAGCCAATATGTTAGTTTTATCAAGCTGGGTTTGTTTGGGTTTTTTTGGTCACTTGTTCCTTCCTCTTTTTAATTCCTTATTACTAGTTATGTAGCTTTGTTGCAAATAAAATAAGTTTTCTTACTACATAAAAACGTAAGTTATAATTTAAAAACAGAAATATTAATTAACTTATCTTAGAGCTGGAAGGACCCAGGAAGATCATCATTCCCATGCCTTCATTTTTTTTTTCTAGATAAGAGAAGTGACTTGCCCAGGGTAATTCAGAAAGTTAGTGATTGAACTGGATCTCGGCCTCAAGACTCCCCAGGTCCAAGACTCTTTCTCTTATACCACACCAAGAGGTTATGTGACTTATACAAAGATTTATACAAGTGTCCCAAGATGGGAAGGCCAGAGGGAGGCTGGTACTCAGGTCTCCTGAAGCCCAGCACCCTTTAGTGACAGCCCCCTTCCTGTCAAGCTTGTCGTTAAGAGTGTGAGCCTCTCAGTAAATTCCCAGCACCAGCTGCTACACAACCCTTCATGCTGAGACACACACACCACATACACACACACACACACACACACACACACACACACACACACACACACACACACACCCCTCACCCATAATCCACTCCACTCCCCCCTCCCAACCCCTATGGGTTCCTAACCCAGGTGTCACTAAAAAAAGAGTTACAACTTCAGGCAAAAGAAGTCTACAGCCCGAGTGCTGGAGCCCTCCGTGGTTTCAGGCCCAATGTAGCACAAAGGCATTTTGGAGGCTGAGCTCATGACAGATGCATAAATCAACACCAGGGCATTTCACAGAAGCAAGGAATTGTGGGATGGAGCAGGTCAAACCTCTTGGGAAGACTACATGTGGCTAACTGGACTAGGGCGAGGGAAATTACAGGAGAGATTCCTACTTTCAGCTCGCTGAAAAATAAAAACGGGGGGGGGGTGAGTAAATTAGCACTAAGCGTGCACAGAGCATAGATGCAAATCTGCTTCATTCATCCTTTCACACATTCATTCATAAAACCAAAGAATGTTACAGCTGGAAAGCACATAGCAGACTGTATAGTTCGACCTCTCCTTTTGGCCCAGAGGGGAAGAGACCTGACCAAGGTCCCATCAGTGGATGGCCAGACCTGGGACTGGAATTCTAATGGTCTTACTCCAAGTCTTCCTCATCCCCCTTAATGCCAGCACTTTCCTCTGTCGCTTATCTCCAATTTACCTTGTCTAGAGGTTGTTTGTACGTAATTGTTTCAATATTGTCTGCCCCATTGGGTTGTAAACTCCTTGAGGGCATCCTTTTGCCTTTTTTTGTATCCCCAGAGCTTAGCATCATGCCTGGCACATAATAGGCACTTAATAAATGTTTGCTTGTTGACTTGCTTTGAGAGTCCAGTGCTGTTTGCTTCTGTCCTGGCTGGTCCAGTGCCTGGAATGCTCTCCCTTCCCAACTCTCCCCCCCTAAACTCCATCTCTAATTTCCTTCAAGGGTCAAACTACCACTTCCTACACTGAACCTTTCCTGAATTTCCCCAGATATTACTTACTGCCCCCCAAAAAACCTTGCATTTATTTTGCATACATTTACATATAATTATTTACATTCTGTCTGCTGTATTAGAATGTAAGATTCCAAAGATGATTTCACTTTTGCCTTTTTATTCCTACCATCTAATAGAGAGCCTACCACATACAACAAGTGATTAATAAATGCTCACTGATTGATTTTAACTTTGACCCTGCTTTCTCTTTTTCTGGGCCCTTAAACTATGTCGTGATTCCTCAAGCACATATTACGGGTGGACTCCTGCAACAGGCAAAGGGAAGACACAGCCTATCAAGTCAATAAGTATTTATTAAGTGCCTAATACATGCATGTATATATGTATGCATACATAGATACACATGTATTTAGTATGCATGCATATGTGTGTGAATTATATATATACATATATACATGTCACATGCACATACATGTATACCTTCAAAGTTTAGCACATGACTGGCACATACAGGTTTTTAATTGAGCTCACCCTCATTCCAAGCCACGAAAGGAAAAATGGAAACACTAAAAGGAGATAGTAGAAAGAGTACATGAAGAGAAGATACTGGCTACGCCTACCTTTCTAATGACCAAGGGAAGTTCCAAGAGAAGGGATGCTTTTTTCTGTAATAATAATTATAATAATGATATTTCTATTAACTAACATTTAAATGTATTTCAAAGTTTACAAAGTAGTTTTCATATATTATCTAATTTGGTCTTCACAGCAGCTCTTAAGAAGTTGCATCTCTTCCTTGACTGTCCAGTAACAGATACAGTAATATACTGTACTCACTTCTTTTATCTAAATGTTTCATGTTTCCTGATTTTTGCCTCAAATATAGAGAGCACCAGTTAGGTCTATGTTCCAGTTAGGGCAGAGAGCTAAATCTCTGAATGAATGTTGTGAATTTTTCTTAACTGGGGGCTCTAAGCTATTGCGAATGCAATAACTTTTCTTCTGATATAAATTCCATAAAATAGAAAATGAAACTGTGGAACTGGAGGCTATTTTATTGCTGCTAGAGCTAAAAAATGATTTAATTATTGTAACAGGAGGTTATTGACTAAACCCAAAGAAAATGAGAGGGTAGTGACAGAAGAAAAGATAACCCCATAAACGATGCCTCAGGATAAGATAAGAAACGCCTAAAAAGGATTCAGCTTTCCAGAAGGGAAGAGAGAGCAGAAAGAATTGAGTCTGTTCACCAAACTCCCCAATAGTGATAGCCATCAGCATTATAAGTGGTAGGACATGAGCCAAGAGGTACCCCGAGGCCAGAAAAGATGGACAAGAGTTCCACAGAATGGGCAGGCATGGATGAGTCATGATTTGCCAAGTTTTATATGTTTAGTCATTTCAGTCATATTTTATACCTTGACCATTTTGGGAGGGGTTTCTTGGCAAAGATATTGGAATGGTTTGCCTTGTCTTTCTCCAGTTCATTTTACAGATGAGGAACTGAGGCAAACAGGGTTAAGCGACTTGCCCAGGGTCAGTAAGTCTGAAGTTGAATTTGAACTCAGATCTTCCTGACTCCAGGCATGATCTGCTGAGTTCAGGCACCCAAACCAATGGCATCACAAACCTATGTTAGTGTATGAGCATCTGTAAAGCTGATCTACCCTCCTCCACTCAAATGTAACTTCATTTTGGGCAGGAGCTATGATTTTGCCAAATTTTCTATCTCTTCCAGTTCTTCACATGTGGTTCTGCATGCAGCAGGCACTTGATAAATACCATTTTGATGAATGATTCTTACCAAACCCCCACCACTCCTTGTCTGCCCCTCCCTGCCCCGTTCTGCCTCCTTTGTCCCTAATTCAGACAGGGAAACCTGTGAGCTAAAAACTTTAAGCCACCACTCTGGAGACAGCTTTCATGGAACAGTGAGCTAAGCATATGATTTTTAAAAGAGGGTTTCCAGATGAACTGCTAATTCCATTTTTAATTTCTCTGCAGCTCCCAGGGGACTGAATGATAGTATGTTTTTTTTGTTTCCACAGGATCCTGAAATTCCTTCATCTCCAGTCTAGGGAAAGGGGGCCCCGCCATTAACATTTCAGTCTCATTCCCTGTTCAGCATGTGGAAGGAAATCATCACCTTGCAAGGCAGAGGGAGGAGACCAGCTGAACTTGGACTGGGCCCTTAGTTTCTTTCTTTCCTCTCTGGGTTAAGGAAGTAAGTATTCTATGTCTTCAAGACATAGTAAAGGTGGAACCACAGAATATTGCTAGAAGAGATTTTAAAAATTATAGTCCAACATCTTCCTCCCTTTACCATTTAACAGAGAAGGCAATTAAGGTCCAGAAGGGAGTAGTGAGTTCCCCAAGGTCACATACCAGGTTAGCAGCAGGACTGGGGCTAGAAGCTAGCTTGGTTCCCAGCTCAGGTCTCTGCATTAATCCTCCTCCCCTCCCCCATCCCACCCCCTTCAATGCCTCTCAGACTTCCCCTTTTAGAATCCAGATGACAGGCATTTCATTCAAGTCCTTTCCTACTACAGTCCCCCCTCCCTATACTGTAGAATTTCCCACAATCCAGGTCTTCATTCACACTCAAAGACTGACATCTTGCCAAAATGCCCTCCTCCCCCAGTGTTCTTCTTTAAAAATAAAGTCTTCCATTGATTTGCATTTTACTTTACATGGAAGCAGCGGGTTTTTGAAAGGCAAGTGTAGTTTAATGGGGGAAAGCTGTGGAGTCGGAGCCAGAAGACCTGCGTTTGAGTCCTGGCTCTATTTCTCCCTAGCTAGGTGACCTTGGGCAGGTTCATTAGCTTCTCTGTGCCTCAGCTGTCCCTTCTATAAAACAGTTAGATGAACTGAGTGTCATGACACAGCAGACAGAGTGTTCCTGCCTCACACATGTATGAGCTGTGCAACCCTGGCAATTCACTTAACCTCTCTGTGCCTTGGTTTCCACATCTGTACCCTGATGACCTCTAATGTTCTTGCCTCTTCAAAATCTATGATCCTTTGATCCCCTGATCTCTAGCTCTGAATCTATTGATAATCCCAGCTCAGAGAGATCTGGTGAAGCTATTGATCCAAGGAGTCAGAGCTCTGTCCATTTGCAGGCAGGGAGAGGGGGGGACAGAGTTGGAAAAAATCAACCTTTGCCCCAGGCAAGGATAATGGGCACCATGAAAGAGCATCACAGATTCTTCTTATCCTATCTCTCTCTCTCAAGACAAAGCCAGATTCTCTTTGATGACCCATTTCAAAGCAGTGCTTCTAGTGACATCATGGAATCTTAGTGTAATGGGCCCTTCTAGCCCTTCACCTTACACACTTGCACATACACATAGACACACAAATGCATACACACACACATATACACACTCATGCACACGCACATTCAAATACACATGCAGATCACGCACAGACATCCTATCTATGTCCAACGGACTACATGAGGCATCTGGCTGTATATGACTCATCCCCTGAGGATCTGCTAACTGGCTTCTGAGCCCAAAGACCCAGTGATGACAAGGGGTGCCACCCTGGTAGGAAAAAAGTCGACTTCCAGCTAGACTTCTCATTGAGGAAGGCCTCAGGTGGCAAGATGCCATCTCACTCAAGGGTGGAGAAGGATGACCCCTCCAAAAAGAAGGTGACTTGTGGCACCAATAATAAATAACCAACCAACCAGTAAACATTTACGAGGTGTCTACTGTGTGCCAGGCACTGTGCCAGGCACTGTTTCGCCTGCCTGGAATGCCCCCCCATCTCAACCTCATGAAGTCTCTGGCTTCTTTTAAGACTCAGCTCAAGGGGCAGCTAGGTGGCGCAGTAGATAGAGCATCGACCCTGGAGTCAGGAGGACCCGAGTTCAAATCCAGTCTCAGACCAGACACTTGACACTTATTAGCTATGTGAACCTGGGCAAGTCACTTAACCCCAATTGCCTCACAAAAAAAAGAAAAAAAGAAGACAGCTCAAATACCACCTTTTTCAGGAGATATTTCCAGGTCTTCCAAAGCATTTAAGCCTCCCCTGCTAACGTGACCTTCCATCTACTCTGTATACATCTCATATGAACCATACACACATATATGTGTGCATATATATTCATACCCATACATATGTGTATATTCATACATGCGTGCACACATGTGTTTTGTGTGTGCCTGTACATATATGTACTGTTTCTGCTGTGCATGTGTATGTGTGTGTGTGCATATGTATATATATTTGTAGTTTTCTCCTCTCCCTGTCCTGCTGTCTGAAACGGCTCCCTTCATCTCCACTCTGCCTGATGAAAATCTCATTTATAGTTAAAGATCTAAAGCCCAATTCAACAGTCTTCTCTGACCTGTCCTCATTGTTGATCTGAAAAATCCCTAACATGTATACAGCATTTTGATGTTTACAGAACACTTTACTTATATTACCTGCTTTGATCCTTACAACCACCATGTGAATTAGTTAGTACTAGTTTCACTAGTTTTATAGATGAGGAAACTGAGGCTCAGAGAAGTTGAGCCACTTTCCCAGGGTCACCCAGCTAGTACTTAAGTATCTGAAGCAGGATCTGAACTCATCTTCCTGGCTCTAGATCCAGTACTCTATGCTCTCTGCCAAGCTACCTCTATGCCACTCGGTGATGATGGCTCATCCCCTTGGGGTTTCAATTCCTGCTGTTTTTTTGTATCTCTCTAAAACACTCATCATGTAATTTTGTCTACTGGAGTTACCTGGATCCATGCTCCATCCCCAGACTAACTCATAAGCTCAATGAGGGCAGGGATGTGTCTTATCTCCTCTTTAGAACTCGGTGGGGATCTAGTAAAGGACTCTGTGGGTCCTTGATAAGTATTGCCTGAATTATTACAAATATCAGCATATTCTCACTATGTACAAGAGTGCTCACCCTCTTCCAGAGAAGCCCCAGAGGGCTTTCTGCCATCCCAGCATGCCTCCTCGGCAGATAGAACTCCCAGTATCTAGTTTAATTTTCTTTCTATAATTAGCACCAGAAAAAAAAAAAGAAAAAAGGAAAGACTGTGAAGAGCAAGAGAAATGCTGCTACCCGACATTCCATAAACAGAGGGAAAGCAATAATGAAAGGGAAGGGGGGAAGCCGCATGGCAACCAGGAATTATGATGGGAGCTGGGGACCTTTTGCACTCAGCAAATTCAGGGACAATAAGCTGGGCTGCAGCACAAGCCAAGCTCTGATTGGCTGGATGGCCAAGCCATCCCTATCTGTGTTTATTGCTGGAACAGCTGGCTTTTATACGTAAGGCCATGGAAGCCAGCTTAAATATGGGCAGGAGCCAGAATGCGTAAGGGTGAGGGGAAGGGGAAAAAAGTACATTGGGTCGCTATACTCACTGCTGCCACCAAGAAAAATCCCAGGTTCTTCCTTCTATTTTGGCCATTTTCTGCTATGATTCCTGAAGCTCCAGTCTCTACACGGGCGACAGAATCCCATAATTTGATCTCTCCCTATTTCCCTTCTCTTTCTCTTCTGTTACAGTCATTTTTTCTGTCATATTCAATTCTTTATGATGCCATTTGGGGTCTTCCTGGCAAAGATACTGGAGTGGTTTGTCATTTCCTTTTTCAGTTCATTTTACAAATGAAGAAACTGAGGCAAATAAGGTTATGGGATTTGCCCAGGGTCACATAGCTAGTAAGTGTCTGAAACTGGATTTGAACTCAGGAAAATGAGTCTTCCTGACTCCAGGCCCAGTACTCTATCCACTGAGTCACCTAGCTGCCCTGCCTCTTTCTCTACTGTCTACCAACTTTCTCTAAAACTATGATCCCATGATCTCATACTCTCATCTGCCTCATCCTTCCAAAGACCTCACTTGACTCTGACAATCCATCCAAGCGGCACCCCCTCTCCCGGCACGTCGGTTCTGATCCCGATTTCTCACCATCACCCATTTCTCACCTAGCTTCCAACCCCACTAGCCAACAAAAAATGTCCCTGCTGAGATTTACACTAATCCCTTAGTTACTGTAGCTGAGAGCGGATCCAGAGTCCTCCCCTCGACCCTTCCGCTGCTTCTCATCCTGTTGACTAAAACATTTTATCTTCTCCTTCTAGACACCTTTCGCTACCATGACTTTCTTCTCCTTTTTGTTGGATCAATCAATCAACAAACATTTATTAAGCAACTACTCAGGGTCAGGCTCTGCAGTAAGCTCTGGATAAACTAGGAGAAAGGGAAATAGTCTTTGAATTCAGAGAGCTCACATTCCAAGAAGGGATGAGAGAGACAATTTAGTGCATATAAAAAATAAATATCAAATACGTTTTAAAGGGAGGACCCTAGTAGCTGAAGCAATCAGGAAAGACTTCACATAGGAAGTGGTAATTGAGCTGAATCTTGAAGGAAATCAGGACTTTTACTGTGTGGAGCAGGCACTCCCTTTCCTAGTTTTTCCTTTCACCTTGTCCTTCCTTCTCTCATCCCACCCTCTCTCTCTGTCTCCCTCTGTGAGATTTTCTCATTTCCCCTGGGCTCAAGTGTCAGCTTTTATGTGCCTGGATCTCTCTCTATATAGCCCTGGTCTCTCTCCTGAACTCCAGCTCATATTAAGAACTGCTTGCTAGACATGATCTCCTGGGTTCAAATCCTGCTTCTGCCACCCACTTTGTGTATGACATTGGGCTGGTCACTTAAACTCCCTGGGCCTCAGTTTCCTCTGCTATAAAAGAAGGATTTAGATCCTGCCAAGCTCTGGGGTCTCTTCTGCCTCCTCAATGTTGTTCATTTCAAGTCAATCCAAATGACCATGGAGCCTTTGCTCAATGATTTCTAATGAGGAGACCATCACCTCCTGGGGCAGTATTCCATTTTAGGCTGTTTTTCATTATGAGGAAGTGGATTCCAGACACTGAACCCAAATTAACTTCTTTGCAACTCCCTTCCATTCTTGGAAGTGCAATCTTTCCTTCCAATGATAACATCTTCAAGTACTTGAACATAGAATTTTCCCCCTGCACTCCCCAGTCTTTTTCTTCTCCAAGTTAAATATTCACACTTCCTTTAGCTAACTAAACCTTGTATGATAAGGTCTCTAGCCATCTCCCCACACTAGTTGCCCTCCCCTGGAGTCATTCCAGTTTTTGAAAATCCTTCCTAAAATATTTTTGTATATGTATGCATGTATGTATTTGTGTATATGTCCTCTTACCTATACTAGCCTGTCACCTTCATGAGAATAGGATCTAAGATTCAGAGCTACAAGGAGAACCCAAAGGCCCCTCATTTTACAGATGAGGAAACTAAGGCAGCTAAATTACTTTCCTAAGACCACACAATGTCAAACTGATGCAGGAATTCAATCTAAGTCTTCCATGATAATTATAGATCTAGATCTGGAAGAAACTATCTATAGTCTTCTAACATGTTCATTTTACAGATGATTAAAAACTGACACTCAGATATTAAATGACTTGCCCAGAGTCACAAAACTAATAAATTCTAATACAGAATTTAAATGTAGGCCTTTTGGATTCCAAGTCCAGCAATCTATTTATTAGGCAAGCTCCATCATCATAGATCTAGGTCTAGAAAGGACCTCAGAGACATTGTATTCCACTCCTCTCATTTAACAGATAAAGAAAGTGAGGTTTAAGTTCAGTGACTTTCTCAAGGTCACACAAGCAGTGTTTGAAATGAGATTTGAAGCCAGGAACACTGCCTCCAGAAATTGTCTTATCTTCTCTTTGCATAGATTCCAGGACCTAACACACTACTCTGCTTTTTGATAAATGCTTAATTTTCCATTTGGGAGGATGGTGGGAGGAGCAGCATTTTCTGCTCTGCCTGTGGAACAGTTAGCTCTGACATGTAAGTTCAGAAGAGAGGCAGTACAGGAAGGAGGTTGTCAAATGTCTACCCCTGGATTTTGCTGCCCTGACTACAGCTGCTGCTGCCAACACCCCCAGAATGCTAAACTGGGTCCATTCGAATCCTTGCCTCCTAGAGTCAGTGGGATTCATATTCATCCCCTCATCCATACGCTTTATAGAACTCAGGCAATTCCCTGGGGGGACCAGCCTAGGTAGAGCATCAAGGCAGTGACATATGGTGCTGAAACTGTGGAACATACACTCACACATGCAGCCACTTTCACGCATACAAACGTACGCAACCATATGGGAATTGAGAATCTATACCAGGGAGTAGGAAAGAATACTGGATATGGGGGTTGGCATTTATTAACTGGGTGACCTTAGGTAAGTCATTTCAAATCTCTGAACCTTAATGTCTTCAAGTGTTAAACAGGAACAACAATACCTATCCTTCCTACTTCAAAGGGTGGTTGTGGGAAAATTGCTTTCTCAGCTACAAAGTCATCCAGAATTGTGAGCTGTTATAATTCCTGTTATTGAGGTCACCAAGTAGCATAGTAGAAAGAGAATTGGATTTGGAATCATGCAGACCAGAGCTCAAACCCTGCCTCAGATAACTTACTAGCTCTGTGACCTTGGACTCTCTAGGTCTCAGTTTCCTCAGTGGTAGAAAGGGGATTAACAATAGCATTTACCTCATTAAGATTATTGTGAATGTGAAATGAGGCAATGTAGATGCTTCATAAACCTGAAAGTGTTATATAGACATTGACTATTGTTATGGTTGTTATTTTTTTATTATTACTACTACTACTACCACCATCACCAAAGTGTTGTACTCTGAAGACCACAATTTGGAGATTTCCTTTCCCCCTGTAGAATACCTAGCTTCCACACAAGGTCCCTTACTTGTTATTTAAAGTCTCTCACACTATGGTTCCAGCCTACTTTTCCAGACTTAGTATATATTGCTGTCCCTCATACTTGACATTCCAGCCAAGATGACGTATTTGCTTTTCCTTATACATGGCATTCCATCTCCCATCTCTGAACTTCTCATGCCTAGAATGTCCTTCTACCTGCCCATAGAATCCCTAACTTTCTTCAAAGCACAGCTCAGCTACTGCTTCTTACGTAAGGCCTTTCCTGGCCCACTCCCCATCAGCACTAATACACTCGATCTCTACAAAATTATATTGGAATGCTTTGTAGATATTTGGTATTTTCTTTCCTGTGCACACATAGTTGCTCTTGATAGAAGGTGAGCTCTTTGAGGAGGATTGTTTTCTTTTTGTCTTCATATATCTTTGCAGATAGCATAGTTCTTGGCACATAACAGGAGCTTAATATTTGTGGCTTTGAGTTGAATTCACTTCTTGAGTTAATACCAGAATAAGGAAGCATAAGAAAGTGTCTACCTGTCCTTGATAAATTCAAGTCATCTGGCCAAGATGCATGACAACCTTGAATCTGAAAAGAGTCGGCAGATCTGATGGCTGAGCCACTTTAAATATCACTTTCAGTGATATTTAAAAGATCTTAGAAAATAGGAGAGGTGCCAAATGGGGGAAATGGGGGAACTCTGTCTCAATTTTCAAAAAAGGAAAAATCATCATCTACTGACTGTGGGACAGTGAGCCTGACTCAATTCTTGGGAAAATTCTAGAACAGATCATTAAAAAGATGGTGATTTATAAAGAGATTATGAAGAGCCAGATGGTTTCATTGGGAAGAGGTCACGCCAGACCAACCACATCAATTCTTTTCTGACCAAACTAGGAGCCATGAGAAATGCTATGGATATAGTTGAATCTAGATATTAGTAAAGCTTTGGATGAAGTATCTCATATTATTCTTGTAGAGAAGGTAAAGATATAGCTTAGACAATAAAATACTCATATTTGAAATTGGGTGCATGGACTCAAAGAGTAAAGGTCAGTAAATTATTTAAAAATTTAAAAAAAAATTCTTAGATCACAGAATATACAAAAACAGGTGATAAATCAGATTTAGCCCATGGATTATAGTTTGCCAAACACTGGACTAGACCATTGGGCTGAATCTAATCAATGAATTTCAATAAAAAATGTAAAGTCTTCTACCTGGGACCAAAAATTCAGCTCTGCCAGTATAAGATGGGGAAAGTAGAGATAAATAGTAGCTATTCTAAAATGATTTCAGGGTTTTGGTGGACTTTAAGGGCAATGTGAGTCAGAGATATTGTGTAAAAGGCAAAAAAAAAAAAAAGCTAATGCAAGCTTGGGCTGTTTTAAGAGAGGCATTGCTTCCAACAATAGGGAGGTAAGGGTTCCACATTGTATCCTGACTTCACCTAACCTGATCAGAGGTGTGGTATTCAATTCTATATGCCATGAATAAAGGACATTGGCAATCTGGGTGGTGTCCAAAGGAAAGCAACCATGATGACGAAGAGTCTTGAGTTTATCACACATGAAGATGAAATAAGGGAACTGGACATATTGAGCCAAGATAAGAGAAGGTTCAAGGCGAACATAGTAGAAGTGTTCAGGTGTATGAATGGCTGTCATGGAAGAGAGATGAGACTTCTTTGGTTGGACCCCAAAAGGGCAGAAATGCAAGCAATGGATAAAATTGCAAAGAAGCAAATTTAGATTTGATATCACAAAGATTTCTAATGATGAGAGCTGTTCAAAAGTGGAAAGAGCTGCCTTAAGATCTGGTGAGTTCCCCCTCATTAAACAGGCTGGATAATCACTTATTGGATATAGTATATATAATAAAAGTGATTCCTTGTGCTTATAGATTGTCCTAGATAGGCAACGGGGTCCCTTCCAGTTCTCAAATTCTGCAATTCTGTGGATTTTCATAAAGTCTTCAAACCTAACTTCTTCCCTTCTCATTCTTTTGCCAAGCTTTTATCCATAACTATGCATTCATTATCAAAAATAGATGCCTTTTTTCAGGGTGGGAAAAAAACTGACTTAAGGGATATCAGGAAAAGAAGTGATCTCCCCATAGTAGAAACAAATCACCCATTGACTGATGACATTTGTAACTAGATTGTGAGCTTCTCAAGAGCAAGCATTGTCTTTTATATTTCTTTATATTCCCAGTGCTTAGCACAGTACATGACACACAGTAAGTGCTTAATAAATGCGTATTGACTGACTAACCCAGCAGAGAAAGGCCAAATCCTCTATGGGAGAATCTTTGCATGGCTAGTCATATGGGCAGGGAGGCAGGAAAGTCAGCTCAGCTGAAGTAGTTGGCTCATGTACCTGATGGGCTTAGGATTCAGAGGGAAGGAATTCCAAAGCATGCCCAAGCAGCTGGCTCCCAATCACTCATCCAAAAGCTGAATCCAAATAAGATGAGCATAACCATTAAGTAAGTGTTCTCTGCATCCATACTGGGAATCTGGGGAGCTCTTTCCCATTCCCTAATTCACAATCAACTTTCTCCCTGAGGTTCAGTACATTAACCAAAAGCAGTGTAATGATGAGGTTCAGTCAGAGAGGGAACCCAGACAAATGACAGCAGAGACCCCAAAGGGATTTTCTCTTGAGTCTCTTTTTCTAGAGCAAGGAATTTACCTCCTTACAAAATAAAGTGACGGGAATGCAAAAGAAACCCCAAAAAGTGTGGGTGGGGGAACCAGTGATAAAAGAGACATCAAGTCATAAGGTAGAAGTAGCTATTTTTAAAGGGAGTATCCCATTAGATTTGTGAAATATTTCTTCCCAGCAAATCTCAGGGTCTCAAATGCTCCCAATAAAGTACATGGCACAAGATGAGATTCTTCCCAAAGGCATCAGTTACAAGCATCTCAGCTGCCAAACCCAAGACTTCCTACAATCCTTAAACAGCAGAATTTTAGAATCTATGAATAGTATGGTGCCTACCTCATTGTAGGTACCTGATAAATGTTTATTGCTGGGTTTTAAGGAACCTTGTATACAGATTTCACCTTTACCGGATCACAGCTAATAATTTTAGAGCTGAAAAGGATTTTAGAGAGACCTTTGAGGGTAACCTCCAAATTTTACAGATGAGGAAACCAAGGCACAGAGAAGTTAAGTGATTTTTCCAAAGGAACAGGCAATAGATATCACAAGTAGGATTTGAACCCGGGTCATTTGTCTCCAAGCATTATTCCGTTATGCCACACTGCAACAAATAAAAAATATCTGTTTTTCCCCACATTCCACCACCACCTGGTCCAGTAACAGGCCAAAGCTGTAGAGGAATAGGCATTCCATGTCCATTTGCCCTTCTATTATCTGCTTAGGATAAACCCAGTCTCAAGACTGTGTTAGCACAGCAAGGAAGGTAGGATAGCTGAACTGGGAGAACAGAACAGCAACAGCTGTCAGCAACCATCATAAGGTAGGCACCAGTGCCCTCCACTGCCGGGGCTGCCACTACATAATGGTAGGGAGAAGCCAGGTTTTCACTATTGGTATGTGAGACCGACACTTATGAGAATCAAAAATCCTCAGGGGCAAAGCCTCATAGCAATGGAACAAGACAAGAGATGGCTAGGACTTCAATACAGCAGACAAGCCTAGCTGTAGCACAAGAATTTCAAGAATTGTAACAATGTCCTCTCACTTGCGTAAAGTACAGGGATTGTCACAGTTGGGTTATTAGCCCGTCATATCCCATGAAAGATTAAAATCTCAAATTCTCTGGGTTAATTAGAAGGGAAATAAAACTACAATACATTCAACCTGGAGCAGTAATGTGGGCTAATGATTACATTCTCATTCATTTGCCTTTTCTTGTCGACTTTAACTCCATTGTCTATAGTCTACGGTATTCATGTTCCTACAAAAAAAAAAAAGATTCCCCTTTTTGAATAGAATAGAGCTGTCATCATTGCGAGTGCCTTGAGCTCAGCATTAACCCTTCCTTTCACACACATTGATACACCCTTTCCTTTTTCTTAAATGGCCCAGGATGCTTTTATAAAATTCAGAAACTCCCAATCTCTGAAGTCCTAGAAAGAACACAGACCTCAGATACAAAGCTCCATGAGTTTGCTTAAAAGAATGCCTCAAAAAGGTTTCTAGATTTGTAGAGCTGGAAGCGACCTTGCAATGTAGAATGTCAGGACACATGCTATCAGATAAAGGAACCTTAGAATAATGAACAAAGTAATCATATCATAAAAACATATTTCATGTTATATAATAAATATAACACATATGAATGTCATCTATCTGTATGTGTAATATATACTGATAAATATATGTTATAAATATATAAATAATATATTATAATAAATTTTTATTATTTATTCCTTAAGCTCTTACTATGTGCCAGGTGCTATGCTATGCACTGGGGATAAGACAGTGCCACCCCTCAAGAAGCTTATACTCTAAATTAATTTGAGTTATCTTAAATTGCCTCACAATTAGAGGTATCTAAAGGTGATATGGGCTGCCTTGGCAGGTGATAGTAATCAATAATAACAACAATAACTCTCTAAGTTCTCTAAGGCTTACAGAGTCCTTTCTCCACTAGAACCTTGGGAGGAAGGTAGACTTTTCCCTCACCAGAAATCATTCAAAGGAAGTTGGATGACTACTTGTTAGGGATGTTGTAGATGGGTTCTTTTTCATGAACCCTAGCCTTAGTGTAACAAGAAATCTCATGCCATAGAGGAAGACCTCTTGAAATCTTGAGGTCCAGAAATTTCCAATATCATCTGGCTTCTTAGTCCTTCTTCTGAATGAGAGCTTTGTAAAATCATCCTTGAAAATGGTAACCTTTCTTATTTCCTTTTCTAGTCCTGTTACCTCGCCTGTGCTCCTTCATACAAACTGGCACAGAGAAAAGTCCCATTGGCCAGAAAAGCTGCTTTTGCGGGTTTCTCCAGAAATCCATCCCTTTATCTTTCTTGCTTCTGTCATGCTTGCACTCCTTCGTGTGAACACATATAAACACTTATGACTTCTGCTTGGGAACAGCGTTGGCTGACTTCCCCGGTTTTGTGCCTTCCTAAGTAGCTGTCAGCACTGCAAGAGCAGGCTCGATGGATAAGATTATCACGTTGAGTACACTGAGCCTTCAGAGGCCATGCAGAGTTCAGCACCAGGGGAATGGCAGCACCCCAGACTGCCATCCAAAGCTCTGTGAGTCTTTCTTGTGTTTCTGTAGCTTCCTTTGGGGGCTTTTAGCCAAGGGTGTCTGGCCCCAGTGGTTAACAGATTTCTCCAGTGGGGCATACTGCAGTAGTGCTGGTAGCAGCCCTTAGTTATTCCAGCTCAAATGGATCCAGAGACAGAAAATGAGATACAAGCCTGTGATTATCTGCCCCCATGCAATTGTCATCCATAAATATGATTTGATCCTAGAACTTCAGAGCCATTTCTAGTACCAAATCCTATGAACCGATCATCCTATGTATGGACATAAATATGTGTTAAGATATTCATTTCAATTCTACTTCATTCTGTTACTATGGAATGAATATTAAGTTTGGAGTAAGAAGATTTAACAGCTGGTATTAAATGGTACCCACTATGTGCCAGGCATTTTGCAAAGTGCTTTACAAGTATCTCATTTGATCCTCACAGGCAGAGGTTAAGAGACTTGTCCAGGGTCCCATAGCTAATAAGTGCCTGAGGTAGATTTGAACTCAGTCCTCCCGACTCCAGGCCCAGTACTGGTAGTAGTATGAGCTCAACCACTTTCTATCTCTGTGACCTTAAGCAAATCATTTAATCTCTCTTGGCCTCAGTTCCCTCATCTGTACAATGAGTGGGTTGGACTAGATTACTTAATAAGTTTTCTTTCAGCCCCAGAAGTGTGACATAATAGAATCTTTAGAACAAGGGGTGCCAGAACTCTACCTTGGAACATGGAATGTTAAAGGGGAGACATTTAGGTAGAACAAGAACACCCCCAAGAGGGGAATGACAGCTTTCTTTATAGATCTGAAAAAAAAATTGTCATAAGGAAGAGGGATTAGTCTTGTGCTAGTTGTCCCTGAGGGCACAACCAAAAGCAATGAGGAGAAGGAGAAAAGAGGTCAGGGAAGGCTTGATTTCAGGAAAAGGTGAGAGCTGTCCAGCATTGGAATGGGCCGCCTTGGAAGAGGCTGAGTTCTCCCTCACTGGAGGTGTGTGAGCTAAGGCCAGATGTGCCCTTGTTGGAGGTGATGCCCTAGGAAGTCTTTCTCAGTAATCAGTTGCATTAGATGTTCTCCGAGGTCCCCACCACCACCATCTGCCTTGCCTTATCTCTTCCTTCAATAAACACTTATTAAATGCCTACCATGTGCCAAGCACTGGGGATACAAAAAGAGCAAAAGGCCACTTGTCTTCTAGGAGCTTCTTTGTCTACATGTTGCTGCCCGTAGTAGACAGGAAGCTCCTTGAGGGCAAGGATGTTTTTTACCCCTCCTCTCTTTGTCTTCCCAGCACTTAGCACAGTGCCTGGAAGGTTGTAAACTCTGTAAGTGTTTGTTGACTCTGGCTTTGACTTTCTGTGAATATAGATTGCTAGAGCTGAAAGGAATCTGGAAACATAGAATGTTGGAATGAACCTTAAGACATAGAATGTCAGAGCTCAAAGGGCCTTCAGACAATGGACTACTAGGACTGGAAGTTCATCCAGTCTAATCCCTTCCTTTTAAAGAAAAGGAAGAGCCATATATGGTGATGAATACCTGTAATCTGAGTTGTTGGGGAGTATAAAGTTGATCTATCTCTTGAGTTCTGGAGTTATGAGCTATAGTGAGGTAAGCTAATCAGATTTCCAAATAAAGTCCAGCATCAGTCTTTAGGAATGAGGAGCCACCAGGTTGCCTACAGAGGGGCAAACCAGCTGAGGTCAGTAAAAGAGCAAGCCAAAGTTCTCATGCTGTTCAATAGTGAGATCAAAGGGGCAGCTAGGTGGTGCAGTGGATAGAGCACTGGCCCTGGATTAAGAGGACCTGAGTTGAAATTCGGCCTCAGATATGTAACACTTACTAGTTCTGTGACCCTGGGTAAGTCACTTAACCCTATTGCCTAGCCAAAAAAAAAAAAATAGTGAGATCAAGCCCATGAGTAGTCCCTACTCCCCTGGGAGAAACAAAGACACCCAGTCTTAACTTTTTAAAAAGTGAAAAATAAAGATAAGGTGAGTGAGGCCCAGATAAGTGAAGGGATTTGTCCAAAAGTAGAACCTGGTCTAGAACCCAAATCATTAGTTTCCAAATCCAGAGCTCTTTGTACCATGCAGGAGAAGCCAAACAACAAAACTGATAAAGAAGTCATGAAATGCAGTATAGGTCTTTTTGAAGGAGGGTCAAATGCCCCATAACAAAGAACAGAGACTGGCTAAACACTGTCTTTTGCTGTCTCCCTTTCTTTCTCTCATAATACAAATTATAGAGAGTAGAATGGATGCCACTTTGACTCCAACTCAGGAAATAGGAAGGGGTTCAATTATTCAATCTACTACAATGATGATGGATAATGGGGATAAATTCTCAATATCTAGAAAATAGATATCTAGAATGAAGGTTTGACCATATACGAGGATAGATAGGCATTCTAGAGGTTATATATGGAATGAACTTAGATATAATGATGGAAATGAAGGGATCTTAGAACATAATATTTTGGAACATGGACTCTATATTCTCTAGAATGTTCAAATGGGAAGGGACCCAAAACACAGACTGTTAGAACATAAACATATATATTAGTGTTGGAAGGTTCCTTGGGGTATAGAATGTTAGACCTGAGAACACAGAATGTTAGAGTTCCAAGAGACCTTGGAGATCACGTAGCATAAGCCCTTTGTTTTACAGAGAGCGAAAGTCAACCAGACAGACAGAAGAAGAAAGTGGCTCAGGGATAACACAGACTGATGGCCACACTCTTCCAGAACAGAAAACATTCTTTACATCTCCAGGCTTTTAACTAACCCTATGACCATAATAGAACAGATCTGTCTTACACACACTGGCTCAGAGATGCTGCCTCCCCTTCCTTTGATCTGCTACCTGCAAGCAGCCCCTGAGTAGGAGAGAGGGCCCTCCTATCTTTGAGGCTCTCAGCAGCAGATTTTTTTTGCCCCTACAGTTCAGCACCTGGGTTTTCCCCATGTAATACCCCTCACCTCCTTAGCGTTCTCCCCAAAGCTTCACAACAATCCACTGATAAGTCCCATACCAGGTATGTTCTACAAACTGACTTCAAGTCCAATGACAGCCATCATCATGCAAGTGTCTTGAATGTCTGATGAGGGGCTAAAATACTGGGACCCGTGCCAGACCAGGAGGTGACTCAAAATGCTCAAGGCAAGGCACGTCTATCCTTCTCCTGGTTCTGGGGGATGCAAGCAAATCGAAGAGAGAATACATTACTGCTGATGACAGGGGCCTTGTTGCTTGCTGAAACACCATAAGAAGTGTCAGAGTAGCCTGGAGGAGGCACATCAGAATCTATTTGTTCATTATTAGTTGCTGAAAGCGACAGGCAGCCCTGACTTAGGGATTCATTAATGTCATTTGTTTTATGGAATGAAAATGAGACTCTCTAAAGATGTTTTTTATAGAATTTCAAAGAGCTGTTTAGAAATATTTTTCTTCCTGTTGCCATTGAAAGGAAAGTCAGGTAAACTCTGTACCTATTCTTCCAACACAATAGAAGAGTAAGGGGGGGATACATCATTATGTCCTTCAAATGTTAAATCATTCAATGGAGCAAAGTACAAAGGCATCAGGAGACTGAGGCAAGGTAGCAGCTGGGGACAGAGGATGGAGCCTTAGACAGGTGAGCTGGGTTCTTGTCCTAGCTCTACCATTAACTGGCTACATGACCTTGAGTAAATACCTTTTATTCTCCTTCTTTAAGTTTCCTCCTTGGCAAAATAAAGGGAGGCATTGTGGTGCAGTTGATAGACTAATGAATGGGAAGACATAAGACCAGAGTTCAAAACCTGGTTCTGTCACTGTGTCATATTGGGTAAGTCACTTCATTTCTCTAAATCTCAGTTTCCTCAACCATAAAATGAGGACTTTAGAAGAGATGACCAGCTCCTTCAAGTTCTAAATCTAGGATATGGTAAAGCTTTAGAGCTAGAAGTGAGCTTAGAACCTAGAACAGAGGGGTGGAGCCAAGATGGTAGAGCAGCAGAAATAACAGCCAAGCTTTCCCTCACACTTCTTCTACAAAGAGGGAGACTGAGTCCTGAGCAGGAAATTCAAAAACAAACATTACAGTGAATTATTTTTTTCCAGCCCAGTTAGATCTAAAGAAACAGGCCTGTAGACACTGGGTTTAGGGTCTGGTGAGAAGTATGCCACACAGAGCATTAAAGGACACAGGGATTGGAAGAAGACCAAGATTGTGTACAAAAATAAAATGAGGTCTTAGGAAGACTCCAGCCTTATGCAGATTTGAAAACACATACAAACTGGCAGCTCTGTCATTACTCAGGACCAGATCTCAGATCCAGTGGGGACTTAAGAGGGTCCTGGGCCTAGAGGTGAGGAGCAACTTGAGATTGAAGAGCTCTGCACTACTGGTTCTAGGTTCTGTAATGGGCTAGGAACAAGGTCAGAAGTGAGCAGCTATGTGGCTCTAACCCTGAAAGTGGAGCAGGGTCTCAGCTCCAACCTTCAACCAAGCCTGATACCTGCAGTGGAATAACCAGGACAGGAATCACAAACCAAAGGAGAACCATCAGTTCTGTTGCTTGGGACCTACAGAACCTTTGACCCTACTTTCAAACTGCATGATAATGAAAAAGTTCAAAATCAGTCTACTGGAACTTCCAACTAGGGGCAAGACAGTAGTTGTTATACAGACCCAGACCTAAATGAGAAACTTGAAGAGCTCAAAATAGGAGGGCAGTGATTAGACTTTGACTTAGATCACACTATTTTGGGGAACACTAAAAGTTTGCAGGTCCTTAGCCTCAGCTGTCAATAACATAAAATTCAATATCTCCAAGAAAACAGAGAAGAACCCAAGAGGATAAAAGTTCAAATGACATATGCCCAACCAGAAGTACACCAACTCCAGCCCTAACATAAAGTGCAAAGTCAGGAATAAGGCTGGAAGAATGAGCAAACAAACAGAAAGAATATAGCAGTATAAAGAGCTTTAGGAATGCTTAAAATATAAACCCACAAGAATTGGATGGCTCCAAAAATCCATAAGCAAAGTTACTCAAAAATTAAAAAAAAAAATAACAACAACAACCTCAGCGTAAAGCAAGTCCAACCAGGATTTCTGGAAGAGATAAAGCCAGTGCTGTTGTTGTTTGGTGGTTGTTGGGGTTTTTTTAAGAGCTAAAAATTACTTTTAAAATAGAGGCTAGGCAGAAAATGGGAAAAGAAATGAGAACTATGGAATAAAAAGGTAAAAGGAAAAGAGTTACAAATCTTTATTTAGTCAATGTAAGGGAAGGGGAAGCTCTAAAACTTTTGTTGCATTCCTTTTTCAGTCACGTTTAACCATTCATGTCTGACTCTTTGCTTCGTTTTCTTGGCAAAGGCACTGGAGTGGTTTGCCACTTCCTTTTCCAGCTCATTTCATAGACGAGAAAACTGAAGCAAGTAGACTTAAGTGACTTACCCAAGATCACACAGCTATTAAGTGTCTAAGGCCAGATTTGAACTCAGGAAAATTACTCTTCCTGACTCCAGGCTCAGCATTTTATCTACTGTGCCACCTACATGCCCCTTGAAAATTATAATTAGCCAATAAAAGCTAATGACTCCATGAGATAAGGAATATTTTTTTATTCAAAAGACTGAAAAATAGAAGTGTATGATATCTTATCGCAAAAATTACTAACATAGAAAACAAATTAGGGAGAGATAATGTGTGGATCACTGAACTACCTGAAGGCCATGACCAAAACAGAAAGAATTCTAGAACCTTTCTTCAAGAATCATAAGTGAAAATTACTCAGATCTCTTAGAACCAGAGGACAAAGTAGAAATAGAAAGAATCTACAAGTCATTGCCTGGAAGAAACCCCAAATGAAAACTCCCAAGAATATCATTGCCAAAATCCAGAGCTTTCAGGCCAGAAAAAAAAATTGCAAGCAGCCAGAAAGGAGAAGGGAATATGTATTTATTAAGCACCTACTATGTGCCAGGCACTGTGACAAGTGCTTTACAAATATCATCTAATTTGAATTCAAGTACCAAACAGCTACACTCAGCATTGCATATAATTTAGCAGCCTCTACTAAAAGGAGTAGAGAGATTGAAATAAGACATTCTGGAAAACAAAAGATCTAGGCTTGCACACAATAAAAACTGGAGTATAATCCTACAGAGGAAAACTAGTGCTTCAATGAAACAGAGAACTTTTAAGCATTCATGATGAAAGACCAGAAAGTTACATATAAACTTTAAAATGCAACTATAGCGGTCAAAAGAAATATTTAAAAAAGCATAGACAATCATAAACTAAACAATGTTGAACTTATTACATTCTTATGTGGAGAAATGATATGTGTATTCCTTCAGAACTCTATCATTATTAAGAGTTATAGAGAGAATTCAATTAGACAGAAGGCCTGGAAGTGATTCTGCTAGGTTTCATCTTAAAATAAAAATAGAGAGTGGGGAAAAGAAGAATACTGGTTGAGAGGAGAGAAGGAAAATCATCTCACTTAATTGGGCTATACAAGTAAAAGTCTATACAAACAAGGAGGAGGGAGTATAAGATATTGGGCAACAGTTGAATCTCACCCTCATCTGAGTTTAAATCCAGCCTCAGACAGTGAGCTGTGTAACACTAAGGAATTTGCTTAACTTCTGACTGCCTCAGTTTCCTTAAATGTAAAATAGGAATAACAATAGCACCTACCTCTGAGGTTTGTTGTGAGGACCAAATGAGATATTTGTTAAGCACTCAGCATGGTGCCTGGCAGATAGTAGGTACCTAATAAATGCTTTTTTTCCCCTTCCTTCCTTCATCTGAGCTGGTCAAAATAGAAGAAAACTGCATGGACACCCCCCACACACATATACACAGAAACACATTTCACTCAACACAGAAACAGGAGGGAAAAGGAGAAATTAGGAGGAGGTTAGATTAAAGGGGAAATTAGTCTTAAGCAAAACAATCCTTTAAATAAGAGATGGGAAACAAGGAGATGAAAAAGTATTAGAGAATAGGATGGAAGGAAATGCACGATTGAAATCATGACCATGAATGTGAATAGGATGAACTCAACCAAAAAATGTAAGAGGAGAGTGCAATGCAATGGAAATAAGAATCCAAAAATATGTTGTTGACAAAAAAAAAAATACTTGAAACAAAAAAATAGATATACATAGTTAAAAAAGAAGAGACTGAAGCAAACGTTTGTTTCTGTTGAAGTAATAAAAGGAGGTGCTGCAATCATGATCTCAGACAATAGCAAAAATAGACTTAATTAAAATAGATAAATGGGGAAGCTATGTTTTACTGAAAGTTACTCTAGATGATGAATTAATATCCATATTAAACATATGTGAATTAAATGGCATAGTCTCTAAATACTTAAAGGAAAAGTTGAATAAGATGAATAAAACTACGGTAGTGGGAGACCTCAATTTTCTTTCTCATACTGTGACACATGTAATAAAACAAAACAAGCAAAAGAAGTTATGGAGCTGAATAGAATTCTACAAATGTTAGATAGGATAGACCTCTGGAAATTACTGAATGAGAATAGAAAGGATTTTTCAACTATATGTGGCATATTCACAAAAATTGACCATGTAGTATGGTATAAAAACCTTACAAGTAAATGTAGAAAATCAGAAGGATTAAGTAATATTTGCTGCAATGAAAGTATACTCAATAAAGGGCAACTCAATGAATAATTTAATTGGAGATGAAATAAAACTTGATTTTAAATAATGGGTGAGTCTAAGAAAAAATCTTAGAAATAGTTATTTCACTGTATATAATGACAACAATGAACATATCAAAATTTTACATACAGCTAAAATATATTTGAAAACCAATAAAATTTAAAATTCTCACTCAAAGTATAAATCCTGAAAACCAAAGGTTAACAAAAATTGAGAGCAAAAAAAATGAATTAATCAAATTAGGGGCTTTAAAACTTGATTTTTAAAAAGAATTGAATCAGATTACCAGTATCAAAAATAAAACTTAGTTCACAATGAAAAAGAAACTTTTAAAAAATTGTTAGGAATCATTTTTCCTGATTATGTGCCAATGAAGCTGAAAATCTAAGTTAAATGTATTAAGATTATTTTTTTTAAAAAATAACACCCAGAATAACTGAACTAGAAATAGTGAATATAAATAACCCAATTTTAGAAAAAGAAATTGAACAAGCCATCAATGAACTCCAAAGTGGGGGGAGGGGCAGGATAAGATGGATTTATGAGTAAATTCTATCAAACCTTTAAAGATAAATTAATTCCAAGTTCAAATAAACCGTTTGAAAAAAAATAAGAAAAAAAGCAGTCTTATTAAATTTATTTTATGATACAAAAATGGTCTTGATGCCCAAACCAGGGAGAGTAAAAGGGAGAAAACGGTAAACTGATATCTCTAATGAATATTGATGAAAATTTTAAGTGAAGTATTATTAAGGACACTATGGCAACATATAACTAATATTTGTATGAGAAATGTTAGGACTGGTTAACTATCACGAAAGCTATCTTAATTGACCATATTAGTAAAAAAAAATGAAACAATAAAAAATATGATTATATGAATAAATGCAGGAAAAGTTTTTGACACGATAAAATGCCCATTTCTGAATAAAAAAAAAAAAAACTAGAAAGCATAAGAATAAAACTTCCAGGAGCCAAGAAGGCAGATAAAGAGTTAATCTCTGTAACTTTCTCATATTCACCTCTAAACAAACAAAAAATAATGCCCCAGAACAAATCCTGGAACATCAGAAATCAGCAAAAAGATAAAGTGAAATAATCTTTTAGTCCAAGAAAATTATAAGATCAGCAGGAAAGGTCTGCCTCACTTGGGTAACAGGGGAGCACATTCCAGGACAGGAAGCATCCCAGCAAACCAGCAGTAAACCCCACCTCAGCAAACCAGTGGGAGATCCTAAGTCCCAGTGTGGTGGAGCAGGCAAACACCAAAACCAGGACCTCCCACATGCCTTAGCACAGCCATGGGAACCAGCAGACTCCAGCTCTGACAACCACCACTTACTTCAGCATAGCCCTACGCAAATGGGCATCCTTCCAGCAGCCAGACCTCCACATGCTTAAGTATGGCCCTGGGGAAACAAAGAATCACCCCACTGGGCCTCAGCACACACCAGACACCACCACTAGGACCCCAGCTCAGCATCAGGTAATCTGCCATATCCCTACAGCCTCCAGCAGCACCAGCCACCTCCTACCTTACTTCCTCAGCACAGCACCAGACTTGAGAGTTCCCAGAGGCCCCAGGGAAATATCATAAAGAGCCAGGGCCTATAGCCACTGGCAAAAGAAGCCTGAGACAATGACCCTTCTACTCTGTGTGCAAAGCTCAAATTCAAAGGAAGGGGAAAGACCAAAAAAAAAAAAAAAAGATGAGCAAAACACAACAAAAAAAATCTGACCATAAAAAGTCATTATGGTGAGAGGGAAGACCAAGACACAAACTCAGAAGAGGACAAGAATGTCAAAATACCTGTGGACAAAACCTCAAAAAAAAACCAGAAAATGGTCTCAAGCCCAGAATGAACTCATAGAAGAGCTCAAAAAAAAAGCTTAAAATCATAAAAGAGAGGTTAAAAAAATGGGAAAAGAAATGAGAGTGATGCAATATAATTATGAAAAAAGAGTCAACAGCTTGGAAAACTGCTTAAAAAGTAAAATTGGCTGAATAGAAACAGAGATACAAAAATCCATTGAAGAAAAAACTTCTTAAAGAGTACAATTGGCCAAATGGAAAAGAAAATACAAAAGTTAATTGAGGAAAACATCTTAAAAGTTAGAATTGGGCAAGTGACTATGAGACATTAAGAATCAATAAAAGAAATTTTTAAAATGAAAAAAATGCAAGAAAATGTTAAATAACTCATGGGGAAAACACTGACCTGGAAAATAGATCCAGGAGAGACAACACCAGAATCACTGGACTACCAGAAAGTCATAATCAAAAGGAGGATCATATGAAAAAAATACTCTACATCACTATTGATTAGAGAAATGCAAACTAAAACAACTCTGAGGTACCACCTCACACCTATCTGATTGGCTAATATGACCAAAAAAAAGGAATATGATCAATTTTAGAGATTGGGAAAATGGGAACACTAACATTGTTGGTGGAGTTATGAACTGATCTAACCATTCTGGAGAGCAATCTGGAACTATGCCCAAAGGGCAACCAAACTGTGTGTACCCTTTGATCCAGCAATACCACTACTAGGTCTGTACCCCAAAGAGATCATAAAAAAGGGGAAAGGACCCACATGTACAAAAATATTTATAGTAACTTGTTTGTGGTGGCAAAGGGTTAGAAATTGAGGTGATGCCCTTCACTTGGGGAATATTGTGCTACAAGAAATGATGAGCAGACAGATTTTCAGAAAAAGCTGGAAAGACTTACATAAACTGATGCTCAGTGATGTGAGCAGAACAAGTAGGACATTATGCACAGTAACAGCAATATTGTGTGATGATCAACTCTGATAGACTTAGCTCTTCTCAGAAATACAATGATCTAAGATAATTCCAAAGGACTTATGATGGAAAATACTCTCCACAATCCAGAGAAATAACTATGGAGTCTGAATGTATATCAAAGCATACTATTTTCTACTTTTTGTTGTTTTTTTTTTCTTTCCTGTGTTTTCCCTTTTGTTCTGATTCTTCTTTCACAACATAACTAATGCGTTCTGATTGTACATGTATAGCCTATATCAGATTACTTGCAAACTTGCTTGGGAGGGGGGAGGAGACAGGAAGGGAGAAAAAAATTTGGAACTCAAAATCTTATAAAAGTGAATGTTGAAAACTATCTTTACATGTAATTGGAAAAAAAATACTATTGAGTGGTGGCAGAGAGGACCTGGAAAGCATCTTTAAAGGAAAACTGTCCTGATGTCTGGAACTAGAGGACAAAAGAGGCATTGAAATAATCCATCAATCACCTCAGGAAAGAGATCCCAAAATAAAATTTCAAGGAACACTACAGCCAAATTTCAAAACTATTAGGTCAGGGAAAAAATACTACTAGTGTCCAGAAAGAAACAATTCAAATATCAAGGAATCACAATCAGGATTACACAGGACGTGGCAGCTACAATATTAAAGGATTGGAGGTCATGGAAAATGATACTCCACAAGACAAAGAAGCTAGAACTACAACCAAGAATCATTTACCTGGCAAAATTAAGCATAATCATCAAGTGGAAAATGGTCATTCAATGAAATAGAAAGATTTCAAGCTTTTATAAGGGGAAGATCAGAACTACATCAAAAATCTGACTTCCAATAGCAAAATCCAAGAGAAGCATAAGTAGGTAAAAAGGGGAAATAAAACACAAGGGATTCAATAGAGCTAAATTATTTACATCCCTACATGGGAAAATGATACTTGTAGTTCTTAAAAACTGCAATATTAATAGCACAGCCATGAGGAATATACATAGAGGATGTGGGTATAAGGTGAATTTCAGAGAATGACAAAAAAGGAATGGATGAGAAAGACAAGTCTAATGGGTGCAGAAGGAAGGGAAAAGTAGAATGAGATAAATTATTTCACATGAAAAGGTGCAAAAGATCTGTTACTGTGGAGGAGATTATGGGAGTGTAGGTAACGAGCATCATTTGAACCTCACTCTCATCAGCATTTGGCTCAAAAAGGGAAGCACATAAACAATCAGTTTATTATAGAAATCTATCTTATTCGACGGGAAGTAGGAGGGGAGGAGATCAATTAAAGGGGGGGAAGGGAACTGACAGAAGGGAGGGCAGCTCAGGGGAGATGGTGTACAGAAGCAAATCAATGGTGAGGAGGGAAAGGGTGAAAGGAGAGAAAAGACAGGAGGAAGAATTTAATGTAAGGAAATATACAGGTAGTAATCATAACTGTAATGTGAATGGGATGAACTCTCTTGTAAAACAGAAAAGGATAGAGTGACCAAAAACACAGAATGCTACAATATGCTATTTACAATAAACATACTTGAAGCAGAGAGAGACACACACACACAGGGGCTGGAGAAGAATCTATTATGCTTCAGCTGAAGTGAAAAAAAAAAAAAAAGCAAGGATATCAATCCTGATCTCAGACAAAGTAAAAGCAAAACTAGACCTAATTAAAAGAGAAAAAGAAGGAAACTACATCTTGCTAAAAGTTAACATAGAGAATGAAGCACTATCAATACTAAATATTAGTTGTTGTCCTTTGTTATATGTACACACACACACACACACACACACACACACATACACACACACACACCCCAAATGGTATAGCATACAAATTCTTAAATGACAAGTTAAGTGAGTTACATGAAGAAATACACAACAAAACCATACTAGTGGGAGACCTCAACTGTCCTCTCTCAGAACTTGATAAATCCAACTTAAAAATAAACAAGAAAGAAACTAAAGAAGTAAATAGAATATTAGAAAAGTTAGATATGACAGGCATTTGGGCATGGTTTAAACATAAAGGGTGACACTACAAGCAAATTAAAAGAACAAAGAATAGTCTACCTGTTAGATCTATGGGGATAAAAAGAAATCATCACCAAACAAGAGATAGAGAGCATTACAAAATGTAAAATAGATAATTTGATTAAATTAAAAAGCTGTTGTACAAACAAAATCAATGCAATCAAGATTAGAAGGAAATTAAAAGATGGGAAAAAATCTTTACAGCAAGTATCTCTGATAAAGGCCTCATTTCTCAAATATGTAATGATCTGAGTCAAATTTACAAGGATACGAGCCATTCCCCTATTGATAAATGGTCAAAGCATATGAACAGGCAGTTTTCAGATGAAGAAATCAAAACTGTCTATAGTCATGTGAAGAAGTGCTATAAATCACTTTTGCTTAGAGAAATGCAAATCAAAACAACAAATCTAGGAGGATTTGTATGAATTGATATAGAGTGAGGTACCAAAACCAAAAGAACAGCTTACACAGTAACAACAATATTGTGAAGACAAACAACCTTTTAAGATTTGGGAACTCTGCTATGAAGATCAACCATAATTCCAGAGGACTCATAATGAAATGTTATGAGTCCTCATAGAGCACATCCTCATAGAGCATTGATGTACTCAGAATGTGGATTGAGACATATTTTGGACAGAGAAAATGAAAGCATCCATTTTGCTTGACTCTATACATTTGTTACAGTGGTTTTGTTTTTCTTGCTTTCTCAGGGTGGCAAGAAAAGCAGGAGAAAAGGTAGGTCTTCATTTCAAAATAAAATAATTGTTTTCAAAAAGAACATAGAAAGTCTGTGCTTGGAGGGACTTTATGACATGGAATGTCAGTTCCAAAATGAACCTTAAAATGAAAAATGTTAGGACATAAAATGTCAGAGATAGAAGGAACATTAGAACATATGATCCTAGAATGTCTTCAAGGTCCCTTTCTACTTCTGCAATTCAATAGCTTCATAAAATAAATGCATATTCTAAAAGCAGAACCTTGAATACAATTGAAAAGTTAAACACATATTTCTGTGTAGCCAGGAGTGAGAAGTCCTTTAATTATTTCCAGTTAAATTCTTTCCCTTTCTGCAAAGTTGACTTGGATGAAATTGAAAGCCTCAAGGAAACTGTGTCAGCAAAAAACAGCGCAAAAAAATGAAACTGCAATATTTCCTAAAGAAACAGATCTGGAGGAATAAAATTGACCATGAATGAGCCCTGTCACACAAATATGGACATGAATGGGATGTTATTTTTACCTGTGTTTTTTAAAAGCTACTCTTTATTTGAGGGGCTTCTAATAGATTTTTTCAACACTCCAAGACTGAGTTCCTTTCTCCAAATCCTCACCAAGACATGGAAATGGTCCCAGATGCTAGAAAGCTATGTTAGCAGATTACAAACTCTGGAAAGTTTCAAAGGTCAGCCCAAGACAGACCAAGTGCTTGCTGTCCAAAGCAATGAGTGCAGATTGAGTGTATAGAGAGACTGATCACCACCATGGCCTCATTGGAATGAATTCTGAAGACACATCAACTCACAAATACTATCTACTGAATTACTGGGGGTTTGTGATTTCTCAGTAGTCAGGACCTAAACTATGTTAATCACCAACCCTTAATAAAAGTGCTGACATAATGATGAAATGCTGACATAATGATAATGAAAATGGTTGATTCAGTAAGGTATTGTTCCTTTATGGTGCTTCCTTATCTTATGGAATAGTTTGATGACGTAAAAAAAAAGTTCCTTTGTACCAAGAAAAAAAAATTAAATTAACTGGTAAAGAATACAAGATAATTGCCTCTTCCACAAATAAATACCTTGATGCCTGAAAGGAAAAGGAAAAGAACTTTAGTTTAATAAAAATTTGATTTAAAAAAATCCATGTCTAAAAAATCACATGTCTCAGATGGAATTTGAGCAGTTTAATACAGAAAATGAACTATGGTATTAATATAAAATCTTCAGTGACCTCATAAAGGAGGTAGGGTAAGGGTCCATTTGTATGTGAACATTTTGTTGGTTTAAAAGTGTTAAGAAGGAACATTTATTCATTTAAAAACCGATAAAATGCTAGTATGAATAAGCATCGTTTTCAAAGACACCAAATTACATGGAAGAGTATTTTGAGAGCTGGTTAATGGTTGGAACTTCAGGACATTATGATACCTCAGCTCATGTTGCATGTAACTATTTTAACACTTAGAAGGTCACAACTTTTCATGTAAAAATCATGTTAACAGTCTGTAGACCAAGAAATGATTAAATAAGGATTGCTGATTTCATGAGGGAAGTGTAGTGAATTTGTCACCCCATAAGTGAAAGGTGAAACAATGAATATGAGGAGATTCTGAATCAAACCATGCTGGAGAAACTGAAATAATTATGGCAAAGAACTCAAGGGACAGACAGGACAGTAGAGACTCATCAGTGGGCTGAAAGGCAGCTTTATTGGAACAATTTGAAGAAATTAGCGGCAGAACCAGTCAGTTGACAAGAAGGTTTTGGCTGCTAGCTCCTGATTGACAGGAAAAAGTAATACAGAAAAATGGTTTCATTTCTAGCTAATGACCTTCAGTGCCACTTAGAGCTTAAGAAGTGAAGTGTCTCAATATTTTGTCTTGCTTTTTGCTGCCTCTTCTGTTTTGAGAAGGAAATGCAGAAAGGAGAAAGACAGGTTTTGCAGCTGCTTTGCTGCTGCAAAGGAAGAGATGCTGAGATCAAACTGGATAATGTGGAGTTCCAATCAGTGATGAGTTGGCTTGTCTGGTTTGCTTTGTCCAGAGAGATATCTATTTTGCCGTAAACTTTGTTTACTCCAATCTGATTGTATAATGCAGTGTCCTGATAAGTTAATAGTCAACTGGACTAGTAGGTATAGCCTAGAGAGAAACAGCCTGATAAATTTTTGTAATTCTGTGGCTCAAAGGGAACTTCTAGTCAATTCAATAGTGTCAGACTTCTCCCATGCTTTATTAGTTTAAATTGAAAGACCTTGTAAATGCTTTGTTGGTTCAAAAAGAGAAAAGGAGACTTATGATGAAAAATGCTATCCATCCCCAACTGATAGTGTCTGAATATAGATTGAAGCATATTTTTTTTACTTTCTTTTGTTTCTTAAGATTTTTGGTGTGTTTTTTTTTCCCCCAACATGACTATTATGGAAATGTTTTGCATGACTACTAACCTATATCAAATTATTTGCCTTCTTAATGAGGAGGGCTGGGGAGGGAGGAAGGGAGAGAATTTGGAATTCAAAGTTTTAAAAACAAACGTTAAAAACTTTTTACATTTAACTGGGGAAAATAAAGTACTAAATAAATTTAAACAAGGAAAGAAAAGGATTTGTACAGCTAGAGCAGGGCTTCTTAAACTTTTCCACTCACGACCCCTTTTCATGTTTCAGCAGTGTCTGTTGGTGTTGCATGGTGTTAGGGCATGTACAGTGCAAAGTGTGCATGCTTTGTGTTCAGAACTAAGGCTGCAGGGAAGATGTATGGTGCAACACAGGCAAGCACTGCCAGAAACACCTCGGATTCATTAGACATTAGATTTTTAATTAATTTTTGGTTGTTGCATGTTCAGAAACCTTCTACTGTTGCCAAATTTTTCACGACCCCATATGGAGTCACAACCCACAGTTTAAGAAGTTCTGGTCTAGAGAGTGACAAGAATATATGGAATGACAGGTAGCAGAGAAGTGGTTTTGTGCACTACAGATATTCTTGAATGGTCCAAGGACCTGCAGTCCAAAGTTGTGAGGTGCCCCAAGAATATGGGGTTTTCTCCCTCACATGTCTGACAGTTTCCTGTAAGTGTATGCACTCTCCCAAACAGAAATGGAGTGCATTAATGGGACAGCAGGATCTGGGTTTATATGTGTATTGTAATATTTTGATTATTCTTGCATTTACTTTAATATGTGAGTAAATGTAGTGTTATTTTGTCTGAATGCTAAGTAAATTATTATTTTTAAGTTCTAAATGTCATCATTGTGAGCATCTGGTTTGTATTAATGGAAGTTGAAGTTTGAGTTGAAACGGTGAGTAAGGGATGGTATTCCTACACAGAGGAGTTACACTACAGAATATAAGAGAATGTGAGTATAACCATGTGACAATAGTCCTTCTCTGGGAATCTAGACAAGACGATGTAAAAGAAAATTGGATGGAGAAAGCAAACTCAGAGAATGAGTAGGTGAGAGTGGTGACAAGTAAAGTCCGTAGAAAGGGACATCCCACCCAAACATGTTACACAGTGATTATCATTATCCCCAGTGGAAAAACATGGCACAGTCTTCAGTGGAATCTAAGCCCCTTGAAGTTAAGAGCTGTTTTCATGTGATTTTTATATCTTCAATACCTCACAAATAGCATTGTGGGATCATGTCAGAGAAGTAGAACTTATGGCATCCTTAGATGTCATCTATTCCAACTACTTCATTCTACAAATGAGAAAACTGAGTCTCAGTGATATAGAGTAACTTGTCCATGACTGCAGAGGTATTAAAAGCATAAGATCTTAAGTTTAGATTTCAGAGGGATCTTAAGGGTCATCTAGTACAACCCCCTCATTTTTACAGATGAACAAACTGAAGACTAGACAGGTACAGCCCAAGGTCACACTATAAATGAGGAAACTAAGGCCCAGAGAGGCCTTAAGAAGTGACTTTTCCAAGGTCACACAAATAGGAAGTTGCAGGTCTGAGATGTGAATCAGGGTCCTCTCATTCAAAATTCAGCTCTCTTTTCAAAATTTTGAACACTTCTTTGATTTGTTTTTTTTTTTCTCCTGAGAAATATTTGTCTGCCAGACTGTTATAGCCAACCTGAGGTCTTATATGGAAAGCACAAAAGAGTCTGTTGTTAATAACTTCATGTCACAAAGCAAATTACAGCTTCATCTTTCACAATATTGACTTAGTCCTTCCTTATTCTCTTAGATGTTGTGAACCATAACAAAAGTGGAGCCTTGACCTGGTTCTTAGAGGATAGGTAGGATTGGAATAATTTGGAAGGAAAGAGGAGAAGACCAACATCATCCAGGCAAAGCGAATAAAGGCATGGATGTTGCTTAATGTAAAATATATCCAGAAAACAGCAAATACACCACTTTGGCTAGAGCATAGAGTTTCTGTTGGGGATGAATAAGAGATGAGGTTGGAGGGGTAGGTAGAGCTGATGGATTTGTCCAAGAGTTAGATCAAATACTCCATTCTTCTTCTCATTAAAGATTAAATGGAGTTAGAGAGGTCATGGAGATGAAGAACTAAAATGAGCTGAGGAAGGGGCTATTGGGGGAGAGCAGATTGCCATCTGGAAACTGACTATAAAAACTGAGACTCTTCAATGTGCAAAGACAACAGTGGACAGGCTATCATGTTCCAGACTATTATGCCTGGATTCTTAACCTTGTGTTTTAAATATTTTGATAACTGCATTTTTATATAATTAACCTTCATTATTTTATGTATTTTAAAATATTCTTTTGAGAAGGGACAAATAGGCTTCACCCAACTGCCAAAGGGGTCCACTACACAAAAAAGGTTAAGACTCTCTGCTATTGAATCAAAGAGAGGAGATGTTAAATATTTATTCATCCATTGATTTGACAAGCATTTTAAATAGATTTTTATTGATATCTTTGTTTTTACATCACCTAGATTTCTCCCTGCTAGACAGGCATTGAGCATGCAAATACAAAAGAGGCAACTTGGTGGCATCGTGTGGGATGGCCTTGAAGTCAGAAAAAAAACAAACTGGTTGAAATCCCACCACAGACACTAATTAGCTGTTTGACCCTGGGCAACTTCTATCACATCTCTCAACCTTGGTTTCACAGTCTGTAAAAATGGGAGTAATAATAGCACCTACCTTACAGGGTTGTCGTGAGATTCAGATGAGATAACATATGTAAAGCATTTTGTAAACCTTAAAATTTTATTTATTTATTTAAAAGATTATTATTTAAAATGAAACATGCCACCCTTTTTATAAGGGAGGAGGCAAGAAATATACAGATAAGTCAAGACAAGATATGCACAAAATATATGAAAAACATTTTGGCAGAGGGTGCTAGTAAGTGGGTTGGGATGTAACAAGCACTAATTCTGCATTAATTAAGTATCAATAATTACTACATGATAGGTACGGTGCTAAGTGCTAGGGATACAAAGAAAGGCAAAAAGCAATCATTCCTCTCAAGTATTCCTCAGTCTAAAGAGGAAGATGATGTGCAAACTGTGCACTAAACATAAACAGCACAAATTGGACATGGTCAGCAAGGGGAGGGACTGCCATTAATGGGCAAAGTGGGATTGTAGCTCGTGTAGGAGATGGCACGTGAGCTGAAACGTCACATCTACATAACGGATATGAGGAGAGTGTGCTTCAGATATGGGTGATGTTATGTGCAGAGGCATGAAGATGGGAAATGCAATGTTTCCTGTGGGGACCAGTAAGTTGGCCAGCTTGGCTAAAAAACAGAAGGCAAATACTAATGTGCCCCTCACTCCAAAAAGGATAACAAGTAGTTTCAGAAAATCTGAGAAGACAATCCTCCATCCTACTATCCTATTCAATATTTCCTCTAAGTGGTTAGAGAATGAATCCCACGAAACTAGTAGTTTTCCCAGCAGGTAATCAGGTGAACTGAATGTTCAGGGACTTCTATAAAAGGCTTGGTCAGGCTTTGCTCACTGATACTTGGAAATAAGTCAACATTGTCCTTTGTTATTAGGGGTAACTTGTCTCACAAAACAAATGCACACCTCTCCAACTGACTGAGTGCATCTGCACAAGTAAGTATCCTCCCTAGTAAGTCCTTGAAATCTGATGTGTGGCGATTGTAGTTTGGGAAGGATGAGGAAGGAGGAATGCCCAGCAGAGATGACAGGCAAAGAGTAACCTTAAAGAAATGAACCTATCCATTTATTTTCATGGCCAAGTCAAAGCACTGGCCTTTCTAGTAGAGTAAGCTATCGAGGTCTCCATGGGTTGTTTTCCTCCTAGACCCTAAGAGACATATATTTCTTTTACCAAACTACATTTCTCCCCACCATTCCTGTGTCCACTCTTCCCCCAACTACCAATTAATAGCTTCCTAATGGCTAGAAGATGTACCAAAAGAGAGTCTAGTATTAAACACACCCCTGAAGCAGCTAGAGAGCTAGGCAAACTGACTTATCTAGGAGGGAGCACAGTATCACAAACCTAGAGCTGGGAAGGACCTTTGAAGTCACCTCATCTAACCCCCTCCTCACTCAGATAAGGAAACTGAGGCCCGTGAAGGTGAAGAGATTTGCCCAAGTTCCCAAAGGTAGTAAGTGGCAGAGCAAGGATCTGAACCCCATTTCTCTGGTTCAAAATCCAGAGCTCTTTCCACTGCCTCCCAAAGAGAGAGACCTTTGCTTATAGTCACTCTTTCTTCATCCATGTATTCAACAGACAT
This sequence comes from Phascolarctos cinereus, assembly GCF_003287225.1. NCBI lineage: Eukaryota > Metazoa > Chordata > Mammalia > Diprotodontia > Phascolarctidae > Phascolarctos > Phascolarctos cinereus. The sequence goes on from NW_027555958.1 coordinate 459,089,001, forward strand.
TTTTAAAGTACTTAATAGATATCAGTCATTATATTAGGAGCTAGGGTTACAACAGATGTAAAAGAAAACCTTCCTTCTTTCAAGAAGCTTGCATTCTACTGGGGAAATGCAACATGCATATGTACAAGTAATTTCAAAATATATGCAGAGCAATTTCAGCAGGGAGAGAATTAACTAGAGGAAAAGAAGGGGTCTGCTGTGTGTGAAGCACTGTACTAAGTATTTTACAAATATTATCTCCTTTGATCTACATAATATTATCCAAGAGGTAGGTGAGCTCCATTCTACAGCTGAGGAAACTGAGGCAGACAAAGTTTAAGTGACTAACACAGGGTCACACAGCTAGTAAGTGTTTGAGGTGGGATTTTAACACACGTGTTCCTGACTCCAGGCCCAGCACTCTAGCAACTTGGACAGAGAGTTCAGAAAGTGGGAGGTGTTCCTTCTCAGTCTTTTGCAAAGGTAGTATCGGGACACTTTGAACAAAATGTCAGAGCACAGAACTTGGTGAGTAAGAAATGGAAGAGATCTTAGAACATAGAATTTGGAAAGTTAGAGCCAAAAGAGGCCCCAGAGATCTTCTAGGCCAGCTCTCTTTTTCTATAGAAAAGGAAGTTGAGAAGCAGTGTTTGGAGTCAGAAGCCCCAGGTTCAAATCCCAGCTTTCTCCCACCACCCCTGTACCACCCAGGCAGCCTCAGGTAAGCTGTTTCACTTTTCCTGGCCTTAATATCCTCCTATCTAAAATGAAGGGATGGAATTAAACATCCTTTTAGGCTCTTTTAGGCTTCAAATCTGTGATCCTATAATTTGAAGTCATTCAGAGAGGTAGGTCTATTTATAGACTCCAGGTCACACAGCAAGTTAATGGCAAAACTGGAACTGAAATCCAGCAAACAAAGAATGCCCAGAGGAGACACAAGGAAACTTTCCTTTTGTCCCCTTTCTCTTCTGCCAAGTGACCTTAATGACCAGTATTTGAATACTTCACACCGTGAAAGGTAGACCCTTGATGAGCCCATCCAAAGTTATGATTCCCCATTGAAATCACAAAGTGAGAACCAGTAAGGAGGCACAAAAACTTTGTTTCTGGCCTCCTGTGCTGCAGCCAGCTGGGCTGCTGTTTGCAGTGAGAAACAGAGACACTGAAGCTGGGGCTGTCTTGCCTACTTATTACTGCGGGGCATGTAGGGATGCAGAAACCATTGTAAATCCTCCTGGAGGGTTACAGTGCCTTCAAAAAGCCTCCCAGTCCTCGGCCTAGGCTTCTGCATCAGAACCTTCCATATGTTCATGATTGTCTGTAATGGCCCTGCCAGAAGGTCTTCTCTCAGGATGGTTCTTGGTGCCAACCCCAAGCCCTCTACTAAAAGTTGAGGTCTGCGGTGGATTGTTTCTCTCTGCCAAAGCCTCAGGCAATGTGGCTAAATGCTGTTAACACCACAGGTGTCTGGGAACTCAGACCAAGTCAGCTGTTTGACTCCCCAGTCCAGCAGCTTTGTGGAGACTTTACCTTGCAAGGCTAATGAGCCTGGCACAGATGAGAGACAGGAACTGAAGAGGAGTTCACACAGGGGAAGCAGGAAGCCCAGACATCGACAACTAATAATGATAACTCACATTTATAGAGCATTTAAAGGTTGGCAAAGTGCTTTTCTCTCAATTCTATGAGGAAAGGGAGTCCACCTCTTATAAGCTACAAGCCGCTAGCTTGTCTTCTGTGCCGTGCTTCTAAAGGGCATGACATCACTGGAAAGGCCTGTGTGTAGACAAGCTCTAGCTAACATGAGGGAACTATGAGAAAATCCATTCCCATTGGAAAGAATTCAAGACCCTGCAAAGCCCTGCTCAACTCAAAGTCATTGATCTAAGAGTATTCGAATCACAATGTGGTCCGACGTCTCCATATCTGAACCTTCATTTGTCTAATAACATTGGACTTCCATCTCTTAGCATCATCCTGCCTCACATTTGTCTTTCAACTTTGTACCATCTCCAATTTATCCTTTGTCTTCTCCATCTCCCCTTGGGTGGAGATCATGGATGTGAGACCTATTTAAAAGTCCATGGTCCTGAGGGCTATGCAATGCCTTATCTAAGCCAGATCGTTACAGAAGAGTGATTTAATTTTTCAAGACTTTTGCCTTCTTTTGCTAATCAAGTTGGGGCCCTGCTCATTGTTTATCACATGACATTTAATCGTGTATGGTAGATTAACAAATCTAATGAGACAATAGTTGTAAAGCACTTTGCAAACCTCAAAGTGCTGTACCAATGTTAGCTATTATTATTTACATAGTAGAATCATAGATTTTAAGCAGGAAGGGAAGCCTGAAGTCTAATTATTTCAAAGTTGAGGAAACTGAGGTCCCCAAAATTGAAGTGAATGACCCAGGCTCACCCAATTCATTAATATGCGGCAGGATTTAAACTCAGGTCTTCCTGACCCCAGGTCCAGTGTTCTCCTCATTGTATTATCTGCCTGCCTTGTAAATGAAAGCTTGTTTTTCACATGAAGAACAGTTAAGGTGATTGGAGCTGTTTATCTTGGAAAGGAGGAGACATAAGGGAGGCGTGACAGCTATTTTAAATTTTTAAATGGTCTTCACATGGAACATAGGTTGGACTTGTTCTATAGGGCTCCTAGGGAGGAAACAGAATCAATGAGTGGTAATTACATTTCCATTTACCATAAGGAAGAATTTCCTAAATCTTAGATCTGCCCAGCAATGGATAATTCTACCAGATCCTCAACATCTCTCATACATCTAATATCCTGCACTCATACCATATTTGTCCTAACTCAACTCCAAATCATCTCTTGACTGGGTTATTACAACAGCCTCCTAAATAGTTTAGAAACATTAGCTCCTAAAGTCTGGGTCTGACCCTGTTACCCCATTGTCTTGAAGCCCCACTGACTGCCTCTTGCCTCCAAAATAAAACACAGACTCCTTGGATTGGAATCTAAGGCCCATTGAAACCTGGCTCTAGCTTGTATTGCCATATTGCTTTTACAGTAGCCTCACACATACATGCTACATTCAAGATAAAATGTCCTTTTTACCACTAACTGTCAGGAGATTCCATCTGTGACTTTGTACAGGCTTTCCCAGCCTCTGGTGTCAACCCCCCTGGCCTTTACTTCTTGGAAACTTCAGCTCCCTTCCTGTCTCTGTGGAAGTGTCACCTTCTTTGAGAGACCTTTCTTGCTTCCCTCACTTGTTAGCTCAGCCTACCAAAGTCATATGGTGGGTTGTTGTTTTTTTTTTTAGAAATTTTGCATTTGCTTCCTATAAACATGGATCCTTCTAACAGAACATAAGCTCCCTGAAGGCAAGGACCGTTTTCATTCTTTATATGCCTAGTGTCTAGCATGCAGTAAGTGCTTAATAAATGTTTTTTGGTTGATGGATTGTAAAGGGCTTCCTCATAAAGTAGGGAATTCCTCATCAGTGAAAATGCTTAACCTCTGACTTGAAGGCAAACTGCCCAGAGACCTAGAGAGGCAATTTCTACTTTGAGTAAGAGGTATATAGGACCATATGTTTGGAAATAGGAGGGACCTTAGAAGTCATCTAGTTTTAGACCCTCATTTTGCAGAAGAGGAAACTGAGGCTAGAGAAAAGATCCTTGGCTCTACGTCCAGTATTCTTTCTATTGCACTGTGCTGCCTTTAGACCGGATAAATCATTGCTAAGGTTTGATGATTTTGGATGACCTGGTACATACCTAAACAGGAAAGGATCCACACTAGAGGAGAGAAAGAGAAAGAGAGGGAGAGGGAGGGAGGGACGGAGGGAGAGAGAGAGATAGAAAGAGCACTATTCAAGATAAAGAAGTCCCTCCTCCCACCCCACCCCCCAAAAAGGTGTAATTACAATAACATGCAGATACATTTAAAATCATTAATTGCATTCAAGAACATTTGTTAGCCAAGATTCAAATCTCGAGCCAATCTCCAATCACATATACATGTCATTCCTTGAGACCAAGCAAAGAGTTCATTCTTCGTATTTGATTGTTTACACTCCTGTTCCCAAAGCTAATGTTACATCAAAGTATGTTTGTATTCCACAAGTTGGTCTGAATATCAGAGGCTACATGTTTCACATCAGGTAATGAGGCTCAGAAAACTTGCTTCTGGCTGAGCATTTCCAATCAAAGCCAAAGCCTTTCTTATGGGACTATTTGCCATGTAATTAAAAGTGTAAACAGTATTCCCCAATTGCTAATTATTCTTCCTCGCTACAGACTGGAGCCACAACACACATATTAAAGACCACCGTCCCACACTCCCTATAACCCCACTGGTTTTCCCGACAGAGGGGATGGGCTTTCTTTATTATCAACTACCCCAAAGTTGACCCAGTTAAGACATTTGTAAGCAAATATTGGAAAATATGGTATAAGTAAAGCAATTTTTAGAGAAGAAACAAGACAAAGAGATCAGACAGATAAGGAGAAAGACAGGAAGGGAAAGGAAGTTGACATGGACAGAGGGGAAAAAAGAGAAAAGGAGAAGAAAACATTATTGTGCCAATGCCTACTGCTTCTCTATGATGTCCCTTCCCCCAGCCATACCAGACATTGCTTTCTCTGGCTTTGCAAACACTGCCACGAAGTCTCTTCCTTGGGCATCCTCCCCAGCAGGGCCTCCTCTCTCTAGACTGGGTACTCCGGACACCCTCACCTTGACACAGGTATGAGTTAGTAGCCAAAAGCACCAAATCTGGAGTTTGAGGCCCCACATTCCAATTCTAGTTCTGGCTCTTACTTGGCTGACCTTAAGTTACCTATGCCTCTGGACCTCATTTTCCTCGCCAGTAGAATGTGAGGCTTTGATTGGACAATATCTGAGGTCCTGCCTAGCTATAAACCTCATTACCTTTATTCCTCCTGACTCCCCGATTTGCAAACAATCCATTCTAGTCAAACTGGTCTGCTAACTGTTCCCTGCAGAGTAGATTTCATCTCCCACCTGCACACCATTGCTCAGGCAGTCATCATTTCTGGAGTGCACTCTCTCCTTGGTTCTACCTCTTAGAATCTCCACCTTCACTGCCATCCAGCACAGCTCCCGCACTCACCTTCCCTGTGAAGAGGCTCTTCCTGATCCTCCCAGTCATTAGTGCTTTCCTGCTCAAAATAATTTTGTATCACTTTGTATATTACTTTGCATTTACTTATCTCTGCGTATATTACTTTCATCTCACAAAATGCAAGCTCCCTGAAGACAGGGACTCTCATTTTTATCTATGTATCTCCAGTGTCCAACAATGCTTTAAATACTGTAGGTGAAATGAAATGGAATAAACTTTTATTAAGCACCTACTATGTGTCCGGCACTGTGTTAACCACTTTACAAATATTATCTCATTGGACCATCATAACAACCCTGGGAGGTAGGTGCTATTATTATGCCCATTTTACAGCTGAGGAAACTGAAGCAGACAGAGGTTATGTAATTTGTTCAGGGTCACCCCACTGGTAGGTATCTAAGGCTGGCTTCAAATTCAGTTCTTCCTGAGTCTATACCCATTCCACCACCCAGATGCCTCTGGTGTTTAATAAATATTTCTTGAATTTAGTTGAAATAATCTTCCTATGATTCCACCAGAACTCGGTTTACTCTCTCGCATAATGTTCTCCGCTTTCCCTCACCATCTCCTTTTTTTCTCCTTTTCCCCAGGCAGGTCCTTGTCTCATATCTTGTAGACCATCCTTAATTACCACCTGCTCCATACAGCAGTGTGCACAGGCCGACTAGCTAGAGAGGTATCCAGTACATCTTGTCGCAATCACATTGACCTCTGCTGCCCAGAAGGCTGTGAAGAATGTCACCATTCTGGTACCCTGGTCACAGTAGGTCAGACATGCCTACTGGATCTCATCTACAGCCACAATTTTTTTTCTAACAACCATCAACAGCTCTAAGGAGCCTGATTACAATGTATTACAGCCTTGTTGGAAAAATACCACGTTAAAAATAAATAATGCATCATACTCACTGCCCAGAAAGTGACGGGCATGCACAGGCCCCCGGTGTTTCATTATCACTGTTTTTGCCCTCCATGTCAGAGCTTTACAGCAGGATTAAAAAGGACACAGAGCGCAAACATCTTTTGAGATGCTATAAATAGCAAATAGCAAGATGGGAGAACAAAAGCACCGCACAGTTCGTGTAATTATTTCACTGATGGAGAGAGTTTACTGTTCTGGAACTAGACTCTGTGTTCCAGCTGAAAGAGTACACGTTTGAAGGATAGGGTGGAGGGTGAAATTGGCCTCCTGGAGGTAGTAGGAAAAGAAGGCATTGGAGAAGCTTTCAGGCCAACTCAAGTCTCACCCTGGTCACAGCAGATTATGGACAGTGAGAAGTAAATGAGCTTGGAGTGAAGTGGACTGGGTTCAAGTCCTGACCCTTCCAGATACCAGATTCATGGCTTTGGAACAGTCACTTGGGCATCTCAAACAGAGAGAAAATAAGATGGTGGAGAGCTTTAAATGTATGTCATACAAGAATTAGTAGAGGGAACGGGGGTGTTTACACTCAAGAAGAAAAGACTCAGGGGGACTAATAGTTGTCTTCAAGTATGCAAAGAGACATGATGGGGAAAAGGGATTGGGTTGTACTGTTTATTCCCAGACAGCAAAACCAGAAGAGATAGAAATTGCCAAAAGGAAGAAAATAATCTTAAGCCCAAGAATGATACAGAAACACACACATGTAATTAACTGGAATTTCCCAGCCAAAATAAGTGAGGTGGCCAGAGTGGCACTAATTACTCTCGATGTGTTCAAAATAAGACTGTATCCCAACTGGGAGATGGTATTTCTGACTCACTATCTGTCAGGAATAGTGAAGAAGAAAAGAGGTTCCACAGGAGGGGAACCAGGTTAAGAAGTCTCCTCATTTTCAATAAAGGAAAGAAGGTAGTTTCCAAAGTCTAGTTCAGTGGTTTTATGCCAATTATGTGGCAAAATTCTAGAGCGTATTATCAAAGAGATGATTATTAAAACCCAGAAAAGGAAGCCATGATCACAAAGGGACGGCTAGGCTTCATCAAAAACAGGTCTTACCAGACTGACTTCATTTCTTTTAGGATGGGGTAGAGCAGACTGACAGATAAAGGAAATACTGTAGACACTGCTTACTGGGTATTTAAACTGAGTGTTTTCCAAGATCTCTAATGTTATCCTTGAGGACAACATAGAATTATATGAGCTAGGTGACAAACGAATGAGGTGGAAATTAAACTGGCCAAATGACTAGACCCAGAGGGACTTAATTAATAGTCCAATGTCAACTTAAAAGAAAGACTCTAATGGAGTTTCCCTAGGATGTGTGCTCAGCTTAACACACTAGTATACTATATATCAATTATTTCTATAAAGACATAGACATCATGGCTATCAAATTTCCGCAAAGCTGGGAGGAATAGTTCACAATTTTAGAATCTACAATGATTCCAACCATCCCGGAGTAAGTTTCTGGAGATGAAATTTAATAGGAATAAATGGAAAGTCTTAGACTTTAGTTTTAAAAAATCAATTTCACAAGTAGATATGAGAGACGTTGCTAGACAAAGGTTTGTGTTTAAAAAAAGATCTGGGGATTTTAGTGGGCAATAAATACCATATAATTCAAACAGGGTTATACAGAAGCCAAAAAAATGCAATCTTAGGCTGCTTCAAACAAGGCACAGTATTCAGAGAAAAAAAGAGATGGAAGCCTCATCTTACTCCTTCTAGGAGAAGCCACTTAACCCTGTTTGCCTCAGTTTCCTCAACTGTAAAATGACCTGCAGAAGAAATGGCAAACCTTTCCAGTATCTTTGCCAAGAAAATTCCAAATGAAATCACAAAGAATCAGATACAACTGAAATGACGAAACAACACCCCTTCCTAGCCACATGCTATCTGGAGTATTAAACTAAGTCCTTGACTTTACATTTTAGGTGGGCATTGACAAGCCAAACCTTGCCCAGAATGGGGCAAATGGAAGCCATATCATGTGTAGCTCAGTCCACTGATGTTAATCTGGAGAAGACAAAGCTGGCAGTGGGGTGGAGGGACATGGTACTTGTCTTTAAGCATAAGAAATATCTATGAAGAGGAAACAGTTCACTCTGCTTGGCCCCAGAAGGCAGGACTACTTTCAATGGATAGAAGTGGCAGAGAGATAGATCTGGACTAAAGAAAAAAAAATTCCCCATAGAGTTATCCAAAAGTGGAAGTGGCTGTCTCAAGAGAGAGAGTGAGTTCCCCATCACTGGAGATGTACAAGTAAATGGTGAGTGCTGTATAAAGAGGATCCTGTTTATGTATGAGTTCAGCTAGATGACCTCTGAGGTTCCTCCCAACTCTGAGATTTTGCAAGTTCCCTTTTCTAAGTTGGAGTTTCCACATCTGCCAAATGAAGGTATTGGGCTAGAGATAATCTCATGCCTTCAAACTCAATATTATGAATAAAATATCAAAGGGAAGCTAGGATGAAGAAAAGTTAGCTCTCCTGACATGTGGGGGTCAGGGCCGGGGTGGGGAGTGACAAGAAGAATCAAATGGAAAGAACGCTGCTCCCAGAGGCAGAGCCAGGTGGGACTTCCAAAGTCTGGCAAACAGTAATGGGAGTGGGACTCGGGAGGAAAGGAACTGACATCCAGGGAAAGGACTTTGGGGTTTAGTACTGACAATCATGGTTTACAGTTCCAGCTTCCCAATTCACTTTTATGTATGACATTCTCTAAATTACCTCACCTTCCTAGACTTACGAGATGGCGATAATATTACTTGGCACAATCTATCTCTCAGGGTGATGGTGATAAGTAAATAATGCAATGAAGGAAAAGCATTCAGCAAACCACAAAGCGTTATATGAATGACATTAAGAGTAGACAGCTGGCCTCTGACTCAGGGGTCATATGGGGAGGGAGACACTGGCCAAATCCTTTCAGAGGCAAAGAGGAGATGGAGCTGCATTGATAAAGGGAGTTTCCTTACTGGGAGTTCCCTACCTCAATTAAATCATAGATCTGGACAAAAACAAAGATCTATATAAAGATGAATTATTACAAGAATCATAACTGGTATTTGATGGCTAATTAGTGTCTGTTGGTGGGGTTTTAAGCATGTTCTTAATGGGCCATGGAAATATCTCTTTCAATACTTTCTTGGGGCCCATAAGGAATAATGTTATTTTTGCTTATGTTACTTCCCAGAGGAATGGTGGCCTGCTTTGATGATAAAAAAGTGGGATTTGAAGAGGGGAAAAAAAGGCCTTGTTCTAATTCATAAGCTCTTTCTCATCCATCCTCCTCCTCTGGGCATAGCTGTGTCCAGATCATCTAGGCAATTTGGCATTTGTACTATTTTTAAAGCTTTGCAGAGAAAAGGAACCAACCAGCCCCCTAAGGAAGTTGGCAGGAGGTAACCTTCTCTATCGAGAAATCCTTCCTCAGACCTCACTGAAATCAAGCCAGAGGAGCTGAGGGGAAAGACCCACCCACATGGAGCCCCAGGGCCAGACCTGGGATCCTCTTCATTTTATCTACCACCTGGAGGGCTTTGGACACGAATTTTACCTCCCAAAACATCATTTTCCTCATCTGCAAAATTGGAAGTGAAGAAGTAGGTTGGCTATATTCATGTCAGTGAACATTTATTAAGCACCTTCTGGAAGCAAGGTATCACTGTAGGCACTAAGCTTCTAAACACAGAAACACAGTCCTTGACCTCCAGGTGTGTGCGTTGTCCTTCTAGCTCTGACATTCCCTGTCCTGAGGCCCCTCCCAGCGCTCACCTTCCTTGTTCTAAAGGCCCTCCCAGTTCTAACATTCTCTGTTCTGTGAGCCCTCCCAGCTCTGACATTCTGTGTTCTAAGGCTTCTCCTAGCTCTGACACTCCCTGTTCTAAGGCCCTCCCCAGCTCTGTCATTCCCAGGCACTTTGACACTGTCTTTCCCTACAAGAAAGTACAAGCTGCTGAGTTAGCCTGTTTGCTAGCCCTCCCTATGTTGGAAGATCACTATATGGCTACCCCTGGGGCTGTAACTACCAACGCCTGGGCATTTGACAGCTAATAAACGTTTCCCTCAGGCACTGGGTGCAAACCAGGACATGTGGGAGAGGGAGTTGTCCAACCCTTTGCTGACTTGAGAAAACATAAAAGGAAAGTGAGGGTCAGTGGAGCATGGGAAAATAAATATTAATGATTGCCAATATCTCTGTGACTTTTTAAAGACTTCGAAAGCATTTGGCCCCGTCTGCCTCCATTGCTCCTCATAACCACCTTACCTGGCAAACTCTGCAGGTTTTATTTTAGCCCCATTTTTCCAATAGGGAAATTATAGCTCAGAGACACGAAGCAAGTAAGCCAATGTCACACAGCAGGTCAGCAATAATGCCCTAAGTCTCCACCTTCCAGATTCAGGAAGCTTTTCCCTCCAACTGGCTGCCTCTCAAAGGACAAAACACATTAGTTGTGTGTGCACGCATGTGTGTGTGTGCGTGCGTGTGTGTGAGCACGTACATGTTTCTTCCTCAAAAACATAAAAGCGAACAAATTTATTGTTCTGTGACAATGGCTTCTGTGATTTTCTAAGCCACCCCTCCCCCTTTAGAGAAATCCCATAAAAGATCTTTAGCCACTCCCAATGGCCAATGAAGCATTTTTCCAGAAGAAACCAGGACAACAGAGCCAATCAAGGCCCCCCAAAATCCCACGCTCAGCCTGAGCACTGCCCTCCCTAATTCCTATTTAACAGCATCTGAAGAAATAATTGGCACAAAATCTCACTTGGAAATTAAACCCCAGGCATTATATTAGTTCAACACGAGAGCATCAACTCTGCTTTGTACTTGAAAGCAATAAATGTAAATCTACTTTAAACATCACAAGTCAGAGGGAGCCTCCTAAGTGGAGGCAGTTCACACTATTTCCCATCACAGCTGCTGAATTCTCAGAGGCAGGACGGGCCAGCTGGAAAGCCAGGGAGATGGGGCATCCTGGCTCCTGTTAAGTCAATAAGCGGGGGACAACTGGGGGTGGGGCAAGGCAAACAAACAGGACATCAGGGGCCACTAGCTTGATTCTTCAAGAGGCAAGAACCAGCAGATTGGCTCCAAAGCCTGGAATGCTTTCCTTCCTCGCCTCTGACTCCGGGAATCCCGAGCTCCCATCAAGGCTCAGCTCAGGAGCCAACTCCTACAATGTGTCTTTCCTGGCTGTCCCAGTCGCTAACTCTTCCCTGGCCTGAAGTTAGAATCAGAGAATCCCAGTCTGAGAGCTGGAAGGGACCTCGAAGGGGACCCCGATTCTAGCTCTTATTTCCAGGTGAGGAAACTCAGTCTTGGGGCAGTGAAGCGACATCCCTGTGATCACATATTCTTTTCTGCATGTACATATCTGTATACATTATCCCTTCCACACCACTTTCCCCATTGTGGTTTCAATATATTGTGGGTTGGCATAAAAAATTAAATGTGAACTTTGGAGAAGTTTTGCAGAAGCTGCAGACAACATGCAAAGGCCAGTGGATGACACAGAAAAAGCTTCAAAACTCAGAAATGCATAAAAAATATGTGTATAATATTGTATAATATCAACATATTATTTTATGTGGATTTGCCAGATCATGGTGGGGATGCTGTACCCACAATCCTGGGATGTGGAAGGGGGAATCGTACCAAGTCTCTCAAGTACAATGGAAGCTCCAGCAGGGCAGGTACTGTTTATGTTTTCTCCTTATATCCCTACCAGCCACAAAGTTCCTAGCACATAGTAGGGAACTAAATGCTTTCTCAAATTAAGCTGAAATGAAGAGCCGAGAGAGAGAGGAAGCTGGCACAATATCTCTTTCTATGTATGTCTTGTCTCTATCCTGAGGACCTCAAAGCACTTTTGAAGCAATGTTCACCTTGAGATGCCCTGGGATACTGTGCAAAAGAGGACGGGATAGAGTCCAAGGACCTGGGATAAGTTCCTGTCTCTGGCTGTGTGCCCTTGACCAATCCCTTTAGCACTCTATACTTGAGTGTCCTCATCTCCAAAATGGGAATGATTGTTTTGTTTTTGCTTTTTGGTAAGGCAATTGGAGTTAAGTGACTTGCCCAGGGTCATACAGCTAGTAAGTGTCAAGGGTCTGAGGCCGGATTTGAACTCAGGTCCTCCTGAATCCAGGGACGGTGTTCTATCCACTGTGCCATCTAGCTGCCCCACATGGGAATGATTCTTGGCCTACTTCCCTCTGTAGCAAATTATTTTATAAAGCATTTCACAAGTATGAAATATTATCATTCCCTGTAAATGACACGGCCCATTGAAGACCCACCTTTGTAGCTCACTACGGTTTGGAGATGACCTCGGGTTCTTAGAGGCAATTCAAGCGGAGTGAAAGCTCTGATAGGGCTGAAAAAGCCAGAAAGGTTTGAATGCAGGAATGGAGATGCTGTGGCCCTCCATCAAGGACCACCCTAGTTCAGTTCAAAAAAATTCAGCACCAGACTCTCAGTCAACTGACGCCAACATTTTGGTGGTAAGCATTTCTGAAGAGCATCTATTAAAAGGGAAGGAGTTTTATTTGCATGGATGGGACAGAAGAAATGCTTTTCAGAAGCTCAAAGTAGATAAGGGTATTTTGGAACATGTTCCCTGACTTGGAAGTCGACCATCATGAACAAGATATCAAGCACAAACTGACTCCTTGGCACTCTTAGCAAGGACAAATTCCTGAGATAGATAAGTCATAAGATCAGAAAACTAGAGCCCTCTCCAACCAACCGAGACTCAGACAGAAGTCCAACTGCCTCATTCTACATATGAGGAAACTGACACTTGGAGACATGTAGTCCAAGGTCAAGTAACCAGTACGTGGTAAAGCCTAGATTCAAACCCAGGTCCTCTTTCTCTAAACCTAGACTCCTTCTACCCTATTCAGACACCCTCCAAGCTGGAGGTGACTTGGCCCTATGACTGTTTATAAGTTCATTGATTTAGAGAAGGAAGGAACCTCAAAGGCCATATAGTTCGAACCCTTCATTTTATAGATGAGGAAACTGAGTCCCAGTTAGATTAAGTAACTTGTCACATAGGCAATGAATACCAGAGCTGGTCATGCTACTAATCTAATCTCAAATACTATACTTATGTGTTAGTAATGAAGTTTATTCATAATAACATTAGTAATGGCATTAGTGATAATATGAATTAGTAACATTAATAATGATATTTGTTGGTAATAACGTGTTATTCATAATAATAAACTGCTGATATTTTTAGTAATATAAGTAATTAGTAAAATTAGTAATAATAATAAAAAGAAGAAGATTTATTTGTATTAACTTCCACTGAGGAAGTAAGACCTAGGTTTAAGATCAGCCTCTGATACATACTAGATTTGGGACCTTGAGTAACTCACTGAAATTCTCAGTAGCCCCAGGCAACTCTCAAACACTATAAGTTACAAAATAGGCATTGGTCTGCATTGGTAGAGGGAATTTCCTCACCAGGAATTCACTACTTGAATATAATCAAAGGTCTGGTACAAATCATAACAATAATCATCATGGCTGGCATGTATTTCTGTAATACTTTAAGGTTTGCAAAGCATAAAATTATCTCGGCTGATCCTTACAATTTTATGAGGTAGACACTGCAGTTATTTCTATTTTTACAGAACAGGAAAGTGAGGCTTAGAAAATAAGTATTGAAGATGAGATTTGAACTAACCCCTCTCTCTCCAGTATTCTTTCCACTGTACCATGCTGACCCTCCTTGGTGGTGAAAATAAGAGAAAGACAGCTTAAGTGTTGAACTGTTGTATCTGGAGAAAAGACCAGAAGAGGGCCACCAATACCTTGGTAAACCCATAAATGATTCATGGGAGAACATGGACAAGAATTTGGGGGTAGGAAGTAATGGATGGGTTATAATCTGTACTGGTGGAGGGACTGCCCATCTCCATCATAGATCTGTGGAAGTATCACAGAAAATGTGTGTTGAGGGGCAAAAGCAGGGTTGGGGAGAAGTGAGCATTGACTACCATCCCCTCTCCCTTTGAAAAATTAATATCCCATTCATGACCATTCTTAAATATTGACAGTTCTATTTCTATGGCTTTACCTGACTGCATTCATTCCTCAATAGCTGTCCTTGCTCCAAACCAACCCATACACCTGACTATGGATTCATCTTCCTGAAGTAACACTTTACACAGGTCACTCCCTTCCTTAAAACTTTCATTGGCTACCCATTGCCTACAGGTTAAAGTGGCAGATGAATACAGATGACAGTTAATTTTCCTCCTCTGAAATTGCCTTCCACTTACACTCTAGATAGCTTATATGAATACTTTTTTATGTGTTGCATCCCCAATTAGAATGTGAGCTTGACTGGTTTGTATCCCTGCACAGTGCCTAATATCTAGGGGCAACTGGGTGGCACAGTGGATGAAGGATTGGCCTTGAAGTCAGAAATACCTCCTTCGACATTTATCAGCTGTGTGCCTCTGGATAAATGACTTAGCTTCTGTCTGCCTCCATGTTTTGATCCATAAAATGGGGATCATAACCCCTGTGTCACAAGGTTGTGAGGCTTTTTTAAAAATAACATATGCAAAGAATCATGCAAATCTTAAAGTCCTATATAAAAGCTAGCTCTTATTAGTGCCAAGAGCAGGCCTACATGCAAACTCAGCACTTTTTTGTGGAATAAATCAACCCATGAATGGCTGAATATTGCTCATCCCATTGTACCACAGGTTGCTTGCTGTCTGCGATTCACAGCAGCCTACATATGCAACCTCAGAATTAAATAAAGAGCCCAAGGGCTAACAGTTTCCCATGGTCAAAGCATTAAAATTGTGTGGGTCCAGAGACATCATGGTTAGACAGAGAAGTCTCCTGGAAACAAAAATTATGTTCTTGCTCAATGGTGCTTGTTACAAACACATGGTTCTCATTGAAGGTGGATTTCTGGTGGATTTCTCTTCCTGGGTTTCCTAACTCAGTGTTCTTCCCAGGATTTCCCTAGTTTGTCCTGAAAGGTCAGGGGAGAAAGGTTCTCCTAATCAATGAACCTAAGCCTCATTGTAATTTCCCTAGATTCAGGTGAAGTCCCAAGGTGAGAAGCATAGCTATTCCTCAAAATCTGCAAACTATGATTGCCCAAATGAGACATCAGAGTAAGCCTCATTACCCAAAAGCCATCATAAGCCATCTATGTGAACCCCAATCTCATTCATTTGGCAGTCATATGACATACTTTTGAGTCTAAGAATCCATATGTCAGAGCCAGGATGGACCTTAGAACATAAAATGTTAGAATACAGCATACTAGAACTGAAAGAGATCTTAAAATTGGAAGTAACTGAAGAATAGGGAATATTCATACCAGCCATAGTTTCTTACACTTTTTCCGCTTGAAATCCCTGACTGAAGCATCAACCTGGCTGGTGGGGGAGGGGGCCGGGGGGTTAAGGACATAGGACAGTATAAGAAGCATTTTCCAGAATTGGAGTGAGAGGATCAGCTTTACTCTCTACTACTTGTATGAACTTAAATAAGTCACTTCACATCTCAGAGCCTCAGAGTCCTCGTCTAGAAATGAGGGGATTGGATCAGATGACATCTATTGTCCCTTCCAACTCAAAATCACCAATCACGTGGACCTATTAGCAATGAATGTGGTAACACATACCATACAGTATTCTCCATGCTGAAGAGGATCTTGGAACACATGAGAGCTGGATGGAAGGTCACAGGATAGCCATGTAAGAATGCAGATCGTATAATATTGGTACTGGAAGAGTACTTCAAAAATAAGATGTAGACCATAGAATATTACAGCTGAAAGGAAGGTTGGATATCACCCAGCCCCACTGTCAGGTTTTAGGACAGTTGTTTTCTAGAGACCCAAATGACTTCTCCAAATTCATATGGCTACTAAGTCAGAGAACAAGAGTTTGAACCCAAACTTCCTTTTTCCAGATCCAGGGTTCTTTCTACCACAATGCACCAAACAGTTTTACTAGCTACAGACCAAATCTTAAATGGATCCAGCTTCTCACGTTTGTTCTAGTTAAGTGTAGAGAGAGGCCCTAAAGTAGGTTTTAATTAATACAGCTGTTTGGCTCATTGAACTAAAACATATCTACTTAAAGGGTGATTCACTTTATTCCTGGCATGTAGCTTTTGCCATTTTTCACCTCGCTAAAGCTTTGTCCCAAATAGTAATATTTCCCTGAAGTTGCCATTAAAATTCTGTAATTCAGTGATATATGTGCCATGGCACCTGTACATTGCATTGAGTGGAGGGGCTGCAGAGAGAATTCAGTTGGCACTAGACTGGAAAGAAATAGAACTGCCATTCTTGGCCATCAAGTTGGAGGATGAGTTGAGTAGGCCACTTAGTGGCCCAACCATGCTCAAAACCATTGTCTTCTCCAAGCTAAAAATCCCCAGCCCCTTCAGCCAATCCTTGTGCAACATGGATCAAGGTCTCTTACCATCCTGGTTCTCTTCCTCATATACTCTCTAGTTTAGGGTTCGTGAACTGTTTTTTTTTCTAAATTTTGGTAGCTATATTTTAATCTAATCGGCTTTCTTTATAACTCTATACCTTTTTATACATTTAAAAACATTATTCAGAGAAGTGCTCATAGGTCTCAACAGAATGCTAAATGGGTACACAAAAAATATGCTTAGAACCCTTTCTCTAGGTTATCATTAAACCATGACACCCAGAACTCAGCCTAATGCTCCCAATAGGGTCTGTTAATGGAAGAACATGGTACAACTCTCACCTTCCTATGACCAGATAGAGGAACTAGACAGGGTTAGTTTGGAGAAGAGAAGACTCAGAAGGAGACCCGATAGCTTTCTTCAAGTAGTTGATGGCTTGTCATGGGGAGTTGGGATTTAACTGGTGCTGTTTGATCCCAGAGGGCAGAACCAGTAGCCATGGGTAGGCATTGCAAAAAGACCAATTTGGGCTGGCTATCAAGAAAAAACAAATAAACAAACTTCTTGGCAGTGAGCATTTTCCCTGGGTAGAATGGACTGTCTTGAGAACTGCTGGATTCTCACTCACTGGGGGCCTTCAAATGGATGCTGGCAGACTGTTTTTCAAGTATATTGTAGAGAGGATTCCTTTGTGTGTGGATTAGATTAGGTCAGCTGAGAACTCCCTTCTACTTCTCAAATTTGGTGATCTCAGCTCTCTCCCTTCCTGGCCCATGTTAACACTTCCTCTCATGAAATTGTGCTGCTGACCCTGGGTATCACTATGGGTCCCTTCTAAGCCTTGGAATGTGGTACTAAGCAAGTTGGTATTCCTTCACTTTAAAGCATTTAAGACGAGTAAGATAATTAATATCATTTGTTGTGGAACATTCTTCACGTGCTAGGCTCACTTGAGAAGTCCCAAGCAGCACTTGCAAATTTGTAGCAACAACATTGTCATATCATATGCTGAGAACCTGAAGGCTAAGAAGGAAGAGGGGAAAACACTACCTTATGAAAAGTCATCAGCAAATGTGCTAAGTAGCTGTTTTCCAATGCAAATAGTCGGGAACTGAAATCAAGCTCAAGCCACTTCCCCTGAACTGGGAGTTGACTTAAGGGTCCCAGATTCTACCCAAAGGGGAAACCTTTCGCCTGGGAAGCAGCCCTGGCTCAGTGCAGAGAGGGATGATGATTGGCATAAACTCAGGAGGACCAGAGCAAGGGAAAGAACCAACCATATAATCAGAGGCACACAGACCAAACTAGGAGTCTTCAAGATCAGCACGTCCTTGGAAGGAAGCTAAGCCCCAGAGTGGGTGAGTGACTTAGCCCAGGAAACCCAAATGGCAGCGATCAGATTTATATCTAGGTTTGTGGATTATGAATCAAGTGTTTTCCGTCCTATCCAAGGCTTTAGTGGAGGCACTCAAGAGGCATAATAGATACAGAACTGGGCTTGGAGTCAAGGAAACCTGAATTTTTGTTTATATTTGTATTCCTACTGCTTAGCACAATGCTTGGTACATAGAAAGTACTTAATAAATGCTTTATGTAGCTAGACCTGGAGTCAGGAAACCCTGGATTTACCCATCTCATATGCTTAATGGTTGCATAATTTTGAAAATGTTCATCCATTTCCCTGAGATTGTCAGTTTTATTGGCACATAATTGTGCAAAATAATTCCTAATAATTGCTTTAATTTCATCTTCATTGGTAGTGCATTCACCCTTTTCATTTTTCCTGCTGGTAATTTGGTTTCCTTCTCTTTTTTTAATCAAATTAACCAATGGTTTATCTATTTTATTGGGTTTTTCATAAATCTGTGTAACTTTTGACAAATTGCTTAATCACTCTGGTCTTTAGTCTCCCAATGTTAAAAACGGGATGGTAAGGCACCTGAGGGGAAAGAGGGTCTAAGGTTAGTCAGGTAGTAAGAAGCAAAACTGAATTTGAACCCAAGTCCTTTATCATGGATGTTCCATCTTTTGTACCATGATATCTCTGAGCTTTATATACTTGCCCAGGATTCTTTTTGGGGGAGAGGAGGTGGGAGTGGGGGGCAACCCTTCATTGACCATCTTACATATTTCCCAGAAATGCTTCCAGAATTATAGCAATACAGTATCCTTAATGCTTGGAAATCCCTCAAATCAAGATAAATATCTCTGCCTGTCAGCCACTGGAAACTCATCTCACTTTATATAAACTTAATATAAAAATCAACACCCTAATGCTTTTCATTCCCTCCCATCATTCCCTGACAATTCGACAGAAAACTGCTTCCTTCAGAGAAATGGTAGTTTGTACTGAAAGATTTCTCATTTCTTCAGATTCAAATTCCAACCAGATTCACATCAATTGGTTGACACAAGTTTTAAATTAAATCAGAAGAATAAAAAGTCCTGGTGTATACACTGGGTTAAAGGGTTATCAGTGCTCGATCCCACACAGTCACAAAATCCTCCAACCTCAATTGCCTCTTTGTTGCTCCCACAAATGGCAGTTTCTCAGAAGCAATTACTGAAAAGACATAAAACCTTTTAAAAGATGAAAATTAAAAACTGCACTTGGACAACTGTCCTCTGGCAGGGGCTGAGTACATGGTTTGCTACTCTTTGGAAGAGAGGGTCCTGAAACATGGCCTTCGGCCAGTACTTAGTAAAAATGGCTCCCCCAAAACAGTTACGGAGTCCATAAAAATTTAGAGGAAGAAAACCATGCCACTTTTCACATCAATGGGACTGACTGACTAAAGTGTCAATCATCTATTTCCTCTGGTCTGAATAAGATCATTGGCTGGCCTAATGTTGATGGACAGCTTCCTCAACCAATGGTAAAGAAGAAAGGCATTCTGGAGGCTGTTGGGCACATCTTCCCACTGTCCCTCCCCACTACTGATTCAACCCCCCAAAAAAAGGTGTCAGGCTGCAGTCTGAGGACTGAGAGTGGGCGCTGTTGTCCTAAGAACAATGAAAAGCACATTTCTCAAATGATAGCAGTCACTTTCACCTGTGTATAATTACTTGGTGCTGGAGCAAAACACTTCCAACTAGGGCTCAGGCCTCCCCAAATGAAGCAATGACCCAAAATGCTTCAGGATAGTGCCAGCCCTAGATCAACATTATTTCTTTTTATTTTTTCAAAATCAGCTTGCTTTTTGTCATAGTCTGATGTTCTTGGGGTCATAGGAGCTAGACCTGAAAGCAGCTAATCCAGTAGTCTCCATTTTTTAAAAAAATCTCTATCCCTCAGTGAAAAAGTATATTTGTCGATACAGCATATACTAGTACTATTGCATTAATACAAGATGAATGATATAAAAAAGACAATGTTGCATAATGAATAGAAAGCTGGCCTAGGATTCAGGAAGACCTGGGTTCAAGTCCTGACTCTGACACACAGTGGCTATATGTTCCCAGTGCCCCCGGCAACTCTCTTCAACTCAAAGTTGCAGAGTGGGTGCACATCTGAATAGGTGGAGGGAGTTTCCCCATCTGCAAATGCCCTATGCCATTGAAATCACAGGTCCTCAGCCCTATCCTAAGCCCATATTATAACATATACCCCAAAATAGACATTTGTAAAGAAAGGAGATAAAAATTAAATTTAAAATGTTTAACTTTTGTGTTTTAGTTAACAATAAAAAACCTTTTACACTTGAGAGCAATGTGAATATTCTTTATTATTTTTGAAAATCCTCATGTATGTCCTGGAGGAGAAATCAGTCTAGTAATTCATTATTCAATTCCTTTGATCGATGCAGATGGACAAGCAAGGGGATACTTTGTGATACTTTTTTTTAAAGTGAAGAAATACAAACAACCACCAACAGATGGGTCATGACCATCAGTTAACATAATGTGGCTTTTCCACAGAAGTCATGTTCTTCTCTCTGCAGATATTCACCTCACACATGGCAGAAACAATAAGCAGAAGGAAGTCATTTCTTATTTCAACTTGGCAGAAACTCATCTATCCAGCCCTCTTGCTTCGTGTGTTTTGCCTTAGTGGATAATATCAAGCCTTAATGCCCTGACCATTTGATTTGTTCTTGCATGGGTCTGAGGAGCTCCTTGAAGAAATGTGGCTGGGGAGCAGCTGGGTGGCACAGTGGATAGAACACTGGCCCTAGAGTCAGGAAGACTTGAGTTCAAATCTGGCCTCAGACACAAAACACTCACTAGCTATGTGACTCTTGGCAAGTCACTTAACCCCAATTGCCTCACATAAAAAAAAAATGTGGCTGGACCACAGAATACAAGAAGGGGAGTCATTTCTAATAAGGCTAGAAAGGGAGGCTGCAAAGGACTTTAAGCTTCCTTGGGGGCAGGGACTGTTTTTCTTTTTGCGAGTTAGTAGAGTGACTTAATTAAGGCTTGTTGAGTGAATTAAATGCCAAACACAGCAGTTCATATTTGATCTTTAGGACAATCGGAAGCTCCTGGAGTTTCCTGAGGAGGGGAGTGAACTGGTCAGGCTTAAGGAAAATTATTTTAGTGACAAGGTGAAGGATGGAATAGAAAGAGGGCAGATAAAGCAAGAAGAGCTATGAGGAGGCCATTGCAATAGTCCACGTGAAAAGTGATGAGGGCCTAAGCCGGGGGTTGTACAGTGGCAAATGCTTTGGACACTAGCTTCTACTCCTGTCACATAACCTTGGGCACGTATTTCTCCTTTCTGGACCTCAGTTTCCTCTTCTGTAAAAGTGGAGTACAGTGGTTGAACTAGATGATCTCCTAGTCCTTTTACTTCTAGCATTTGATGTCCTAAAGCCCTTCCCAGCTTCTATATTCTATGTATTAATATTCTGTGTTCTAGGGTCTCTTTCGGGTCTGATATTTGTTCTAATGTTCAAACGTCATGATATTTGTAAAGTATTTAGGTACTTAATAAACGTTTGTTCCCTTCCCTAAGATCGCTTCTAGCTCTGATATTTCACGCCATATAGTCTAACATTCTATGTTCTCAGGTGCCTCCCAGTCCTGACATTCTACGTCTTAAGGTCCCTTCCTGATCTGACATCCCGTATAGTATATTCAAACATCCTACATTCTGAGGTTACTCCCAGCTCTATCTAGGTTCCGAAGTCCCTCCCAGCTTTCACATTTATCGATTTGAAGTTCTTTGTTTGGACTGCATGATCATGCTGTGGCCACTCCACACACTTACTTACATTTCTAAATTGTCGGCCTCTTTGCTAAATAACTGAACCAGTCCTGAGAGATTAAAGGTATTTACAATGCAGCTACAGAGGTGGCTTTAAGTCTATGACAGAGCAGAATTGATTTCTCTATACCCAAGATTTATCTACCAAAACATAGATCTTACAATCTGGATGGCCGCCAAGCCATCCCAAAGCAAAGGCAACAGATCATCATATTTTCCCCTGGCAAAGCAAATATGGTGTGGCAGCAAGAGAAAGGGCGTCCAAACAGGGAAGGGGGAGTTGGGGCTCCTCAGTGACTTGTAGGCAGAACAAGTTCTTCTGTGCTTCCCTTCGAGGAAATAGGAAGTGGACTCTAAGGCCCCCTCATGCAGCCTCCTGGGGAAGCCTCCTTTAAATCTTGGCTGCCCAGAACCAAAGCGTCATCCACAAACGCCCCTTCAGAAAGGGGCAGCAGCCTATGCTGTGCTGAAGTAATTCTGCGATCCCTTAGTCCTGGCCTGGCCTAATATGATTCTGGCATCCTCAACGCCCTGATTTGGGATTCTGATGCCAGTCCTGGGCTTTCCTCATTTGGTCTCGGGTGTCTTTCTTCTGTATTCATGAGTGGTCCTTGTGAGCCTCACACCCTTCCCCCTTAGTCATTTTTGTTCCTCCACAGCCCCTTCCTTAAGGATGGCCTCACAAGCTGCGAGCCTGGCTAACCATTTCAGGGCTTCATCTTCTGAAAACCAATTTGGAGGGACCATTCCCCTCCATCTAGTAGAATGGTAAGAGTTCCTTTCTTTTCTCTTCTAAACTTCCCCAACTTCTAAACCTCAATATGAGTTACTGAGCCTCCTGACATTCTTGGTCAAAGAGCCTTTTTGTCCCCAAAGACTCAGAGACCTAACATAATGGATACTTTCTCCTGGTAGCATATTTTGGGGATCAATTTGAGAATCTACTCTCCATTTGCTTTCTTTTCCCTGGCATCTTATATTCCAAACCACAAATGTCCTTTTCTAGGGTTCATTCACCGAGAAAAAGGAAAAAATGCTAAAAAGCTTTTTTTTCTCCCCGCCCACCCCATTCCTCATTTCTTTTTTCATTCTGTCTATAGCATTTAATGCTGGGAAACACCCTCTCTTCCTGGATACTTTCTTTTCTATGAGTTTTTGCTTTCTCTTTTTGTCCTCCTACTCATCTGACCTCCTCAGTTTCCTTTTCTGATAGATGATCTATATATCATGCTTCCTGTCTATGGGTGTCCCTCAAGTCTCTGTCTCGATCCCTTTTCTTCTAGGTTTCTAGAATCATTTGATAAGTTCATTAGCTCCAGAGGTAGCTATGATAATTGTACCATTTCTATAAAAGAACTCCCAGAAATCACTTCTGAGTTCTAATCCTACATCACTAATTGCCTATTGGATATTCCAAACTAGATGTCCTGAAAGCATCTTAAATGCAGCATGTCCAAAAATGAGTTCTCCCTCCCCCCCCTTCTGAATCTGGGGTCAACCATCTTTTCAATCTCCCAGGTTTGGAACCTCAGGGTCATTCTCGACTCTTCACTCTCTGTCACCCCATATAGCCAGTCAGATGCTCAATCCTATCATTTCTACTAATACATCTCCAAGATTCTTCTCCTTCCTCTCATATGGCTACCACCTTCATTAAGGCTCTTAGCTCCTGGATCACTGTAGTAACTGCTGACTGGGTGTCACTCCTATTGTCTCCCTTTTTAAATCCATTCTCAAATAGAAATGGGGGTCACAAAACCCTACATGAAGATGGGCACATAGTTATTTAGAATACTACATATTAGAGGCAGCCAGGTGGCACAGTGGATAGAGCACTAGCCCTGAAGTCAGGAGGACCTGAGTTCCAATTCAGCCTCAGAACAAACGCTTCACACTTACTAGCTGTGTGACCCTGGGCAAGTCACTTAACCCCAGTTACCTAAAAAAAAAACCCTACATATTAACATTACCTATGTTTTATTGTATTTTTATTTGTTTTGTTAAATATTCCCCAATTCCATTTCAATCTGATTTGGACAACCCCGGAGAGTTCTATGGGCTATGTGCAGTCTGTATTTTGATAGCTGTGATCTACACAAATGCCAAAGTCATTTTCCTACTGCCAATGCTGATAGTGTCACTCTCCTACGACTCTTTATCACCAGACCAAATGTAAACTATTTGGCACTGAAAGTCATTCACAACCCAAACCCAAATTTTCTTTTCTAGCCTTGCTATATATTGTTTCCCTTTCCACACTTCAGAGTCCAGCACAACTGACCTTCTTTTCTTCTTACATGATTCTCCAGCTCTCATCCTTGTGCCTTTGCACAGGCTCCCCCTAAACCTGAAATACCCTCTCTCTTCACGTGTGTTTCTTAGAATCTTTTGTTTCCTTCAAAACTTGACTCATGCTTCACCTTTACATAAAGCCCTTTCCTGATCTCCATCAGCTGCCAATGCCTTTTACCCAAAAATTATCTTCGATTTATTTTGTTAATAATAATAACTAACATTGACATAGTGCCTGCGACATGCCAGGTGCCACGCTTAGTGCTGCGCAATCAAAGAAAGCTATGATGTCAAGGAGCTCACAGTCTACTGGGGAGATGACATACAAATAACAATGACAAAAAAAGTTTATACTACTTAATACATGTATATTTGGGGGAGTGTATACACACACATATATATACACTCATATGTACACATATATGTGTACATGTACTGATATGTACCTGTTTGTGGACATGTATGTGTGTGTATGTGTATATATGTAAACATGATATGTTGAAGACAGTGATATTTTAGCTGGGACTTGAAGGAAGCTGGAGAGCTGTGAAGCTCCAATAAGATCATTAATGAAAAGCTCTTTGAAAACATTAGAATGTGCTATAAATGTCAGTTATTATTATCAGAACCCCCTGTTGATATATTTCATGCGTTGCTGACCTGTTTACTTTTGTATCCTATCCCTGTCCTACTGAATGACTTAGGTGAACTCTAATTAGAGCTAATCCCCTTTCCTGGTCCTGGCATCCTCTGATCCGACACTGGTGGTAGCTCTAAATCCTGTTATCCCAAGAAAGCTGAAAAACTACCTCCTACTTCTCTCTGACCCTGGTCTGCCCTCTGGTGCCCACTTATGGCATTACCACACTGGGGGAACAGGTTAACCCTTGCTGTACCAGCAGCATCTAACCAAGGGCTGGCTTTACCTTTGAGCCAGTGTCCTCTGGGCACTCTTCCTTTAAATACTTTGGATATTTGCATTCCCATCCATCGGTGTGGGTATTCCCTCCACCAATATAAGTTGAAATTCTTTTATGAGTTAGCACATGGTCTTTGAGAGTTGTGGCTGTAAACCTGATTCCCCTACAGTCAGTCTGGTGTTAATCCCCTCCTAGGTTGGTTCTCAAATGAAATGCCTGAAACATATCACTGGATATGAATTTAAAAGCCTTTTCCAATGGGGTAGTGTTACAAAAAACTTGGACTCTGTTGGAAAGACCTTGAGGACAGAGTCACGTCTATATTCGAATGAGGCACTAGGGTTGTTTCTTATTGTTGTTTGTCCTTCATTCTCAAAGAGGACCATGGCATCAGGAAGATGATGTTATGACTTGCAAGTGAACTGGATTTAAGTGAGGTCTGTACAAGCTCACCAGCCTCATTTTCTCCTCCAGAGCCATCTGGGTCCAGTGGCAAAATATAGATCAGGATGACTGGAGACGGCCCCCAGGCACTAGGGTAGGACTTGACCAAAGGCTCAACCCTTCTTCCTGGAAGTCCAACTCTAGACAATGCTTCTGGGTAATGACAGCTCTCAAGATACTTCACAGAATCCAGTTAAAGACAATTTCATTTATTCTTTCCTAAGACAATATCTCATTTGGGGTTGGATTTTGAGACAGAATTATAGAATGTGAGAAATGGAGAACATTAAGAGTTCATCTAGTCCTCTGTCCTCATTTTGGAAAGCAAAGAATCATAGATACAGAGCTACAAGGGACCTTAGAGGCTATCTAAAATGAGGAAACTGAGGCTCAGATGGGGGAAATGACTTACAGTCATATAGCTAGTAAGAAGCAGAGTCAGGGTTTTGACGCCTAGAACATTGTTATTTCTACTACATCATGAAGCCTCACTAGTAACTCCAGTCAGATGGAAGGAAAGTATTTGTGTATGTGTGTGGATGGTGGAATGTGGGGGTGAGGTAGAAAGGGAGAGGGAGGGTAACAACAGAGCCAAATATTTAAATCAAATGTTCCGACAATCTGTGCATTTTTTTATGTGAGGGTTTCTGTGCATCCATCTATAGATACACAGCCGGGAGAGTACATTTTATAGATGTGCATCTTCACACATATAAATGCATCTTCCCACAACACAAGGGTGTTCGTTTTTCCCCTTTTAGATTGTGGATTTTTAGAAGAAAGATTTCAGGCTGGGCTTTGTGCAATCTCCAAGCATTTTCCTTAAAGATTACAATGCCCCACGTGCCCCTACTCCTTTCAATTTCAATTCAATGTGATATCTATACTTTGAATGGTCCTCCCCCCCCCTTTTAATTATAATTCTATTTTGGTTCCAGGGATTGAAATGCTGAGCTAATAAGCAAAAGTGGCTTTCTCTGAGCTCATACTTGGGAAAAGAGCCCATGGCCAGAATTTAGGTCCTGTCTCATCCTCTATATGCTAAACTGGAAAATGTTTCCATTAAAATCAAATCCATTGAATAGAGGAAAACATGGTTGGGACAAAATATAGCAGGCCACTGGGGGGGCTTAGTAACTTAGGAGGGGCACATCCATGAGTCCCTTCAAAAGTCCAAAGCCACACTTATTCAACGTATTTGTTAGTATGATGCCATTCCCCTTCACTGGAACCATGTATCTGCTGCACTATCATAAACCCCTCGCCTCTCAAATAACTTATTCCTATGTGAGAAATGGGTCATCTCTGAATTTCATTCAGTAACGATTTGTTGGGCACCTACTAGTTGCTGTGGATCAAACCTAGCCTAGCACAGAACAGGTGTTTAATAAATGCTTGTGGATTGATTCATTGGAAACAACCTCAAGGAATCTAGCCCAACTCATCCCTGAGCAGGAATGTCAGCTACCTGGTTCCCAATGCTCCAATATTCCTGACCCGTGGTGATTCAGACTCAACTTGAAGATATCTCATGATGTAGAAATTCCAGTCTGACAAGGCAAGTCCCTTTGTCTTTGGGTAGCACTGATTGTTAGGGAATGTTTCATCATACTGAGTGGAAACCTGCCTTCCTGCATCTTCTCTTCAGTACTGCTGGTTCTACCCTCTGAGGCCAAATAGAATAAATCTAATTCTTCTTTACATGATAACACTTTAGATGGAAGAATACAGGTATTATATCTCCACTACTGCCAAAATCCTCTCTTCTCCCACCTTAACATCTTTATTTCCTTCAATAAATCCTCCCATGACACATTTTCACAGCCCTTCACCATCCTGGTCACCTTCCTCTAAATGCTCTCCAGCTTGTCAATTATCCACCTAAAATTTGGTATCAACCATTGGATACAATACTCTAGATATGATATGACTGGTTCAGAGTACAGCTAAACTATAGTCACCCTCATTCTGAGTGTTGTATTTTTATTCCTACAATAAAAGATTAAATCAACTCTGGGGGCTGGTCATATCACACTGCTGACTCAGCTGAAGTTTACAGTCCTGGACCTTCATGTGGTCTATTTTCTAGTCACATGAATGTGTCATGTGGGATGCTAAATGACAAGAAGGCTGCAGATGCCATATCTGATGGTCTAGCTCAATTCCTGAATTCCATAAGCTTCTTGTCAGAAGAAGTTGTGGTTTTAACAAGTGGTCCCAAGATATTTCCTTCATCTCCCTTATGCCATTATATTCCCTTATGCCGTTCTATTAATAAGTAAAGTGGATTTTTATGGAACGTACCCATTTTATGGAGGACAGTTAATGCAAATCTTTGGGAAGCACTGAATCAACAATTAAGCTACTTGAAGTGAAGCGAAAGCAACATGACATGTATTGATCTTCTCAGGGTCATTCCCACAATTTTATCCTTTAAGAAAGAATGCAATTATTTATGTCATGTAATTGACTGATTCCGATAGTACACAGAGGCCAGTGGGGGAGGGGGAGTAGAGACAGTTTTAGCAGAGACCCTAGGATTCCAGATGTGGTGCTGGAAGGAACCTCAAAAACCACTTACATTTATATGCTGTTTCCTCCATTAGAATGTAAACCTTCTATGGGCAAGAACCACGTTTTTACTTTTCCTTGTATTTCCACATTTAGTATATGGCATGTAGTAAGTGCTTAATGAATACCTGTTCACTAACCATCTAAGCTAACTCCTTCATTTTAAAGAGAAGGAGACTAAAGGCCAGGAAAGCCCAGGGTACCTTTCCCCAGTCACAAAGATAGTAGGGCAAGAAAATAAGAACCAGTGGGGGGGGGTAATAGAAATCACATTAGTTATAGAGGCAAAAAACCTGCCTTCCAATTCCAGGTCATTCAGTTTTACCTCTTGT
Organism: Phascolarctos cinereus; assembly: GCF_003287225.1. Lineage (NCBI taxonomy): Eukaryota > Metazoa > Chordata > Mammalia > Diprotodontia > Phascolarctidae > Phascolarctos > Phascolarctos cinereus. The sequence continues at coordinate 459,117,228 of NW_027555958.1, forward strand.
GTGAGCATCTGGGCCCCCATTTGAGTTAAATGATCCCACAGTGAAGAGGAGGAGGAGGAGGAAGAGCCTGTGAAAAGAGCACAGAGAAGGAATGGCCTATGTGAGGAATGGCAAGCAGGTCTGAGGTGAGCTACAAAGTTCATGACAGAGATGGATGCATTTTGAGCCTGGAAAGACAAGTTATACAGGAGAAGAGAAGCATCTTGAAGGGCAAGCAATCTACCCACTTATCTTTGTAACCTCAGTGCCTATAGTGTCTTGTAATAATTAGGTTTTTAATAAATTATTTAATTACATTTGCTGCCTTGCATTGTGCTTAAGGCTGGTGGCATGCTAAAGATAAATAAGGGCTGGATTTGGAGTCAGAATACTTGGATTCTAGGCCTGGATATTCCTTTTACTGCAGTGTGATCTTGGACAAGTCACTTAAAAGCTTTTTGGGCATCAATTTTCTCATCTATAAAATGAAGGGATTGGATGATGTGACCTCTCAGGTGCCTCAAAGCTCTAAATCAATGATCCCGATAAAATGGCAGCTCCTTGAAGCCAGGGACTATCTGACTTTTGCTTAAATATCCTCATTCCTTAGCATAATGACTAACACTGAGTAGAAACGTAAAAATTTTTTATAACAGATGATGTTTTAATCTAACAAATAAAGGAAATTTGTGTTATTCAGCACCTTGGACAGAATCTTGCACATAGCTGGTACATAAGAAATATGGGTTTGAATTGAATAGTTGTTCCACATCACCAGCACTGGAGAAAGTGTGACATACATACACAAGTCCTTCTTGTTACTTTACATTCATCTCTTACACTAGCATTCTACAGGCTTAGCTACAGAAAGCAAAAGATGACACAAAATGGATTACTACAGGTGGAAACACGACTAGGTTGGAGGTGGGGAACCTTTCACTTCACTATCTAGGTACCAGGATTTTAGCCTCTACCATCTCAGGAAGTGTTATCATCTCTAAAATTGTTCAGCCCTATGGCACTCTAGTGATCACCCAGTCTGATCCCCTCATCTTTTGAGATAAGGAAACCTCATGGGGGAAGGGGTGGGGGTTTGCCTAAGCTCCACAATAAAATGATAGTAGAATTCAACACCTGGGTCATCTGGCTACTTACTAGTCCAGCATCTTACTGCAAACCTCTCTCAACATAAACAAGTCTTGGTCTTACCAACAGCACCAAGAGACACAAACCCTGGAACCACGGCCCTCCCCCCACTGCAAAGCAACCAGACCAATCCTCAATTACAAAAGAAGTCTGGTTTGCTACATCGGCATTTCACAGGACAGAATTTCATTTTCGCACATATGTGTCAGAAATTACGGGAGGAGAGATTCACAGTGTTATTTACAAGAGTGTGTCTGCACAACTGCTGGCAGTACTAAGCACCACATCTCACATTTCTTCAGAGTTATGGGTTTACGAAGCATTTTCCTCAAAATGAGGTTAGTGGTACAAAGTGATATCATTGTCATTGTTCATTTCCTGTACCCGTTATTTCATTGGTTAAGGGGGGAGGTTCTCAAAGTGTGGTCCATTGTCCCTCGGGATGTCCCAAACCCCTTCAGGGTGTTTGTGGGGTCAAAACTATTTTCATAATAATGCAAAGATATTTTAATGTATAATATGATACATATTACTAGATAGAAGCCTCAAAAAGAAAAGCTTGGATGGTAGGGGAAGGGATGCTAAACAATTTTGAAGACCATAAAGGGGTCCCAGCTAAGATTTAATCTTCTACAGGAAGCCTTTCCTAACACCTCTTAATTCTAGTGCCTTCCCTCTTTTAATTATTTCCTATTTACCTTGTAGATAGCTTGTTTGTATATATTTGTTTGTTTACTGTCTCTCCCATTAGATTGTGAACTTCCTGAGGGCAGGGACTATCTTTTGCCTCTTTTTGTGCTCCCAGTGCCTAGCACAGTTCCTGGAATATAGTAGGCTCTTAAATGTTTAGTAATTGATTGGTTGAAGTCCAATGTATAAGCCAGGGAAGAGGGGAGGGAGACTTCTCCAACTACAGGTATCTTTTCCTCACCCAGGTTCACCAAGGAAATAGCTTTGGTCCATTGCAACCAATGTGGGGGCTGTGCTGTTGATTTACAAATACACTGAGATAGATACTCCCTCAGGTGGCTGGCTTGTTCCCTCCATGCAATCAGGCACCAAAGAAAGCTTTCTGACAAATGAAGCCAGAGAAACTCCCTTTGTCTGTGTGAGGAGGGAGAGTGGGCCCAATCTGATAAAGGAGATTAAATAGCCTTATGAGTCTGACAGCAAAGAACAGTCCCTATGGGAATCCCAAATCCTGCTGGTGCTAATATACTCTTCGATATTACTCCAGTAATAGACCCACATGATATCAAACAAGCAGATGCTGCAACAATGTCATGACTCACTTTTTCTGCAAACCAATTTTCTCCCAGGTTGGATGTATAAAATGAATCCAAGTGTGTGCATATATGTGTGCATGTGTGTGTAAGGGTTGGGAGAGGGACATGCATGCATATGCTTGTGTGTGTATATATATACCTCCATGGGTATGTAAGCATGTATGTGTGTGTATGCGTGTGTATGCGTGCACGTGTATGAAAGTAAGATTCATTTCTCTAGGATTCTCATGGTCACATTCCCCCATTTAATCTTCCTGCTTTAAGTGGGTAGATCTCATTTATTAAATCTGCTCAATTCAATTTGACAACCACTTATTAAGTGGCCACATGGTACCAGGCTGTGTGTGTGTGTGTGTGTGTGTGTGTGTGTGTGTGTGTGGTCTTTAGTGTTAAAGAGGAAACAGATAACATTGTCCCTACCCTCCAGTTACTTACCATCTCAATAAGGCTCACTCACTTTGGGGAAGCACTTGGACATCAATGTATCACTTGAGATTCATAAAATGATATTGTCTCCAATCAGCTTTCCAGGCTCATTTGTTAAATTGCTGAGAAGAAACCCCATGTTATAATGAAGCACTTGAGAGGGAGGAAGAAAAGAAGGGGAAGGAGGAGGAAGAGAAGAAGAAGGAACAGAGAAGTGATAGAAGAAGAGGAAGAGGGGAAGTGAATGAGCGTTTAAGTACCAACTATGTGCCAGGAACTGCACTAAGCATTTTTTCACTATTCTCTCACTTAATTCTCACAACAATCCTGGGAGGTTGGTGCTATTATTATCCCCATTTTACAGTTTAGGAAACTGAAGTAGAGGTTAAGTGACTTGCCCAGGGTCACACAGCTAATGTGTCTGAGGGTGGAAGAAGGAAACAATTCATTATAGTTGTGTAATAGTCTGTAATTGACAAAAGACATCTACAACTACCATATTAGGATCAGCTGAAGGAATTGAAAGTGTTTACATTGTGGAAGAGAAGACATGAGGACAATACAACTATCTTCAGATAGTTGAAAGGCTGCCATGTGGAAGATGGATTAGCTTTACTTGGTCCAAGAGGAAGTAATGACAGAATGTGGGAAGGGGAGAAGGGCTTTTATTAAATGGTGAATCAGAAACATTGCTTCCCTCTACCTTGGTTCAGGCTTTTCTCTTTTATTTCTCTTTCCTCCAGCACTTTTCTTCTATGTTCTATTTGTAGCTAATTCTTACTCTGTCTCTCTATCTCTCCTATTCCATAACTGGAGAATCCATAGAGTCCTAAAGCTGGAAAGGACCTTTGAATAAATCCAGTCAATACCCCTGCCCAATGATGCCATGGTACAGTAGAAAAGAATGCTGGACAAGAGACCCTGCCAGAAGAGAACCCCAGGTCTAAAATTTACTAGAACTATAACTGTGGGCATATTACTTTACACTAGTCAGCACCTTTTTCCTCATCTGCAAAATGGGCACAAATATGACTTAGATTGCCTGCTTCTACGGGTTATTTTGATGAAAGTGCTTCATGAACTGTAACACATCACGGAAAGTGAATCTGCTACCACTGATCTACTGTAGAGCCTCTCTCAAACAGGGCATCTGCCCTCTGATGTTAAACCCCCATCAGGGATGGGACGATGGAGAGGAAAGGGCACTCAATTTGAATTGGGAAGATTTACTAAGTGTCCACTATGTGCAAGGCACTGGGCAATACAAAGACAAAACCAAAACAATTCCTGCCCCCAAGGGGCTTGCTATTTATCAGAAAGACAATGTGTAAATATGTGACATCAGAGATTTATAGTTTCACTTACAGACCCCTCCTTCTGTTATACAATGTATGTGTAAACACATCTCTTATTTGGGGTTTAAATTTAGGATTTCAAAAACACAAAAATGTTTATGCAAAATAAATAAAGATAATTTTTGAGAGGAGATGCTAGAAAGGCAGGAAGAAGAGGGAGGGTGGGATGAGGGAAGGCTTCATGCCATGGGCATCACCAAGGAAAATAAGCATTCCATGGGGTGGAGGTCAGGGGGAGGGAGTGCTTTTAGGCATGGGCATGGAGGGGAATGGTAGCCAGTGCCAGCCTCTCCTCTCTAAGCCAAAACTCCACAGTTACCTCAGCTGATTCTTTCATAGTGTGTTCTCAAGGCCTTTCATCATCCTGCTTGCATTATCCATGGTTCTTCCTCCTCCAAGGAGCCTTCTAGGAGAGCCCCAGTTACCTCCTCTTTCATATTTCTTTTTCAAATTTTAGAGTGGACATTCAAAATAAAAGGTAGGTCAAGATTTCAAGAGATACAAGAGCCCTGAATGGGGCGGGGGGGGGGCGGCGGCAGCAGGAATCAGGAGGCCTCAGTGGAAAAAGTTCACCCAGAAAGCCCCGACCATCAGCCTCATACATCAATTCAATTTCAAGCTTAGGCCTTCTATACCCTACTATGGAGGCCTTTAAGCAGCCCAGGGATCATTGACTTAAGTTAGAATGAGAAACTGCAGGAGGTAGGAGACATAGAAAAACATAGTGACCCTAAGTCTGTCTACTACAGCCTCCATATGAGAGAGGGAGGGAAACAAAAACAGATGACAAGAAGCCTTCAGACTCCCCAGTCCTTTCCTTCATGTCCCACCAGCTAGGGATGTGCTGGAGCTCACAAAAGCCTTCTTCCCAGTCAGCACAACTCATAGCAAAACAAAGAGCACGGCACTGCTGGCAGGAGCTGTTTGATTGGAGGAGGGCCCTGTGGCTGCTGGAAGCTGACTGGCATACAATAGAATCCTTCCATGTGAAGAGCTGACTGGGCCCTTAGCACCCCTACACCCTGAGAGAAAGAAGCCTTCGAGGGCTCACCTGCCTCGCCGTTTTATTGTTGTTGTTTTCTGGGAAAAGATATTGGAGTGGTTTATCATTTTGTTCTCCGGATTATTTTACAGATGAGGAAACTGAGGCAAACAGGGTTAAGTGACTTACCCAGGGTGACACAGCTAGCGTCTAAGGCTGGATTTGAACTCAGGTTCTTCCTGACTCCTGGTCTGACATATACTGCATGCACCATCCAGCTGCCTTGCCCTTTAGTGGCCTCTATAGACTGAGAGAGTTGAAATGATTTGCTCAGAGTCACATAGCTAGTACCTGCCTGGAGTATGACTGGAGTTCAGATTTTCCTTACTCCAAGTCTAGGACTCTAATGTGTCATCCAGCTACCTCTGACATACCCAAGAAGAGATCCTCCAGACTGTTTGAAGATTTCCAATGGGAGGGAATCTCCCACTTCCCCAAATACACCATGCTATCTATGAATAGCTCTAATTATCAGAAAGTTTGAAAATGAAGGCTCAGAGATTAATGCCTGAGCTTTCCTGAAGTCACATAGCTATTAGAGAGTTCATCTAGGATTCAAACCCAGGTCTTCTGAGCCTCAATACAGTGTTCTTCCCACACCCCCATCTCTTTGCACAAACATCCTGAATTTTAAAGGATTGCTGTGGTGTGAAGAGTAGTAGATGTAGCAGTCTTGGCTCTCTTCCTAGCATGCTGGATGAGCTTGGGCAAGTTACTTCCTCTCTATAGATCTCAGTTTCCTTCTCTTTAAAATGAGGAAGTAGGGCAGGCTGATCCTTCCCAACTTTGACATCCTGTTGTTTGTTTGTTTGTTTTTTCAATTGTATATGAACTCCTCTGCCTGGGTACTCCTCAATCCTAAGGATTAGTTTTGTCCTTTAGAAAACAGTAAGACCAGAAAGCTGTTCTCAGAGTTCATTTACTAGCAGGAATCTTACGGTTAAAAAAAGGAACAGGGCTTTGTTTGAAAGGTCAATACTTTTCTGCTCCCCTCCAGGACTAGCAGTTGTTCGGGAGACAGGGTCAGCTCTGCAATCTTCCTGAGGACCAGGAACAAACACCCAATTTGCTCCCAGAGCCCTAGTGTCTGGAGAGCAGCCTGGATTGACAGGGACCTCCTCCCTAGCTGGTGATTTCTATTAGGAGATTATAAGGAAAGCCAACAGCAATGTTAAGGTCATTTCTCTCTTTCTTACTGTGTGTATCTCTTTTTAAAAATTAAATGCTTGACATGAAGGAATTTTATTCTCCTATCAACTGGCCATTATGGGAGTGAAAGAGTGGACAAAACATATGACTGACTCCCTGGTGGGCTCATTTTTACTCTCAGGGAGTCACAGAATATAAGAGCTTCAGTAATCATCTAGTCCAATTCATCCCCCCCCCCAATCCCCTTCTATGAAATCTTCCAAGTAGGAGCTTTGATTTGGGTTGGAGGAGTGAAGTATCATTCTGAAGCTTGGAGACATCTAGGGGACAAGGCATCTATGTGTGGTATTGACGTGAGGGAATCATCCACTGACCACAGATCAGACTACTGGCTCAGTTGAGGGATGATAGGAATTCACCAAGATGGAAGAAAGGGAGACAGAAAGGGAGGTAGGACTATGCTTTGAACAACGTGCCAATTCTTGCCAATGATGGCGACTACAGCCTGATGCCCCTGGGAATCCTTGCCCTGTGCAATTATTCTACCGAGGCCTAAGCCAACTGGCATCAACAGTCAAACATGAGCTGAGAGGTCTTGCAGAAAAAAAAGAAGAAAATGCATGGCAGAGTGGTACAAATTCTGGACTTCGAGTCAGCAGATTTGGATTCTGATCTCACAGCTACCACTTACTACCTAGATCTGCATAGGCAGTGAAAGAATGCGTGAAAGAATGGATGGAAAAAATGAATTTAAAAGCATCTTAAGCACCAGCTATTTCCCAGGTCCTACGGTAGGTGCCAAGGAGACAGTCCCAGACCTCAAGGAGCTTTTGTTATGAAAAAGGGATATGACACATAAAGAGAAAGGGGTGAATGGCTCCCTGATTCCTCTAAAACGCACTCAACATCATTTAAAGGCTGTGTCTGCCCTTCTAGCAGATGGCACAAGACTCTTGAATGAATGAATGAATGATCCCTATCAAATATAAAATCCTCTGTTTGGCATTTAAAACCCTTCATAATCCGACCCTTCCTATCTTTCCAGTCTTCTTAAACGTTACCCCCACCCATGGACTCTGTGATCCAAGTGATGCTGGCCTCCTGACTGTTCCTCACACAAGACCCTCCATCTCTCCGCTCTGGGCATTTTCACTGGCTGTCTCCATCTCCTCATCACCTCATGGCTTCCTTCAAGTCTCAGCTGAAGTCCTACCTCTTCCCAGAGGTATTTCTCAGTGCCCCTTAATGCTAATGCCATCCCTCGATGGATTATCTCCAATGAATCATATAATCTGGTTTGTGTGTAGTTGTTTTTCATATTGTCTCTCCCACTAGATGGTGAGCTCCTTGAGAGTAGAGACTGTTTTTGCCTTTCTTTGTATCCTCAGAGCTTAGCACAGAACCTGGCTCATAGTAGACACTTAAATGTTTATTGGCTTGACCTATAAAAGCATTTATTAAGCACCTACTATATGCCTAGCATTGTGCTAAGTAGTAATAACACAGAAAGAAAATCAAGATTCCCTGCCCTCAGGGAGCTCGCATTCTCTTTGGGAGCTGCCTCTCCTGATGGCATAAAAGAGAGTTCAGCTTGGTCAGACAGAACTGTCTCACAGAAAAAGAAGTCAGTAGCAGGCCAGATAGAATGACCTGGGAATCCAGTAGGGAATTCAATCGGAAGGCTGATGCCAAGGCCCAGAAGTTGTCTGACTGCATCAGCAGACTCTCGAGACCTTCGTTAGCAGTGTCTATCACAAATGTTTACCTGACCTGGAACACGAAGGCAGCTGTGGCTTCATATTCACAGCAACCACAGGGAAATGCAATTTTCTCTCTTAGTGAACATTCATAGGCTGGCCTGATGAGGAACTAGCCTGGAGAAGACATGGAGGACCAACTGATGGTGAGAAGGTATAAGGCAGGGGGGAGAAACCTCCAGCCTCAGGGCCACATGTGGCCCTCTAGGTCCCCAAGTGCGGCCCTTTGACTGAATCCAAACTTCACAGAACAAACCCCTTAATAAAAGGATTTGTTCTGTGAAACTTGGACTCAGTCAAAAGGCCTCTCCCAAGTACCTCATTCCCCACCCTTGGTTTAAGGCATTCTTCCTCTCCTTGGTCTCAGATCCAATCACTCACCCCGCCCCCCCCCCCCCCCCCCCCCCCCCGACAGCATGAAGGAAAATTCTGGGGAAGCCATTACCAATTTAGCATTCCTGGATCATGCTGGGATGTATATAAGGCTTACCAAAGGGAATATTAAAGATATGTCTCACACCAAAAGCAAATCTCAAAGCTGAGCACAGGGAATGTTTCAGCTGAGTTTCTCTCAAATGTAAAGGGACCAGTGAGTGGGTTTGGCAGTAATGGGGCTGGGCTGCACTAAGCCATCCACGTTCCCTTGCACAGAGACCATACTTGTGCACCATGGTGAAGGACAAAGGATGAGGCCTTGGAAATGAGCGAGGGGGAAATGGGGACAGGAAGAGCCTAATATAGGAGGCAGCACCTGAGTGGACCCTAGTAGGAAACTAAGGATTCGACCAGATGGAGACGAAGGGGACAGAATACTCCGGGTGTGGGGAATGGTGTGTTCAAAGGCATAGGCAGAGAAAGAAGATGGAATGTGGATGTAGGAAAAACAGCAAATAGCTTGGCTTGGCTAGAACAAAGGATGTGATGCGAGGGAATCAATCATCCTGGAAAGATGGTTCGGAAAAGGCTTGGGAAGACCTTTAAAGCCAAAGAAGGTGGGAGTTGTATTTTATCCTAGTATTAACTGGGAGCCATTGAGGCTTCTTGAGAAGGGGAGAGTCATGATCAGAATATCAATTTGGCAGCTGTGGAAGATGCCTGGCTCCTTTCCTGTCTTCTTACACCTTCCTTCCTCCCATATGTTCTACAATATGGTGACCCTGGCTTATCAGTACTTACTGATCCTGGTACAAGACACTCCATCTCTGGACTCTGCACCTTCGCTGGCTGTCCTTCCTACCCAGAATGCTTTCTCCCCTCATCTCCATCTCTTGGCTTCCCCAGATTCCTTCCCCCCCCCCGCAGCTAAAATCTTTCCTTCTACAGGTAATCTTTCCCAATTCCCCTTCAAGCCACTGCTTTCCCTTTAGTCATTATTCCTAATGGATCTTCTCCATAATGTGCTCTGACCTAGCTGTTGGAATGTTGTTTTCCCCATTGAAATGTGAGCTCCTTGCGAGTGGGGACTATTTTTGTTTCTCCAGCACTTAAAGTATCGGGCACATAGCAGGTGCTTAGTAAATGCTTCTTGACTTGACTTGAAGGCAAAGACTAGAGGCAAGGAAACTAATCAGGAAACCATTACAAGAGCCAGAGGTGATCTGCGTCTGAGTGAGGGGCAAGGCCCCATGAGTGGAAAGATACAAGAGACAGAAATAAAAGCATATGGGATATGACATCATATCGAGACAAAAATAGAATAATACGTTATATCTGAAACTGGGCTTGAAGCCAATATACATCCCTCATTTTACACACAAGTAAACTAAGCCTAGTAAGCCTAGGGCAGCTAGGTGGTGCAGAGGATAGAGCACCATACCTACAGACAGGAAGACTTGTCTTCCTGGGTTCAAATCTGGCTTCAGGTACTTACTAGCTGGGTGACCCTGGGAAAGTCACTTAACCCTGCTTGCCTCAGTTTCCTCATCTGTAAAATTAGCTGCAGAAGGAATTAGCAAACTACTCTGGTGTCTCTGCCAAGAAAACCCCAAATAGAGTCACAAAGAGTCAGACATGATTGAAACTACTGAACAAAAATTGAGCCCCCAAAAAGGTAACACAGCTTCACTTCGGGGATTTTACTCAAAATATAAATTCAAGGAGACATCATCAGAAATAGTCATTAGTAAGCAGAGAGATAAATAAATCGTGTTGTGCACTTAAGTGGGGCACAGCACTGGGCCTGGAGTCAGGAAGATCTGAGTTCAAATGTGACCTCAGATACTTACTAGCTGTGTGACCCTGGGCAAGTCATTCAACCCCTGTTTGCTTCAGTTTCTAGCTGAAAATGAGGATAATAATAGCGCCACCCTAGCTCCCAGGGTTGTTGTGAGTATCAAATGATAAAACTATCCCAAAGTTCTTAGCATAGTGACTGACATAGAGTAAGTACTATGTAAATGTTAGCTATTATTAGCAGGTAGAAGTTGAAAAATGAGGACTGTAGGTCAAGACGTGACTCAGCTCTTTGTCACTTTGGTTAACGAAGTTTCCAAGCCTTACTTTGTCCCCCTCTGGCAATGGGAACAGTGCTTACTCCCCTTGAGATTACTCTCCAAATCCAATGGCCTTTTCTCAGTCTTCACTCTCCTTGACTTCTCCACTGCTTGTGACACTGTTGATGATGTCTCTACTCCACGGTACTCTCTTCCCCCTGGGTTTTCAGGACACCCCTCTCTCCTGGTTTTTCCCTGGCCCATCTTACCACTCCTTCTGTCTCCTGTGCTCTACCTCCTCCAGTTCACTTTCTCTAACTGCAGGTATCCCTCAGGGTTCTGTCCTGGGCCCTCTTCTCTTCTTCTGTCCCATTTCACTTGGTGATCTCATCAGGTGCCATGGATTGAATTACCATTTCTATACGGATGATTCTCAAATCTACCTGTGTTACCCCAAACTCTCCACTGACCTCCAGTCTCACATCTCCAACTGTTTCAGGCATGTCAAACCGGAAGTCCAGCAGACATCTTCAACTCACTACGTCCAAAACAGAACTCATTATCTTCCCCCTAAATCTTTGCTTACTCCTACCTTCCTGTTACTCTGGCGGGCAACACCACCCTCCGAGTCCCTCAGGCCACAACCTAGGAGTCATCCTGGATCCCTCATTATCTCTCACTTCTCCTAAGCTGTTGCCAAGGCCTGTTGATCTCACCTTTGCAATGTCTCGAATACGCTGTCTTCTCTTTTCTGACACACTTCCCCACCCCGGTGCTGGCCTTCATCACCTCACACCTGGACTATCACGATAGCACCTGGTGGGCCTGCCTTCCTCAGCCTCTCCCCACTCCAATCCATTAAGCCACTAAAGTGAGTTTCCCAAAAAGAAGGTCTGACCATCAGACACACACACACACACACACACACACACACACACACACACACACACACTCAAACTTCAGTGGCTCTCTACTGCCTCCAGGAGCAAATACAAAATGCTTTGATTGGCATTCGAAGTCATTCATAACCTAGCCCCCTCTTGCCTTTCTAGTCTTTTTATACCTTACTCTCCAACACATACTCTTCAATCCAGTGAATTGGCCTCCTGGCTATTCCATGAACAAGACACTGGGATTATCTCCGGGAATGTTCTTCCTCCACCACTCTAACTACTGACCTCTCTGACTTCCTTTAAGTCCCAATTAAAATCCCATCTTCCACAGAAAGCCTTCCCCAATCCCTCTTAATTCCAGTACCTTCCCTCAGTTAATTATTTCTTATTTATCCTACATATATGTTGCTTTGTATATATTTATTTGCATGTTGTCTCCCTATTAGATTGTGAGCTCCTTGAGGGCAGAAGCTGTGTTTTGCCTCTTTTTGTATCCCCTGCACTTAGCACAATACCTGGCACATCGTAGGTGTTTCGTAGATATTTGTAAAATTAGACTGATGCTGTATATTGTAGTTATCTCAGTTTGAGTCTCTGCCTTCTAAACTATGAGCTCCGTGAGGGCAAGGACCATTTTTTTTTCTCTAAGCTTCGTATTTCTCCAGGGACACAGCATGCTGCTCTGAACACAATAAGGCTTCTCAGTAAAGAGTTATTGAATTAAATTTTTATTATAGTCAGAACGTTCTTCTAGACTGCAACCTCCATGAGGGCAGGGATAATGTGTCACCCCCAATTTTCCTAGCATAGAACTTCCACACCCAGGTGCTTGATAACATTTGCAAATTGAATTTCTATTTGAGCTCTCTCGTCCCTTCTTAGACTAAACTCACTGGGGACTAAACTTTATCTAACTTTTGCCTATCATAGTGTTCTGCATTCAGGAAAAACTAAATAAATGTGTATTAAATTAATCTAGAGGCATGATGGGGGAAGCACAGCAAAATGTCAGTTACTTCCACGCAGTAAACATTGTAAATGCAATATTGATCCTGATATTTCTCTTGCTTTAAAGATTACAAAATCATTGATTTGCAGTATCAACCTCAATGCCCTCTGTAGCCTTATATTCAATGGGAATTAGGAAGCAGACTTTGGAGTAGGTGCTACTTGCACCATTATCTTTTAAGCCGCCTTTGTTGTGCCCAAGGAGGGATACCTTTCTTGCCAAGCCCTCCTACTTCCAATGGTAGTGACTGAGGAGTCATCATGAAGGTGGTATGACTAGCTGGTAGGGGAGAAGGTAGTGAGGAGGGGATAGATGCTTCAATTGTTCTGTATGGCATCCTTCTCTTCTCTGGAATGGCTCTGCCCACAGTGGCTGCCCAATACCTCTTCATAGGTCCCTAGGTCTAGGGCTAGAAAGGTCATCTAGTTCAATCCTCACACTTTATAGTTGAGGAAACAGCCTCAGAGAGACCAAATGACTTGCCCAAGGCAATTCAGCTAGTAGGGAAGAGAGCTGGGATTTGAACATGTGTCCCCTGATTTCAAGTTCAATGCCCTTTCCTCTGCCTCATGAACATGAATTAATTGAGCTCATCATCTTATATAATGATGATCATAATGTTTATACTAATAGCACTTATTTACCACTCTAAGGCTTGCAAGATATTTCTACATATTATCTCATTTGATCTTCAAAATAATCCTGTTAAGGAAAAAGCTATTATGCTCATTTTACAGATGAAGAAACTCAGGCTGAAAAGTTAAGTGACTTCTCCAAGGTCACACAGATAGTAAGTGTCTGAGCAAGGATTCCGACTCAGAGCTAGTCAACATTCTATCCACAAAGCTGCTCTTCCTAACTTTCCTATTTCTGATGATGGTGCCACATCTCTCCAAGGACCCTCACATGTAATTTCAGGGTCAGCTTTAGCTCTTCCTTTCCACCTCAGACCAGACATCTGTCTGCATCCAAAGACTGAAAGCTCCATGAGGACAAGGACCCTGACTTAAGTGCTGTCCTCCTCAGTGTTCCACACATCTGACTTGGGTTCAAATAGCAGCTTTATCATTTAATACCATGTAGTCCTGGGCAACTCACTTTCCCCTGGTTTCCATCATTCCTTTTGATTTTGTCTTCCCTTAGTAGAATATAAGCTCTCTGAAATCAAGGATTATCTTGCTGTCTTATACTACATCCTCAGTGCATAGCATAGTACCTGGCACATAGCAAGTGCTTTATTTAAATGCTCTATCAATCTATATATCTAAATGACTTTGCTGGAAAAAAAGGTAGAAACTATAAGAATTTCAGTTATAACAACCAAAAAGAGACTGAACACAACGTAACCATGATGAACAAGGATGGCTCCTATGAAGAGAGGGGATATGTACCTCCTTCCTCTCTTGGCAGAGGTGGGAGACTATGAGGATGGACACACTGTCAGTTGATGAGTGGGCCAGTTTGCCCAAATAACATCTTTTTTTATTGTTGTTACATGTTTTCTGAGTAGGAAAAAGAGGAGGGATATACTTGGAAACTCAAGTAACAAAATAACAAAAGTGACCAATTAAATTGTTTTTTTTTACATAACCACTAATAAAATTTCACAAGAAAAAATGTTAGATATTATACTAGTATTAGTACTAGAATTACTAAAAATATTAGATACTTCATCCCAAGATTGTCAAGAGGATCTAAATTACAGCACGTATTTAAAGTGTTGTGAACTCTACAGTTTAAAACCCTATATAAAAGTCTGCTATGATTACCAGATTGTAAGTTTCCCTAGGGCATGATCCAAGCAACATCCCACAAAGAATATATTCTCAGAGAATGTTTGGTAATGAGGCTGATCTCCCATGAAGGGGGGACATTAGGAAGGAGAGGAGGGAAAGAAAAAGGGAGGATAATTTCTGGAAAGCCAATGCAGCGCCCTCCTTCAGCCCGCCCAAGAAAAAAAAATACACCAAGGGCTGTCAGACACTTTAAGATGGATGTTACCAAGCTTGGGTTCACACAAAGAAAGGGGATCAGAATGATGAGAGACCTGTAGACCACCCCACAGGAGAAATAGTTGAGGATCTAGGGGCGATTAGCTTTGCGAAGAAAATACATGGAGGTGTGAAGAAGCAGGGAGGCATGACCTTAGTTTTCCAATCTCTAAGAAGATATACCCAGGAAGATTCTCACATGTTCCAATGGCTCTCTGTAGAATGGAACTTCAGAGCCCAAGGTGCCAGAAGAGCCTCATTCAGGCTTTGCTGAAAGAGAGAAGAGCAGCTCGGTTTCCCGAATGGAGTTCCCAGCCTCCAAATATATCTGACTTCTAACTGGACCATAGAGCCAGTACTGACAAAGACAGCATGGTGCAGTGCACAGAGTGCTGGATTTGGAGCCAGGCTATTGCTTAGCCATGTGATTCTGGACAAAGAATTTAACTTCCCTGAATCTCAGTTTTCTTGTCTGTAAAATGGGAATAATAATATCAGTAATCACTGCCACATACCTGGTATGCTATTACAAGACTCACATGGGCTTTTAAGATCTTACATAGAGTTAAAGGGGAGTCTAAACTGTGGTGGCCTAGTGGATAGAGTATAGGACTTAGATTCAAGAAGACCCAACTTCTAATTCTGCCTCAGGCTCTTCCTAGTTGCATGATCCAGGGTAAATCATTTAATCTCCTTTGGCCTTCAGTTCCCTCATTTGTAAAGTAAGACTGTTGGAACACAGGATGCCTTAGGACTGTTCCCATTCTAATGGGAACATTACGACCCAATGAGCAATCTTGGGCAAATCCTTCTCCCTCCCTAGTTCTTTATTTCTTCTTCAATAAAATGAGGGAAGGAGAAGAGATGGCCTCTGAGATCCCTGATAGCCCTAAATCTATGACCCCAGGTGTGTGTATATATATATATATGTGTATATATATATATATGTATATATATACATATATGTATATATATATGTGTATATATATGTATATATATACATATATGTATATATATGTGTATATATATATGTATATATATATACGTATATATATGTGTATATATATATATATGTGTATATATATATACATATATATATGTGTATATATATATGTGTATATATATATACATATATATGTATATATATGTGTATATATATATACATATATATATATGTATATATATATATATATATACACACACACACATGTCAGCTCCTACTCATTTGGGTTAATGCAACATAAAATCGTTTGATTGAAACCCCAGGAATTCAGAATCTCCAAACAGTTCTGGAGCCCTATCTCCCATCACTGAAATTTCTAGTGACTCCACCCCACAAATCACTCTCTGCTCAGTATGAAAACATGGAGGAGGGTATGAAAGCCAGAATGAAAGAGCCGTGTAAACTTAAATTATTCCAGCACAGTCAGCTATTGTGGGTGATTGACAGCTTGTCTAGACTTTCACCAGTGACTGAAGCAGCAGAAAAAGGAAAGGGGAAAAAAATTCTTCAAAATGAGCTTGGATCAGTTCAATTAGCTGAGCTGAAATGGAGCCACTTAGAAAATTACAATATTGGACCACTGGAAGGTTTTAAACATAATGAGAAAAATAAACCCTAGGCTGGGTGTCTACAATTAGCCAAAATACAAAATACCCGGCTCACCATGGCCTGGGATGATAGCACAATCACAGAGTGCTTGTCTCTCTAATTTTCAGTCCAGTCGCTGTTCCTATGTGTCACCCACTGTGGCCAAAGGAAGCCTGTAGACTAGGAACAGGAAATAGTTTTGCACTCTTGGAAAAATGTGAAGGCGCAAGCTTCATTCTTGACAGAGCCAGATGCATGCTTTCTATTCCAGAATGGCACCCCAAGAAGCCCACGACTGAAGGATAGTCCCCATCGTTGGACCCTAGAAAGGGACTGGTGCGGGCCTTTCAAGAAGTAACATCTTCCACTGCTCATTCCTCTTCACCACTACTACCACCTTCACTGACTAAAGTGACCAGTCTGTGCCCACCAAGCAATTGATTGGAAAGTGGAAACTTGTCTGGGCCAACCCACCTCACACTAACCCAAGAATCAGATGTCTCACGGACTCTCCAACACTCACCTCAGAAAGGTCATGCTCATTTCACAAATGGACCCAAGGGATGGGAGCTGGAGGCAAAGCTTTCTACATTCTGGGTTATGAGTTCAAATGTAGGCTGCTGCAAAAAATAAGAACATTGATCAGCTGCCAGCTGTCAGGTGATTTAGACCAGCTGCACTGGCCATGTCCGCCCTGGCCCTAGTGGAATAAGATACATGCCAATTAGATCTAATTAGCAACCTGTTCAGCAGGCTGAGCAGAAAGGCAAGAGGTGGGCTGGCTAGAGAAAACAGGGTCCTCTTTCTCCCCTGGAGGCTGTACCTCCAGCCCTTCTATCACATATGATAAACTACATGTGTTCTACCTAATGGGCCATGGAAGAATGAGGCTGACTACCTGGCACTTGGGGCCACAACTCAGAAAGCATATATATATATATATATATATATATACATATATGTATATATATATATACGTATATATATACATATATATACATATATATGTATATATATATGTGTATATATATGTATATATATATGTATATATATACATATATATGTATATATATATGTATATATATATATATATATATATATATATATATATATATATATATATATATATATATATATTTGTTAAAATCTACTAAGATGCACCACTCCATTCTCTCACCAGTTCAGCCCCAGGTGTCAAGAAGAGACAGGAAGCAAGAGTAACAGCTTGTTTACCAGGGAACAAATGGTCTCCTTTTGTTCCAGCCCATGAGACAAACAGTCTGTTCTCAGAGACACACCAGAGACTGGCCCAAGGGTCAAGGAGGATGGGCAAAGGAACACCCATTCTGGGTGGTTCATTTTGTCCTTTGGACAAAAATCACCATGTTTGCTCCAAGACAACATGAAAGATGATATAAACCTTAGTATGTGAACATCACTTAAATAATGTTTCTTTGTTTAACAAACATTTGTGTTTACCTTTGAAAGAGAGCATGATTAAATAGTTCTGGCCTTGGGGGCCAGGAAGACCTGGGTTCGAATCTTGCATTGGACACTTCCAAGCCATACGACCAAAGATGGTGATCATTTATAAACACTGAGTTTTAGTTTCCTCCTCTGTAAGACACAAACCTAGAAGAGACCTCAGAAGCCATCTAATTCAACCCTTTTCATTTTACAGGTAAGGAAACTGAGGCTCAGAGAGGTTAATTACTCACCCAAGGTCGCACAGTTAATAAGCTTCAGAGGTAGGTTGATACCTGCAGTACCAACACCACAGAGTGGCTGGGAGGTTCTAGTGAGCTCACACACATAAAGCACGTTGCCCACTTTAAAAGTGGATATGAACATCATTATTAAACCAACATCATTTTAAGTACATTTATTTAGGTGACTCTAGCCCCCCAAGAACCTTCCTCTCCAGCATCAAGGATCTGCAGTGGAAAGCCTCAGCCAGGAGAGACCTTGTAGAGGAATGAATCTCTTAGCCTGACTCCCTAACTTTGAACAAAGGAGGAAACTAAAGGTCAGAGAGGATGTACAGCTTTAGAAAGGTCTCATGGCTACTTGGTGGAAGAGTTGAGAGGATGAGCTCCAGGCGGAAAGAGCTGAGGCTTCATTAAAAGAGGCACGCTGTCCAGAACATATCTAGACCATATCTAGAATACCACGCTTAGGTCAAGGCAATGCATTTCAGGATGGACACTGAGAAACTAGAGCATGCCTACAGAGTTCAGGAATCAGGATGGCAAGAGGACTGGAAAACTCTATGAGGAATAGGTGAAGAATTGGTGGAGACATGATAATCATCATCAAACATTTGAGAGGCTGGAAGAGGGATCAAGCTTGCTGGGTCTGGCCTCAGAGGGCAGAACTAGAAGCAATGACGGGTAGAGGGGGAGTTACTGAGGCTCAAAACCTTCCTAACACTTTGAACTGCCCAGAATTGTACCAGACCCCTCCCCACGGCTGGAGGTTTTCAAATGGAGGCTGGAAGATGACTTCTGAAGAATGATATACTCACCCTCATCTGAACCAATCAAAAGGAGGAAGGATACACCTACAGAGAGTTGTGGAAAGAAACACATTTCACTTAACAGGGAAATAGAAGGGAAAGAAAAGAGGGAGGGACTGGGAAGGGGGAACTAGAGAACATATACCAAGGGAGGAATTAGTACTAAACAAAACCAAGTCTAAGCATGTACAAAATGTTTATAGCACTTTCTGAGGTGGCCAAGAAAGGAATCTGAGGAAGTGCTCATAAATTGGGGAACAGGTGAACAAGTTTTGTTATAGAAGTGTGATTGAATACAGTTGGGCTGAACTCTCATCAGCATAATGACTGATCAGAATTCCAGAGGACTAATGAGGAAACATACTGGCCACCTCCCGATGGAAAGGTGAAAGATCAGAGTCCAGAATGAGGCAAATATTGTTTTGGATATGGCCAATGGGGAATTTTTTTTGGATTGACTGTACAAGTTTGTAACAGGGGTTTTGCTTTTCTCATGTTCTCAGTTTAGGGATTGAGGTGAGGAAAGCAGCAAACAGAGACCGTAGGTCTTTGTTTAAAAATAAAATTTAATTAAAAATTATTTTAAAGTATGATATAGATAAGGGGCATCTAGGTGGTGCAGTGGATAGAGCACCAGCCCTGGAGTCAGGAGGACCCGAGTTCAAATCTGGCCTTAGACATTCACTAGCTGTGTGATCGTGGGAAAGTCACTTAACTCTGACTAAGAAGGAGGAGGAGGAGGATATAGAGAGACTTTCAAAATCAAACTGATGGAACAGAACTTTGTGTTCTTGTATATCTGTTTTTTTTTTTTTTTTTTTTTTTGCACAGAGCACCTTCCAAGAAACAACTGTCCCTGATTCTGGGAGAACCGTTGTGATATGCTAGAAAGTATTGACTTGGTAGTTAAGCTTCCTAGGTTCAAATTCTGACTCTGCCTCTTACTTGTGTGAATATGAACAAGTTACTCAACCACCCTGGGCCTCAGTTTCTTTCTCAATAAAATTAGACAAGTTTAATGACCTTGAATGTCTCTTCTAGCTCTAAATCAGGATGACCCTAACCATAACCAAACCACTAGCTTCAGAATCAGAGGGCACTTGGGGCCAAGGGCCAAGTATAGATCTCAGTAATCTTCTACTAGAGACTCCCTTCCTGGCTGATGTCAACCATTCATAGCTTCTTTTTTACCCTCAGTCAAAATGTGTTTGATACTTCTTCTGGAGTTGTGTAACTATGGGTAAATCACTTCACCCTCAACCCCCAAGGAATCTCTAAGACTCAAAGCTGGTTGGAGTCCCAGCTCTGCCTCTAACAGTCCCCTGTTTTAATTAACCACATTCCTTCCCCTTTTCTGGGCCTCCATTTTCTCAACTATAAAATGGTACCATGGAGCATGTAATCAAACTAATCCCTTTTATCTTCCTGTCACTCCAGCTCTCCATCTATAAATAAGTGCTTTTGACTGGGAGCCTCTAGATTTATTATCCTAAGATCAGAGCTGGCCTTCAAGGTCCCTTCCAGCTCTCAGCCTTAAGATCCTGAATATGTGTTGTTCATCTGCCATGTCCGTGATGGGAGCCAACGTGATCACAGAGCTGGTGGGTCTGCCCAAGCCCAAGCTGATTTGGGCCAGCAGCTCCCCAACTTACACCTCAGTCTGGGTGATGCAGATGCAATTCCCAGCCAGGGAAAGTCAGGCAGCAGGCTGGGAAAGCATCACACCTCCCCCCCACCTTTGACCTTCAGCACCTCAGCCACAGAGTCTGCAGTGAGCTCCCTCCCTGAGCACTGAGGGGAAAATGAAGGGATTGGAAGAGGGAGGAGAGGAGGGAGGAAGCGAGTTATGCATAAAGAAACAGGTACCTAGGCGAGATGGAATGTTGATAAACTCCTGTGACAATGCAAATGGAACAATTACTGAACGATGATGTTAGCGGGCAGCCTCCCAGACACTCGCGGCGATGCACAGTAAATTAGTTTGCAGAACGCCGGGGGTCCTGTCAGTTCCCGTCTACTCAAGGCCAGCTCTCTGGAGCTGGTGGCAATGCCAAGTGGGACAGGGCCGCTTCCCTAGGCTGTGGGAGCTGTCAAAGATCACAGCCTTACACTGTGGTCTGGGAAAACAGGCCTCCAACCCACTCTGGCAAAGAAGGCTGAAAACACTCCTGTCAATGGGGAGAACAATCCCACAGGTTCAAAGTGACAAAGTGAGTCTCACTTTTAAAACAATGTTCTTGCCTCTCAGATCCTATTCTGTTTCCCCTTTTATTGACACAGGGCAGCAACTGATGTAACTTAAAGACTCCTTGGGCATTGAGGGGTAAAATGACTTACCCACAGTCACACTGCTCCAGAAGAAGAATTCAAAGACATTTTCACTCGGTTGAAAAAGAAGCCATGAATGGTTGACATCAGCTAGGAAGGAGGTCTCCAGGAGAGGATCATGGGACTCCTCAGAATCAGAGGGCACTTGGAGTCAAGGGCTAAGTATAGATCTCCGTAATCCTCTACTAGAAATGTCAAAATGTGTTTGGTCCTTCTACTGGAGCTGTGTGACTATGGGTAAGTCACTTTACCCTCAACCCTCCAAGGAATCTCTAAGACTCAAAGCTGGTTTGAATCCCAGCTCTGCCTCTAACAATCCCTTAGCCCTTGGCTATTTAACAAACAACTCCAAGGCAGCTTCCCGCCACTACGCTAAATGGAGTATCAGTCCAGGTATTATCTCCTTTGGAGAGAAGAAGAACTGAAAGTTAATTAAGTCATTTATTTTGAGGCTGGATGCCAACACTTTATAAAGGATTTTAACCAGGTAGAGAGCCTCCTAAGCAGGCCCAGGAGGATAGTGGGGGATGAGGCTGGGGTAGATTAAAAACCCCAGTGATATTTAGTGTGAGGATGAGAGGTGTTTAGAAGGCATGAGAACTGTCTTGAACAAGTGAAGGATTATCATGGGGAAGGAGGAGAGAAACCATAATTGGAATGTATAAAATGAGTGGAAGTTTTGGGGGACAGATTTCCGGCTAAAACTTTGGAAGCCTTTCTGAGTCACAGAATCAAAGGGGGAATGAGCCTTATCTAGTCCAACATATGACTGAACAAGAATTCCCTCAAGAGGGATCTGCAAGAGGGAGTCACCTATCTTTGGTCTGAAGAGCTCTGACAACAGGGGATCATTATTAACCCAAGGAAGTGTTTTCTCTAGGAAGTTCTTCCTAACATCAGGCCTATCAGACCTGAAGAGCCACATGATTCCTGGTGACTTGAGCCACCGCCCCCCACCTCCCCACTCCCAGTTCTTATATCTGGGGCAAAGCACAAGCAAGTTTGAGCTCTCTTCCTTCAAATGCTCGATAGCTGTTATCATGTCCCCAAGGAATGTTCTCTTTTCCAGGATAACCAAGGCTCTCCTTCAAATGATCTTCACATGACATAAAGTAAAGACCTTTCACCCTCCCAGTTGCTCTCCTCTAGATGCCCCCCAACTTACCTTTGTCTTTCCCAAAACACAGTACCCCAAACTAAACAATATTCTAGATATAGTCTGCTCAGGGTTGAGTACTTCTGGTTTCTGAAAGTTTTGCTTTGTTTAATGCAACATTAAACTGCATTAGCTTATTTGGCTGACCCTTAACACTACTGACTCATAAGGAGCTCTTTACCCACTAAAACCAAGATCATTTTTTTTTCCTGAGGCATTTGGGGTTAAGTGACTTGCCCAGGGCCACACAGCTAGTAAGTATCTAAGGCCAGACTGGTCCTCAGGTCCTCCTGACTCCTGGGCCAGTGCTCTATCCACTGGACCACCCAGCTGCCCTAACCAAGATCCTTTTCAGACAGACTACTATCTAACCATTTCTCCTCCATCTCGCACTTATGAAAATGACTACAAATTTCATCATGTTACATTTACCCCAATGTTCTAGCTCGCCAGTATCTTTTGGCATTGTTAGCTACCCTCCTATCTTGTTCCAGATGCAGGGAAACTGTCCTTGAAGATTTTAAACAGCGCAAGAACAACCATAGATCACTGGGGCACTCCACCAGAGACCTCCTCACTCTTTGAGTCCAGACATTCAACCAGGCCTGAATACATTTAATTAAACTATCTTCTAGCCTATATATTTTTCTACAATAATAGCATGAGATTATTTATCGAACATTGTTGAACTTGAGTTCATTTAGCTACCACATTCCCCTGACCTACTTTTTGTAACCTTGTCAAAAGGGAAATAAGGTTAGTCTGGCATGA
This sequence comes from Phascolarctos cinereus, assembly GCF_003287225.1. Taxonomy (NCBI): domain Eukaryota; kingdom Metazoa; phylum Chordata; class Mammalia; order Diprotodontia; family Phascolarctidae; genus Phascolarctos; species Phascolarctos cinereus. The sequence continues at coordinate 459,140,054 of NW_027555958.1, forward strand.
CCTGATAAAGCTTTGCTAACCCTTTAGGATTGCTGCTCCCTTTTCTAGATTTTCACTAACCATCCTTTTAATTACATAGTCTAGAATCTTCCCAGGAATCAAAGGCAAGCTACTGGCTGATGGTTGACAGATTCTATTTCCTTGTCTTTTTTAAAACTGATATATTTGTCCTCATCCCATCTTTCAGTAACCTCTCCTCTTCACATAAAAATAGGGCTGCCCAGCAATGGAAGAACTTTCCAGGAAAGGAAAGGCCAGGGGTACGCAAGTTATGCTACTCCATTTACAATAGAAATTTCTCTACCATGTGGATGGCTGGACTTCTAAACTCCCCTCCTCCTATGAGGTTCTATGATTTCCACATTCACTCACAAATTGTTCTCTTTCTTTTTCATTGGGAAGGACACACAACAGTGGAGAAAATGCTGCATTTGGAATCACAAGGCCCTGAGTTCAAATCCTACCTCCGCTCCTTACTACCTGTGTGACCCTGGGAAAGTAAATTAATCATTTTTAGCCTCAGTTTCCTTATTTGAAATACAAGAGAGTTGGAATACATGGCCTCAAAGGACCCTTCCAACTTTAAGCCTATGATCTTATGGCCCATATCACTTCACTCTTGACTAGACAACTGAAAATCACATTGAATAATTGAATCTAAGACTTGAGTGGTGCCTCAGAGGCCATCTAGTATAGACATTGCTTCTCCATCACCCCCAACAAATGCCCATGCAGGTTGAAAGAACCTCAGTGAAAGGGAACCTACCCTCTCCCTTCTTATGGTTGTTCAGGTGGTCCAACTCTTTGTGACCCCACAGACCATAGCACACCAGGCCCTTCTATCTTCCACTATTTCTCAAAGTCTTCCCAACCTAATGTTTGTTGCTTCCATAATGTTACCTATCTATCTCATCCTCTGTCGTCTCCTTTTCCTTTTGCCTTCAATCTTTCCCAATATCAGGGTCTTTTTCAAGGAGTCCTGTCTTCCCATTGTATGGCTGAAGTATTTAAGCTTCAGTATTGACCTTCCAGTGGGTAGCCTGAATTAATTTCTTTAAGTATTGACCAATTTGATCTCCTTGCTGTCCAAGGGACTCTCAAAAGTCTTCTCCAGCATCAAAATTCAAAAGCATCAATTCTGCACTGCTCAGTTTTCCTTATATCCATACTTTACTACCAGAAAAAAAGATGGCTTTGACTATCCTGGCTTCTGTTGACAAGGGGATATCTCTGCGTTTTCATTTGCTGTCCAGATTTGCCAAAAGGTGATCCACTGTAGAAGGAAATGACAAACCACTCCAGTATCTTTGCCAAGAAAACCCCATGGAAAGTATTGAAATGATAAAAGAGATGACATCACAAAATGAGTCTCTCAAGTAGGAAGGTATCCAATACTGGACTGGGGAATAATGGAGGACAACTACAAGTGGCTCTGATACTAATGAAGCAGCTGGGCCGAAGCCAAAAGGAAGCTTGGCTGCAGAGGCGTCTGGTAACAAAAGAATGTTTGATGCTGTAAAGATCAATATTGCATAGGAACCTGGGATGTAAGATCTATGAACCAATGTAAGTTGGATGTGGTCAAACAGGAGATGGAAAGATTAAACGTTGACATCTTGGGTACCAATGAACTTAAATGGATGGGAATAGGTAAATGTCATTCAGGTGATCACTATATAGACTCCTGTGGGCAAGAATCCCTTAGAAGAAATAGGGTAGCCTCAATAGTCAATAAAAGGGTAAGAAAAGCACTGCTGGGGTGTAATCTCAAAAATGACCAAATGATACCTGTTTAAATCCAAGGCAAACCATTTAACATCACCATAATACAACTCTAAGCTCCAGCCACTGATGCTGAGGCCAAAGTTAATCAGTTCTATGAATAGAACTAGAGCAAATCCTAGAAATAATATTAAAAAGATGTCACATTTATCATAGGGTATTGGAATGGTAAGGTTGGAAATCAAAAGATAATTGGAATAACAGGTAAGTTTGGCCTTGGAGCATGAAATGAAGCAGGGCAGAGACTCATAGTTTTGTCAAGATGACTCACTGGTCATAACAAATAGTCTTTTTCAACCATCCGAAAGGCTCTGCACGTGGATATCACCAGATGGTTCAATATCAAAATCAGATTGATGATACACTTTGCAGCCAAAGGCAGAGAAGCTGTCTACAGTCAGTTAAAACAAGAGCTGGACCTGACTGTGGCTCAGGGCATGAGCTTCTTATTGCAAAATTCAGACTTAAATTGAAGAACTTAGGGAAAACCATCAGACTGTGTAAGTATGACCTAAATAACATCCCTTCTGAATATGAAGTGGAAGTTATGAATAGATTTAAGGGATTCGATCCGGTAGATAGACGGCCTCAAGAACCATAGACAGAGGTTTGTAATATTGCATAGGAGGCAACAACAACAAAAAAAACACATAAAGAAAAAGAAGAGCAAGAAAGCAAAATGGCTGTCTGATGAGGTTTTACTAACAGCTAAGGAAAGAAGGAAAGAGAAAGGAGAAAGGGAAAGATACACCCTTCCACTTTGGCATGGCACTGATCATCAGGAAGTTTTTCTTCATACTGAGGAAATCTGTTTCTCTACAACATCTACCCATGGCACCTATTGGGAGGCATCAACTCTGGAAAGCGTTGGACAGTAGGACAGGAGAGGCTAGGGTGAAAATTCTACCCCTAGCATTTACTAGCTGTAAGGCCATAGAAAAGTCCCTTCACCTCTGGATCTCAGTTTCAGTACTGGCAAAATACCTCTGGCACCTACCTAACAGGTTATTGTGAGAATCAAATAAATATTTAAAGCAAATTGTAAACCTTAAAGTGTTACATGAAAGTCAGTTACTTCTACCCTCTAAGGCCAGGCTGACCGATCCTTCAAGCCAGCAGTCCTCCCTCTCTGGAGACCTCCTCACCCTAAGGCCCACTTTTAGGACTAGCGAGTCTCTCTCCCAGACTGCCATTTGGTGAGGGGTCCAGCTCTATTTGCTTCATTCTCTGCACTTCTCGACCTCCTCAGCATCAGTCTTGCTGCCCCTCCTCCTTCCCCATCCTCTCTTCCCCTTACACAGCCTCCTTTTGTGTTGTCTTACCCCACTAGAATTTAAGATTCTTAAGGTTAGGGGCCAGGTGTACTGTGACCTGTTCAAACCACCTCAGGAGAGCTGGTTGTTTAATTTTCAGTGTGAGCATTCACATGGCAGAAATTGGCAAATGATACAAATAAAGGTTTAATTTGTTATTTTATTGATTTCCAGACTTAGAAAGTTGTAGAAAAAATGTTAAAATTGCAGATTAAACTTAAAGTGTGCTGTGCATACACTTTTTTTTCCCCTGAAAGCAGGTTATTAAACATTTAGCAGGACACCCTGGTAGGGACTGTCTTATTAGCATACATTTGCATCTCCAACAGTTAGCACAGTGACAGGAACATAGTAAGCATTCACTAAATGCTTTATTATCAATTTAATCGCTCTTCCACGTGACCATCCTTAAAATACTTGCTGATAGCAATTGAGATACTCATAAATCTTCTCTTTTCTGAAAGACCCCTCCAGTTCATTGATCTAAAAATGGAAGGACTTTAGGGATCATTTAGTCCAATGTCTTCATTTAAAAGTTGAGGAAACAGAGAGGTGAAGTGACTAATCTAAGGTCACATAGCTACAAAGTAGCAGAATGGGCATTCAAACTCAGACCTTCCCACTTTAAATGGAGTTCTTTAAGGTTCCCCTAATCTGGCTCTCCAGCCTCTTGGCCCTCCTAATCACCTCATTTGGAAACACTGCTGTTTGTCAACGTCCTTCCTAAAACAGAGGCACCCAGGGCTGAACACAAATCCCAACCACAAATGTTCAGTCGAGTATCCCCCCCCCCCGTCCCCCCCCATTTTCCTTTCCAATCCTCCCCCTGTTGCTCTCCACCTGTGTTTGGCTCTTCTTAGATGCACGAGTGTCTATTCTCCTCTGTCTTCTCCCTGCACAAATGGGAAGGCAATGAGGCTGGAGTGGACCCAGCTCCTGAGCGGAGCTCTGGGGGATCTTCCCTTGAGTCCATCCGAAGAGAGACAGTGCTGAGGAGATCCTGCTGTGCCCCGGGATCCACTCAAGGTGTGGCATAGCTGTGACTGGTTGATTACAAGAGAATGATTATTCCCAAGGAAGTCTTCAACTTGAACCTTGGAAATTAGCTTCTTGTTTGGCAGGGGGTTGATTTCACTGAATTTGGAAGGCTTACGTCTCCGAGAGTTTCCCCACACACCTGCTAGCTGAGCATGTGGCCCCACACCTGCTAATCCAAGAGATGACAGTGTTGGATCTGGAGAGAAATTCCCCTCCCCTACCTACCCCTGCCCACTTGGGCTTCAAAGAGAAGGAGAAAATAGTTAAACCTGAGGAAAAAAAAAAATTAAAACCAGCCAGGAAAAAAAAAAAGGATGTCATTCTGGTCTCTGATGCCCATCACCATGTATCATTGTGAGAGGAAGGGTAGTATAGCGGATAGAGTACAGGACTGGAAGCGGGGAGATGTGAGTTCAAATCCTGCTTCTAATGTTTGTTTACTTGCTGTGTGCTCCTGGGACATCAGTTTGACTTTGGGGGGGTTACTTTTTCCTCATCTGGAAGACAAGGGAGCATGGACCAGGTGGCCTATAGGGCCCCTTCTAGGTAAAAATCTATGCCCCCACAATCCTCTGGCCCATATCACTTCACTCTAAAGGAGATGACTGGAAAACCATCTGAAATACTAAATGGCGGCATATTGGATAGCAAATGGCCTTGGACTCAAGAAAGCCTGGGTTCAAGTCCTGCCTTAGCCACCTACTGACTCTCTAAGCTGCCTTGCCTACTAGGGCAGACGCTGATCTCCATGGGGAGAGGGCATTTCCTGGACCTGAACGATGCCATTTTCATCATAGGTTTAATTGAAAAAATAGCATCCACTTCATTATTGTGACGTTCAACTAAGAAGGTCTTGAAATACACCTTGATACAGTAATAATAATTACTGTATTATAACAATTATTGTGAATCTTGAAACAATAATAGCATTTATTTCCTGTCTCCTATGTGCCAGGTACTATGCTAACCACTTTACAATGATTATCTCATTTGATCCTCATAACAACCCTAGAAGGCAAATGCTGTTATTATTCCCATTTCAAACATGAGGAAACTGAGGCAAACAGTGGTTAAGTGACTTGCCCAGTATCACACAGCTAGAAAAGCATCTGAGGTCACACTTGAACTCAGGTCTTCCTGACTCCAGGACTGAGGCTCTATCCACTGTGCCATCTAGCTTCCTAATAATACAAAAATCCAACCAGTGAGCATCAGCTATAGCTTTCTTTTGGATGCTGGGCCCTCCCCTCTCTCCAATTCTTCATGGCTTTGAGAGAGATCACCTCCACCAAAGACTTCCTCCAGTGGCTGCAGGTGGTGGGGAGGTAACTCTACTCTATTGTAACCGCTGCCAGATAAGTTCCTCATCTACCAAACTAAAAAGGCTTTCAGCATTGAGCAGACACCTGAAAACCATTCTAACTAAATTAATCCCCAGGTTGGCCACAAAATGAGGAATTTTTTGAGCCCCAACTACTCTTGATATCTGTCTTGCAAGTTCAGAAAGATGGGTTAGTTCTAAAGCTGAGAGGAGCCTCAGATGCCATGCTGGTGCAGACCGCTCATGTAACATGACATATGAAGAAACTGAGACTCGGAGAGGTCAGTGACTTGCCCAAGGTCACACAGGTGGTGGCAGACACTCTCCAAATCCTTGGAATCTGCCCCGGGATCCCTGGCTTCCTTCTAGGACCAAGCCCAGGCCTCCCTGACACTTCCCTGGCTATCTCCTCCCCTTGTGGGTGTCTTTTCCCCTCCCCGTCTTTCCAGTGCTCCTCTACATCTCATCTTCCCCATTAGAATCTAAGCTGCTTGAGGGCTCACAAGTGACTTGATTGTATTTGTAGCCCCAGTGGTTGGTACCTGGCACATAGTAAATGCTTCATAGATACTCTATCTACCTTTCTACCTAGAGCCAACATCCCCTCCACTGTCCCTTACTGCTTCCTCTATGGACGGAACCAGTATTAGCAGAAGTGACCTCTCTGATGGAATGAGAAATCCTTAAAACAGTGAGGTAAAGAAAGGACAAGCAACTTAAAAGACTGAAATGAATTCAAGAAAGCTTCACCAAGCACTTTCTTTGTGGCCAGATCCTCATTGCTTTGTCTCTGATCATCTGTCAATCTAATTGGGTCGACAAAACCTGCCCGCATGAAACAATTAGAGACCAACAGAAACATTGTATAAACACATCTTTCAGAAACAAGTCATTTATCCCACAACCTCATCTCTAGGGCACAGCCAAGATCCTACAAGAAAACTTCAAGTGCTCTGGGCAGTTAAAATAGCTACCAATAGCCATGCACGGATTCTACACTTTTGTCCTCACTCTGAGCTTATTGACTCTCACTTTACATAAAATTCTACCAAGCATGATTATTTGGTTTCATAGACCATAACAGATCAGCAACAGCAAATCCAAGCTAGGACAGGAAGTTGCTGGAAAGATACAGTGGCAGCAGCAGGATGGGGCAACAGAATGGCCAGACACTGAGAGAAGAGGAAAAAAGGTAGGGAAGGGAATCAGCATTTACACAATTACCATGCACTAAACACTTCACAAATATTATCTCACTTGATCCTCATAACCACCCTGGGAGGCAGATATCATTATCCTCATTTTACAGATAAGGAAACTGAGGTAAACAGAGGCTAAGTGACTTGCCCAGGGTCACAAAACTAGCACATGTATGAAGCTAGATTTGAACTCAGGTCTTCCTGATGCCAGGCCCAGTGCTTTATCTATTGCATCATCTAGTTGCCCCTAAACCAGAGATAAGAACTCAAAAAAGTATAGCAGTCTGCAGTCCTTTGGTGGAGAGGTAAATATCCCTAAGGCTTCCATAGGCACTCAGAGCATTCCAACATAATGATTAATATTAATAATGAGGACAAGTCATCAAGAAAAGATTAAATTATTTTCTATGTCCTGACTAAGGAGGTGAAGAGGGATGTGGGTAATCCTTTTTAGGAAGACTTTCATCCCCAATGGTTCATTGTTTTTAAAGGTCTGGCACTTCAAGAAGCAAGCATCCATTAGCTAGAAACATCATTCATGTACACCTCGTTCATTGATGATGCTGGACTGTTCATTGATTCATTCAACAAACACTTAATAAGGCCCTGCCAAGCAACCGATGAGAGGCATCGTGGTTGAACATATTACAGGGCAAGACACAGAGTGGGGAAGAGGTAGTTATAGTTGCCGTCTCTGAGACGTGCCCACCATGTATCCCTGGGCAATCCTCACCCTCTCAGTGCCTTCAGGCAACACTGTAAGGCTCTAAGTTATAAATAAGATGCCAATTTCCATCTGTGGAGGAAATTTCCACGTCAACAATCATAGGTTTGGACTAGGGGAAAGAAATGTGCCAGGCAGTGGGCTGGGACTGAGAGAGATACACAGGTTAGATAAGACAACGTGGCCCTTGCTCTGCTGGAATTTAGAGCTTAATAGGGCGTGAGACAAACATCAGCAGAATGCAGAATACTTTATGGCAAGTGTACAAGAGAGGTTCAGAATTAAGTGTAGTGTCATTACTAACTTGGTTGAACAAAGAAGATGACCTGGAGGAAGTGGCATTTGGCTAGGCTTTAAAGGACAAGTTCACAAGGAGAAAGAAGACAGGACAAGTCATTGAGGCACTCACTCTGCCTCCGCTTCCTCATTTGTAAAATAAGAATGTTGGCCTCAGTGGCTTTTAAGTTCCCTTCCAGCTTGGTTAGAGCATAGAGCAAGCAGAGAAGAGTAATATAAAAGAGGAAAGGTATGGAAAGCCTTCTACTCCCTGCAGAAAAGTTGGAATTTTAGTAAAGGCCTGGGAGAGAGGGGCAGTTTAGATACTGAAAGTGATCTAGAGTCGGCAGCGTCTGATGCACTGACAGATAAATACCCTGCAGAAACGCATGGCAGAGATGGGCGTGTGCAAGCTCACTTGGGCCCAGAAGTAGCTCACGAACAAGTCCGTGAAGTTCAAACTCCAGGGCAGAGGAAGAGGAACGTTTGATAATCTGAGCAGCAAGCCTCAGTTTCCTCATCAAGGAAAATGAGGCCATTGGGTTAATGAGGTCCTAGCTAGCTCATGAGCTATGATCCTATGAACATCCTCAAATTATGTGTTCTAGCCAGAGAAGGGAAATTTCTGGGCAGTGCCAGCCTAGGACATTGTCTCATGGTTCATTACAAATTCAAGAGTTCCCAAGTCCAAGATCCAGAGACTGGATTGTCTGGAGAGACAAAGCAAGTTGAAGTTTGCTCTTTGTTGAAGTGTGCTCCTTGGAAAAAGAGTAATACCCACACGGTTCCTGGAAAACATCTTACTTGGAGAACAAAACCACTGAGCTCCTTGGACGGTGCTGATTCAATGGGAAGGGGATTGCTTGTTCAACACTCGCACAGTGTCTTTACCTTTGGGGAGGAAGCCAATCATTCAACAAGCATTTATGAAGTGTGGGCTATGTACCAGGCGTTGCACTAAGAGGTAAGCCAACCACAGAGCAGAACTGAGAATCTGGGGGAGGGGGGAGGGCAGGCAGGGAGGCGTATAGGACTTTGTGGCAAAACTAGACTTTCACCATGATGGCAAAGGTTCGCCCTGATGGCAACCCCAAGTTCCTTCCTGTTTAAGGATTATTTGGGTGATTTATGCATTTGTTTCTGTTTCTGGGCTCTCACACATCATTCACATCTTCTTCGTTTTTGTGGGAGGAAATGAAGGCTAACTCACCCATATGTATTGCTACCTGTAATAGGTAGGCTGCAGCATCACTGTGACCTACCAAAGAAATAGATGCAAACTCCATTTAGAGATTTAGAGATTGTCCTTGAGTTGCTTCGGTAGAAGGAACAAGCCAATGAGAGGAAATGACCCTATTGGGTCAGCTCCCAGATTGTAATCTGATTTATATAGCCCTCATGTCTTAAGGGAGGCTAGGGCACAGATTTCAGTTTATTCACTAGGTGAGCCACTGAGGACTGAGTAAGGAGTGACCTGATATAAAAAATATACATATATATTCTAGGGGCTGTAAGACTGAAGGGAGAAGGAAGACAGTCTAATCTAAAAGGCTGTTAGGAGACTCCCTCTTTAGACAAGTAGCAATGAGGGTGATGGCAGACTAGGGAGGAGAGGGTAAGTGAGAATGGTGCTGGGGAGGTAAGGTGACAGGGTGTGGTCACTGATCCTATTTGACAGATGAAGAACAGAGTTCAAAGAAATGCCCAAACATAGGAGACAGAATGAGCTACGGGTGGTCAGGAAAGGACAACATTGTGTTGGCTTAAATTACAAGGAAGGCTTTGTGTAGGAGACTAGACTTGAGCTGAGGCTTAAAAGATAGCTGATGATTTTGGAGATATGGAATATATGTAGAACAGAGAAGAGGGGACATTGCGGATAAGAGGATTGGCATGCCTGTATGGAGATGGGAAGCCAGGTCGGCTTTGAGGGACTTGTAAGATCTGGCTATGATGGAGCAGAGTGTAGAAGGCAGAAGCCACAAGAGGAACCGTAGGAGCCGAGATACAGAGGTGAGAATGAGCATGGGAAGGGTTAGCCAGCCTGCAACAAAGCAGAAAGTGAGTGCCAAGAAAACACAAAGCAGGGACCACAGCTGGCCAGGACCCCAAAAGCCAACTACGGTCAAGTTGAATTCTTTCTCCATGACGTATTCTTTGTATTGATATTTTATAAATGAAACCTGCTCAATATCTGCAAGCCCCTTAAATTGACAAATAGTTTAGCTCCATTAGGTCCAAGGTGACACTGTGTCTCACTCAGGATTAGTCCTCAGCATACTCACATTTTCTTCATCAGCTCTCCCTTCAATACAGTTTGCTTATTGTTATTATTATTAAGCTGTAAATATTTGCTAGGAGGTAAAACATGTTACAGAGGATCTCACTCAGGGAATGGCTTCCACACACAACCACATTTTTAAAGGAATCAATGTGGCCATTTTTAAATAAGGAAAAAAGGGTATTTTGCATTCTAAGTAAAACGTACAGAGACCTAATGGGTCAGCTCATTTCAAGGAAGATGAGGGACAGGAGGCACTATTTTTATTTATTAAAAGACTCTGGAAACAGATGAATTATTTGCTCAATATTCATTACAGTTTAATTCACCACCATCAAGAGGAGCTCTTTTGATAAAAATGAATTGAAAAGTGGTCTGAAAGCACAGTGTCTTCTGTCTGAGCTTCTGTCCCCAGTTCCCGTAGAATGTTGTTTCATGAATCCTTATTGAAGTGCTCCCTGCATGAGCTCAAATGGACTGAGGTCATAAATGAGTCAGGATTTTCTCTTTACCTCCAACAGAGAAGGAACCCAATTGCCTCCAAACAGTACCCTTTTCCTCTCACTGTAATCCACCCCCTCCAAGAGAAAAAAAAAAAAACAATCAGCCTTCTACAGAGTCTCTGGTGGTTGGCATTAGCTAAAGGAAAATAACTAGCTCACTCTTACAAAGTGATTTTGTTTTTGCCTTTCTTGGGGGGGGGAGGATAGGAAGGGGATTGTGACTAGCTTCCCATTACAGCATATTAGAGTGCATTGAAGAGGTCTTTTATGGTCCCTATTGAGGGGAAGTGGTTGTGATCAAGAGAATTGAAAAGCGCCTTGTTTTATCAAAGCAACTGATGACATCTCTCCCATCTCTCCCTTCTCTCCTAGAGAGAAGTGTTCTCTCTAGAAATAGATAGAAAAGTGCTCTTGAACTAGCCTCATTCAAGGCCAAATGGTTCTATTGTGATAGCTTCCTAATTGGGATCCCTGCATCTGGTCTCTGCTCTCTCTAATCCATCCTCCACTCAAGGCCAAAGTGATTTTCCTAAAGCATAGATGTAACCATGTCTTTCCCCTGCTAAACAAAGCATCTATGGCTCCCTACTGCCTCTGACATGAAATACAAGCAACTCTTTCTGGCAGAAAGCCTTTTGCAGGGGCAGCTAGGTGGTGCAGTGGATAGAGCATTGGCCCTGAAGTCAGGAGGACCTGAGTTCAAATCTGGCCTCAAACCAAACAGTTGACATTTTAACTAGCTGTGTGACCCTGGGCAAGTCACTTAACCCCAATTGCCTTAAAAGAAAAAGAAAGAAAGCCTTTTGCAGTTGAGTTCCAACTTATTTTTCCAAGCCTACTACACACTATTTCCCTTCATGCACAGTCACGTTCCAGCAAAACTGGTCCTAGTTCTTGGTCATCCATGGGCAATATTTCTCCTATCACTATCCCTTTTTCATAGGCTTTGTCCAATATTTGGGATATATTTGCTCCCTACACCTACCCTCTAAAATTTCTAATTTCCTTTGAGGTTTAACTCAAGGTCCACCTCCCACAACAGGCATTTCCTGAATGCACTGCATCCATTTCCCCTCTCTGGGCCTCAGTTTCCACATCTGTCAAATAAAAGGTTGGTCTAGATCAGAGGTTTCAGATATGGGTCATAGCCTGCAGCACTCCAGAGTGTGGCCCAAACCAGATTAAAGTGTAGTTGAGAAATGTTTAACAAAATAAATTAAAACACAATACACACATATGTGTGTATATAGATGTAGATATAAAATTTCAAAACTAAGTCAATATGCAGCCCACAGGGATCCTGATGTAAAAATTAGTGGTCCCCGTTTCTATCTGAGTTTGATGCCACTGGACTAGATGGTCTTTGTTGATACCTTCCAGAGAAACTCCACTTGAATCTTAAGAACAACAGCCTACGTCCAACCTAGTCACATTACAGATGAACACACCAGACTAGAGAAGTGAAGGGATAGGAGCAGCAACTATCTAAGCTTCCTCCCAAAAAAAATGTTTTAGTGAGGGGGCAGCTAGGTGGCACAGTGGATACAGCACCGGTCCTGAAGTCAGGAGGACCTGAGTTCAAATCCGACCTCAGACCAAACACTTGACACCTACTAGCTGTATGACCCTGGGCAACTCACTTAACCCCAATTGCCTAAAAAAAAAAATGTTTTAATGAATGACCCATCTGGTTTGCAGGTCCATAGTGACAGTGGCCTATAGGACTTTCATTGCACAGTAGAGCCCAGCTCTGGGAGTTCAGGGATCTGAGGTTTCTCCTCAACTCAGTTCATTTTTCCCTTTCTTTTTTCTTTTTCTTTTTTTTTTTTTACTGATTTCTTTTGTTTTTATATCCCATTAATTTCTGAAGTTACATGTAGAGTTGCTACAAATATAAATCAATTGAGCATTTATTAAGCACCTACTATGTGTCAAGTGTTGTGCTATGTGCTGGGGATACAAGACAAAGAATTAAACAATCCCTGCCCTCAAGGAGCTTATATTCTAATGTGAAAGTCAACAAATTGTGTGTGTGTGTGTGTGTGTATATGTGTGTGTATGTGTATATATATGTACATGTATATATACATCTTTACATATGTATTGGTGTATGTGTGTATATAAATATATATGTGTGTGTGTGTGTGTGTGTGTGTGTGTGTGTGTATATATATATATATATATATATATACATACATACATGCATACATACATGTATGTGTGTGGGAAGAGGGGGAGAGAAAGACAGTATAGCCATACACTAAATAGTCTGAGAGAGAGAATGCTAGCAGCTTGGAGATCAGGAAAGGCTTCATGTAAAAGCCGGTGTTTTATTGATGTCTTAAAGAGAGAGAGGGATTCAGTAAAAGGTCTGTCAATAACCTTATATCACTTTTCTGGGGTGGAGTATGGCTGCCTAGTGAATGTCTACAAATCTAAATGCAGTTTGTAAAAGCAATGACAGTCTGATTTTTTAAGGAAGACTTGTTATATTTACTTCTTTGTTTTGTTCTGTGTGTTTTCTTTTGCAACATGGCTAATATGGAAATATGTTTTGCATGACTTCACATGTATAATCGAAATCATATCTCTTGCCTTCTCAAGGAGTGGGGGAGGGGTGGGAGGGAGAGAATTGGAACACAATTTTTTAAATTAATGTTTAAAAAGATTACTTGTAATTAGGAATAAATAAAAATGTTTTTCGAAGAGTTTTTAACATTTTTAAATTAAAAAAAAAGAATATTTGTGCTTTCATTGGCATAGAGAGCTTCCAGTGAGGAGCCTTCCTCCATCAATCCATTGAGTCTTAGAGAGTAGCCAGAGGCACTGATTGGTTAAATCATGTGACCAGCATCACGAAGCCAATATTTGTCAGAGGAGGGGCTTGACCCAGTTCTTCCTGCCTTCAAGGCATGCTCTCCATCTGCTATGCCATACTGGCTCTGAAGAGGAATAACTTTTTTCAGCTACAATTTCTCTTAAAGACCCTGTAACAATCAATCAAATATTTATTAAGTGCCTATTAGTATTTATTGTGCCCAGACTGCGGTAGAGCCTGCCGAGTTCATATTGGTCTGATCAACCACAGTCAGATATGCTGTACCAAACCGAAACATAGTGATGTCATTTTTGCCCTCTTCAAGCAGGAAGGACAATAGCTATTCATTAAGTGCCCACTTTTGCTAAGCACAGAGGATAAAAAAGAGACAAAAAACAGTTCCTGCCCTCAGGTAGCTCACAGTCTAATGGAGAAGCTACCCAACAATAGAGAAGCTATGATAGGTTTCAACAGCAGGACAAAATCATAACTCCTGAAATTACTGAAATAGCAATTAGTGTTTCTATAATACATCAACATTTACACAACAATATCTTGACCACAATTCTGTAAGATGAGTCATGCAAATTTTTATTGGGCCAGACCTGTTATTTTATTGGTATAAGGAACTCCTTATAAGGAAGCTTCCTCTCCCAATGGAGGTCATCCCCTTCTCTGCAACTTCAAGTCTTAGCAGCCTAGAGCATTCAGAAGATAAATGACCTACTCAGCGTTGAGTGGCTAGGTGTCAGAAGGGGAACTCTGAACCCAGGTCTTTATGGCTCTAAGTCCAGGAAAACCTACCTCAGGCTAGGTTGAGGCTCTGAAAAGAAGAGAAAGCTTTGCCAAACCCATGGCTCATGCCGAAGTTGCTTTGATAGCAACTCTATAACCCCTCCCTCTTCTGAATTTTCTTTTTTTATTCTCCTTCCAATTTTCTTTTTTTTAAATTTATTTCTAATTTATGGAATAAGATAAGCATTTCCATAATATAGTACAATAAAAAGATGATTTACGTGAAACTGTAAATCTACTATGCACAACTTACTATTCCTTTCAAATTTATGACAAAATTATCACGTAAATTTCTTTTTTTTTCTTCCTTTCCCCCTTCCACACCCTAGAGATGACTACCATTAGACACAAATAGGGGTGTGTAGAGTGTGTGTGTGTGTGTGTGTGTGTGTGTGTGTGCGCGCGCATACGCACACACATAGATATGTATGTAAAATTCTATACATACTTCTATTTATCAGTCTTTCTCTGGATGCAGAGAGTGTCTTTCTTCATATGTCCTTTATAGTTAATTTGAGTATTTATAATAGACATTCTGAATTTTCACAATAACCTCTCAATTAATAACCTGTTCTTCCTGCCTCTCCTCATCTACTTCTTTAATTCATTCTATCCACACCAGGAAAATCTTCCTAACACACAGCAATGATTAGGTCACTCCCCTCTTCAAAAACCTTCAATGGCTCTCATTTCCTATGAAATAAAGTCCAAAATCCTTACTAATTTATAGAGTGTGGGGGGAAACATTTGATGATGATGATGATGATAAGTAATTCAGTCCATATAAAAATGACTTCTTACCATCACCACCACCATGATCGCCATCCTCAGTCTAGCATTCAAGCCCTGTCCAAAATCTGGCCCCAAGCAACTTCTCCCCCTCCATCTCTCTCTTCTCTCCCTGCCCTCACATGCCCCAGGCACATACAGTGTCATGCTTTCCCACCTTCACTCCTTTGCTTGCCTCATTCTCTTCATAAGGTTGCTATGAGGATCGAGATAATGTACACAAAATGCTTTGACAACCTTAATCCACAATATAAATATTAGCCAATACGGTAGTGAGGCTTTCTGGACCTATTCTTGGCTTGGTTGTCAGGGAGATCCTTTTCCAGGCATAGGTTGGATCAGGTGGTCTCTGGGGTATCTTTCAATTTTGAAACATTGTTATGCTAGAGTTGAGGAAGCTTAAAAATGTTAGAATAAAGGAACGATAGAATCCTTCAGCACAGACAGGCCTCAGAAAGCACACAGGCTCATAGGATTTTGAGGTGGAAAGGTGCCCTAGAGATCATCAAATCCAATTCTTCACCTTGCGTCCATAGGCCTCTTGGGGGTCCATGGACAGTCTTTAAACTTGTATGAGAAACAATTACATCTCAATTTTCACTAACCTTGGGTTTCTTTTGAAACCCTATATAATTTATTTGGTGAATTTAAAATCATGATTCTGAGGAGGGGTCCCTAGTTTTCACCAGACTGCCAAAGGGGTCCCTGATACAAAAATTGGTTGGACTAGTCTAACTCTTTTGTTTTATGGATGAGGAATCTCAAGGGCTGAAATAACTTGACCTTGGTCAGTAGGCAGCAAAACTGGTTTCCAAATCTTCATCTTATCACCCAGGATTCTTTCACCCATGTCGTGCCCTGATCCCAACCCAATCCAAACGTAGGAATTTCCTTTCTAACATCCCCAGCCAGGAGCTACTGATGGGTCAGGGATGCTCGGCTCCCACTGCCTTGACTGACATAACAATCTAAGGACGAAGTTTGCAAAATCCCATGTCCATTCTCTATACCGAAAATTATCTGGACACCTGCTGTCTGAGATCAAATACAAAAGACAGCTAGTGTTTTGCACGTGGATCGAGTGGTTGGATGAAATCATCTTGGAAATGTTTGTATAAACACCCTCAAATATTTGAAGGGTAAGATAAGGATGACTGGTATATTTCTTAATTCAGAGGTCCCTCACCTTGGGGCTAGGGCCCCTGAAGCATCTCTACAGGATTTAGACCTTACCTATGGGCTACAGTCTCCTGCACAACCCCATCTCACCTTAGAGAGAAGCTTAGTCCCACCCACTCTTAACTGTTTTCACCAAGAAGGACAATTAAAACTGAGACACAGGACACATATCCTCTGTCCTAGAAGCCACAGGCATACCCCTAGTGGTGATTTTGTGCAGGTATGTTTGCCTGCACCAAATCCTAGGTTATCATACTTGTAGGAGGAATAACCCTGGATTTGGTATCAGGAGACCCAAGTTAAAATCCCACCTCTAAGACTTAGTGATTATGGTCAGGTCACTTCCCGTCTGTGGTCCCCAATTTCCTCATTTAGAAGATGAGAGGATTGAATTAAATGACCTCAACTAAGGTCTTCTCCATCCCTGACATTATCAACATTATCAGTACCATCTTGTATATCACTTTAATGTTTGCAAAGCATTTTATATGTTAACTCATTTGATCCTCACAATAGCCAAGTGAGGTAGGTGCTATTATTATCCCCACTTTATAGGTAGGGTAACTGAGGTACAGTTAAGTAACCTTTTCAGGGTCACATAGGTAGTAAGTATCTGAGACAGAATTTGAATTCGAGTCTTCCTATCTCCAAGTCCCATGCTCTATCCAGTGCACCACCTAGCTGCCACATCTATTCTAGGATGCTGATCTAGACCCTTGCCTGTCGGTCTACCTTGTGCCAAGTTTGAAGTCTTCCTCTGATCTTTCTAATAGATGGGTTGTAGATCTGCCCAGCAGATATTCATGGTTCCAGTCTCCGGCTTAAGCTGTAACTTACCAGTTATTTCTAGTTTAGTTTCATATCTAAGGCTTGGGTTCTGGATTTATGCTGTCTCATCACAGAACCATAAATTTTCAGAATGGGAAAACCTCAGAGAGCACACAGGCTAACTCATATCTGAGCAGGAATCACCTCTACAACAGTAATCAAAAAACATTTAGTGGCCAAGCACAGCTCTAGGTGATTGGAAATACAAAGGAAAAATGAAAGAGCCAACAAGTGGCCTTCCAGGTACTATTACAAGAAGGGAAACCCCACTCCTCCCTTAACAGCTCATTCCACTTTGGGCTAATTGTCAAAAGTATTTCCTTACAGTAAATCAAAAATCTGCCTTTCTAAAAGTTCCACCCATTGCTCGGGGCTAAGCAGCAAAAGTCAGATTACTCTTTCACTTGACAGCCTTTCAAATCCTTGAAGATAGTCATCATGTGCTCCTTCAGTTGTGCACTAAGTGTCCTTGTTTCCTTCATGCTCCTGTGCCAGTACTAAATGTCCCCATCTCTTGGGGCTTCATGCTACTCTCGTCATGTTGTCCTTGGCTCCTGCTGGCCTGCCCTCTCCCAAGAAAGCTCCTTCCTGATGGTGACCTTATGGTTTGGCCAGTGGGAAGCCATGCACATAGGAGAACAGGAATGTAGACTGCTCAAAATAAAAGTGGTTGAAGGATGGGCTGTGATGGATGAATGGTTCAGAGAGTCAGTTTGAGTCACTGACCAGGGCTAATTTCTCTTCTTCCTGAAAATCCCCATAAGCCAATAAGAGGTACAGAGGATAATAAGATAGTCTAGGGTATTGGGAGAAGGGGGACTATCCTGGAAGCCTGAAGACCAGGAATGCTAGATTCAGCCCTGCAATTCATTAGGAATGCCAAACCAGATAAAACAGTTGGTGGTAGGGAGCCTCAACTTCCTCATCAAGGAATCAAGGCTTCATTCATTGGAAGATAAGCTCCTTTCATCAAGGATTGTTCAATTTTTTTGTACATGTATTTCTAGGGTAAAGTACTGGGCACATAGTAGGTGTTTAATAAATGCTTAATTGCAATCATGTACCATGATATCCATGGTCCATATATGCTGTCACTCCTGACAGACTGCAAGCTCTTGAGGGCAAGCATCATTTACTGCCTTTGCCTCTTCAAGGCTTAGAATAATACCTGGCACAGGGTTGGCCCTAATCAATCAACAAGTATCTATTAAACACCTACTATATGCCTGCACTAGAGATGTACAAGTATAAAGAAAGAAACGATCCTTGCTTAAAAGGAACTTACATTCTAATTAAAATGCTTACATACGTGCATATAGATATAGACATCCAGGTAAATAGCATGTTCTAAAACAAGTTATTAAAACCTAAAGCTGCACTAAGACTGTTGGGACAGTCTGTATATGTGTGCATACACACACACATACATGCATATATATTATATATATATATATATATATACATGTATACACAAAAATATACAAACACATATACAGGTATACATACAAAATATATGCAAAGTAATTAGGTTGAAAGAGTAACTAGATTTGGGTGAGGGGGCAATTAGTGGGAAGCAAAGAAGGACTCGATAGAAAGTGGAAGAGGATTTGTGTTTTGAAGACAACTAAGAAGCTTACTGGGCTTTAACATCTTTGAAGACCCTTCCAGCTCTAACCTCTGTGATTCCAAGATTGCTCAGTGGATTGGAAGGCAGCAGTTGGTGACCCCTCCTCTCAATGTACTCAACGCTGTGTCAGGTCTCAAATCGCCAGAGCTCAGAACTCCAGAATCTCAGGTTTGGAAGGGACTTCAAGAGACATTGAGCATTCTCTTTATAAATGGAAATTGGCCATCCAAATTTCCACTATATAACGACAAATATTCATTGAGCAGACACTATGCATTTAGGAGATAATTGAGTCAGGAATGTTGGTTGCAAGTGCTGCTTCTGACATTAGATCTGTGTGACCCTGGACAAATCACTTAACCTCTGAGTGCCCCAGACAATTCTCTAAGAACCTAAGTAGCAGAGAAGGGGTGAATGAAATCACGATTCTGGAAATCCTCTTCTACCTCCCCCACCAAAAAATAGCATATATAGGCACTGTGCTAGTCATTGGTGATACAAAGACAAAAATGAAATGGTCCCTGCCTTCAAGGACCTTACATTCTACTGGGGAATAGAGCATGCACACAAATAGGTGAGCGAAAAAGAGAAAATAATTTCAAGAGGAAGGAAACAATAACAGCCAGGGAGCAGAGCATGAAAGCCTCAAATGGGAGGTGATACCTGAGTCGTGCTTGAAGGAAGACTGGGATTCTGAGGTGTGGCAGAGAAGAATGGCATTGTAGTCATGGGAGCCAACCTAGGTAGTAGCACAGAGGACTGACTAAAATGAAGAGTATGTGGTCAGGTCCCATCTGGGATGTTGTGGGACATTTTAGGTGCCACGTTGAGAATGTTGACCGGCTAGAGACTGACCAGAGGAGAGCAACTGTGGCATTAGGATAGTGCAATATGGGAAATAGTTGAAGAACCTGAGGAAAACTGGGATAGAGGAATTGGAAAGAATACTGGATTCTGCATCAGAAGACTTGGGTTCTACTCCTGGTTCATGTGCTTACCACCTTGTAGCTTTGAGCAAATCCCTTAACCTTGTACCTCAGTTTCCTCATCTGTCAAATGAGATTGTTCTACTATAAAGCCCCAAGGTTCCTTCCAACTCTGAATCTATGATAGTAAGGATTTCTAGGGTGGTCACATGGAAGAAAGATCAGAACTGTTGTGTTTAACCACACCCAGGGCAGAGCTATAATAATAATGATGATAAAAATGATGATAGCTAGCATTTATACAGTGCTTTAAGTTTTGCAAAGCATTTTTACTTAGATTATCTCTACCACCCTGGGAAATAGGTGCTATTATCATCCTATTTTACAAACGAGAAAACTGAGACACTGAGAGGTTAAGTGACTTGCCCAAAGTCATACAGCTAGTAAGTGCCTGAGGTCTTTCTCAGGTCTTTCTGACTCCAAGTCCTTCACTCTAATCTCTAATGAAGAGAGATGCATGCCAAAGTCAACCTCTCTATGTGTACCCTTGATCCTATCCCCTCCCATCTTTTCCACCAGATCATCTCGACTCTTACTGTCTCTCTGTCTCTCTTCCCCTCCTCCCCTCTCTCTCACCTTTAATCTCTCCTCGTTGACTGGCTCCTTCTCTGCTGCCTACAAATACACTCAAGTCTCCCCATCCCTAAAAAAAAAAAATCTCATTAGATCCCACAATATCACTTCCTATAATCCTCTGCCTTTACCCATTCTTCTCTGCTAAATTCCTTTCTAAAAGCTGTCTGTACTTGGTGCCACTTTCTCTCCTTCCCCTCTTCTAAATTGTCTGCAGTATGGATTCTGACCTAATCACTCAACTGAAACCACTTGCCCTGAAGTTAACGATGGTCTCTTAATTACTCAGTCTACTGGCCTTTTCTCAATCCTCAACTTCCTTTACTTCTCTCCAGCATTTGACACTGTTGACTACCTTCTAGATATTCTCTCCTGTTCCTCCCCACAATCCATCTCTCTCTCTCTCTCTCTCTCTCTCTCTCTCTCTCTCTCTCTCTCTCTCTCTCTCTCTCTCTCTCTCTCTCTCTCTCTCTCTCTCTCTCACCTTCTCCCTCCTCTTCCTCCTAACTCTCTCCCCAGTCTACTTTTCTGAATCTTCATTCACAATTTGCTCCCACTGAATATAGATGTTAGGTGTCCCCCAAGTCTCACTCCTGGGCTTCATCCCTTTTTTCTCTATACTCTCACTTGTTGATCTTATTAGCTCCCATAGGTTTAATGATCATCTCTCTGCAAATGATTCACAGATTTACATATCCAGCCATAGTTTCTCTCCTGAGCCACAGTCCTAAATCACCAAATGCCTTTTAGATCTTTAGAAAAAGACATCCTCTTATTCAGCCAGCAAGAGCTGCAATCTGCACTTGTGGAAGGAGTTCCCCCACTGATAGAATCTGAAGTCCTCCACATATTAATGTTATGATACTGTGACAGCCCTTAGGGCTGCCGCAAACTATAAGTCACACTCCAAGAAAACCACCACCCAGAAGCTGGAACAGAAGAGCTCTCTGAAAAGCTGACAGAAACATTCTTCATCTCTGGGGAAGGAAGTTATGATAAAGTTATTCAACCCGAGGGAAGCTATAGATCTGGAAAGGAAAGGCCAAGCAGCATCTAGATTCTAGTTATTGCCAAAATGTGCCTCTGAAAGTACAGTGGCCACAGGGCCTGAGTTTGTCAAGAAGACCCTAACATAGACCTCCAGGGGAGGTAAGATACCAGTGCCTACCACTGGTCAACCATTGAGGTGTTTCACTCCCAGATCATGTGCAGGCTCTTGGAAATGGCCTGTCTCCTATGGAGAAGAGTTCAGCTAACAGGTTTAGGCACAACTTTGTTTATTTCATTAGTAATTGATTGATGTAGTCAAAACTGTCATCCAAGCAATAACCTACAGAGGATTTCCTCCCGGTTGCTGAGATGAGCCCTCTGAATCTGGAGAGGAAGTAGAAGCAGGGGAGCATTTTTAAAGTTTTTTTTCAAGCCAGGTAACCAAAGCATTCACTAGTCTCCATCATATTTTTCTTTCTCCTGTCCCCCTCTTCTTCCCACCCTCTCCTCCCTCTGCCTCCTTCCTCCTCATTCCATCTCTCCCACACACAGCCTATACACCCCACACCAAAAAAGAGGCACAAGAATTTGCTCCTGATCCAGAGGACCAAGGGTCTGGACACTAAACATTGCTACAAAAAGGCTAGGTAGCTGGGTTCTGTATTGTACCCTGAAAAAGTCAAATGTGGGGTTGAGTGAAAGCAGTGTGCCTTCCTGGTTTGGGACTAGAGGGGTGAGAGAGGCAGCCTACTGTCTTGTCTGATTCCTGCTTAGAACTCATATCAGCAAGGCCAAGCAGTTAGTCATGGGACTGGATAACTTCTATTTGCTAACAAGTCCAAGCCATCCCCACCCCCAATCCATTGAAGTCAGACTCCTTGCATCACAGAGGAAAGAGTCAGATGCTGTCATACAAAACCATTCATTCCCAGGCACTTTTTGCTCAACTGAGAAATAAAGAAAACCTCAGGAACCCAGAACCTGTGGAATCATCAGCCAGGAAGGGGGGCTTAGAAATCTTCAAGCCCATCTACCACTTAAAGATGAGGAAACTGAGGCCAAGAATGGACTTGGAGCTACTGGAAGACCCATATGTAGGACCTGTTGCAAAAAAATAGCATTTCAACAGGGAGCTGTGGGCATTTTGCCATCTGAGTAGAAATCTGTGTTTCCACAGTGATCAGAAAGAACAGATAAAAATAAATAAATAAATAAATAAAAATAGATAAATAGATAAATGAAAGCCATTTACAATGTGTATCTGGCTAGGGCCCAGGGTGTTTCCAAGACACTGCTGTGTTCCAGCCTCGCTGGCTTAACCAGTCTGGTGGAGCCCAAGCTGGAGCTGCAGCGTTGCAAGGGTTTTTTTTGCTGTGGAAGACCTCTTTAATATGGCTGGATTGTAATACTGCAGTGCTAAGGCTCTCCGGCAATAAAAAAAAAAAATACCCGGCTCAGGCACCCAACTTCGGGGTGCTGGAAATACATCTGGCTGCTTTGCACCCTTCCAGAAGTGCTGTTTCTAATAAGATTGGCTCCAAATAAGAGCCCGGTCCCGTTCCACCTCCACTCCCAAGGCTTCTGGGGCAGTAAAGCAGGTGCAGCCCCCATTTTCCTACCAGCAGCCTTGCAAGGAAGGGGCCCACTGCATGGGAAGAGACCTTTTGAGGTATGTCTAGGAAGGAAATTGGGGGACTGAAGATGACACACCTCTCTGCTAAGCCTCGCCTCGATTTTCAGCTCAGTACTTGTAACTCACAGTGATGCTTAATCCAAAGGAATCATTTTATTACGAATAATTAATCCACTGAACTCCCCCTCCATCCCAAGCTACCCCCCCCAAGAGCTCCTGGAAAGCACTGACCAGATATCCCTCAGTGACAGCTCAGAAAATTCGGGTGCCCACCCAACCAACCTTCTAGTCAAATCTCAAGAAGCCAATGCATAACGGTCTCCCTGCAAGGTTAAGCCTAATTGGTCACTAACCTAATTGATTAATCATCTAATTTCCTAGGAGGCATCAAGATACAGACTGAGGGGTGGGGATATGCCTGAAGACCGCATTTCAGAGGGGGGAATGGGAAAGAGTTCCCTGCACACAAGCAGGCAGCTTTGGCTGCAGCTTTCTCTGCCCACATGTTCATCTCAGGAAGGAGGGGATGGGGCTGACTAGAGCCAAGGATCAGAGCACTGAGAGAATCACCGAGTCGTGCCTCGATTTCCCCCCCCCCCCAGGCGAGGCTCAAATCCCAGGGAAGTTGCTCTCCTCCGGCCCTGGAAGGGTTACTCAGCTCCTCCAGGCAGATCAGGGAGCTTTCTCCCGCTCCCCCCGCCGTGGGACTCAGGGTCTGGCTCCCTAGCGCTCCCTTGATTCCCCCCCACCTCGGCGTAAAGACCAACGCCGGTCCAAGCCCCGATTCTCAGCTCCGACTGGCTAGGACAGGCAGCTCTGGACAAGAACGCATTTGGCCTGGCCGAAAGGGGCTCCGTAGCCACCAGGCAGCTTCGCTGATAGCCTTCGGAGTCGGAAACAAAACTTTACCTTCAAGTGCCGCAGCCAAGCATCTCCCCCATCGCCCACCCCCTGCCCCTGAGTGGCGCTCGGTCCAGTCATCGAGCGCGGCACCCATCCCTCCCTAGGCTGCAGACGCCAGTCTGGGAGGGGGGCTGCTCCAACCCCCCCTTCACCACCAACACCACCCCTCTCTCTCTCGCTCTCATTTCTTGGCAGCCTCCACCCGCCCATCTCCGCTTCTGAAGCCTTCACCCGAGACGCCGGGGGGCTCCCCCGCGCCTTTGCCAGGCAGCCCGGGAGAGCAGGGTGCCCAGAACCCAGATGGGGCAAGATAAATCCCATAGCGGAGGGAGCGGGGAGGAGTGAGGTCTGAGGAAAGGGGTTCTGGGGAAGGGGCACGTCCCCCCACCTCCAGGCTGCCCCAGGCTCCCAGCCCTCAGTCCCTCAATCCGGCCCGCTTCCCACCTCCGCCCTCCTACCTTCAGCCGGCACTGCGCTCGCTGCTCCAGCCTCACTCCACTCATCCTCTTGTTGCAGGGGCAGAAGGAGGGAGGGACTGCCCAGCTCTCTCCAGTCCCCCCAGACGCTTAGTTCATGCCGGGCTGGGATTTTGGAGGGGGTCTAAGGATCTCTCTCTTGCCCCTTTCCAGGGGCTGGGCGTCCGAGGGGAGGCACGCTGGTCCCTCCAGAAGGAAGACTTGGGCACGGAGTCTAAGCTCAGAATATCCTCAACAGTTTCTGCTCTTCCCTCCCCGAGTGCAGCAGCTAGAGCTACAGCTACAGCTACTCAGAGACAGCTGAGGCAGCGGCAGCGGCAGCACCAGCAGCCGCGGAGACAGAGCGGCCGAGCTCCGCAGGCCACATCTCTCATACGGTATACATCACTACCGCATTCCCCCGAATAGGAGAGCCCCTCAGCATTTCGTCAGCCAGCTGGCGCAAGACGTGGGCTCCCGGGCTGGGCGCGCTCCCAGCGCGGATCAGGCCCACCCCAGGCTCGCCAGAGAGGCAAGGGCGAGTCAGGAAGCAGCTGCTGCTCCGGGAGCTAGGTGGGCCCGTGGACCATGGGAGAAATACCTTTTACGTGGGAGTTCTGAGCCCCACACCCCCCGGGTCTGGTCACAGCCTAAGGAGGCTTTGGCCTTTGGGCGCCGAGACCCTGGAGAAGTATAAGTGCTGGGATAGCTTCTCTAAAAGCCCCAGAGGTTCTCCAGATGTCAGCCCACTCCTTCAGGGAAAATAGTGCGGACTGAATCAAAGGCCATGAGCTGAAATGTGGCCTCTCGTGCTTACCACCTGTGTGAGCCTCAGTTTCATCATCTGTCAAATGAGACCAGGTAGACTCTGAGGTCTCTTGCCCTAGAATATCTATAGCAATGGACTGAAAGTCGGAAACACCGAGGTTCAACTCTGCCTCGGAGGCTTAATGACCCTGAGCAAATCAAGAAGCAAGGATTAAGTGATTGCTAACTGGCTGGCGCTGTGCTGAGCCTGGGACTGCAAATATGAAAAGAAAAAAACAACCACAATTCCTGCCCTGAAAGAGTTTAAAGGAGTCACAACCCCTCTGGGCCTCAGTTTCTTTATCTGTAATATGAGGGGAGTGGCCTTTGAGGTCCTTTCCAACTCTAGTGATGATCGTATGATTCCTAGCCAACCTGACCCCCCCCCAAAAAAAGGACATAAAATGTTATGATATAAGACTCTTAATTCATTTCAGAGAGAGTAATTCCAGGTGACTGCAGGTGTTCAATTGTGTCCTACTCTGCGACCCCATTTGGGGTTGTCTTTACCAGAGTGGTTTACCATTTCCTTTTCTACTCATTTTACAGATGAGGAAACTGAGGCAAACAAGGTTAAGTGACTTGCCAAGGGTCACACAGCTAGTAAGTGTCTGAGGTCTTCCTGACTCCAGACCCAGAACTCTATCCACTTGACCACCCAGCTACTTATTGATTTTGGGTAGGAAAGCTTATTAAAGACTTTGTATTCTTAACTTTTTGCATTCTACCTCAGTACCGATGACATGGCCTTAAACATGGTAGATGCTCAAACTTCTCTTGACTGATTAGATTCACAATAATTTTTAGATTGATCCAGAAGGGGATTTTAACAGAGAATATTAAAACAAAATGTGAAATGCCAGAGTTGGAAGCCACCTTACAATAAGTATAATAGCTCATTCATATGGAACTTTAAGGTTGCAAAGAATGGTGCAGTGAATAAAGAGATGGTCTTTAACATGAGAAGACCTGGGTTCATGCCCCAGGTATGAACCATAGTGCTGTGTGACCCTAGACAAGTGGCTTAGCCTCTCTAATATCTCATTCCTCTCCAGGATGAACTCCATACTTCCTCTACTATAACATAGCTCTGTTTATAAATAATGACCCAGTTTGCTTCATAAAGATCACTCTTGACTTTGACAATACCTCTTGACTGTCCTTATCTTGGTAGCTTACTTCAATCCAAGAATTCACACATTTGTGGTATCCTCTGCCCTACTGACTCTCTTTCTGAATGGATGGCTCCTACCAGAACCTCCATTTAAGGAGGGAATCCAGGCCAGCTATGTCTTCATTCCCCTCCAGGCTGCAACCTCAACTTTCTCTACAATGCCATGGTACTATGTACCTTCATCCTTTTATATGTTGTCTTCTTTCAGAATGTAAGCTGCTTGAGGGCAGGGATTATCTTTGTTTCTGCTTGTATTTGTATTCCTACACAAATGTACCTTGATTTATACACTGACTGATTTACCAGTTCCAAGACTCTACGACTATAAATTTCAGAGAACATGCCAATCTGCATTCAGAGAGGGAGTTCCCTCATTCAGGGAGTTCCTTAAACCAATGAATCATAGGTCCAAACTCTATCCTATATATCTCCTCATTTCATCCTCACAACAATCCCTGTTATCATCCTCACTTTACAGATATGGAAACTGAGGATGACAGAGATTACTGCTTGACTGGGGTCACACTTAGTTAAATGTCAGAAGCCAGATTTGAAGGCAGGTCTCCCTGCTGCCAAGTCTAGCATTCTAGCTACTGTGCTATGATGTCTCTCAAAACGTAAAATGATAGATCATAGAATATGAAATGGCTAAGTCTTAGAATAGAGGATGTTAGAGGTGGGATCCATGGTGTTGAAACTGAGCAAACTTGTGTGATTGATGGAAAGTTGGCTTTGCATCTAGTCAATATCCTCAGGAAAATGGAGGAGTCTGGGGAAGAAAAGCATTGCTAGGGTAAGTATGTGCTTGTGTCATCATAAAGGACAAAGCATAAAAAACTCATTGAACATAAATGCTCACTTATTTTATTAGCAACAATTGTTACCCCAGACATAGCCCTGGAATCAATATAAGAGAAGCAACTGTCTGTCCACCTCGATCTCCCCCATACCCCATTCTCTGAGCAAGCAGACAGTATCAGTGGGATATCCCAAGAGTAATACACTGAACCTGGGGTAAAATATAAGTTCCATGAGGGCAGAAACAGTATTTTTTAATCCTTGTATCTCCAGTGCCTAACATAGTGTCTAAAGCATAAAAGGTACATAAGACATGGTTGTTGAACTGTTTAACTGAATTGAACTTGAGACATAGTTAACAAGTTGTCATGGAAATAGCAGAAAGAGAAAGCAGAAGCCCTTGAAATCAGAAAAGACCTGATTTGGAATCCCAACTCAAACACTTACAGGCTGTGTGGTCATAGGCAACTCAAGCCCTTGTTGCTTGATTTAGAAAATAAGTGTAATTAATGTGATCACAAAATTTAGACTTTGATGGGATGGTGGAGGGGGAGAGAAGGGGCATATCAAGTCCAAGTTATTTCTGAAAGTAACTGCACAGTAACATACTCCAGAAGTGGGATGTCCACATCTTCTAGAGGACCTCCAAGGAGGGGAAACCAAGGCAGCCCCTTCTACTTTGGGACAGCTCTCATTGGGAGGGACTTCTTCCTGCCTTCCAGCCTCAACTGGCCTCTTGGCGACTTCCACCTTTTGCTCCCAACTCCAGCCTTCGGAGACAAGTGAAACAAGCCAACCCTTCTGTCACACAACGCTCTTTCAAACAGTAATAGCTAACATTTACATAGCACCTAAAGGTTTGCAAATCACTTTATAGATGTTCTTTCACTTAAAACTTAGAGTTGGGTGCAGTTAGTATCCATATTTTACAGACAAAAGCAAGGCTAAAAAAGAGGATCATCTAGCTAGTAAATGTCAGAGACAGTATTCAAATTCAGGGCTTCCTGCCTCCAAATACAGCACACTATCCCCCATACCACCTTGCTATCTCTTTAACAAATCAGTCACGTCTCTCCTGAATATTCTTTTGCACAGGCTAAACATCCCCAATTCCTCCAACTGATTTTCGTGTGGTATAGATACATGATTTTTTGGAGTAGCCATCTAGACCAGTGATTTCATCAATGTCTGGGACTTCTAAGGAAGTTTGATCTACCAGTGCCAATAGTTTTATCTCTTCTTTAACTAAGAGTCTTTGAAAGTTGTCTGAGTCATACAGCTAGTAGATATCTGTGCCTAGATTTGAATGGAGATCTCCTTTCTCCAAAACCAGCCTTCCTTCCTCTATGCCAACTTTTCATCTTCTCAGAATCACTGTTTGCACCCTCCTTATCCCCAGTGGGCAGCTATTAACAGAAAGATCAATCAATATACATAGATTTATTGAACACCTACTATGTGCTAAGTGTTGGGGATGGAAAAAAAAAGACATTCCTTGCCTTTAAGAGAATGCAGAGAGAGGTATAACCAACCTTCCCCCCCCCCAAGTGGAGAAGAATGAGACAAAACTGGCATCAGAGTGCCTCTAGTTTTCCCCTTTCATATCAATGCCACTGAGGCCCATTTTGCTCTAGAAACTAGACCATTCACAGGATCATAGAATCACAGATCTATAGCTGGAAGGAACTTCAGAAGCTCTCTGGTCCAACCCTTTCATTTTACAAATGAGGAAACTGAGGCTCAGAGAATCACAAGGTCATACAGGTAATAAGAGATAGAGTCAGGTTTTGAACCCAGGTCTCTCAATGCTAGAACAAGTATTCTCTCCACATTCTATTCAACAAACATTTATTAATCACCTACTATGTATCAGCCACTGGCCCCATATATGTAAACAATGTGTTACATACTAGAGTTACAAAGACAATCCACTGTGTTTTATTTAGGGCCTACTATGTGCCTGACACTGTGTTAGAATACAAAGACAGAAATGAACAATACCTGCCCTTAAGGAGTTTACATCCCCTAGGAGGGAAATAACCAATGTCCAGATAAGTAAAGATATAATGTAGAAAAAATGATTGACATAGTGGAGACAGAGCTGTCAGAATAACCATGAAAAGTCTTGTGTGGGTGGGGCTGCCCAAGCTTAGCCTTGAGGAGAAGGGCAGGTTCTAGGAGACACTGTTGAAGAAGGTCATTCCAGACCACCCCTCCCTCCCTCTTAGGAGGAAGATCATTCCAGACCATCAGTGCCAGGGGGTTTGGTGGTCACTGGGCCACTAGAACAGATGGGGATTTTTCTCCCTAAGGCAATGCTAATGCTGGCACATATGGGTGAGGACTTGGCACATCTGATTTGTGAAATCCATCTAACAGTGCCCCCAGCATCCCTAGGGAGAGGCTCATGTTCCCAATGCGGATCCTTAGATGTGTATTCCCTCTCCATCATCCTGATGAAGCCTGTGTGTTTGTTTTTCACTGTTGCTGCATTTGGGGGTTTATTTTTAATAGAAGGAAGGCCTGGTCAATCCCTCACCCCATCTGGTGGCCTTGTCATGTTCCTGAGCAGCCACAGCACCATCCCCTGGATGGCCAGGGAGATGTGAATGTGGGGGAAGGGAAAAATCAAGGGGAGTTATGGGAGGGGAGGGAGGGGGGAAAGAGAGGGGAAGATAGGGAGAAAGAGGGAGTCAAGGAAGGAGGGGGAGAGGGAAAAGAGGAAAGAAGGAGGGAGTGGGAGAGAGAGAGAGACAACACTAAGTAAGGCAAGAGAAAAGAAAACCTGCAGACCTTTCTCTCTTAGCAACAGGACTAAGGGTACTCCTCCACTAAGAGATACACAGGTGCCTGTGCTCAGCATCCCCAGCCACCATCCTGACAGAATAGAAATAATGCCCTTCACAGGTTGCAGAGTGCTTTTCTACCTGAACAGGCTGCCTTGGGAGCCACTGGATTCCTCCCGGCTCGGAGATCTGCCATCAGAGTCAAGATGATGTTTGCTTGTGTTTGTGACAGAGGGATATCTTTCTCAGGTGTGGGCAGGATCAGATGGGCCAATGAGGTCCCTTCTAACTGTGATTTCCATCATCACTACTCCCCCTAAACAGTTTGTGGCCAAACTGTGCTTTGTACATAAACCTGATGGAACTGAGCCCTCATCTATAGGTCAGTAATTTTGCAGTAGCATCAGTGAGTTAATACTGAACCATTCACACTCTCTCAGCTGCTTTCCTCTGATCCATAGTCCTGCTGGAGGGTATATCCCCACCACTGCTACAATAGTCCCCTCCCCCTCCCTCACAGCCAGTCTTATTTCTCTGCTCTCCCAGGAAAGCCTCCAAGACTACAGAGATTGGATGCACATCAGAGAACCTGATCTAATAGCAATCATCCCAACACTTTCCAAAACCATATCTCTCCCATTATCTGAGGGGATCCCCACAACACCTCCCCATAATGAGGCCAGCAGCTCAAGGGTTATTCTGCCTATTTTATAGATAAGGCAAAATAAGGCTAGGAGAAATTCAATGCCTCAAGAAACAATTAACCAGAATATGTCTTGGTATCTTGGAATCAGCGTCTGCCGTGATGTTCTACATTAACAATTCAGTGTAGCAGAACACCCTGGAGTCAAGGACCTGCCTTCAAAGTATGAGTCTACTGGTTACTACCTTAGAAATCTTGGGGAGGTCACTGTTTCACTGGGTCTTTATTTCCTTATCTGCAGAATTAAAGGATTAAACTAAAGGATCTCTAAGTTTCCAATTCTCATGGGAAAAAAAAGCATGGGTATATATATATATATATATATATATACATATATGTGTGTGTGTGTGTGTGCGTGTGTGTGTGTATGTGTGTATGTATATATATATGGATGTGGGGTGTGTGGGGGGTGCGTATGTGTATGTATGCATATGTGTGCATGCCCTGAAACCTGAAATATATCCTGCCTAGACACAGTGAACTCTGTATCTGAATCTCTGCTGGCGCTTGGAAAGCAGCAGAATAAAGCATGGTTTAGGTGTGGGAAAAGCACCTGATCTGTCATCAGAGAATAGATTTCATCTTAACCCTGACATTTATTACCTATGTGACCTTAGCCAAGTCATAGTAATTATCTGAGCCTCAATTTCCTCTTCTGTAAAATGGGAAGGAGAAGAGAGACTAGATCATAGGTTTTGAGCTGTGAAAGACCTCAGAAGTCACATAGCCCAACCCTTTCATTTTACAAATGAGGAAACTGAAGCCTGGAGAGGTTAAGGAACTTGGCTCAGATCACACAAGCAATGAGCAACAAAGCTGGGATTTAAACTCTGGGCCTCTGACTTGAGGAAGAAGTGTTATTTCCACTGTATCATAAGCATATAAGTCTATAATGCCTTATCCACTGTTCCTTCTTTATCTACTCAGAATCTAAATTTCTGAGTAGATTTATTATACTATAGAGACTGAGACAGTGATAATGCCTAATCCCATTGTTCTTTCTGCTATGCTATGTTGCCACCCATTGGTCCATGGACTTTCTCTATGAGAAATCACCTGTCCTATGGAGGGGATTTCCCATCCCCCACTATCATAGGCTCATAGGAGCATAGATTTAGAGTCAGAGGGGCTCTGGAGGGGCCTTAGAGGGAAGTGGTCTAGTCCAACTCCTTCATTTTACAGATGAGGAAACTGAGGCCCAGGAACCTTAAGCACCTTGACTAAAGTAGTTAGCATCAACAAAGATCTATGGATTTACTTCTCAACCTGTCCTGTTACTTGGAATGGGGGTGCTGCCCCCCTATTTCTTCATAAACAGAAAGAAAAAGATGGAAGGAAACTAGAGCTTCCCAAGATGGCATGGCCTGCAGCAGCACTGCCTGAACATTTCCTGAATTGGGTGAACGCTGGGTGGGAAGGAGAGCCCATGGCTGTCAGCCTTGCAGGCTTTGATGGGCTGCTCTAGACAACAGAGAAGCGGGGGGCACGGAGGACCACTTCTGTTTATTTTTGCCTCTGTGTTGCTCAGTTGTTCGGCAATCTGTTTCACCAGCTCAGTCAGAAGAAATTAATGAGAAAGAAAATCCATTCAAACCATTCAAAATGGGCAAAGACATTTTGAAGAGATGGCTCCATTCCTTCTCCCAACCTCGAATGAAAGGGAAACACAATTTATGGTCACATTCTAAGCCCATCAACTCCTTAGTTCTAGGCCTGGAGAGTTAGACCACCCTACTCACTGTGTCATTTGAACAAGGATCCAGAAAATTCTTACCTTCTAGAAAGGAAAAGATGGAGTAAAGATGAAATGTACTCATCTTAAGAGGCCACATCTCTGTTTCCTCTGGTTAACAGAAGGAGTCCTTTCACTGGAGCAGCTTCTGACTTCCCTGCTTCCTTGATGGTAGATGGTGGTCATACAGTCTAGTGAAGAGCAGAATAGCCCTTGTACCGAGGCTCTGCTTCCTCATCTTTTAATGAGGCTGTTGGCCTAGACGATCTAAGATCCCTCTCAGCTCTGACATTTGATGTTTCTAAGCTCTAACCTGTGGGGCTATTGGGTCCTTAGTGCCCTCTCTGGTGACGCTATAAAGGCTTTCCTATCAGAGATATTCAATAATAGGTTGGGTTGCCTTGCTCAGGGGGCAATGAGTACCCCCATCACCAGGAATATTGATTTGCAGGCTGGATGGTGTCTTCAAAGACAGGTTGCAGACAGGATTTAGGCTTTGGTAGGCATTGGAGTAGATGATATTCAAGGTCACATCCTAAAGTTTTAGGACAGATCCTCTATCCTATATTCTAAGGTCTCTCCCAGCTTTGACATTTTATGTCCTGAAGTCCTTCCAGCTTTAATATGTTCTGTTCTGAATAAGCACAGAATAATTGAAAAGATACAGTAAAATTATGAAGAATAAACATGTCCCCAAAGAATAGTTATGAGAAGATTCTTCCCCTAAATCTTTTGTAGAGGGGGAGGTGCTCCACAGGCATGGAACATTGTAGAAAAGCTCATTTTTGATGTATTTATGAGTTTTGCTATATTTTCCTTTCCCCCCCCTCTTTTTGTTTAAAAAAATCTTTGGTTATAAGAGATGGCTCTCTGGGATGAAGAGTGGAATGAAGGGAGAAATCTAGGTAATATAAAAACAAATATATCAATAAAATCAACTTTTAAAATATTCTATTTTCTAACATTCTATATTCTAAAGTCACTTTTAGCTCTAACATTCCATGCTGCAAGTCTATTCCCCCTCTTACATTCCCTCTTCTTCTAATGCCTCTTCCATGTCTAACATTTCCTATTAGAGAGGCTTTTTTCTTTCAGTTCCAATACTGTATGATTTTCTATATACCTGTGCATAGCAAAAAACCCAGGTGTTGGAAGGATTTGGTATTGAGTAGGTATGGTGATATAGTGGAGAAAACATTACCCTGGGATTCCAACATCTCCACAAATAAGAAAAGATCTTTAATTCACTCACTGACAGGTAGAGGTGACTCTCTTCTCTCTTCTCTTCTCTTCTGTTCCCTTCCTTCTTTTTCCTTCTCTTCTCTTCTCTCCTCTCTTCCTCTCTCTTCTTCTCTTTCTTCTCTTCTCTTCCTCTCTAGCTTACCCTACTTATTTCTGTCTCTGTTATTTTTTTATTTTTCTGACTCTCTCGCACTATCTCTCTCCCTCCTCCCACCCACTCCATAAGTATTTACATGGATTTCCTTCTTTGTGCCTAGGACCATGCTGAGGACAGAGGTAATTTTTTTTAAATAAAAAATACATTCTTTACGCTTCCAGAGCTGACAATCTAATTAGAGAGACAAAATTAACACATACAACAGTTAGAGAAATTCTAACTGCTAGGCAATACATTGCTGACTTTAAGTGCAAACAAGATTCATTCAGGGGAGAAATCTGCTTCAGCTGGAGGAGAGAGAGGCTATGTGACCTTAGTTAAGTCTAGAATCAAACCTCTCTAGGTTTCTGTTTCCTCTTTTGTGAAAGGGTAACAGCATCACCTATCATACCTATCTAATACATGTTACAACAAAAAAGATAATTTATGGGAATGCACTTAGAAATGTATAAAGTGTTATCCAAATGTAAGATATTGTTTTGCATGACTTCACATGTATAATGATTATCATTATATATGCTTGCCTTCTCAATGAGTGGGAAAGGGGCTAGAGGGAAGGAGAAAATTTGTGACTAATTTTTTTTTAATGAACATTAAAATTTTTAAAAATCAAATGCCAGGTATTAAGTCAGTCAGGATTGGAATCTAAATAGCACAGATCATAAAATTTGAGAGATGGAAAGACTCATAGAACATAGACTATTAAGTCACTGAATATAGAATGTTTGAGGTTGAAGAGACTTTAGAACGTGGAGTATTAGAAAATAAAATATAAAATAGGCTGGAAGAGACTTAGAACACATAAGGTTAGATGTTAGAACACAGAATGCTAGAACTTGAAGGGGCCTTAGAACATAGAAAATTGAACATGGAATGTTATAGATGTAATGTCAGGGCCAAGAATGTTGGAATTTCAAGTTTAGGCTTTCAAAGCTGTGAGGAATTCTATGGATCAATTAGTCCAACCCCTGCATTTCACAAGGCAAATGTCCATTTGAAATGAAGCAAATGGGGCTTATAAAAAGGAAGTGACAGCCAAAATCATAATGCTAATTGTCGCACAGTTGTTACTAGAATCTCTGTCTCCTGGCCTCATGTCTATTGCTCTTTCCACAATACCAAGTGATAATGGGTGCATTTCTATCCCATGGCCCTTTTCTCTACATGTTCAGTTTTTACCCCCCACTCACACAGGAGTATCTGCTTGGTGAAGCTATTCTTTCATGCTTTTCCTTTGATAGCATAAGGAAAGATAGCATTGTCAGTGGCCATCACTGGAACTTCTTCCTTGTCCTCTAGAGATCTGCCTAGCCTAGTTAGCAGAGCTATTTCCACCCTCCTTTTCCATAGAGTCTTTTTCTTAATATCAAGTGAGAATTTGTGCTATTTTTTCTCTTCTTTCAAGAGTTTAAGGGAAAAAACTGAGCTGCTGGCTTAGTGATGAAGACCTATCATCACCTACCTGAGATACCGTAATAA
The DNA here is from genome assembly GCF_003287225.1 of Phascolarctos cinereus. Taxonomy (NCBI): domain Eukaryota; kingdom Metazoa; phylum Chordata; class Mammalia; order Diprotodontia; family Phascolarctidae; genus Phascolarctos; species Phascolarctos cinereus. The sequence goes on from NW_027555958.1 coordinate 459,174,945, forward strand.
TTTTCTGAGTGGTCTCTGCCTGTAGTCTCCTCCCCCTCTCCAAACCATCCTATTGCATAGATTGTCTATGTATAGCTCTGATCACATCCCTCCCCTACTCAAAATCTTCATTGTCTATAGAATAAAATCCAAATTCCTTGGTCTGGCATTGTTCCACTTAATACAATAACTGGGGAAGGGAAAGGAAGAAATGTCTGAAGCATTAAGTGTCTGACTTTTTCAAGGCTGCAAAGCTATTCAGTGGGTCATCTGGATTGGAACCTGGGTCTTAGAATTCTTAATTCCCTGTGACTCACATTGGACTTGGAACCAGATGATCTAGATTCAGATCTCATCTTGGCTGCTTACTAGATGCCATATCATTAGCAAGCCACTAGTGCTCAGCTTCCTCATCTTTAAAATGAGGGGCTTGAACTTGGTGATCTCTAAGTTGCCTTCTAGCTCTCAAATATATAACTCAAACCCTGGTCTTACTTCTAGGTCAGTGAATTTGTCATTATGCCAAACTGCCTTCGTTTTGCTGCAAATGCTTTGAGAATCTTTGCAGCCAGGCACCTACATGGAAACAATGTCCATTGTCTTTCATAATGAGAAAAAAGATGGGAAAGATCAGAGAGGTTTTAAGAAATAATATCACTTGACAGTCTGTGTTGCAGTAGGTTTAAAAATACGAATGAAGAAGAGTGGAGAGATGAAGAGTAACCCTGAGAATTCATATCACATGATATATACAATCCAGAAAATGAATTGTGGCAAGGGTAAAGACTACTCATTAGGTGCTGTCCATGGTACTGAATTAGAATCCAAGTAAGATTTCTGGAATTTTAGAATTGCTAATTTGAATGTGTCCTTGAATATCACCTATCCCAATGGCTTCCCAAAGCCTAAATCTTGTCTATAACCTCCCTTTGAAGACATAATCTGGTCTCCAATCAAAGACTTCCAGGGATGGAGTACTCATTACCTTTTGAGAAAGGCAACCCAAACTATCATTGAACAACTCTGATAGTTAGGAAAGTCTTTACAGCATCACCAGGAAAGAAACAGAGAATCAAATAGCCCACAAGTTAAAAATATAAGTCAACTCAAGGAAGGTTTAGATAAATCAGCGGTGACAGATCCATTACAGACTATAAACTGAAGTTACATGGATATTGTGGGTGAAGGAAAGTCCCTAACCTTTTCAGGTGACTATCAGACAACTGGTACTTCCCATAAAATATCCCCTAATGCCTCTGTCATTCAGAATATGAGAGAGGGAGAGAGAGAGAGAGAGAGAGAGAGAGAGAGAGAGAGAGAGAGAGAGAGAGAGAGAAAGGGAGGGAGGGAGGGAGGAAGGAAGGAAGGAAGGAAGGAAGGAAGGAAGGAAAGAAGGAAGGAAGGAAGGAAGGAAGGAAGAGAGAAGAAAGAAAGAAGAAAGAAAGAAAGAAAGAAAGAAAGAAAGAAAGAAAGAAAGAAAGAAAGAAAGAAAGAAAGAAAGAAAGAAAGAAAGAAAAATTCTGGAATAGCTGGAACATGGAGCCAACTACATTCTCACATGCATATACTTTTTTGACATACGGGTGATAAAATTCAATACTTATAAAGAGTTATCTGCCTCTAGAATAGAGTGCTATAGATTACTGAAATCTGCAGGGACATTGGAGTTTCAACTTAGCCTTCAAAAACCCAGAAAAAGTACCTAGCATTTTTTTTTGTTACAAAGCAAGGCCATGCCCATTAACTTTTTTGTTTATCATGAATCAGTTAGTGAGATACAAATAACAAGCATTATTAGCTCCACTTTATAGATACAGAGACTGAGGCACCAAGGAAGCAAGTGACTTGCCCAAGGTTATGTGGTAAAGTCAAACAAAGTTGAGATTCAGAACCAGGGCTCTCAGTCAAAGACCAGTACACTTCCCACTGAACCATGCTAACTCTCTAAGCCAAGAGCAATGCTGGATGTCTCCTGGGTTAGTTAATCATGAATAAGATATGCACATCAATCGTAAGCAATCATGAATCTACTGAAAAATATTGCAGTCGGGCTCCTTTGGACAGCTCCTGCCTGCAGTGCCTGGATAATTTGTTTAGCAAGCTTGGTGGAGGAAGCATCTGTTCTTGACTTCTCAGAGGTATATATCATGACTACCCCCTGCCAGTAAGATCAAAATTGGATTGATTTGCAAGTGACCAGATGTTATTAAAGGAAAGAGAGTATTAGTACATGCTTGGATAATTATAAAATTTCAATGGATCCATGATTTCATTAATGTGGATAATTTTCAGGGAAGGTCAAAATGCACTCATACTTTCTCCTCTGGTACAACTCTTGTACATTTCTTTCCATGAATACTCTATATCATTCTCACAAGTGTGCTAGGCACTTTCTTTGGATCATTGTGTATACTATGTTGTACTGACACATTAGAATTAAAATTGGGCAGCTAAGTGGCCCAGTGGATAGAGTGCTGGGCCTGGAGTCAGGAAGACTCCTCTTCAGTGAGTACAAATCTGGCCTCAGACACTTACTAGCTGTGTCACCCTCATCAAGTCACTTAATCCTGTTTGTCTCAGTTCCTCATCTGTAAAATGACCTGGAGAAGGAAATGTCAAACCATTCTAGTATCTTTGCCAAGAAAACCCCAAATGGGGTCATGAAGAGTTACACATAACTGAAAATGACTCAACAGAGTTAGAATCAGGAATATCTGAAAACAAATTCTGCCCCAGACATTACTAGCTATATGACACTGGACAAATTGTTCTAACATCTCTGGACCTCAGTTTCTGCATCTTTAAAATGGTCATCATAATATCTTTTACCTGACAGGGTTATTGTGAGGATCAAATGATATAATATATGCAAAGTTCTTGGTAAATCTCCAAGTGCTGTATAAATGCTGGCTATTACTTCCTTTTCTATCACATATCTCACTCATAATGTCTATTATGCCACTTCTTAAATGTAATTCCTCACTGGTAATAACCTATAATTATTTTCATCTATTTACTCTCTATCTCTGTATTGTATCTGTATTGTCCTGTGAGTCACCCATAAGTTTTTTTTATTTTTACATTTTTTTGTAGTCCATGATTCATAGAACGGTCATAAAGCACCATTGGGAATTACAATAGGCAATGGGGAAATGAAATGATCACCTTTTGCAGATGATATGATACTGTAAGTAGAGAATCCTAGAGACTCAACTAAAAATTTAGCAGAAATAAGCAGGATACAAAATAAACCCACATATAAATCATCAGTGTGTCCATATATTACCAACAAAATCCAGCAGCAGGAAATAGAAAGAGAAATTCCATTTAAAATAACTGGACACAATATAAAATACTAGGCAGTTTACCTATCAAGACAAACCCAGGAATTATATGAACACAATTACAAAACAATTTTCACACAAATAAAATCAGATCTAAATAATTAGAAAAATATTAATTGTTCATGGCTAGGCTGAGCCAATATAATGAAAATTATAATTCTACCTAAATTTATCTAATAGCAAAATTCATCTGGAAGAACAAAAGTTCAAGGATATCAAGGGAATCCATTAAAAAATATGAAGGAAAATGGTCTAGCCATACCAGATCTCAAAATGTATTATAAAGTGGTAATTATATAAAAAAAAATGGTATTGGTTAAGAAGTAGAGTAGTGGATAAGTGGAATATACTAGTTACACAATACATTATAGTAAATGACCATAGTAATCTAGTATATTATAAACCCAAAGATCCAAGCTTTTGGAACTTCTACAAAAACTGGAAAACAGTATGGTAGAAATTAGGTATAGACCAACATCTCACATTGTATATCAAGATAAAGTCAAAATGGGTACATAAAGACTGATACCATAAGCAAATTAGGACAGCATGGAATAGTTTATCAGGTCAATGGATGAGGGAAGAATTTAAGACCAAACGAGATATAGAAACATTACAAAATATAGAATAGATAATTATGATTATATAAAATTACAAAGTTTTTACACAAACAAAATCAATGCAAAATTAAAGGGAAAGCAGAAAGGGGGATTTCTGCAACAGATATCTCTGATAAAGTCCTCATTTCTCAAATCTATAGAGAACTGAGTCAAATTTATAAGAATACAAGTCATTCTCTGATAAATGATCAAATGACACAAACAGGCAGTTTTCAGACAAAGAAATCAAAGGCATCTATAGTCATTTAAATGCTCTAAATCATTATTGACTAGAGGAATGCAAATTAAATCAATTCTGAAGTACCACCTCACACCTATCAGATTGGCTAATATGACAAAAAAGAAAAATGATAAATGTTGGAGGGAATGTGGTAAAACTGGGACAAGAGTGCACTGTCAGTAGACTTGTGAATTGATCCAACCATCTCTACCAAACTGCTATTGCTGTTTACAGGTCTTTGGCCACAATGAGATTTCTTCACCATAGGACGAAGGTTCTTCCTGTTTAGCTTATAGCGCAAGAGTCTATATTTAGTTCTTTGGAGATGCAGGCCTCAACCATCTGTACCAAGTCAGTCTTGAATGGCTCTTTCCTCTGCAACAAACTCAAAATCTTAATCTAAACTATCTAAGTGATAATCTCAAATTCCTTTCTACTTCTATCATGCCCTTGAATCACTGGCCTATTCAAATCATTCTGAGGAAATTCTGTTCAAAACCTAAATGACCCTGGTTGTCAAGCAAATCAACAAAAAAAGAAACCTTAAAAGACTTGGACTTAGCTAATGAAGCTGGTGACCTTTTCTCTACTTCCCTCTTTCAAAAAAATCATCTAAGTCCCTGTATATGTAACAAAGGACATCACCTAGTTCTGACATATATCTTCAATTAGACTCTGTGGGTAGATCAACAAAAGAAAAAAGAATAAAGTTAATCTCTCATAAGATCATAGAATCATAGAATTTTAGAGATGGAGGAGCTCTTAGTACTCTAGCACAATGTCCGTCCTATTTTATAAATGAGGTACCTAAATAACAGAGAAGTTAAGTGATTCACTAAAGGTATCACAGTAAGTAGTAGTGCTGGAAGCAGAAACCAGGTTTCCTAATTTTCAGTACAGTCTCAGTCTCTCCCTTCCTAATAGACAAGGTCATCTCTCATTTGTATTGACTGCTACCTCATAGCTACAAGCAAAAGGCAAAATCCCACCTGTTCTTTATATTCAGGAAGAAAAAAATACTTTTTTTTTGCTTAGGAAAGTTGGTGGAGGTTGTCATATCCCAATCTGATGACCATATTGTGCTATTTCATGGCAGATTTTTTGATGTGGAGTACATAGGAAAATTTGCTATGGTTTAGAGAGGAAGAAAATGGTGGAATTTTAGGACAAGGATGATTCCAGAGTTAGAACATGCTATAATTCCAACATGGTGTGGTTTTGCCTTCATCTTACTGTGTTCCCTCATAAAAAAAAATTCCCAACTCCTGATTGCAGTTGGAGGGGAGTTCAGAGGCCATGTAGTCAAACCCATACCCAAAAAAAAGAATCCCCTTATATTATTTAGAGCAAAGGATCACCCAGAGTTTGCTGGAAGACTTTCAGGAAGGGAGACCTCATTACCACCTAAGGTAGGCTTTTTAATTTTTGTGCAGCTCTCATTGTTAGGAAGTTTTTCTTTACCTCAACCTTCTATGCCTCTTTGTAACTTCCACTAATTTCTCCTAGTTCTGACCTATGAGGCTAAACAAAATATGTTTGTTCCTTCTTCCATGTGACAGGCCTTTGAATCTTGAAGACAATTCTTATGGCCCCACCATTTTCTTTTCTCCATTTTAATTGTTTCCAGTTCCTTTAACTGATGCTTACCTGGTATGAACTCAAAGCCCTTCATCATGCTTTATCTCATATTCCTCCTGAGATATGTCAATCAGAACTGACTACATTACTACATATATGATTGAACTAGGCTAGAATACAGTGAGACCAGTCCAACTTCTTTCATTTTAGAAAGGAGAAAACTGAGGTCCAGAAAGGACAACTAACTTTCCCAAGGTCATCCACGTAGTAAGAGGCAAAACTCAGATTTGAACAATTGTCTAATTCCAACCCCAGTGTTCTTTCCTCTACCCCCACATAACTTAGTCCACTTAGAGCTAACTTGTAACTGCTAGAAGTATTCCAAGAACATATAAATAATTCTATGAAGGAAGCCAAGAGGAAAGCAAAATTCATTTTACCCAAATCTGATTTCAAGCCAACTGCGCTAGAACACAGCTGCTCCATGAAATCATGCATTCTTTGACTCCCAAAAGCCTCAGTTGAAAAGGTTATTGCCATATCAGCATTCCCTTACTTTTCATTGGACTTCTGAGCTTTATGGGAACTGAGTGAATGAAATAAAATACCTAAATACCATGCTGGATTTGTTTCTGAGTTGACTAACCACAGGTGAAAACTAGATTGACTCAATACATCCCTAACATTACTCCCATGGGAAGCATATGGACCCTCTCCCCAATCCTCACCCCTGCCTTCACACAAAAAACCCCACAATTATATGATCTGAATGCCACCAAGCCAGAGCTCTCCTATCTATACTAACTGTTTACTCCAGGACAGTTTGCTTTTATCCCAGGAGACAGAAGGGCACACTTTACTTAACTGTTAAAAAATAACAACAACAATAACAATAATAACATAATAATTTTTACAAGTGTCAGAATCAGTCGGGTATTTTTTCCCTGGCCCCAGACAAGTCTCCCTTTGGGTAGAAGGAGGTGAGGTCTTTCTCATGTCCCAAAGAGTCTTTTTCCAACCACTGGCCCGCATGCTTCCCTTGGCTGCTCGCTGCCTGCAACACTGAGCTAGCTCACTAGGTCACAACATAAACAATGACTGCAGTGAATCCAGTGTAGTCCCCAGTATGTGGAACACTACGAGGCTAAATCGCCTCATTCTGATTCCCCCCACCTCTATGGAGTCACCCCACGTCCACTGGCTATCGCTGGGCTAAATGGTAGGAGTACCACACTAGAAGATCATGTGAAGTTCAATACAACCACCCCCGGGGGACTTCATCCCTGGACTAGCTCCCACCTTCAGGAACTCTCTAATGACTCGATATAGTCTTTCTGTCCTTGATTCAATCTCTCTCTTACTGACTTCTAGAACTTCATTTGCTTATGTGGGCTTATCAGCTAAAACCACCCAACCTCTAGACACAGGATGCCCTGAGAAGTGTAGTTTGAGTCCTCACTTAGCCCCACCTGAAACCTCTCCCTCCTTTCCTCAACCCACCATGTATTTCAGCTGGTGGAACTAATTAATGTATGTTAATGAGTGCCTTCTCCCTCCCACAACCCCATTACAGTCTCAACATGACTACAGCTGCAAACCACTTTTGATAGATTGCCTCCAAATGGCCAGGATCCCTGTCAATTGCTCCATAAGGGACAAGGTCAACTATTCTAGCAAGAGGGCTACCCTGCCCTTGGAAACCCTTCCTAATCTCCCTCATCAAAAGACCTAACTAAATATTCTACCTTCTATTTAAGGCCTTTACTCATTCCCCAAAATTGTTAGCACTTCCTCCCTGAAATCACTTTGCATTTATTTTCTCATCATCTTTAATTTATTTATCTGTGTACATATTATTTTTGGTCTTTGTATTTGTTGTCTAACATAGTACCTGGTACATAGTAGACAGTAAATTCTTATTGAATTAAATTAAATTGAATGAAAAGATATGAGACTAGTTCATTTTGGCCAAGGAAGGTCAGTGTTGGCTCCCATTGCCGCTCAAAGATTGGCAGTGCCCTTCTAATACAGAGGTGTCAAACACACTCCTCTCCTTCCCATATGGCTGCAAGCCTACAACATTCATGAGGGCCAAACCGGATTTAAATGCAACTGGGAAATGTCTAACAAAATAAAGAAAAATATAACAGAACATAGATAATGTTATTGTATGGTTTTCTAAGTCAATATCCACCCTCAGGGGTCTTTATGTATGGGTTACCCTGCTTCCACCTCTGTTCTAATATATTTAGGCAGGGCATGGAGTTAGAGGCACAGTCACTGTGACATGAATAATCTGAAACATTCATTGTCCTTGTTGAACCAGAGTGAAATATCTGAATACACATGCCCTCTAAAGCCCAGGAGCCTACCAGTGTAGCGAGGGAAAGAAGACCACTTTCTATCCCATGGCAGCAAAACTGCTTTATCTGGACTCAACAAGGGGCCCTAATGGAATAAGAAGAATTTTGACTCTTCTTCGCATGAAGCTCTAGGTCTTGTCATTACAGAGCTACCTCTTACTGGAATACTAACCTCTTGAAACATGGCAATGATAGTAAAGGCTGCCTCAAGACTTCCAATGCTCAAAAAAAGGGAAACAAAAAAAAAATGCACACTCCTACCTACCTACCCTTCATCTGTTTCCTGTCAGCCAGTGTACTAAGAGACACAAAGACATGTTAGTAATGTGTCACATTAGCAATTTTTTTTCAAGAAATCCAGAAAATGCAAAAGTATCCTCTTATTGCAGAAGCTCACTTATTTGCTTACCCTATCTTATTCTCACTCTGGGAAAACACAGGGCCAAAAAAAGGGCACAAAATGGGCCAAACTAGTGGTCCACCAGCACTGTTAAATAATCTTCCTCCTTCTTAAATATCCTGGATAATTCAACCATTTGTGAACCAGTAGAACGGCAGCACCACTATTAGGGACTCCATTACAAGCTACTGTTTCAGTGCTGAACCAGCCACCAACTCTCAACTCCACCACAAGGGTTGACCGTAGTGTTCACTACTTCTCTGATAATACCCATGCTAATGAAAGGCATCTCAGAGCTCTTTTTCTCCAATCTCCCAAGACGGGAAGGAATCAGCTCTACAATATCCCTGGCTGTGTTCATTTAGGCACTATGTCGACATGTCCAGTGACAGGAAGATTAGTCACTTACTTTTATGAACATATTGGATATGTTATGTATGAGGACACAAAATTCCAGATGTTGCCTGACCAAGATAAAGTACAGGAGGACTATTGCCTCCTGATTCTGAGAAACTCGAACTCTTTTAACATAGCCAAGTCACATTGACATTGTTGGCTACCACTCCATACTGCTGACATATTGACCTTGTAGTTCACTCAACTCCCCACATATTTATTAGACAAACTGTTGCCTCACTACTTGTAGATGTTCAATATATGTTGGTTGGTGGTGATTCACCTGGAAAGGATGTTTACTTACAAAGTGATTTAAAGATTGGTTAAGAACAAGAGAAAGGGGGGTGCTGATAGCCAAAGTTCATTCTCTGGGTCAGTGCTTCTTAAACTGTGGGTCATGACCCCATATGGGGTCATGAAAAATTTGGCAACAGTAAAAGATTTCTGAACATGCAATGACCAAAAATTAATTCAAAATCAAACATATGATGAATCAGGTGTTTCTGGCAGTGCTTGCCCAGGTTGCATCCCACAGCTTCACTGCGGCTGTGGTTCTGAACACAAAGCATGTGCACTCTGCACTGCACATGCCCTCGGGCCATGCAACACCTGCCAAAAAGTGAAAAGGGTCGCAAGGGGAAAAAGTTTAAGAAGCTGTGCCTAGGTAAAGAAGAGTTTCTAAATATCTGAAAGCTAAGTATTTCCAATCCCTGCCTTTAGCCCCATCCCAACCCCCAAATTCTTCCCAGTTTTTTCCCCCACCCCCACCCCAGGGAATAATTTTGTACTCAGTTCCTAGCTGCCTTTTCTGCTGACGGTGTACTAAGTTGTACATCCCCAGGGGTACAGTCACATGCGCAGTCTGCTTTCTGTTCTCTTTTACGAGCTCCCCTAATCAAAACTGTTGGTCAATTTCTACATGTCCAAGAAAGAGAGAGAAATGGTTTCCCCCTGGGCTGGGTGGAAGTCGGATATTGCCCCTGACCATCAACGTTCCCCAAAAAGATATTTGCAATGGGGGGACCAGTGAGAGGTAGGACAATGGCTAAATGTCACATCAGCTTTGACTTAATATCACCAATCTGACTTGAGCAGGTGATGAGTCTCTGGCTTGGTGAGATAATGAAAAAGTATCAGCTTCATTTGCTGAAGGTAATTTTCTCATAAATTATTCACATTTATCTAATAACATGTGCCCACCTCCCTCATCTAGAAGATGCACATGTAGAACAGTGATGGAATCCAACATTAACAAATGCTTATTTTTGATCATTCTGGCTTATGTGATTTCTCTTTCTCCTCCTCCTCCTATTCCTTCATTTCTCTTCACTTCACTCTGATTCTCTCCTCTTCCCCTCTTTCTGTGTCTCCCTCTCTTCCCGTTGCTCTCATTTTATTCCTCTCTCTATCTGTCTCAGTATCTCTTTTATTCAATTAATCCCTCTGTCTCTCTGTGTCTTCTCCCTCTCCCTTCATCATCCCCTTCCTCTCTCTGTCCACCTATACCCCCTTCCTTTATATCTGTATCTCACCTTGTCTCTCTGTTTCCATCTATTTCTGCCTCTGTCTCACTTCCTTTTTTTCATTTTATTTAGTATTTAATTTTCCTCCAATTACATGTAAAAACAATTTTTAACATTCATTTTTAAAACTTTGAGCTCCAAATTCTCTCCCTTCTTCCCTCCACACTGCACCTCACTGAGAAAGCAAACTATTTGGTATAGGTTATATGTATGCAATCATGCAAAACATATTTCCATGTTAATCATGTTGGAAAGAAAACATAGACCAAAATTAAGCTCAAGAAAATTAAAGAAAGTAATAAAAGTATGCTTCAATCTGTATTCAGACAGTATCAGTTCTTTGTCTGAGCATGGATGGCATTTTTCATTATAAGTCCTTCAGAGTTGTCTTGGATCATTGTACTGCTGAGAATAGCTAAATCATTCACAGCTGATCATCTCACAATATTGATGTTAATTTGTACACAGTACATTTCACTTTGCGTCAGCTCCTTTAAGTCTTTCTAGGTTTTCTAAGATCATCCTGTTCATCATTTCCTATAGAACAATAGTATTCCATCATAATCACATAGCATAATTTGTTCGGTCACTCTCCAATTGATGGGCATCCCCTTGATTTCCAATACTTTGCCACCAGAAAGGAACTGCTATAAAAAATTGTACATATAGGTACTTTTCCTTTTTTGTTTTCTTTTATCTCTTTCTGGATACAGACCTAGTAGTGGTATTGCTAAGTCAAAGGGTATACATGCTTTTATAGCCCTTTGGGCATAGCTCCAAATTGATCTCAAGAATGGCCAAATCAGTTCACAACTTCACCAACAGTGCATTAATGTATAATTTTCCCATATCCTCTCCAACATTTGTCATTTTCCTTTTCTGTGCTATTAGCCAATCTAATAGGTATGAGGTAGTACCTCAGAATTGTTTAATATGCCTTTCTCCAAGCAATAGTGATCTAGAGCATTTTTTTATATGGCTATAGATAGCTTTGATTACTTCATTAAAAACTGTTCATATCTTTTGACCATTTATCAATCGGGGAATGGCTCTTATTTTTATGAATTTGACTCAGTTCTTTGTATATTTGAGAAATGAAGCTTTTATCAGAGAAATCAGCTTCAATTTTTTTTCACAATTATGATTGCTAAATGTATTTCCATCTACCTTATTCCCCACACAGTTTATTCTATTCTCTCTCTCCTTTCACCCTGTCCCTCCTCAAAAGTGTTTTCCTTCTGACCACTGCTTCCCCTAATCTGCCCTCCCTTCTATTGACCCACCTTCCCCCTTTCCTCTCCTACTTTCCTGTAGGGTGGGATAGATTTCTATATCCAATTGAGTATGTATGTTATTCCCTCTTTGAGCCAATTCTGATGAGAGTAGGTTCACTCCCTCCCCCTCCTTCCCCCATCTTTCCCTCCACTGTGAAAGTGTTTTTCTTGTCTCTTTCATGTGAGATAATTTACCCCATTCTACCCCTCCCTTTCCCTTTCTCCCAGTCAATTCCTCTTTCTCACTCCTTAATTTTATTTTTTTGGATATCATCCCATCCTGTTAAACTCACACCTTTGCCCTCTGTCTATATGTACTTCTTCTAATTGCCCTAATAATGAGAAAGTTTTTATGAGTCACAAGTATCATCTTCCCATGTAGGAATGTAAACAGCTTAATCTCATTAAGTCCGTTATGATTTCCCTTTCCTGTTTTTACCTTTTTCTGCTTCTCTTGAGTTTTGTATTTAAAAGTCATATTTTCAATTCAATTCCGGTCTTTTCATCAAGAATGCTTGAAAGTCTTCTATTGCACTGAATATCCATTTTTCCTCTGAAGGATTAACCCAGTTTTTCTGGGTAGGTGATTCTCGGTTGTAATCCTAATTCCTTTGCCCTCCAGAATATCATATTCCAATCCCCCCTATTTCTTAATGTAGAAGCTGCTAAATTGCTAAATCCTGTGTCCTCCTGACTGTGGCACCATGATACTTCTATTGTTTCTTTCTGGCTGCTTGCTTTATTCTCTCCTTGACCTGGGAGCTCTGAAATTTAGCTCTAATATTCCTGGGAGTTTTCATCTGGGGATCTCTTTAAGGAGATGATCAGAAGATTCTTTAAATTTCTATTTTACCCTCTGGTTCTAGAATATGAGGACAATTCTCCTTAATAATTTCCTGAAAGATGGTGGCTTTCAGGTAGCCCAATAATTTTTAAATTATCTCTCCTGGATCTATTTTCCAGGTCAGTTGTTTTTCCAGTGAGATATTTTGCGTTGCCTTCTATTTTTTCATTGTTTTGGTTTTGTTTTATTGTTTCTTGATTTTTCATAAAGTCATTAGCTTCCATTTGATCAATTATAATTTTTAAGGAATTATTTTCTTCAGTGAATTTCTGTGCCTCTTTTTCCATTTGGCTAATTCTGCTTTTTAAGGCCTTCTTTTCCACATTGACTTTCTGTACCTCTTTTACCATTTGGCCTATTCTTTTTTTTAAAGTAATATTTTCTTCAGTATTTTTTGTACTTCCTTTACCAACCTATTGAATCTTTTTTCATGATTTTCTTGCATCACTCTCATTTCTCTTCCCAATTTTTCTTATACCTCTTTTACTTGATTTTCAAAATCCTTTTGAGCTCTTCCATGGCCTGATACCAATTCATATCTTTCTTGGAGACTTTGGATGTTGGAGCATCAACTTTTTTATCTTCTCCTGAATGTGTGTTTTGATTTTCCTTGTCACCATAGTAACTTTCTATGATCAGAATTCTCTCTACTGTTTGCTCATTTTCCAATGTCTTGACTTTTAACCCTTTGTTAAAGTGAAGCTCTGCTTCCAGAGTAGTGGGTGCACTGTCCCAAGCTTTAGGGGGATTGTGCAGCTATTTTTAGAGATACTTCTAGGGACCTGTAAGTTTTCATTTTTTTCAAGGTGGTATGATCTAAGGAAAGGTGTTTTTATTACTCTCCTGGACTGTGCTCTGGCCTGTATTCGACTATAAGCACTCTTTTCTGCACTGGAACTGTGAGGAGGGTCCCTGCTCCACTGCAGCTGCAAGCTTTTGTGTGCTAGTTCTCCTCTTCACCCTGGGACTGCCACCTAGGACTATGACTTGGATCTGAGTGTGGGCAAAACAACAGAGTACTGCCTCAATGTTAGCAAAGAAATCCCTGTAATCTCCTTCTGACAAGTTGTTCAAACCCCTTGCCATCTGTGGGCTGAGAGCTCTAGAAGCAGATGCTTCCGCTGATGATTCAGTGGCTCCCAAGGCCTGCTCTGGGTTTGCTGGGGCCCAATCTGTGCTGGTGTGGCCTGTAGTGGACTGTGCTCCACTCTTACCCCAGTGTTACAAACCTTTCCTGCTGACCTTCTAAGCCATGTTTTCCTTTGGCTAGAAAATGATTTTATTCTATCCTTTTGTGAGTTCTGCTGCTCTAGGAATTGTTTTATGGCATTATTCAATGGCGTTGAGAGGGTTTTGGGGAAGAGCTCAGCTGAGTCACTGCCTTTTCTCTGCCATCTTAGCTCTGCCTCCCACTGTTCTCACTCTGACCCGACCTTTGTTCAGATCTCTACATCTTCCCTTTTTCCCCCTTTCCATAACCCCTCACTTTCTTTGTCTTCATACTTTGGCCCATCACACTCTCTCTCTCACCTTCTTTCAGTCTCTTATGTTCTAATCCTCTCTCTCTCTCTCTCTCTCTCTCTCTCTCTCTCTCTCTCTCTCTCTCTCTCTCTCTCTCTCACACACACACACACACACACACACACACACACACACACTCACACACACACACACATACACCACAGAGATTCCAGTACAGGGGCAGCTAGGTGGCGCAGCACATAGAGCACCTGCCCAGAAGTCAGTAGAACCTGAGTTCAAATCTGGCCTCAGACCAAACACTTGACACTTACTAGCTGTGTGAGCTTGGGCAAGCCACTTAACCCCAATTGCCTAAAATACATAAATAAACAAACAAACAGACAGACAGACAGACAGACAGATAGATAGATAGATAGATAGATAGATAGATGAATAGATAAACAAATAAATAAATAAATAGATAGATAGATAGATAGATAAATGAATGACTGAATGACTGAATGACTGAATAGATAGACAGATAGATGATAGATAGATAGATAGATAGATAGATAGATAGATAGATAGATAGATAAATGGATGAATGAATGGATAGATAGATAGATAGATAGATAGATAGATAGATAGATAAATGGATGAATGAATGGATAGATAGATAGATAGATAGATAGATAGATAGATAGATAGATAGATAAAAATAAAAAAGAGAGAGAGAGATTCCAGTACAGAATCAGGGAAACATTAATTAGTACTTATCCAGTGTGGGTTTGACAGAGCTGTGATTTAGGTACAAAGATGCCTGAAGAATTGTGATTCAATATTTGAGCTCCATCCTAGTCTCATGCACTGTACACACCTGAACAAACAGATCCCCACTTATTTCCTCTCAGTACCTGTTCACCTCTCTCAGCTCTGGCTGGCAGGTTGGCTATGATGAGATATAATACTGAGAGGTTAGAACATAGAAGAATAGAAAGGGAAAATCTAGCTCTTCTGCTCCTCTCTCTTCTACCCCGGGAGCCAACTGTAAACCCAGCCCTCATTCATACTGGGTTCCTTACTAAAGTCTCTATGAGACTTTGTTAGGGTCACATTCATTGAGGAACGTCTTGAGAGATGATGAAAATGATGAATGCCTCATCTAGGTACCTGTAACTTTGTCTCTATCACAGAAATAAGGCAATATCTTAAATGCTTACTAGAAGTCCCCACTTTAAAGACTCTCACATAATGCATTCAAATATTAGCTCTTGTTTATGCTGAGTGAAAGGAAAGTACATTGACTTATTTTTTATATGAAGAAGGAAGATAAGGGACCTGATTGCTGTCTTCAAGCACTTGAAGGGTTGACATGTGGGAAGGGCTCAGACTTGTTCTTCTTGGCCTCAGAGGTCAGAACTGGGAAAGTTTCAAGGCAGCAGACTAGGGCTTGATTCAAAGAAAAAATTTCCAATTGTTAATGCTGTTCAAAACGAGGATGGGCTACTCTGAGAAGACAGTGAGTGCAGCCACACTCCCACCACTGGCAATCTTCAAGCAGAAACAAGATGACCACTTGAGGATGAGGTCAATGGAATTCTTGGTCAGACATGGGCCAAATGATTCTGAGGAGGTCCCTTTCGACTCTGAGAGTTTGTAAAAAATTATAGTATTGACAAGATATGGAACACAGGAAAAATAGCATTAGACTTGATGTCTGTCAGTCAATGAGCATTTATTAAGTATTTATTATGTGTTGGGCACTGTGCTAAATGCTGTTTGCAAAGAAAGCCAAAGACAGTCACTGCCCTTAAGGACCTCATGGGTTAATAGGGGTGACAACATGCAAACTGCCGTACACAATTTAGACATTAGTACAAGATAAATTGGAGATAATCACCAAAGGAAGCTACCATTTATTCATGTTGTTGTCATGTCTGACTCTTTGTGACCCCGTTTGGGATTTTCTTGGCAAAGATACTGGAATGGTTTGCCATTTCCTTTTCCAACTCATTTTATATATGAGGAAACTGAGGCAAAGAAAAAAGTGACTTGCCCAGGAAACTGAGGCAAAGAGGGTTAAGTGACTTGCCCAAGTAAACATCTGAGGCTAGATTTGAACTCAGGAAGATGATTCTTACTGACTCCAGGCTTAGCATTCTGTCTGCTTTGCCACCTTACCTGCCTCAGTTACCCACTCAGGGAGACTAAGTAGAGGACCAGTGTTTAAATATAGCTTCTTGCTACTTACTAGCTGTGTGACCCTCTGGGCACCTCAGTTTCCTCCTCTGTAAAACGATAGGGTTGTTTTAGATTATGTCTAAGGCCCCTTTTACTTCTAAATCTCACAAAAGGAAAAGGGAGAAATTATATTATCTCCAAGGTTCTTTTGAGCCTCATGATTTTATGTCTACAGTTTCACTGATCCTGCCCTCTCAGCTTCTGCCTTTGTGAGATGAGGGGTCACTTTGACTCTCAGCTCCCTGAAGGCCTAATTACATCTAATCTGAATCTGGAGTCAGAGTACCATCAAATTCCTTACTAGTTGTGGAAGCCATAGAATAAAAGAGGAAGCTATAGATGAGAGGTAAACCTAGAGCTGAGACTGAGTTCAAATCCTGACTTTGGATTGGGAACCTGCAGCCTCGAGGCCACATGTGGCCTTCTAGGTCCTCGGGTGCAGCCCTTTGACTGAGTCCAAGTTTTACAGAACAAATCCTTCCATTTAGGGGATTTATTCTGTGGAGTTTGGACTCAATCAAAGGGCTACACTTGAGGACCTAGGGGGACACATGTGGCCTCGAGGCCACAAGTTCCCCACCCCTGGGTAACTTCTCTCAGCCTCAGCACTCAGCCTGAATTCATCCTGACCCCAACACTTACTTAGCTGCATGACCCTGGACAAGTCATAACCTGTCTCATCCTCAGGTTATGTATCTGTAGAATAGAACTAATAGCTCATAAAGCCATGAGGATAAAATGAGATTAGATAGATAGATAAATAGATAGATAGATATACATTATGTATGTAAATATGTATATGTATATATTTTATCATTTCTCAAGCCTTTAAATGTCATATAAATGCTAGTTATTATTATTGAGATGACACAGAGCAAATATACTCCCTCTTCCCCATGATGGTTCTCTGAATATTTGAAATCAATAATTATGTTCTCTATATTCCTCCCTGCCTTAATCTGAGAATTTGTTGGAGAATTCTTCCCTAAGTGCCTTTCTTGTAAATGTGATGATACCAAGTAACATGTACTGACTCTTATGCCAGAGGTGTACAAATCCTACCCCTATCACCTATTACTTGTGTGACCCTGAGCCAATCACTTCACCTCTGTAAGCCTTCATTTCCTCAGCCATAAAATGAGAACCTTTTCATAATCTCATCCAAATCTATGATCCTATTATTGTAAATCACCTGACCTCTCTAATCCTCAATATTCTCATCGATAAAATGACAGCATTTGGACCAGAGAGCATTTGAGGTCCCTTCCAGTTCTTGCTCTATGATCTATGACCCACTAAGGGTCGAAACCTGTGCTAAGGCACTAGGGAAGTGGAAAGGATAACTGAAAGGGAAGAAGATAGAGTCAGGATAATTATGTTGATGTTAATAATAGAATAATAATCTCAGAGCTGGAAGAGATGTTCTGAATACAATCAGCCATACAAGCTTTGCTTGAGGACACCAGGTTATAGGGAATTCACTCCCTCCTTCGAAAGCCCTTTCTGCTTGGGGACAGCTCAAGGGGTTAGGAAGTGTTTCCTTACGTGGAACCAAATATCTGGCTCTCCTCAACTTCTTGGGATCATATATTGAGATTTAGAACTGGAAAAGACCCTAAAGTCTATCAAGGCCACCTCCCTATGCCCATTCTATAGATGAGAAAATCAAGGTCTTTCTTGAGAAGTTAAGTGATGTTCCCTAAGTCACATGAGTAGCAGAGGTCAGGAATAAGTTGTACTATATGATCTACAAGGTAGCTTTTGGCTCATAAGATTTTGAATCGGTATTTCAGATGGGAAAGCCGAAGGAAGAAGTGACACGCATTAGAAGGGCCACTGGAAAAGAAGGCTAAAGTCTTGGATTTAGGTCATGCTCCAGCCCTTCGTAGCTAGGTGGCCAACACAGTAAATCATCTAACCTTTAATAAGCCTCAGTTCCTCCATCTGTGAAATGGAAAGAATTATATTTGTGTAGCCTCGCTCACAGAGCTGACACAAGCAAGGTATTCTGTGATCCTTAAAACAACATGGGACCGCCAAAGGACAGGAAAACAAGCACATTGAGTGTCCTGAATTCTGCTGGCTTTCATAATGGAAGTAATGTTGATTTTGGTTCTGGGTAAGTGAACCTGACAGTGTGGAGAAGTATGACAGCGAGATAGAAAAGTTTTCCACTAGTTTTCAATCATGGAAATGCTGGGAGCATTCTCTAGTATAGACCCAATGCTTCCAGCCTTGTAGAGGATGCCTGGTTTCTAGTTATTCCTCTGATACTTATGGTCTGTATGACTTGAGTGTTGTTCCATCTTTTGTAAAATTAGGCTTTGGACTATGTGATCTATAAGGGCTTGGTCTAAAATAATTTCTCTTCCCTGTTTATGTCATTTACTATTACTTTTTGGTTAATTCATAGCCTTGTCTACATAATCACACAATCCAGGCTTGAGGAAGGGGAGCAATGAGCAATAGTCTAAATATCACAAGCCAAGAAGCCAAATGGCTTGGTGGCAAATCCAAGAGAAAGAGAATGTTGGCACAGGTAGGCTTGAGATGGAGACGAAAGAGTTAATGCCTCCAGACAAGCAGCTGGCATCTGTGTTCGTTGCTTAGGGGTGTGGAAGAAAACGAGGCCAACACAGCCCTTGGTGTCAAGATGGAAGAGTGAAATAAAGCAAAATATCAACACACCAGCCAAGTCTCCTCCTGTCTCGAGCAGAGAAGAAATGAAAACAACCAACTTTACGTGATATTCTCGTGTCAGAGAAGGGCATGGAGGCTTGAATATTTTCTTGTATTCAGAGGCATATGATCATAGATTTTGAGGTACCTCTGAGGAGATTAAGTCCAACTATGGAACCATACAAGAATCACCTCTATAAAATCCTGGACAAATAGATATCTTACACTTAAACTTACACTTAAACACCTCCAACGATGGGGGAGCTCACTACCTGCTGGGATAGCCTATTCCATTTTCAAATTCCATCAGTGGCTAGAAGTGCATAATCAATTAACCAATCAACATGAGTTTACTAATCCCCTTCTTTGTGCCAGGCACTGTGCTAGGTGCATTTATCTGGTGTCAGATGTGTGCAAGGTCCTGTTCTGAGTGTTGGGGATACAAAAATGAAAATAAAACAATTCCTGCCTTTAAGGAGCTTGCATTCGGGGGAGGGGGAGAAGTGGGATGCAATGCTTATGAAGGTGAGTGAGTGAGAGATCATTTGAAGGGGGAGAGTATCAATTAAAGGAATTAGGAAAGGCCTGAGGGGCCACCTGAGTTGATCTTTGAGGGAATGTAAGGAAGGGAGTGGATTCAAAATGCCAGAAGACTGTCTTATTCTCTACTCTGGTGAACAAGCATGTGATTCATTAGGAATAAGGCTAATCTATCAACAAACTTTTATTCAGTGCTTGCTACGTGCGAGGTACTCTGCTAAGTACTGGAGATGCAAAAACATGATCCTTGTTTTAAGTTTGTACTCTAATAGCAACAACAATAATAATAAGCATTTATATAGCATTCACTATGGGCCAGGCACTGTGCCAAAGGCTTTAAAAAATGACCTCATTTGGTCCTTACAATAACCCTAAGAGGTAGGTGCTATCATTATTCCAATTTTTAACAGAGAAGAAAACTGATGCAAGCAGAAGCTAAGCAACTTGCCTAGGGTCACACAGCTAGAAATTGTCTGAGGTCACATTTGAGCTCATCTTCCTAATTCCAGGACCAGCATT
This sequence comes from Phascolarctos cinereus, assembly GCF_003287225.1. Taxonomy (NCBI): domain Eukaryota; kingdom Metazoa; phylum Chordata; class Mammalia; order Diprotodontia; family Phascolarctidae; genus Phascolarctos; species Phascolarctos cinereus. Next base: position 459,194,926 of record NW_027555958.1, read on the forward strand.
CTAGCCACTGCACCATTTAGGGGCAATGATATGTAAGTAACGGGGTCCATATAAGATATGATGTGGAAGAAAGCTTAGCTTAAAAGGAAAGATTCTAGCACCTGGGGTACCAGGAAGGCATCCTATACAATGTAGCATTTGAACCGAGTCTTGAAGAAAGCCTCAGATGTCAAGAAGTGGAGGAAAGAAGGAGAGCGTTCTAGGCATGGGGACAGCCAGTGAAAAGTCATGAATTCTGGAAATGGGACTGTCTGGTCTGTGAAACAGCAAGGAGGTTAATGGGGGGGGAACTTAATCAATAAGCATTTTTCAAGCACTTTCACTAGCGCTAGAGATACAGAAACCTGCCCTCAAGGAGTTTACAGTCTATCTAGGGGAAGCAATATATACATGAATACATATACAATAAGTACCAGGACCTTTTGGAAAGGAGGCATTAATAGCTGGAGAAATCAGCAATGATCATGTGATCATTGAGCTAAGACTGGAGGCAACTAAAGCTTCTAAGAGCCAGAGATGAGGAGGAGCCCATTCCAGACCTGGGAGATAATTAGTAAAAAGTTATGGAAACAGGATTTGGAGCATCATGCATGATAAACTGTAAGAAGACCAGTTTAGCTAGACCATAGTGTTTTATATTTGGGACTAATAGGTAATAAAAGTAGAAGAGTAGCTGGGGCTGGGCTGTGAAGAGCTGTAAATGACAAAAGTATATATATGTATATGTATATGCATACATGTGTGTGTACACACGCACACGTGTGCTCATGCATGTGTATAAAATCCTTGAAATACCAGGGAGCCAGTGGAGTTTAGTAAGTCAGAGAACAACATGTTTAGATCTTCACTTAATGAAGATCACTTTGGAAGTCATGTGAATGTGGATCAGAGCAAAAGAGAGGAACACTGATCAGGAGCCTTTTGCTATAGCCTATGTGAAAGGTGATGAGAGCTTGAACTAAAGTAACAGCTCTGAGTGAGAAGAGGATGGGTCAGTGAGATATTGGAGAAGTAGAAACAAGATTTGGTTTCTGAGTAGCTATGTAGGGTGAGATGTGGGGTCCATGAACCAACTTGGTGATTGTGTAACCCTGGACTTTCTTAGAAATATAGAATCTGACATTTGTGTGATTAAAAAAAAATTCAGAGATAATCTAGACCAACCACTACCAGGTGGAAAATTCATATTTGCCCTATGTTGGCATTGGCCAGACTTATCCCATAAGCATTTCCCAACAGATCTGTCAAGTCAAAACTGAAATCAGCTGAGAAAAGAAGTAGAACTAAACCCTTCCAAACTTCATATATGAGAATCACTCAGAGCCTAAGGGTTGAGGTGAAGGAGTTGGAATGCTAGATGGATCCAAAATCTTCCAAGGGATCCAAACATCACCCATTCCTATATCTCTCCCCTGCTCACAAATTCCAAGGTGGCCTCAATTCCTAGTATTCAGATTTTGCTGAAGACATCTTACCCGTCTTCCCTGTGCACACGCTTCTGAAATATTAAATATTTCATCGTATCCGACTCCACTCTGCCCCCTTACCCATATGTTTCACTAACAGATGGAGAAGTGAGATGGAGACAGCTGAGACTGAGGATGGAAGGAAATGAGGGTGAGGGAATTTCACAGGGGGAGGGCAGGGAAAAAAAAGGCTCTTGTGCAAATTCCAAGCACAAGGTTTAAACATGCTCGTCAGAGACTGAGCTGAAAAAAAAAATCCACATCCAATTTCCCCGATGTCCACTTGGCAGGTGGAAAAGTGGAATCTGGGAGGGAGAGACTGGCCATTTGCAAATGAGTTCCTTGGAGTCCTAAGCTGAAGTTAGCTTCTTTTTTTTTTTTTTCTGTGAGCTATTTTCATTGTCTGAGACTGCTTGGTACCTAATATGGAAAGGTCTTCTGGATTCCTCACTTGTCGCTATGGAAGCTTCCCAGGCTTCTGTGCCGTCTCCCCCTCTCCTTCCAAACTCTTTTGGCAGGAGGTTAAGCACGCACAGTTTTAAGACTATTAAAGTATCAATTGATAGAATTCCCTTTATTTGGGGAGCCATTCTTCACAGGGGCAGAGAGACAGCTTTTGACGTCCCTCCTGGAGCCACAGCCTGTGTTAATACTACATTATGCCCAGCCCGTAAAAGCCCCCCCTTTGGAACGAAGACTGGAAATGGCCCTTATAAATATTTTAAATGATTTATATAATTAGATTAAAATGCAATATACTGGTTATCTCCTTTAATAATTCCTAACATAACTGTGCTATAAAGCCAAGGAAACTTATTTCCACTTGGAGAAATGCCCTCCACCAAACATTAGAAGAATGAAAATGAGAGAATAGATAAGTTAGCATATAGAATGTAGTGAAACCCTTTTACAACGAAGCCCTAGGGATACAGAAAGGGAAAGGCAAGGGAGAATTTATTATCTGCAGAGCTTAGCTATGCCTGTAATTGCTGTCTTCAAGGCCAAAACTGTACCTATATAGTATCATAGATTTGGAGCCTGAAGGGACATAACAGGCCATCTTTCACAGATTGGGAAACTGAAGCACAGAAAAGTCATGGTCACGTGCCCATGGTCACGCACTTGCCAGTTTGCTTTCCACTGCACCACCTAAAACAGAGTGGATTAACCCATGGAAAAAGAATGGGACCTGGTGAAACTTTGAGCATCTCTGTCAAACAAGGCCAGGATGTGAGTGCAAGCCTCTGATTTCTATATGGCTATCATCAATACCTAGGCACTGAGGCTAACCCACACCCACCAGGCTGGGTACAATCGAAATACAGAATCTCAGAGCCAGAGAAACATCAGAGGTCATCTAGTCAAACAGAACCGCCTTTGTTTTGTCTTGGACAAATGGTCACCCACAGTTTTTTGAAGATGGCAAGTAAAAGGTAACCCAGGTTGAACTATACTTGGAATAGCATAGATCTGGAGAAAGAAGACCTCAGTTCAAAACCTAGTTCTGCTATAAACTTACCATGTGACCTTGGGCAAATCATTTCCCCTCTCTTGGCCTTAATTTTTCCATCACAGGAACACAGAGTGATAGATGGACAGGATTTTGGATTCATCTAACGGTCCCCTCCAACACATAAGGACTTGGCCAACTCACACCAGAAGTAGCCTAACCAGGAATCTGAACCCAGGTCCCCTAACTTCAAAGATGGATTCTCTCCACTGTTCTATGCCACTTGTCCAATGAGGGTCCAATGGGACCAGCCACATTCTATCATGCTAATCAATGGAAGGTATAATGGTGTAGGGCAAGCAGCACTTGATTTTCTTCCAGAAGACCCAGGTTCAAATTTCATCTGTGCTTCTCCTGCCAGGAGAGCTTTAGAGGAATCACTTCTCTTCCAGGAGCCTCCGTATCCATTGTAGAATGAGAGGGCTGGGCTCCACATTGCATATGATCCTTCCCAGTTCTGTATCCTCAAATATTTCTAAGGAAGGGTCAAGTTTGGAGAAGCAGAGAAGTGATTGGGAGGGGCTTCCCTGCCCTCTTCTTGAGCAAGCATTACAGACATTACCTTGACAAATGCCCCAGTGCTTCCTCTCATTCCATTACACCCCCTGTGTCCTTGTCAGGCTACAGTAATTCCTTCCCTTCCTTGGAGTTCACACTACAGGGCTCCAATGCAGCCCTCACATCCCTTAGTCATCCCCATTATTAAGCCAATATAAATGCATGAAGGACTCCACTTACACAGAGCTTGTTTCTGTGGCGAGCTCAGCTCAGCTTATCAGGGAGAGTCACGGAGCTTGTTTTGACTCATCCCTGAAAAAGAGACATTTGAAGGTCAGGCTACTGCAGGTCAGCCTCTCCTCTGCATTGTGCACCACACCTATGAGGGGCTGAAAAATCAGTGGGATGAAGTGAAGGTTTGGGTGCACATATCATTTTCGTTGCCATTGTGACCTAGTGGCTAGATCATCAGGCTTGGCATCAGGAAAAAAGGGAGTGGAATGCCATTGCTAACATTTCCTAGGTATGTCACTCTGGGAAGTCACTTAACCACTCTCTGCCTCAGTTTCTTCAACAATAAAATGGGAATGATACCTGTGGTGCCTTCAACAAAGGGATTCTGTGAGGATCACATGTGGTAATGTATGTAAAGTTCTTTGCAAACTTCAGATAATTATAGGAATGTTAGCTCCACCATCATCATCATCATCATCATTGTCATCATCATTTCAGTATTCAACTCAATAAACATTTATGAAGCAGTTACTATACGCCCCACACTGTACCAGATGCTAGGGATACAAATGAGAAAGAGAAAGTCCCTGCACCCAAGATGCTGAAATCCAATGGGGGAAGACAATACACAAAGGGAAACTGATAAAGAGAGAGGGAAGAGACCCCAGAGGGTACTAGGTCCCTGGGCCATCTTGTTCCACGAATTTGAAACAAGCAAAACTGTTGATGGAAAGTGGAGTAAGCTGGAATATCTGAATTCTTCCCTCTATAATGGAAAGCTTTGGGAGGAGTTTAGTGCTTCATCAGCCCTCCAATCAGATGGTAGAGGATGCTGAAGGAGACAAGAAGGAGTTGAATATCCAAGGCTTGAGTTATCAGCATGGTGATGAGATACAGCTAGTATTAATTACGTGCCTTAAGGTTTGCAAATCTCTTTACATATGAAATCTCATTTGATCCTCAAAGCAACATAATGTGGAAGGTACTATTATTATCCTACATTTTACAGATGAGGAAACTGAGGCTTAGAAGTTAGGTGACTTGGCCAGGGTTACACTGATAGTGAGTGTCTGAGGTAGAATTTTACCTCAATCACTGGTCTCAGATTCCCAGGGAAGGATGGGCTCTTCCCTAACCCCCAGAGATCACCCTCATTTCTTGAAGAGGCAGAATTAAGAAGAGACACCCAAAGAATTTGTCAGAAAAATTATTTTAAATTTTCTATCCTTATCAATTTAGTCCATTGTCCTTGATTGTTGTACTGGTCAAATCAAAGTGTTTTATGAAGCATGTATCTAGTCCTTTTTTTGGGACTGTAGTGTGGCAGGGCACCAGGAGGGCCCCTTACAGATTATCTGGTCTGACTCCTGGAATGATATTGATGAGAAAACTGAGGCCTAGAGAGGTTAAAGGACTTGTAGGTTTCAGCAGAAGTGGGGTGACCACTTGTCAGAGACACTCTTGAGGGAATTCCTGCTTTGGGAGATGGGTTGGAATAGATGGCCTCTATGGGCTCTCTCTCTCCTCAGGAATTCTGCGGTGCTGAGGCCCTAAGAATCAGGGATTGCTCTTGGTAACAACAGTCTCTACCACACGCTATATCATTTCATTCTAGTAGTAGCTGCCAGCCATGATAAATGGATTGAGGAGGCTTGTGTGCCCCCACATTACCAATAAAACACAATAGAGACTCAGCTGAGGCCTTTGCTCTCCTTCTTCCCCTAAATACAAAACATCTCTGGTTTGAAAGATCACTGTGTCAAATAGCAGTGCCATTGAGTCAGCATCTGGGACAAACTTACTGGATGGTCAATGGATCACCAAGAGTCAGTGTCAATAGTCTCAGCACAAATACCTTTTGGAGAAAACTGCAGCATCAGTATCAGACGTTTGGCACTGCTTGAAAAATGGAGAATCTCTACTCGATGTGCCCACTGTGCTCTGGTCATGGCACTTTCTTGCCCTGCATAAACCATACTCATTCCTGCTTGAAATGAACTTTTCCTACCTATGCCATGTCAAACCTTCTCCATGCTTTAAGGCCCAGCTCAGAGTCCATCTCCCCCAGAAGCTTTTGCTGATGATTTCAGCCTTCACTGACACCCCCTTCTTTGAAATCACATAGTATATCATCATTACCATCAATCATCATCATCATCATCACCATCATCATCATCATCATCATCACCATCATCATCATCACCATCATCATCATCATCATCATCACCATCATCATCACCATCACCATCATCATCACCATCATCATCATCACCATCACCATCATCATCATCATCACCATCATCATCATCACCATCACCATCATCATCATCACCATCATCATCATCATCATCACCATCATCACCATCATCATCACCATCATCATCATCATCATCATCACCATCATCATCACCATCACCATCATCATCATCACCATCATCATCATCATCATCACCATCATCATCACCATCACCATCATCATCACCATCATCATCATCATCACCATCATCATCATCACCATCACCATCATCACCATCATCATCACCATCATCATCATCATCATCATCATCATCACCATCATCATCATCATCACCATCATCATCATCATCACCATCATCACCATCATCGTCATCATCATCACCACTACCACCACCATCACCACCTCATTCTTCCCTTCATTTTCTATTGAATTCAGATAGAAATAGTACAGTAGTAAGTCACTATCCTGCTATTACTCCTACATTTAATTTATGAGGAATATTATGAGGTTAATAAAATGACTACTTTTTAAAAATGTAATAAAAGAAATAAGGGTGTAAATTATTATAGGCTCCCTGAAAACATTCTTTGGGAGAAAAAACTAGCAGCAGAGAGGATGATGGGGATGATCTGTACTTCGTCTAGTTTCCAAGTGACCTTGATTTCTTCCACTAAGTTACTCTATCCACCAAGTATTTATTAAGTACTTAAGTGAGTGCTTAATAAATACTGTGCCAGGTTTCATGGTAGGTGCTGGGGATATGCAAACAAAAATGGAGCAATTCCTTCTCTCAAAGAAACTTACATTCTAATGAGGAAGACAGGATGGACATAAATAGGCATATATAAGATACATATAAAGGAGGAGGAGGAAGAGGAGGAGGAAGAGAAGTAGCAGCAACATATATGTGTGTTAGAGACAGACACAGACACAGACACAAGGACAGAGAGAGACAAAAACAGAGACAAAGGTAAGACAGAAAGAGAAAGAAAGAGAGAGGAATAGAGCTGTGCTTCAAAAGATCATAAGGGGTGCATGATACTCTAGATCATATTAATCAGTTCCTTATTATAGCCTATATAACATCCAGCACAATAATGACTGTAAGGTTGTGTTTAGTCTCCACTTGCTCATTGATTAGTAGTAACTTATATTTTTTCTCTCACTTTGCAGTTTACAAAGTATTTACCTCCCACTTACCCTCTGAGGTACATTACATAAGAATCATTTATTCCATTTTATGGATGAAGAAATCAAGCCCTAGAGAGGTGAACTGATTTGCCCATGTCCCTAATAAGGTGTTATTTGATGACCAAGTCTAAAGGACTCACAGTTAAAATTTTCATCAGACTTGCATTGGAAAGATAATAATTTGCCACTGACCAACGGGTTGAGATGGACTGGTGCTTGTTCAATGAGTACAGAGGTAATTAACTTCCTGAAAACAAAACCAGATGCTCTTACCTAATGGATGCCTAATTAGAAAGCTGGATAATATTTAGAGGTTACTAAGAATGATTGGAGGCCAGAAGTATGATGAGTCTACAGCCAATTGAGAGAGACAGAGAGGTGGCCCCTTCCCTCTTAGCCACTCTAGAAATTGGGCTAAATGTGTCATTATTGGACCAAAGGCAATGATGCAAAGTACAATACAACACTCTCCTAGTCTGGCCTAGAGCACAGTTAATGAGCCCTGGGCATACCTGGAATTGACCCAGAGATCTAATGATTTAGTGCTCAAACTAAATCAGACTCATGAAGTTGAAAGGCAGTACTGAACGCTGGAAAAAGTACTGGACAAAGAGCCAGGATGCCTGCATTCAAATCCCACATCTGAAAGTAAGTAACTGGGTGACTGACCAAGTTACTAGACCTCAATTTCCTCTACTGCAAAATGGGGATAAAAATCCCTGACTTTCATTAATTTATCAATAGACATTTATTACATTCTTTTACTGTATAGAGCAAAGTGCTAGGCTCTAGGAGGAGATACAAAGCTTAAACGGAACACATTTCTGCCTTTATTAAGTTTAAAGACTTGTACAATATAGCAACCACAAATGACTATATTACACAATACTACATCATACATTAGAGAAGGGCAAAGGGAATGCTATGTGAGGTCACAAATGGAAGAATAGAACTATTGGGAGCATCATGGAAAGCTTCCTAAAGGAAGCAGTTGAGTTAGGCTTCTCAACATATACAGATGAAGAGAGCAGACAGTCCAGACATAGAGAAGAGATGAGCAAAGACATAAGGATAGGAATGCAAATGGACTTGAACAAAGAGAACTGAGAGAGAATCAATGAGAAAAGGTTAGAAATGTGAGCTGTCTCCTATTGTATTTCTGACAGGAGGCTAAGATCAGCCATAACAAACTTGTAGATGGCTCAAATGCCAGACAATGGAGTTTTAACTTTTTTTCCATAGAAAACAGGCAGCCATTAACTATTTTTGGGTACAGGAGTTATATGACTGGTTCTATGTATAAGAAAAATTACATTGGTCATGATGTGACAAGTGGACCACACAGAGGAAAGAGAAGAGGCAGGAAAATCTATGAAGAATTTAAATGAATAGTTATGATCACCTGTACTTGGCTGATGGCAATACGAATACAGAAGAGGAGATGGATGTGACAGATGTTAAAAAGTAAATTCCATAGGATTCAAAATTTGATGGGATATAGGAAGTGAGAAAAGGGAGGAGTCAGAGACAATTTCAAGTTTTTAAAGATGGAAGATAGGGTGGAAGGTAGTTCCACAAACAGAAATAATAGAATCATAAGTATTACCTCTTCCATTCACTACCTGTGTAACCTTGATCAAATCAATTAAATTTCTCTGAGCCTTGGTGTCCTCATATTTAAAATGTGGTGATGGTCTAGAAGCTAGACTCAAAGTTGTCCCTAGGTTCCCTTCCAGCTCTAACAACATCAAACAGTGATGGAATATTCTTTAAGTCACTGATCCCCAGGTACTGCTATAGTTTTAGGACTCTATATGTTAGAGACGGACCAAAGGGTGGAGTGGCAGGGAAGAGGAGGAAGGGTGGCAACTGGGATATGAAAGATATTGGAGGCCATGATGTATGAAGACATTTTGAACAAAATGGGAATGGTTAGTCATAAGAAGAGAAGACTGAGTGGGGACATGTAAACTACCTTCAAATATCTGAAATGGATGCCAGGCATAAGACAAATTAAGCTTATAGTGTTTTTCCCAGAGTCACAGAATCTCATATCTAGAGAGGAAACCTTTAGAGGCTATTTAGTCCAACCATAACTGAACCAGAAACTGCTCCACAACATACCTAACCAGTGATCGTACAGTCTTTATTTAAAAACTTCTCATGATAGGGAACCAACTACCTTCCCAAGCACCCCACTTTTGGGATAACACACTTATAACAATCAAAACTCTAAAGTTTTTCTAAAAGCCAAAAACTGCCTTTTCAGATTCCTTTTCAAATTCAAATGGCCATTTCTATGAATTCTCTGGCCGAGGACCAAAGCTCTGTGCTTGCACCATTGATGTTCTAGGGTCTTTTCCACATAACCCTTCCTTTTGGCTCATGCCCCCAGGCTCATGTCTGAGACTCCGCTTATGCCTCGGTACTTCAAGGATCTATAAGTTCAGCCTTGCGAGTATTCTTTCCACAGACACCAATCAAAGTTCTTGTCTCTCCCAGTACCTAGCACACCAGGTGCTTAGTTAATATTTGCTGAATTAATTGTACCTGATATAAAAATCAATCAACATACAGCTATTAAATGTTGACAAAGTTCAAGGCAATATTATATATTCCCCATTGCTGGGGAATGCAAGGGTGAAAGTTAGACAATCTCTGCCCTCAAAGAGCTTACATTTTATTAGAGTAAGCATGACGTATGCAAGGAGGATAAGCCACAACTTTGACCCCTGCAAGTGCCCTTTCTTACCAAAAGGAAAATCAAATAAAATAACCCCCCCACACACAAGTTATGACCCCGTGGGGCACCACTGCTAATAGTTCCTGTCAGACTCACCTGGTTTCTCTGCCCACATGTCTTCCACCTCCCAAAAATTCTGTCCACTCTCCTAAACATAAAGGCCAGTTGGATCAACTATATCCACTCTGTCTGACTCCCATGATGACTTGGCTGGCTGTGGAACTTAGCAGAAATGTCAAACCAAATTCCATAGACCTGGCTAGCCAAGAGGAAGCATCTCCAAGTAATTACCAGCACATGGCCTTCATCCATTGCTCACTGTCCTCTCCCTCCACTCAAAGTCGTTCATCATGGAAGAGATATTTAATTTCCTCTACTTGAACCCAGAAGTGAAAACTAGGAGAAATGAATGAAAGCTGAAGCAAGTAGAAAGATAAGGGTTAACAAGGATCTATAAAGTGTTTAGATGTAGCAATGACAACAAGCTATCTTAAGCATGTCCCTGAAAGGCATCTACAAATGCATTCCTGAATGAATAAATGAACGAATGAATGAACATTTGTTAAATGCTAACTATAGTTTAGGCATTTGTGATAAGTGCTGGAGATACAAATGCAAGCATGGAAAAAGCAGCTCTTTCAAGAAGTTTGCATAAAAATAGAAAAAGATAACACATGCTGCTAGAGTTAAAAAGGAATGGAGGATCACATTCAAAGCACCATGGCATGGAGATGGCCAGAAAGTAGCATGCTGGGCCTGATTTCCAAACTATATCAGGTGAAAACTCAGTAATCAGAGACCAAGGTCACAGAGATGGGAGTGCAACTTCCAGGAAAAGAAAGAGCTTGGAATTGCAGAGAGCAGGGCATGGAGACGGCCAAAAGGTGGCATGCTGAGCCTGAGACTAGAACTAACTAAAGTGAAAGCTCACCAATCAGAGCCAAGGTCACAAGGTAATCTCTTGGATGAAAAACAAAATTATCCAAATTATCCCTATTCAAAGTTTGCTTTTTTTTTCAGAAAGCTTTGTTGTTGATATAGGAGATAGAGTCCTGGATTCAGAGTCAGAATGGTGAATTCCATCTCACAACCGATGGCCATATATATGACCTAATATAAAAGCTCATTCCAAAAACAAAGAGGAGAGTGGAGGCAAGTGCCTTAAATAATGATAGGTAAAAGGGAGAATTCTTCATGAAATAAAAAAGAGAAGTAATCATAGAAAAGAAAATGGACACCTTTGATTACATAAAATTGAAAAGCTTTTGCACAAAGTCAATGGAGCTAGAAATAAAAGAGAAGCAAAATGGGGTATATCTCTTCACTACGTGTCCTGATAAGAGCTTGATATCCAAAATATAAAAGGAATTAACACAAATGTATGAGAAGAGAGCCATTTCTTGATACATAAGTGGTCAAAAGATATGAACAGGAAGTTTTCAATAGAATAAATAGAAGCTATCAACAACTATTTAAATTGTTTTTCAAAATCACAAATTAAAATACAAATTAAAACAGTTCTGAACTTTCATTTCATGCCCATCAGAAAAGATATAAGTAGTTAATACTAGAGGGACCATGGGAATATTGTAACATTAATGCATTTTTGGTAAAATTGTCAATTGGTTCAACCATTCTAGAAAATAATATAGAATTATATTCAAAAAAATCCCTAAACTGTGTATGCTCTTTGATGAAACAAGCTAGATAGCCCAAAGAGGTCAAAGAGAAAGAGAAAGATCCCCTATATACAAAAATATTTACAGCAGCACTTTTGTAGGAACAAAAACCTGGAAGTAGAGTGGGAGCCCATCAATTGGAAAATAACTAAACAAATAGTGGTGTGTCAACGTAATGGAGTATAATTGCACTGTAACAAATGACCAATTTGAAGAATTCAGACAAACTGGGGAAGACTTCTCTGAACTAATTGAGAGCAAAGTAAAGAGAACCAAAAGGATAATTTGCATAATGATTATAACAAGGTGATGGGGGGGGGAGCATTGAAAGACTTCAAAATGATGATTGATGCAGTGTCCAACCATGACTTCATAAGCTTGTTGGTGAAGTACCTCAGCTCTCTGCAGGAAGTAGATGGCTAGAGGTTTGGAATTTAACCTGCATTTTCATACAAAACCAATTTAGTGGGGTTTTTTTCTTTATTTGTTACTTAGGAGAATTGTATTCTATATCAGAAGAGAGTTAGTGGGGAAAAGACATTAATAAAATATTTTAATCTGGCAGCCACTATGTCATTAACATTATAAAGTCCTAGAATCATAGAGCTGGAAGGGACCTAAGGGCAACTCATTCAAGCCATAGCTGAAACAGGAATCCCTTTTACAATGATCTTGACAAATGGACATCCAGCCTCTGCTTGAAGTGAACCGCATTATTAAAATGCAGTCAGATTTATCTTCAAATTGGTTTTAATTGTAGAAATGTCTTTCCTATATTAACCTCAAATCTGCTTCCTCATAAGTTGTACCCATAGGTCTTTGCACTGCCTGCTGGAGCTACAGAACGCTTTTTTTTTTTTCAGGCCAGTCCTTCATGTATTTAAAGACAGCAATCATGACTCTTCCTATCCAAAGTCTGCCTCTTTCCAGGAAGCTTTGTTGTTGATGCCAGAGAGAGAGAGTACTGGATCCGGAGTCAGGATGGTGAATTCAAATCCTACCTTAGACACTTACTAGAGGAGTGATGCTGTGCAAATCATATAACCTGTCCAAGATTCAGGCTCCTCATCTGTAAATTGGAGGCAATAATATCAACTAACCCACAGAACTATTATGAAACTCAAATGAGATAATGTATTGAAAACTCTGCAAATCTTAAAGTGTGTAGGAATGTGAGCTGTTATTATTACCAACAACTCATTAATATTCATTCCAATTTCCTTCAACCATTTTCCATATGCCATGGTTTCCATACCCTTTGCCATTGTATTTGACCTTTGCTCATCACACTTCAATAAATATAACTGACAAAACCGCTGTTGTGGGCTAGACCTCAATTTCCAAATCCTTAAAATGAAAGAGTTGCAGGCAACAGAACAATTCTGGTCAACCCAATGATCAGCCATGATTCCAGTGGAGTGATGATGAGGAATGCTTTACAACTGCTGGCAGAGAGGTGATTGACTTCATATGAGCACAGAGACAATCCTTTTTGGACATGGCCAATATGGGAATTTGTTTTGCTTGGCTATGAATAGTTGTTACAAGGGTTTTGTTTTTCTGGGTTTTTTTTTCCTTCAATATTGTGGAGGGAGGAGGAAGGTAGAGAAAATAAATGCTTGAAAATTTTAAAAAATAAAATAAGGGTTGGACAATGCGTTCTTCAGAATTTCTATCAGTTCTGATATCAGACTTAGGTTCAGATAGTCTATCGATTCAACAGCAAGCACTCAGCAACAATTATGCTAGGCATGGAGGTTACAAATAGAAAAAGGGAAAAGCTTCCTGCCCTCAAGGTGCTTATATTCCATCAGGGAGAAATATCATATACACAAGAGAGTATGTAAAAAATACATACAACATAGATGCACATACTTGGGGGGGGGGAAGAAGGACTGTAAGTAAGATCAGCATGTGCAACAGCTTGTGCTGGGATTTGAAGAAAGCTAGGGATTCTAGAAGGAAAGATGAGGAGGGAGTGACAATCTACAAGAGAGGTAAGGTACAGAATGTGCACAGGGAAGAATAACAAGGCCAGATTGTTACCAGGCTGCACCCTGGAATTCTCGACCATGACCCAAAAACTTCTTTCTCCAGGAAGATGACTCAAACCCTGGAATTCACACTTGGAAGTCTCCTCTGCCCCTGCAGTCCCTCTCTCTGATTGGATGGTTCCTTCAAGAAGCTCCATTTGAGCAGGGTGCTCAGGGCACCCAGCTCTTCATTGATCACCAGGGATTTCTCACTTCTGCACTTCTCCATGAAGCCCCATTTCCCTTCCAGCCTCCTTTTCTGTGTTGTCTTCCTTCATTAGAATGTATGCTCCTTGAGGACAAGGACTGTCTTTTTTTCCTTTTATTTGTATTCCCTGCTAGTAAGAGTTTCATGAACACTTGTCAACTGATTGTTGCTGCCTGGAACATTGGGTGAGTGGTGAGGATTATGTGCAATGGGCTGGGGCCAGACTATGAAGGGCTTCATAGAACAAAATGAGGCATTTGGATTTTATCCCACAGCAAGAGGGAATCATCTGAGCTTCTTGGGCAGGATACCTTCAAGCTGTACTATTCCATGTTATTTGTTCCAAAATTCTATGTCCTAAGTTTCCCCAGACCTGATATTCTGTGCTCTGTGTTCTACCATGTTATATATTCATGGGATCATAAAATCACCACTTTAAAGCTGGCAAAGACTCTCCAAGACATCTAGTCTGGGTCATTTGACAGATGAGAAAACAGTTGAGGACCAAAAATAGCTCACTCAAGGTAATAAGTGGCAGAGATAGGATTTAAACTCAGAGCCCCTGACTCCAAAACCAGCACTCTCTTCATTACCCAGTTGTAAGGTGCCTTCGAATCATGGCATCTTATGATCAATAAGCTAATATTCTCTGCATCAATGTTCCAAGCTCTTATGCTAACATTCTGTAGAGGAAGCTAGGTGGCACCATGGACAGAGTGCTGGGCCCGGAGTCAGGAACATCTGAGTTCAGATCTGGTCTCAGACATTTATACTGGACAAGTCATTTCATCTCTGTTTGCCTCAGTTTCCTTATATGTAAAATGGGAATGATAATAGCACCTACCTAGCAGGGTTGCTATGAGGATCAAATTAGGTAATATTTGTAAAGTGTTTCACACAATGCTTGGCACATAGTAGACATTGAATAAATGCTTGTTCCCTTCCCCCTTCTGTTTTCAAAGATCCCTTCCAGTTCTTATAGTCTGCATTATATTTCTATGTTCAAATGTATATTTTCTCTGTACCCTACGGTAAAAATTGTTCCTATGTTTAATCAGCATACATAGAGAGAGCAACTAGATATTCCTGGAGTCCCACATCTGTTGCTCCCCACTAGCGAAATCAAAAGTGACTAGGTGACACCATGGATGCAATGCCGGTACTGAAGTCAAAAAGACTCATCTTCTGAGTTCAAATCTGGCTGCAGACATTCGCTAGCTGTGTGACCTTGGGCAAGTCACTTAACCTTATTTGACTCAGTTTCCTCATCTGTAAAATGGGCTGGAAAAGGAAGTGGCAAACCACTCCAGTATCTTTCCCAAGAAAACCTCAAATGGAGTCACAAAGAGTCAAACACAACTGAAAAAATGACTAAACAACAGTGACAAAGCTAAATCAAGGTGATGCTGCCCATAAGTGATTTCCACCTGCTCAGTTGTTGGCCATAGCAACCTGCTGAGCCTATGCCCTGGGGCATCAATCACATCCCCAGCCCTCTCTCCATGGTTTCCATCTTCCACTTGTCTTGTGTTTGTCACTTTTAGTATAGACATGATATATATGTTTACATGTATACATAGCATCATACATATATATACATATATATATATTATATATATATATATATACACGCATACACACAATCTATATTTGTATACGTATGTATTTTCAGTTTGTTTTTCTTGTGTGGGTTTTTTTTTCAACTCCTCACCAGAGACCAAGAAAATAAAAATCAAAAATATAACTTACTGAAGCAGCTCCAGAAAGCCCCAGGAGAGATGATCGCAGTGTAGGAGCGGAAAATAACCCAAGGAGGTAAAAATAAAGCTAGCACAGAGAGAGCAAGATCTCCCCTAGAGAAAACCTCTACCGCCGATCCCCTGAAAAACCTGCAGAGCTAGCTCAGAACCATGCATACTTGAGCTGGAAGGACATCAATGGCTTTCCAGCCTTTTTTGTGTCATGGATTCTTTTGGTAGTCTCATGAAACCTATAGACCCCTTTCAGAATCACATTTTTAAATGCATTAAATGAATACATAGGATTGCAAAGGAAATCAATTCTATTGAAACAATTACCAATTGTTTTTACATTTATGGAACCCAGGTTAAGAACCTCTGATTCTAGTCAACATAACCCTGAATAGAAATTCCTTCTACGACATCCCTACAATTGATCAACCAACCTTTGCCTCAAGACTTCCAGGAAAGAGAAACTCATTAGCTATTGAAGCAGTCCATCCTCCTTTTGAACATCCTCCAACAATTCTCTAGGAGGTTTGCCTTTCTTTGTATCCCCAGTACCTGACACATAGTAAGATGTTCACACAAGCTTGTTGACTGAATGACAAAAAGACCAAGCCAATTGGAAGATTCCACTCCTGGCTATGGGACCAGGACAACAGTCAGAGGGAAAGAACATTACTAATGAAGCAAATACAAGAAGGCAATATTTGAAGGCACAAATAAATGGAGTTGAGGCGGCTCCTTTACCACATCATCTTCATAATTATATATTGATAGGATTTAAGGCTGGAAGGGACCTTAAGGATCATCTGTTTCTAAGGGTTCAATATGCTGTATTCCCTAATAAACTCAATGCATGGTAGCATGGTAAGCCTTTTTAACTTTTCATTTTTCATACTTCTTCATATGAGATATGGACATTCCCACTGGCCCCTTGTTCAGAACACAAAAGTTAAATCTTGAATAAGGCTTAGTGACTGGGATTACCACAAGATGATCCAATTGACTTGGACCATGGGGAAGATGGTCTTTTTATGAGGTTCCCTTTTGTCACATGAGGGAAACTACAGACATCTTTGGTGGGCTTTTTAAAGAATATTTTCTCTTTCTCCTATCTGATGGAAAGAATATACATAGCATATAGCAGGTGGAGGAGCAGATTTTTTTTTCCTTTACTCCTTCCTTCCAGAACTCATTATTGGTGACCTCATGTGGTATGACAGCTACATGTGCTTGTTCATATGCCAGAAAGGCAAGGGTTTTTTTGTTTTGTTTTGTTTTTACCATGTTTTGCCTTCTTTTTTTTTTCCATTTCTGGGCACAGGACAAAGACCAGAGACCTGAGAGATGAAAATCCAAAAGGTCAAAACAACTGACCTGAATATTTAGACTTGGTCCATGTGAACTCAGACCCTGGGCAATCAGTCGTTCATCTTATAGATGCGAATTCTGATGAAGGAACTGAGTTTCAGAGAATGGAAGTCACTTACCCAAGGTCACACAGGTAGCAGGGATAGAGCTAGAATTCAAACCCCAGTCTTCTGAATTAAAATCAATAGTTCAAGAGATCATTAAGTGATATGTCCTCAGATCACATAATTAGTGTCTGAGGCTGTATTTCAACTTAGGTCTTCCTAATTCCAGGTCCAGTACTCTCTCCACTATACCACCCAGCTAACCTAAATGACAACTGAAATCACTTCTAGATCTAGCATTCTATGAAATTCAAAGAATAACTTAATTCCTATTTTTACAATAGCCTTTCAGCTTTTTCAAGATAGATTTTATGACTCCATCTAAATGGATACTTCTTTGGGCAACTAAATCTACAACTAAAAATCAAGAATCTGCTCAGAGAGTTAGTAGTAATCACTCAATAAACAATTATCGATAGTATCTAGGAGGGCGGAGCCAAGATGGTGGAGTAAAAGCAGTGACCTGCTTGAACTGTCCCCCAAACCTCTCCAAATGCCGGTAAAAAAAATAGCTCTAAACAAATTCTAGAGCCCAGAACCCACAAAAATACAGAATGAAACAAATTTCAAGCCCAAGACCACCTGGATGGTTGTTTGGAAAGATCTGTTGTACTGGGCTGGGAGAGGAGTACAGTTCAGTGTGGGCCACACAGGCTGTATAGGCTAAGACCAGGCCTCAGCAAATCTAGAGCAGTCCTCATGGGATTGAATCAAGGGGAGCTGTGGTGGTTTCCAGACTTCTCAACCCACAAACACCAAAGACAGCTTAGAAGGTCAGTAGGAAAGGTCTGTCCCATGGTGGGAGAGGAGCTCAGTCTGGCCCCAGTCCTGGTGCAGCCCCAGGGCGATGGCTGCTTCTGGAGCTCTAGGCCCACAGACACAGTGGGGATCTAGTGGCTGATCAGAGAAGGATTGCAGGGGTATCTTTGCTGGCAATGAGGTAGGATTCTCTTGCTTTTCCTGTGCCTGGATCTAGATCAAAGTTCTGGGTGGTAGTCAAAGTCTGGGGCAAGTAGGAGTGCTGGCATGGTGGAGCTTGTGGTGGTGATAAGAGGGAATCCTCCTCACATTTCCAAGGCAGAAAAGTGCTTGTGGTCACTCATAGACCAGAGCCCATCCAGAAAAGGAGTAAACACCTCGCCCTTGATCATACCACTTTGGAAGAACTGAAAATTTACAGGTCCCTAGAAGTATCTCTGAAAACAGCTGCACAAAACCCCTGAAGCTTGGGACAGTGCATTCTCCATACTGGAAGCAGACCCCTACCTTAACAAAGAATTTAAAACTCAAGTAATTGGCTGGGAAAATGAACAAACAGTGCAAAAAAAAAAAAGTCAGACCATAGGATCTTATTTTGGTGACAAAGAAGACCAAAACACATAACCAAAAGAAGACAACAAAGTCAAAGCTTCTACATCCAAAGCCTCCAAGAAAAATATGAATTGGTCCCAGGCCATGGAAGAGCTCAAAAAGGATTCTGAGAAGCAAGTAAGAGAAGTAAAGGAAAAACTGGGAAGAGAAATGAGAGTGATGCAAGAAAATCATGAAAAACAAGTCAACAGCTTGCTAAAGGAGACCCCCCCAAAAAAAAACTGAAGAAAATAACACCTTAAAAAATAGACTAACTCAAATGGCAAAAGAGGTCCAAAAAGCCAATGAGGAGAAGAATGCCTTAAAAAGCAGAATTGGCGAAATGGAAAAGGAAGTCCAAAAGCTCACTGAAGAAAATACTTCCTTAAAAATTAGAATGGAGCAAATGGAAGCTAATAACCTTATGAGAAATCAAGAAATTGTAAAACAAAACCAAAAGAATTAAAAAATAGAAGACAATGTGAAATATCTCATTGGAAAAACAACTGGCCTGGAAAATAGATCCAAGAGAGATAATTTTAAAATTATTGGACTATCTGAAAGCCATGATCGGAAAAAAAAAAAAGAGCCTAGACATCATCTTTCAAGAAATTATCAAGGAAAACTGCCCCAATATTCTAGAATCAGAGGGTAAAATAAAAATTGAAAGAATCAACCAATCACCTCCTGAAAGAAATCCACAAAGGAAAATTTCTAGGAGTATTATAGCCAAATTCCATAATTCCTAGGTCAAGGGGAAACTGTTGCAAGTAGCCAGAAAGAAACAATTCTAGTATTGTGGAAATATGATAAGAATAACACAAGTTTTAGCAGCTTCTACATTAAGAGACCAGCGGGCTTAGAATATAATATTCTGGAGGTCAAAGGAGATAGGATTACAACCAAGAAAGAATCACCTATCCAGCAAAATGAATATAATCCTTCAGGTGAAAAAAAATTGATATTCAGTGAAATAGTAGACTTTCAAGCATTCTTGATGAAAAGACCAGAGCTGAATAGAAAATTTGACTTTCAAATAAAAGACTCAAGAGAAGCATGAAAAGGTAAACAAGAAAGAGAAATCATAAGGGACTTATTAAAATTGAACTGCTTATATTGCTACATGGAAAGATGATGTTTGTAACTCATGAGACCTTTGGCAGTATTAGGGTAGTTGGAAGGGGAAAAATATATGGATAGATAGATAGATAGATAGATAGATAGATAGATAGATAGATGGCACAGGGTGAGTTGAAAATGAAGGGGTGATATCTAAAACATAAAATTAAGGGGTGAGAGAGGATTATACTGGGAGAAAGAGAGAGTGAGAGGTAGAATGGGTAAATTATCTCACATAAAACAGACAAGGAAAAGCTTTTATGGTGGAGGGAAAGTGGGAGAAGGTGAAAGGGAAAGAGTGAATCTTATCCTCATCAGATTTGACTTAAAGAGGGAATAATGCACATCCTCAATTGGGTATGGAAATCTATCTTACCCTACAGGAAAATAGGGGGAAGGGGATAAGGAGGGGGGATGATAGAGGAGAGGGCATATTGGGGGAGTGGCTAATCAGAAGCAAACATTTCTGAGGTCAAAAGAGAGAATAGAATAAATGAGGGGTGGGATAGGATGAAGGGAAATATAATTCGTTTTTCACAATGTGACTACTATGGAAGTGTTTTGCATGACTATACATGTATAACCTGTATCGAGTTGCTTGCCTTCTCAATAAGGGTGGGTGGGAGGGAGGAAGGGAGAGAATTTGGAACCCAAAGTTTTAAAAACAAATGTTAAAAATTGTTTTCACATGCAACTGGGAAATAAGATATACAGGTAATGGGGTAAGAAATCTATCCTGCCCTACAGGAAAATAGAAGGGGAAGGGGATAAGAGAGGGGGGTGGTGATAGAAGGGAGGGCAGATCAGGAGAAAGGGTATTCAGAATGCATGCCATCTAGGGTTGGGGAAGGGGTACTCAAAATCTTGTGGAAGTGAATATTGAAAACTAAAAATAAATAAATTAATAAGAAAAAAAGAATTTTGAAAGAAAAAAGTAAAATAAAATAAAATAATAAAAAACTTAAAATAAACAAGCATTAAGCACCTGCTATGTGTCAAGCAGTGAACTAAGCACTGGGGATACAAAAAGAGGCAAAAGGTAGTCCCTGTCCTTAAGGAGCTTAAAGGCTAATGGGGGAGACACCAAGCAAGCAAATATGTACAAAGCAAGCTATATGCAGGATATCTATGAGATAATTAATAGAAGTAAGGCACTAGAACTAAGATGGGCTGGGGAAGGCTTTCTTTAAAAGATGAGATTTTAGTTGGAGCTTAAAGGAAGCCAGCCAGGGAGGTTAGTGGTTGGAGCAGAGAAGGGAGAGTGTTCCAGGAATGGGAGAGAGGGAAATTCTCAGAGCTGAGAGATGGGATAGTTTGTTCACGGAACAGCCAGGAGGCCAGTGTCCCTGGACTGAAGAGTATGTGTTGGGGAATAAGTACAAAAAGATTGTAAAGGTAGGAGGGTGCCATTTCTTTTCCCCTGCCAGAAAGCCAGCACTTATCATCTAAAAGAAGGAAAGTTCAGCAAAACTAATCAAAATATTGAAAAATCTGATGTGAAGAGGCGCCTTCTCGTATGTCTTCTGTGGAGCCAAGCTCGGTTACTGTAACTCCACAGCATTTTATGTCAATTTTGTTGTTCTTTCCATTTATGTCACTGTGATCATTGTACATATTGTTTTCCTGGTTCTGATTATTTCGCTTGTCATCAGCTCAAACAAGTCTTCCCATTCTTCTCTAAATTGATCATATTCATTGTTTCTTTTAGCACAATAATATCGCATGACATTCGTGTGTCATTTTTCTTTAGCCAGTTCCCAATTGATTCATACCTAATCTGCTTCATTTCTTAGCTATCTGAAAAAGGGGCATTGGATTTGCAAATGGAGGGACTGATTTCAAATCCTTGCTCTGATACTCACAGACCTGGACAAGTCATTTTACTGTGTTTCTGTCACCTTGTGTATAAAGTGGGAGAGATGTTTGTACTTATCACACAATCTTGCATTGCCAGGCATCTTCTTACGTGCATAGGAGATATTCTTTCTAGCAGATTGTAAATCACTGGAGGCCACAGACAAAGCCTTATTCATCTTGATCTCCCCCAACTTAAAAAAAAAAAACAACTCTTAGTTGATCCTACCATCTTTCCAAAGAGAAGGAGCTGGCCAGGAAAAGAATGAACCTAGACAATTTCATCTCCTTGAGAATTTCACTCAAGGCCAGTCTACTTCTGAAGGTTGGCTATTAGAGTTTCAGCTCAGTGGCTGATTCTAGGAGCAAAGGGTTCCAGGGCAGGCATTTTCAGCCATTAGTAGAAAGTCCAAATTCATCATCACCTGGCAGAGTAGGGACTTCTTTCCCTAACTTTCTCCATTTCCCTGGCCACTTTGCAGCTTCTCTTTCAGGTTCTTGTAACTCCAGCTGATGTGTCAAGGCAGGCACTTATCTCTGGGCTCCCTTCTCTATTCCAGCTGTGTGGCTGACAGCCCCGTGAATAATTAAGCCTGTTTGGAATCTCAGGAGCGCAGCTAGGAACATCCAAACAGGCCCCCAGCCTGTCTGTCTGAGGGGAGCTAAAAATAGATGGCAATCATTTCATTTGGCAGTTAGGTGTTTGTCGGGTGGCTGCCTCACCCAGAGGCAGACAGAACTAGTCAGCCAGTCAGTCAACCAGCATCTATTAATCACCTACCATGTGCCAGCTATTATGCTGTGTTGGAAATACAAAAAGGGGCAAAAACATAGTCCTTGCCCTCAGGGAGATCACATTCTAATGGGGGAGACAAAATACAAATGACTAGGAATATACAAAATATATAGAGGGTAGATAGGAAGTAATAGGATAGGGGAAGCCACTAGCAAGTAAACAACAGAAAAGGTCTCTGTCAAAGGTGAGATTTGAGCTGAGTCTTGGAAGAAGTCAGGGAACCCACGAGGTGGGGATAAGGAAGGAGAGCATTCCATACATGGGGCACAGCCCATACAAAGACATGGAGATAGGAGATAGAATATTGTGTGTGAGGAACAGTAAGCCATCCAGTGGATATGATAATAGAGTATGTACAGGGGAGTAAGGTGTAAGAAGACTGGAAAGGTCCCTACGGAGCAGATAGGATGCAAAGAGCTTTAAATGCCCAAATAGAGGACTTTATATTTGACCCAGAGATAATAGGGAGACACTGGAGTGTCTAGGGGACAGGTAAGTAAGCAGTATATAGTTAGCCATGATTTAGCAAAATCAGTTTGGCAGCTGAGTGGAGGATAGATAGGAGCAGAGAAAGACTTGAGGCCGGGAAGCCAATTAGGTCATTGGTAGAGTATGAGAGGGAAGGAATATATACCATGGATATTGTGTGAGCTGTGAGAGTCCTGGCTTCTTTGCCCAGCTTTGTATGGTGCAGGTAGGGTTAAGGAATGTCTCGGAGTTGTTTTCTCAGGCAGCCAGTTGGCTATAGTTTGGAGCAATGTTTGCCAATGGCTTTTCTTAATACCAAAATGTTCATATCATCACCCAGGTGTCCCTCCTGCTATCTGTGTCTGTCTGTCTATGCCAATTAGTCCACTTCAAACGGATCCTCAGTCTTCCAGAAGCACATAAATGTGTCATGGCTCCCTGGTCCAAGACCAGAAGTCTCCAGATTCTGAGGGAGTCATATTGACTTGCACAAGATTAGGAAGATGGTTAGGCCCTTGATAGGAATAAGGAAGTTTAGAAGAGGAGAAGGTTGACAGAAGTCAGGCTGCAGTGAAATGTGGGATAAAGAATAAGAAAAGGCCATAAGATGTGGCAATTAAGAGATAACTTGTGACTTTGGAGAGAGCAGTTACAGTCAAACAATGAGGCTGGAAGTTAGATTGCAAAGTTGAGTGAAAGGAAAGACAGTGGAAAAATTTAGAAGTTTTTTTTTTAAAGGAGTTTAACTGAAAAAGGAGGAGATTTATAGGACAATAGTTAAGAGGGATGGTAGGACCTTTTCTACCATTCCCCATCATGGGAACCTTCTCTTCCCCCCCCCTTTTCATTTTTGTGTTGTCTTCCCATAATTGAATGTAAGTCCCAGGGACTATTTTACTATTTGAATTTGTATCCCTAGTACTTAACCCAGTTCCTGGCATACAGTAAGGGCCTAATAAGTGCTTGTTGACTTGATTCAACTTAGAGGAGTCATATTACTTATCTACCAACCAAGAAAGACCAAAGTCAGCACTTGAACCCTGACAAAACACTTTCTTTTCTTAAGATCAATGGAATTCTTCAACCTCCCTTGAACACTTGATTATGGTTTCTTTGTCCAGACTATCTGGTTGTCTTGACCAGTTATACTCCCATCTATTCTCAAAAACAGAAAGGAAACATCACTGCTGTGTGGACCCCTCGGGGAAATCTCCATGGAAGAGATGGCTCTTGACCTTGGCCTTGAAGAATAAGTAAATTTTGATGAGCAGAGTAGAAAAGTGAGAATACCTCTAAGGGGTCTATCAATGGAAATAGGATTATAAGTGGGATGTGTCTGGAAGACAGGAAAGGGGACGGTCTGACCAAAGCAAAAAGTACCTGTGGTGGTTGGTAGAAAGTAGATATAGGTGGTTAAAGTGAGGTCACATCATGGAGGGCCTTGAATGTTAGACAAAGAAGTTTGGTAAACAACAGAGAGCTATCGAGCAGAAAAGATTTACTTGAAACAAGGTTATGAGAGAATGAATTTGTCTGTGGTATGTAATAAAGACAGAAGGCAAGAGTGCTTAGAGCTTGGAGATAGGGAGACCATTTGAGAAGCTCTTGTTTACTCTGTGTCTACAGGGCCTCCACTGACCCACTAAGAAATCTTTTCCTTTCACAAAACAAGAAGACAGAGATATTTTCAAATTCTTTAGAGTGTAACTATTCAGAAAGATACCTGTGGACAAAATGTATTCAGTCAGATCCTTCTCTTCACTGGGACCGGAGTTTATCCCAACCATTGTGGTAGAGTGGAAACAGTAAAAGTTTTGGAGATAAAAGACATGGGTTTAAATTCTGCCTAGGTGACCTTGAGCAAATCACTTAACCTCCTTGCCAATCTCTGTGGTCCCTTCCAGTTCTAGATGTGTGATCTTATAAATGTTGAATTTGGAGTTTCAGGACTGGGCATTCAAGCCCCAGTTTTAACACTACCTGTGTGACCTTCTCACACTTAACCTTGTGACCTCTGGCCCTTTTCTTTTTTGACCTTCAGTTTCCTCATCTATAAAATGAGGGAGTTGGACCAGATGACCTCTGACACCTTGATGAGCCAATGATCCTAAGTCACTTCTCCTTTCAGGGCCTCAGTTTCCCCATCTATAAAATGAAGAGGTTAGACTCGGTGGCCTCTGGGATCCTTTCCACAAGTAAATCTCTTCTATTGTGGTTCCTGTGACCCATTTCATTGGGTTATTATAGGGAGAAGGCTTTGTAAATCTTAGAGTGCTATCGAAATATGTCATTACTCTCCTAGAATGGAAGTGTAAAGAGAATGCTGTCTCAGGCCTCTCCAGTTCAGGGAAGGGTAAAGCACCATCTAACCTTCCCCCATCCCAACCTCCCTGCCTGCACAGACAGAGCTCTTCAGACCTGAAAGTTCAGTTAAAGAATGGTGAAGCAGCCCTGCTCGGCCATCCTCCTCAGCCAGCAGCCCCAGTGGCCCTCTCTTTAAAAGCCCTGGATGAGTACGGCTGAGAGCTGACTTCGAAAGACCCAGTGACCAGGAAATGCAAAGTTACAATTACACGGGAGGGTTCCCAGGGCCTGCCTATTAAAAGGCCTGAGAGTGTACTCAGCGGGTGGTGGCACAAGGCCCCCGAGAGCTAATGCCAGCCTCGAGGGAAGAGGTCGAGGTAAGGGAAGAGGCTCTATGGGTATGTGCTGTATCTGAGCAGTGGGGGTCCATCTTAGTCTGAGCAGTTACCTAGAAACCCATTCCTGGAAAAGAGAAGACTTGGGAGAGACACGCTCCTGTTGTAAATATCTGGAGGGCAGCCTGGCGGCCCAATGGGCAGCACTGAGAGCAAGGGGGAGGAGAGGCAACTCAAGAAACAGGGCATTTATTTACCACTTCCTGCGAGTCCAGGCACCAAGAGGGGGCCCTGCCCTCGAAAACCTTATGCTCTACCAAGGAGAAGCATGTACCCAGAAAAATCAGTGCAAAATAGGTACAAAATAAATACAAGGAAATTGTGTGGCACCAGCAGCAACAGCAGCAGCCAGATAAAAGAGGCCCAGCTAGACTGAGTGTAAGGAATATGTGTGTGTATACGACTATGTACATATGTGTGTGTATACAAATATGTTTATATGTGTGTATGTATGCACATACAAATATGTATATTGTGTACATGTATGTATATATACAAATATGTATATGTGTATTGTGTAGATACAAATATATGTGTGTATACAAATGTGTGTGTGTGTGTGTAGACACATCTCAGGAGCATCCCCCTCCTGAAGCCCTTCAAGCAAAGGCTAGATAGCTATTTATTCAATGTTTATATAGATATTTCTAGATATCTAGTGATAGAATATATATATATACATATATATATACACATATATATATATATATATACATACACACACACACACACACACACACACACACACACATATATATATATATATACACATACATACTTAAATTTCTCTTTGTGCCTGAGACTAGGGTTAAGCATGAGACCTCCCAAGTCTTTTCCAGGTCTGAGATTCTAGGATCATAGACCCAGAAGCTAAAAGGGATCTCAAAGTTAATTTGGTTTAACCTCCTCCATTTTTTTACCCAACCTGTGATTTCAATGACTCCTGTACTCACTGAGGCAGGTGCCTTCTCTGTAAGTGACCACCTTGGAGACTGCCTGAAACACTGAGAGATTCAGAGACTTGTCCAGGGTCACACAGCCAGTAGGTGCCCAAGGTGGGACTTGAACCTTTGGGCCCCAAAAGGCAGCTTTTGGTCCGCCAGGATGTTCTGGCTCTCTTCTTGACATTTTACAGGAGGAGAAACTGAGGCCCAAGTAGGTTGTGACTTGTCCAAAGCCATAAAAGGAGTCAGAAGAAGGGTTGTGATGCTAAGAGTTTAGAACTCAGAAGAATCAGGGCGATTTTTGTTCTTAATCCTCTCAAAGAAGAAGAGAAGACTTGATATTTACTTAGTACTTTAAGTGAGCTGTGATGCCATTGGGGGAGTACACTTTCGCTACTGTGAATCAGACGGCCTCTCTGGAATCCTGGGGGACTCTTGTCTGCTTCCTGTAAGTCAGCCAACACCCTGCAGGGCTTCCTCAAGCTCTGTGAACATGTCCAGGTGCAGGGATCTGAAAAAAAAAGAACCTCTGGTTTGGGTGAGACACCCCAGCCTTGTTGGCGACCAGTTCTCTCTGCTGTGTACATATGGACCTGCTTCCCACTCTTTGCTTGTGACTGACACCTGATACCCCTAGCCTGTGACATCGAAGGAGATGGGTCACCTACCATGGATGCCCAGGTATGAATCGCCCCATTCTTTTATAAAGCCCAATGAGTTTCACCTTGAGGGCCAAACGCCCTGGTGTGGAAGGAATGAAGGACTTATGGGTCCCCCCACATGGACTAGGAGATGGGACAAGACCTGGAAGGAACCTGGGTGATCCCAGCCTGGACAGTGGCCTCTCACACGATTGCTGTGGACTCCTGTTCTCAGGCCAGGCCTGGAAAATTCTTTGATGATTCAATCAAGCATGTGAAGTCTCAACTATTTAACAAGTTTTGTTATTACAGAAGTGGCAAAAAAAAAATCCAGTATTAAAAATAAGTGAGGCTCCCTGCGGTATTCCATTGTTTGCCAGGGCTGACTCAGTAACCCTTTGGCCAAGCAGACCACAGGGAGGTAAAGATGCATTAGATGAGATCTGAAGAGCTCCCCAGGAATGGCAGGAGGCCCTTAGAAGTGCTCCACAAGGCTCCTCCCTTCCAGATGACGCCTGTGCCTGCCCCAGATAATCTATCTGGGAGATTATAGAGTCATAGGTCTAGAGTATAAAGTAAGTTCTGTATGGATGTTTATTGTTGCTGTTGTTGTTGTTATTTATGGCAAGAAGAGATGTTAGAGGCCATCTAGTCAAATCCTTTCATTTGACAGATGAGGAAACTGAGGCCCAGACAGAAAAAATGAGAATGTTTCTTACCAGCATATGCCAGCTATACTGTGTTAAAATACATTCCCAACCTCTCACAACCCCTTCCCCTTTCTGCTCTTACCTGAAAATCATCCTGTCCTCTCTTGGTGATAGACCCTTTGCACCAAATTCCCTTTTTCTTGACTGGCCTCTCCTTCTCTGATCTCTAGGTATCTTAAGTGATACTTTAAGCCTTCTCTGTGTGACTTAAAATATACCCCTAGTAGGGCAGCTAGGTGGCACAGTGGATAGAGCTCTGGCCTTGGAGTCAAGAGGACCTGAGTTCAAATCTGACCTCAGACACTTGACACTTACTAGCTGTGTGACCCTGGGCAAGTCACTTAACCCCAACTACCTTACTGAAAAGCTATATATGTGTATGTGTGTGTGTGTGTGTGTGTGTGTGTGTGTATGTGTGTGTGTATACTCCTAGTAAAAGCCTATTGGTTTAACAAGAATGGGTTGTTCAATTAGTCTCAAAATAGCCTGACTGAAGTAGAATATCAAAATCTCAAGAAGGTCATTTATACCAACTCCCATAGGGATGGACAGGCCATGGGCAAGGTGACCAGGCATACCCCATAGTAGTATTCCCATTGGCCTTTCTCTTTCAGGGGGAAAATCCCAGCAGTCAGTTCAATAGAACGACAAACCTTTATTTAAGGGATAGGCACCAGAAGTGGTCACAGCCTCTAGCCTCATGTAGCTTCAAATCTAGCAGAAAGAGAAGACACCAAGCACAGATGACTTTAATATATAATGTTATACTAACAGTGCATTAGAGAAGATATAGAAGACATTGCTACATGAGGTCTCTTGGGGAAAAGGTCAGAATGATCACGGATGGGTTAAGGTAGCGAAGGCCCACATTAATAGGACAGCCTGTTCTTGGAAGGAAACTCCATTATTGGATTGAAGATGCATTAAAGCCTTCCCACAGGCAAGTTGACCAGATAAGCCTTTGTCATTTAGCAGGGCTGGTTTCCTTGCAGGGGAACCCTCACGGCATGGCAGCTCCCCCAGGATGTGCCAGGACAGGAAGCTCCCGCTCTGCGGAGGCATGTGTGAAACCATGCTGTGAGCCACTACTAACTTCTCATAATGGCGGCACACTTTATAGTTTACGAAGCAATTTCACTGAGACGGCCAGAAGAGGTTATGGAGCAGTAGCCACAACTGTCATGCCGGGGCTGTTGTTTGTCCTCCATTCTCAAAGAGGACAATGACATCTGGGAGGTGATGCCTTGACTTGCAAGTGAATTGGATTTAAGTGAGGGAGGGCTGGCAAAGTCACCAGCCTCACTTTCTCCTCCAGAACCATCCGGGTCCAGTGGCCAGATACGGATCAGGATGACTGGAGCTGCCTCCCACCTTGTGCTAGGGAAACATTACTGAACGAGGAGCCAGGGACTCAGGTTCAAAGCCTCACCACTTACCTTCAGCAAGTGATTGAACATCCTTGGGCTGCACTTTCCTCATCTGTAGTGTAAGGAGGGAGTTGGAGTACGTGACCTGTAAGGTGCCTTCCAGATCAAAATCTTATGACCCCATAACATGTAGCACTCAGAGATTAAGTGACCTACCCAAGGTCACACACCAGTGACCTTTTCTACCACATTCCAATGGGTGGTAACCAGCAGGTGCTTGCCCAATCTTCCTTGTAAGACATAAAGAACTTCTCTGGGCTTAATTCCCAGCAAGAAATGATGGTCAATTAACAAGAACCCTGCTAATTTTATTTCATTCTCTTTCCTGTACAATCAATTCACCCAACTGTACCAGACATGAATTCCCTTCAGGGGGCACCACCTCCAAGCTCATGCCATGGTCACTGGCATGGGCAAAACTCACCTTTCCCCGATTCTTAATTTATTGTCAATATCTTGGGAGTATTGGAGACGGGGTCTCCCTATCTTTTCCAGGCTGGAAGTTCATTCAATCCCCCAATGCTGACTGGTAGAGAATCTTTAACCTGCTCTGTATTTTTAGACCTGGATTGCTTCTCCCCTCCTTAGGCAGCCTGGTTGCCTCTGCTCCCAGAGGGCTCCCTAACTTAGTGCTGGACTAAGTGTGGACACCAAATCAGCTGTGGCCCTGCGAGAGTTCTGAACTCCTAAATTCCCAGGGATCCACCTGCCTCAACTTCCTCTGGCTTGAGCCCCATGCCACTTATCTTCAATATTTTCTAGAGGCTCTGGGCTAATTTGCATGGCCTGGGCCAGTAGCCAAAGAGGAACACGAGAAATCACAAGGCATCTCAAGTGAATGTGAGGGCCACCTTAAATCCCCAAGTCAACAAGCGTTTATTAGGCACTTACTCTGTGCCCTGTGCTAAGTGCCAGGGACACAACTAGAAGCACAAAGAAATTCAGTTCTTGCCCCCAAGGAGCTTATATTCTAACAGGAAAAGACAACACATATAAAAAAGATGAAAAGTAGGGGGTTGAGAGGAGGTGCCAAAAATACTCTGTAGCAGGACAGGACCCAAAGGGAGGCTTCCTCTACCAGCAGAGTTCTGCAAAGAGGTACAATGGAAACAAATGCTCATTTGTCTAGAAGTCAGAAATGGAAATTTTGGCTGAACTAAAAGAGTAGGAAAGTGTTCCTAGCATATGACGGAACCCTTTGTTTATTGGGTGGGTCTATGGGAGCCAGTGATAAAGAGCACAGAGGATAGATACTTATCCTAACCCCACCCTAAGAATTACTTTGATTTCCCTTTGTGTAGGTTTAGTATTTATTTATCTGTGCCTTGGCTGCTCTCTGAATGCCAGAGAAGGGAAAAAAAGATGGAAGATACTGATTCCAGCAAGGATGGAAGAGAAGAGGAATTTTGCAATGACTGGTAGAGAGTGTGCAGTGTTCTTTGGGACAACATACACTAAGAAGACATTCTCACTTTCTCTTTCCCTTCCCCAAAAGGCAAAGCCCAATAAGAATGCCCCCCTGGAATGTGTCAGTACCCTGATCCAGGCTCTATGCAGCTTTAGTACTCCTGCCATGGCCTAATCACTAATATCTAAGCTCAAAGTTCGGACTGGTCATGCTCTTAAAGGGGGCTGGAGGAATACTTCTCCACACTCCAGCTTTTCAAAAAAGACAAAGTTCACCTTTTAAAAAGATGAGTAAGAGTTTCATGTTTAAAACAAAGGAAAGGGGACCTGAAGAAACAAAGGGAAGCCTGGATTTTGTCAGTAAACTGGAAGGTGGAAGAGTATGGTTGAAAGGAGGAAGGGAAGGGAAGGATCACTGAAAGCTTGAAGCTCACCAATAGATATGGGGCTCTTTTCAAAGAATGGAGAGGTGTTCTTGGAAATTGTGATGGGAATCCATGCAAGGTATCCGGAGAGAGATCATTCAGCAAAGCTTCGAGGAAGAACAGAAAAGCAACGGAAGTTGGTGAGAGTTTGATCAGAGTGCAAAGGTGACTGTTTCTTCACCTGAAATTAACAAAAGAAACACCTACAAAAAAAATCACAACTGAATATGGTATAATTTAAATGAACAAGCTTGGCCCTAAGGAAGAGATAAGAGAGTATACCTCTCCTTTCTTTGTAAGGGTGGGGGACTAGGAGTGTGGAACACTATATTCTTGTAGAGTCGGTTGATGAGATAGTTTTGCTGAACTTGGGTGGGGGGGTGGGGAGGGAAGAAGTATATATTGGGAAATGCCCATGATGTAAAAACCAAATATATCCATTTAAAAAAAAAAAAAGTCTGCCATCTTCCTAGGGCATCTTTCTACAACATAACAGAGATTTTCTTGAAACTTGCCAAGACCGATGTCACTATATACTTCTGGTGGACAACAAATGACATGGCCAAAAATGAGCAAGGAAAAAATTACTATGGATTGGGAAGTCCTGGTTAAGAATCATTAAGTGTTAAGATCACAAGAAGGCAAAGATTTGGGGAGAGAGTGACATATCAGGGAAGCAAACAGTTGTTTAAGAAGATGGTATGAAAGATGTTGATTTGGGGGCAGCTAGGTGGTACAGTGAATAGAGCACTGGCCCTGGAGTCAGGAGGACCTGAGTTCAAATCTGACCTCAGACACATGACACTTATTAGCTGTGTGACTCTGGGCAAGTCACTTAACCCCAATTGCCACACACACACACACACACACACACACACACACACACACACACACACACACACACAATGTTGATTTGGCTTCTGGACCACAATTTAAAATGCACAAATGTGGATTCTTGGCCGCTAGAGGGCACCACAGTGCACAGAACACTGGGCTTGAAGTCAGAAAGAACTGAGTTCAAATTTGATCTCAGACACTTACTGGCTATGTGATCCTGGATAAGTCACTTAGCCTCTGTCTGCCTCAGTTTGCTCAACTGCAAAATGTGGATCATAACAGCACCTACTTTGCACGGTTGTCATAAGGGTCAAATGAGATAATATTTGTAAATTGCTAACCACAGTGCCTGGCACACAGTAAGCACTTAATAAACATTTATTCTATTCGCTCCCTGTCTCCCTAAGGATGGCAAACATCCAGCGAGTGCTGGGAAAAATGTAATTACCCAAGCAGTATGAAATGGAGAGTCCTAGCTTCACACAGAATCTTCTATTTTGTGTCTGCTATGTGTATGGAAATGTTCTCTCTCTCTCTCTTTCTCTCTCTCCCTTTTGGTGGTTAAGTTCAAAATGATATATTTTTTAAAGGAAAGGATTAAATGCTGTTAGGAAAAAATGATTCTCCAGGGTGTGCCTAAAGTTATTACTGCTCTTTGTGGTGAATCAAAAACTGTAATCTAACCTTTGTACCATTGTTTAACTTGGATGGATTTTTTCCCTCTTTCTTGATTTCTACAAACTGAATGTAGAAGATAGCTTAGGTCAGAGAGATCTTCTAAATCAGGACAAATCTCTATCCCTTTGGATTTCCCTTGCCACAAGGAGAGATGCTTAGAATTTAAAAATTAATAAATCTATTTCTCACATACTTGGACCTCTCAAAATGTATTTTCTGGGTTATTATAAATGAAATTTTCAAAAATAAAGAGAGGAAGGATAAAAATCACAGTCCGTTGCCACCCAACAGGGCCCTCCTTTCTCAAAGGGCTCTTACTCTGCATTCATGGATCCAGAAGTTTCTCTAAGACTTCCTACAACACATAGGGGACCTCAAGCTTCTCCAGTGGATCCCTACAAAATCTGAAAGTATTCCAAATGGATGTTTAAATCCACCTAATGACAAGACAAGCTGGCTAGCTCCAAAATAGGTCAAACTCAGATGAGCCCCTAATGCATGTGGGAGGGTGTGGTCTTAAGGAAGTATTAAGCATTTGGGCTGCATTAGAATTCACTTCTTAGATCCAAGGTGTGGTCTACGATCCAGGAGGTATGCCCCTCTAACCAATAAATGGGATCTATTTAGCTATGAACTTAGGTAGCTGGCGATGAGGGACTAAAGCATAGGTGACAGATGGGCTACAAACACCAATTTAGGAATTGGTTACATAGAGGCGATAATTGAACTTCTACATGTTGATGAGCTCATTTAAAAAAAAGTGTAGGAGAAAAGAGAGAAGAGAGAAGACAATGAGAAGAAGAGAAAAGAAGAGATGAGAAGTGAAGAGAGGTGAAGAGAGAAGAGGATGAGAAGAAGAGAGGAGAGGAGATAAGAAGAGAGGAGAGGAAGAGAAGAGAGGTGAAGAGAGGTGAAGAGAAGAGAGTCCAGGACTGAGATACAGGAGTCATCCATGGATAGGAGATGGGACAATAATGAGTACCCTGACAATTAGACTGACAAGTGGAAGAAGCAATGGAAGAGAATGGTGTGACAAAGAAGCCCAAGGAAGAGAGATTGTTCAGGAAGAGGGAAAAGGCCAGTAGTCTAGTCTTCAATCTGCAGAAAGATCAGGAAGAACGAGAACTGGGAAAAGGTCATAAGATTTGGCAATTAAGAGATCATTGTTAACTTTGGAGATATTTTATTTGAACAATGAGGTCAGAAGCCATATTGCAAAGGGTTGAGGAATATGAGGTAAGAAAGAAAAGGAAATAGTTGTAGACAACTTCTTCTAGGAATTTGGCTTTGAAAGGGATCACAGACATGGTATGGTAACTTGAAGGGATGATAGAATCAAGGGATAATGGAGTTGCAGAATTTCAGTGACAGAAGGAACCTCTGCAGTCATCTACTTTAATGGATGCATGAAAACAATTTCTCCAATGACACACCCAACGAGTGGTCACACAGCCTCAGCGCAAAGACCTCCAAGAAAGGAAAATCCCACCTCCGGAAGTGGCCTGTTCCACTTTGGATGAGCTCTAATTCTCAGAAAGTTTTCCTGTCATCAAGCCTAAATTTGCTTGTGCAAAGTCCACTCCTTGCTCTTGGCTCTGTCTCCTGCAACCAAGCAAAACAAGTGAGATCCCTTCTCCGTTGGGCAGTCTTCCAAATACTTGAAAACACTTGTCACATTTCCCCCCCCCTCGACTTTTCTCCTGATTAAACATACTCAATTCCTTCTACTGAGTCTCATATGAAAAATTTTAAGGCTGGGGAGATCTGGGCATATTTGTAAGTAGTAGAGAAGAAGCTAGTTGATAAGAAGAGATTGAAAAATAGGGAGAGATAGGGTGTGATGAAAGGGGCATTCTCCTGAAGGATATGAAGGGAAATAGGGTCACCGGAAAAAATAATGTACAGACATCCAGGAATCAAAATCAGAGAAACACCGTGGAAGACATTTTAGTGAGGCCTAGTGGAGGAAGAAACAAAAGTATGTTGGAGTATGTTATAGACCACCAGCACAAAAGAAGAAAAGAGATGAAGAGTTGGACAAATAGATCCCAAGCCCAGCATGTAAGCCTGATGTAAGAGTTTGGGAGAGGATGGGAAGTTTTATTTATGTAGACACCTGCTACAGCCTTTTCTATATTAAAAGAAGAGAGGCTAATAAATTCTTAGTTTGTTTTAATTATAATTTCATCCTTTTAAATGGAAGTTCATAACCAGAGATACACATACCCCACTCCAAAGGCATTTGTGGATAGATTTCAGATGGTACATGAAAGTGGATGGCAAAAACACATCCATTTTCACTGACTTCTATCTGAAATTTAGAATTTCCTGCAAATATTTTTAAGGATTCTTCTTCAAAGAGGTCCATAGGGTGTACTAGGATATCAAAAGGATCCATAAACCAAAAAAAGGAAATTAAAGATTAAAAGGAACAGGAATCGATAATGGTAATCGCTATTTTTGACAAATTTGGACCAACAAAGACAAACTAGTTGATGGAGAAACAATAAACAACTTGATACAAAGTGCCCGCTCTGTTGTAAAAGTCAAAGAAGAGAGGAAGGCCAGAAGAAGTCAGACATGCACCCAAATTCCAAAAGGTTCAGAGAAAAGAGGTATATCATGTGGCCTGAAATTCCACAGGGGAATTAAGTCCAGAATGGGAAGCTGTTGATTTTGAAATTCTGAAGATATAAACAGGCATAATTCTATTAAGGAAGAAGAGGAGATGTCTAATGCTGGTGATAATGCACAGAGAACTCATTGACTAACTAAGATTTTTCAAAGACCTTTTATAGAAGATGAAAGCAAGGGCAGCTAACAGAAGATGACTTTTAAGTGGTCAAGACATCTAAGAATAGTGTCAGGAATGCTAAAGCACAGATAAATTAAAACTGGTGACAAATACCAAAATGTTGTTGGAGATGACAAGCAGAATATTACTTAGTGATGAATACAAGAGACAACAAAATATTTTGTTGTAGTGGGGTGGGAGAAGAGGTTCAAAGAAGTCAGGGACGCCAGGAGAAAAAGCAGTTACTCAACTGCTAATTTGCTTTCATTTTCTGTCTCAGGGTAAATTATCCACGCACAAAAAAGGACACCATAAAAGTGGTTACTATGGAGTTGACAGCCCAGTTAAGAAAGGATTATGGGATCCCAGGTTTGGAGTTGGAAGGGCCTTTAGATGCCACTAATTCTAACCAACTCAATTCATAGATGAGGAAACAGGCACAAAGAGATTAAGTGGCTTGCCCAGGAACATTCAGCAAGTAAGTATATGAGGCAAAATCTGAACCCAGGTCTTACTGACTCGAAGGCCAGCATTTTATCCACTGCTACACACTGTAAGAGTTGCATTTGATTAGAGTCACCAGACCAAGGTACTAAAAGAATGGGCAAAAGAAACACCTGAGCAAAGTCCAGTGCCTCCCCTTTGCAAAGGAGGAAAGTGAGTGAGCAAGGGCTCTGACGACTGTAGATTGCAGAGCTCATTTGGAACAGTGGTTCTCAAATATTTTGGTCTCAGGACCCCTTTCCACTCTTGAAAATTATTGAGGACCCCAATGAGCTTTTGTTTACATGAGTTATATCTATTAATATTTATGCTTTTAGACATTAAAATGGCATTGACCTTACAGACTCCCTGAAAGGGTCTAGGGGACCCCAAGGGTCCCTGGATCACACTCTGAAAATCACTGATCTTTCCTCTCATTGTGAGATATAAAGGCAAAGATGTCCATAAGGAATTTGGCAATCTTAAGATCACAGGGTCACAGATTTAGCAATGGAGGGGACCTTAGTGGTAATCTAGTCCAACCTCTTCATTTTACAAGTGAGGAAACTGAGTCTCAGAGAGGTGAATTGATTTGAACAGTGGCACACAGAATGCAAGTGTCAAGATTAGGTTTGAACTCAGGTCCTTTGATTCTAAATCCAGTCCATCATGCTTCCTACTGGAGTGTGCAGATGTAATCTTCAGTTTGGGGTTCTGAGGGATTGCAAAATTCCAATTAATGACCTTCTGAAATTTTCTGTACCTTACTTGGTGAAGAAGAAGAAGAAGAAGAAGAAGAAGAAGAAGAAGAAGAAGAAGAAGAAGAAGAAGAAGAAGAAGAAGAAGAAGAAGAAGAAGAAGAAGAAGAAGAAGAAGAAAATCAGGAGATCTGAAGACATCTTCTGACAACACTTGTTTGATGCAGGACATGAAATGTTCCTCTTCAGCATCTTCTTCCAGCTCCCTGCTGTACCTACACTGCAGAACAGGGTGTTCTCTTCAGGCCACCATCAAGGCAGAAGCACAGCTGCTCCCTGGGAGGATTTCACCAATCAGCCCATTTCTCTACCTGACAATGCTGAAATTCGCAGGCCCTCTCCAGCATCCAACCCACCCTGCACCCAATATGAGATGGGTTCTGTGTGGCTGGTTTGTTAGGATAAATTAAACTAGTGATCATTATCCTGCTGCCATCTTCAGACAGCAGTGTGCCATCTTCGAGGCAGTGAAAGCACTTACTGTCATCATTCAGATAATGCCAGGCTAAGAAAACACTTTCAGAGTGTGGTGAATTTCTGCCTGCAGGGTCCAACAGGCAAGTCCTGAAAGAGGATGGAAATTCACATAATCAGCAAATTTAAAAGCGGGAAGGGACCTCAGCACAATGCAGACCAGCTCATACGTGGAAGCAATCCCGTTATAATATGCACAGCAAGTGGCCATCCAGCCTGTGCTTGGGCCATACTTTCCTTCTCTGGAAAGTGACAAATTGTGCTTGATGGCGAGTAATATCCTTCATAGTGCCAACAATGAAGAAATGAACAAAATGATATACTGCTATAATTATTGAACACTGGTTTGTAACTAATAACTAATCCATGGCACTCATTAGTTTTCAAGTCCATGGACTGGCCCCAGCCTATCTGGATCTCTCTGTGACACCTTCTGTGGACTAGTCATCATTCATGGGTAACAGGCTTGAAAAAAGAAGATTCTCCATACAACAAATTCTCTATGGAACAAGGTCATGGCAAAATGATCTTGGGTAAGTCTTGCTTGGGCTAAAAATCCTTGCATGGCTTCCTATTGACTCCAAGATCAAATACAAACAGCCTGGCATCTTAAGGCTCTCCACAAATTGGTCCCAACCCACCTCTCCTGGCTTTTTTCACATCCCTCCCTTTCACATATTCTATATTCTATCCAGGCTGACATCTTGACATACCATTTCCTACTTCCCCTGCAATCACATGAAGCATCCCCCTATATCCCTTCTTAACTTGGCTTCTCTGTCTCCTTTCCTTCTTTCAAGATAGGGGATTCAATGTGATATAG
Source organism: Phascolarctos cinereus (assembly GCF_003287225.1). Classification (NCBI taxonomy): domain Eukaryota; kingdom Metazoa; phylum Chordata; class Mammalia; order Diprotodontia; family Phascolarctidae; genus Phascolarctos; species Phascolarctos cinereus. Next base: position 459,232,652 of record NW_027555958.1, read on the forward strand.
TGGAAAGAGCATGGAGTTTGGAGTCAAAGAATCTGACTGAACCCCAGCATCACCTCTTAACTGCCTGGGTAACAGTTCTCCATCTATAAACTGAAGAAGTGATACTAGATGTCCTCAAGGTCCCTTCCAGTTCTAAACCTATAAAGCCTTCCTTGAAATTTTTAATTAATTATTAATTCTCTCTCTCTCTCCTAAAAGTCCATGGTCATTAATTATGTATTTGCATGTTCTAGTTTCCCAGTAGAATATAAGCTTTTCAAGGGTAGGAGTTGTTTGGTTTTTTTTTGTCTTCGTATCTTCAAGGCCTATACAGTGCCTGGCACAGGGTGAGAGCCAAACAATTTTGCCTAAGTGGACTGACTTCACCTTCACCCCCAGAAGCCTTGATTCTTTTATGTGGATGCTAAAGTAGAAAGATTGCTGGGTTAAAAATCAGAGAACCCAAGTCCTTGCTCCAGCTCTGCCACCAAGGTGACCATGACTTTGGGCAAGTCACTTAACATCCCTAAATGTCAGATTCCATGTCTATAGAATGAAGGGGATGCCCACTCATTGACTTCTAAGTTTTCTTCCAACTTTCAGTCTATGATCTTGAGATCTGGGACTTAGTTTCCTTTTACATAAAATGAGGGAGTTCCATTAATCGACTCTAAGAGCCTTCCCACTTCTAAATCTATGATGTGATGATCCTAAAATGAGGAATTTGGACTAGACCAGAGGTTCTTAACCTTTTTTCCACAGTTTAGTGAAGACTATGAACCCCTTCTCAGAATCATATTTTTAAATGCATAAAATAAAATGCAACCTGATTACATTGAAATATGAAACCCCACCCTGCTGCTACTGTGATCATCTTCCATGTATTCTGTATATATCTTGTATGTACATAGTTCTTTTCAGGAGCAAATAACCCCAATATAATGCATACTCCTTAAGGGTAAGGACCTTCTTTTTGCCTTTCCTTGAACCCTAGCACTTGGCACAATGCTTTAAATACATAGCAACTGCTATTTGCATTTAATAAATGCTTAGAGGTTGATTGAT